>NC_133655.1:110613283-111238426 GCF_009905375.1 Apium graveolens
ATTTTCGAGGAGTAAGTATGTGAGAGAGTGGAAACTCCTCAAATGTAATTGGTAGAGAATGAGTACATATCAACTGCTATGAGATAGCCATGATAGATAATTTTGGGAAATCACGGCTGTGCGGTTAGTTAGCCGTTGATGGACTAACATTTATTAACGGCTGACAGATAGCCATTGATGAAGCAAATGAGATAGACGTTAGAGTTGTCAATATAGTTGAATATTGTGGTTGATGGGATATTTTATGAACACAAATTCAGTATTAGTGACTAGAATAAAAGATTGATTCTCCAACAAATCATTTAGAAGAGATGAGTACCAGTCTTAAAGGGGACTTCTCTGTGAATTCAGGCGATGAAGAATCAGTTTGAAAAATTGATATTAAATCAACATTTATGTGAGAAGTAGGTGAGTATTTTTTGTGTATCTATTTAAAAGTGATTTTAAAAGATTGGGCTATAACTCCATATTATAGGGGTCACATAAATCTGAATTTGAAAAAGGTATAGGCTTAATAGGCAAGATGCCTCATGTCTGAAATGAACAGTTGAACTTACAAGATAAATGATTTAGAATTAAGGAATTCTGTATTATATGGATGTGTTCTTCGCTTTTAATGAGGCTTATTAAACTAGAGGGGATTTGAATATACTTTCACTCAGATAACATTCTCAAACTATGGTTCCTTTAGAAGTGACCACCACATTATGGATTCCTACATTGATAAATCAAGATATTTTGACTTACTGTCTCAACATTTCAAGAAAATGCATCTTAGAGAATAGTTGTGAGGGATGTTGTCCAGTCAAGCTGAACCTCCATTTTGATTGGAGTGGGATTTGAATGGTTTCCCCTCAGGGTACCATTCTCAAACCATGTATCCATTTAAGGTCTACTTGTACAATATTTGCTAAAACTCCAAGGTCTTCACTAAAAAGGTCTACCTCAGTTAGCATCTAACCAAAACTAATGAGGATTCTGAGTTGGAATGCACAATGAAACACTGTGTTTCATGAAAGTTGGCTTAACATGGAAGAAATTCATTGCTAATTTGATGCAAGCAACTCAATCAAATTGAGCTTCTTGATTACAAAGAAATTTAGACATTCAGAAAGAGTTTGATCAGAACTGAGTGTTGGCAACTCTTTTTGTAAAATATAATACGGTTCAAGTGATGTGTTCTCATTTACACAAGTGTAACTTCACTACTAACTCCTTTGATTTGTAAAGTGATTCCATGAGGCAAGTGCAGATATTTAATGATTCACTAGTGTCTTTTGAGAGACATATAGTGTTAGCACTCAAGAATCGAAGATCATTCAATTTGGCTTAGAGAGGTTCACTGTTTCACTCAACTCACGGGTTCTCTATTTTGGTTCGTGTTCCTTTGCAATCTGATCATTATGGTTTAAGAAGAAAGAATGTGGTTATTAACTTGTGGGATGCCTTAATATTACCCTCTTAAGGCCAAGTTACTTGTTTTTGACAATCATAAGTGTCATGGAACTTGTTAGTCCCTAACAATGCAATAAAATTATAGAAGGGGGGAGGGTTGAATGGAATTCTTGAAACTTTTTCTTGATTAAAAATGTTCTAACTTAAAATATATATATTATATATAATATATGTGAATTGATTTGCAAAGTGCGGAAATATCACCAAGATTACATAGTAATAAGACAAGATAATAAAATAAAACCTATCAAGTTTAATACTATGCTGCTTCATTACTCTATTTCAGCATCTTTGAATATCTTCATAATAGCATGGAAATGGCAATGCTTCTTTGTTAAAAAAAAACAGTTGAATAGGCTTCCACATTCCTTTTGCATACACTCGACGCATGTGACTGTGTTGTCACCTTCAACAGATGTTTGAATTGATTATCCGTCGGGTACATGATTATTTGTCGGGTTGCCTTGGATCATCCGTCGAGTAGCATTGTTGATCATCCATCGAGTAGCTTTTGGCACTTGACTTCATTTCATTTATGCAGAATTACAAGACATCATCTATGTACAATTAATCAACCTATTCTGTATATCTAATTAAAGTCAACATGACTTATATGCTATTACAGAATCTAAACAAAGGTGTTTGCAGAAATGTGCTACATGACTTATTGTTACATAAGCTACTCACTCGATGGATAATAAATCATCCGTCGGGACTATATTTCTTATCCATCGAATGCTACATTTTCACAAAGTTAATCTACTAAGATGTTTTGTTAATGAAACCATCAAGTTCACAACATATACACAACAATCTCCCCCAATTTATGTCTACTAGAATTGTAGCCATAAATTAAGAGAAACTTGATTATTAGGTCACACATACTGTAGAAGGGGTTGAATACAGTGTTTATTACAATCAAATCGAATATAAGAACTCAAGTAACAGAACACAGATTTATTCAACCAATAAACTCTGTTACAAAGAATTGTCCTCTCTCAGTGATGAATAATTATCACGAGAGTTGCTAGGGTTATAATGAATATAATTTTGATTAAGATAACACTATAGTGTAAACCTATGTATGTGTTTATATACTACACAGTTACAAGATAATCTTCTAAGATATCGAATATAATTCTGCTTTCTAATATATCAATAATTTATCTTTTCTTCCAAGTATTCTATTCCTTATAGAATTCTTCTTTTCATGCATATCTCTTCTTGTTTCAGTCTCGATCTTCTTTCCTTTCAATCAGCCGTCTTCCTTATCTGAACGTCTCCTTAAGTCCTGAGATTATCTCCTGATAAATATCTCCTGATAACTTAAGTTCTGACAACTTAACATCTGATATCTTAAGTCCTGACTTCAGTATAAGTGCTGATTTCTAGATAAGTACTGATTTATCCTGTTAAGTAAGATCTGAAAACTAAACACAAATCATATTAGACGACATCACAAATATATCTAACATTGATGATAACAAAACATCCTAAAAATACAAATTTAAATAGAAGTAGATAAAACTATAAAGTGCTTCAGTTAACAAAATGTACAAAGATTTGCTCACAGTCATTTTCAAGGTGCTCCCCTAGCCTGAGTAGATTAATCCATTTCCTTGAAGATCTGGATCTCTTTCCAAGCTTTCTGTTGTTTTTTCTATCTGATTTTGGAGTTGTCTGTGGAATTCCAGTTCATCAGATTCTGAGATTTAGCATTTCTTGCATTTCCAAAAGAGTCTCATTGCTAGAGATGCTCAATTGGTCTTCTAATCTGAAGAATCTTTTAACTCCTTTGTCATCCATGAATTCCATCAGCCAGTAGGGCCTTAGATGCACTCTACTCCCTGTGTAGGGAATAGTTAGAGTCTTTGGGAGTGCATCTTTAGCTCTAATACTCCTCAGTTCTTCAATCTTCTTTAGAACAAGTCTTCTAGCTGTCACATTGAATCCGAAGTATTTCTTGAAGGATGAAACCTTTATCAGCACAAATTGGCTTTCTTGAAGGATCCTGTGAAGGGCCACTGTATCTCTTTTCCTCCCTTGTACTTGAATACTAACCTTTCAGGCAGATTCCCGTAAGCATCAATCCCTCTAACTTCTTCCAGTTCATCTAGATAGAGGTTTAAGTCTGAGAATTCCTTGATGTCACAGATGTACATGATGTCTCCCTTGTTGACTTGGTTTGAGCTTTGATTAGATATTTGGATCTGAGAGTTGATGGCTTCACTTTCTTGACTGCTCTTGTCTTTTTTCTTTGGCTTCATGAATGAGGTAGATTGAGTTCAGGTATTGGTAGACTATCCCAGTCTATTGGCTCATCCTTTGGAATGATAGGTTCACCATGAAAGTTCTTGGATGGATCTATCTTGAAATCTCCATGTGCCACAGGGGCATGAATGTTTGAGTTGTTGTAGAAATAGAATCTTTGGGAAAGTACCCTTCCATCTCCTCATCACTGAATTCCAACTTTCTCTTTATTCTTTGCTTGTACCTTGGCTTCTTTGTCAGTGGAGGTTTATTTTGCATTACTTGATCTTGATATTCAATTGTTTCAGATGGTTGTGCAGAAACTTGTTGTGTAGGTTTCACAGCTTGTAGCTTAGCCAAGATAGCAACTTGCTCCTTTTTTATTTGACCTTTTTAGCATCTAGAGCATCTTGCTTCTTTTCTTGCTTCAATCTTGCCTTTTCTTCTCTCTTTGCTTCAGCAAATTGAGGGTGTCCAGCCACCACACAATTTCTTTACCATTCCTGAAAACTTTAGTAATTCTTCTTTTCAATGTTGAATCAGCTGGATCCTTGTAGAATGCTATGGACCTGTCCAATAGCTTTTCATTAGGCTTTGGTGTCTCATACACTGTGTCCAAGGGGTTCTTTAGTGAAGATTTTGGATAGTTCACCCTTGGCTTTAAAATTAGCTTAGCCTTTGGAGATTTGATGCAGGATGGTTATCCTCTTTCCAGATTCTTCATGCTCATTTCATTCACAGATATTAGCCTGACTTGAGAGTGATGAATGGCTGATTTTTCTGGCTTCTTTACTAACCCAATTTTTTTTGTATATCCTCATCAATTTTCTCCAGTTGATTGGACTCAACTGCTTTTTTCAGCTGCTCTTATATTGGCTGTTGCTTCATTTATCAGATCATTGCTATCTTTGGCTGGTGGCTTGGTGAAAGCAATTATAGGCACAATTACTTTGCTAACTTCAATGTTGAGCACTTTTTGCTCCCCCTCACTCCATTTCTCCCCCTTTTTGTTATCAGTAAGTTACGTAGAGGAGGTCTGTGCAGCCACCAGTTTCTGAAGCAAGTCTGTTTGTTGAGCTTGGTGGAGATGTATTGCTGTGAGAGAAGCTTCCATAACAAACATTCTTTTTTCCAAGGCATCAACTTTGGTGGAAAGATCTGAGTTTTTCTTGAGCTATCTCTTGATGTTTGTAATTGTTGTCCCTGGAAGTCTAGCTTCCAATCTCTCAGAAAAGTCTTTCTTGAGTTCACCAATTTCCTCTTTGAGAGTGGAGACATTGAGAGTTTGTTGATAGTCTTGAATTTGATGTAGTTGGAGAGAAGCAAGATGTGCCTGCAGAAGCTTCTTGGTTCTAGCATTTGGGATGATTGAAGTGCATACTGTGTTTGACTGATTAGCTGATGAGAGTAGATTTGAAGTGATGTTCATCACATTTCATGGAGAAGGCCCATGATGGCATGCTTGACCTTGAACTAGGGCCAGCTTCTCCCCCTAAGTTCAATAGCTCTTCTCCACTTTCTGCATCCTCGCCTTCAAAGAAATCTTCTGAACCACCAGTCTCATAATCAACATCACCAGCTGTAGAGGCAAAGTTGTGATGGCATCCTTAGCTCTTAGCATTGACTGTGTGGTGTGCACCAAGTTGAGCATCCTTTCTGCATTGTCATTGCCCTGTTCAGCTAGAAGTTGATATGTTGGAACAGGGTGAGTAAATGTCTCAGCATCAAGGGAGGTAGAATTTATAACAGCTTGAGGTTGCTGAGATAGTCCCTCCCTGTCTGCATCCTGGACATTCATTAACTCACTTGCAATGACATCCACCCTTATATCTCCTGTACCTGCATTTCTCTCATTATCTCTCTTTTATTGCATCAAGGTCTCACCTTGGCTCCCCACCCTCACCCTCACCTTCACCATCTAAGGTGGGACTCCTCACACTCTCTTTTACCAGTCCTGAAGAAATGGACTGCAAAGTTTCACTCTTTTCCTCTCCTTTTTCCTGGGAGCAACGCAGACTCTCACTTATAACACTCTCTTCCCTCAGTCCTAGAAGTGATTGAACTACTACTAAATCTTCTGCACTTGTAATAATTGATGAAATTTGAGGTTGTGCAGAGACACTCGACGGATGAGGAATATCCGTCGACTTAGTAGTTTGACTATCCGACGGATAACTGCTGTTAGGCTTATCCGTCGGGATACAATCACTACTCGACGGATGAACAATATCCATCGAGAGAATAGGAATAAATGAGTTTGGAGTGGAGACTATTGTGGACTCTATGCAGATTGATGAAAATTTTGGCACAAATGTCTCAATAGTCTCAGAAAGAAATGGCAAGTGAGCCAACAAATCATCTAGAAGATGATGCTCACTTGTTTGGATTGTGGCTTTTCCATGAGAGTTAAAGATGGAGAATTTGGAGGTGATGTGTTTATCATGTCAACATCCAAGGAGTGTGTGGAAGAATTTGGTGTGTTAGGTGCTTCTATTACTAAAGATTTTGGCTGTGACTCCACATTTATTGGAGCCACATCAACCTGACTTTGAGAAGATGCAGTGACTGTGTCTTTAGCACCAGTTTGCATAGTGTGTGAACCCTGTATATCCCCAAAGGTCTTTGGTTTCTTCATCTAGTATAGGTTTGGGGTGAGCTTGTGTCCCTTACCCTTTTGGCCTGTGCTCTTGGTTGAGAGCTTTGTTCAATAGTCACATCCTTTTGGGAGGATGCAACTAGTAATGAGCTTATATCCTTATTAAGCACTGCAGTTTGTTGGGAAACTGCAGTGGCTAGGCTGGGAAACACTCACCTCTCCAACCTTATCCTTAGGGTTTCTTTGATGTTCAACCTGTCCTTTTTTTACCCACATTCACACTCCCCTCTTTTGGTTTGGTGATTTTTACAACTGGCATCTTTTGAGAGACACAGAGGGGGTTTTCTTTGACTTGGTTTTTAAATTTTGGATTTGGTAGCTTGGGTGGGAAACTGTTGGGTCAATGACACAGTTGCCATAGCTATACTAGAATGCAAAGAAGTGTGTGAGACTGGAAGAGTAGAGACAGATGAACTTACCTCACTTACCTGAGGTGCCTCCATAACAGGAAAATAGAAGAATGTCACTCTTTGTGATGGTTTGCCCTGTTCAAATCTGCAATGATTCTCCTTTCTTGAACCCAACAATCTAATTTGTTGGTTGGGTTCTCAAGCACAATATCCTCAGAGAGGTGGTTAGCAAACATCATTAAAAATCTAGCATAGTAATATTTTTACCCCTCTTATTTAACTCCCCTAATTTAAACCCCAACTCAAATATGACAAGATCACTAAAGTTGAAAAATTTATCAGTGACTAGCATGTTAAGCATAGAGATATTGACATAATCAAAATTACTGATTTTACCAGAGAATACCTTAGTAACTACATCACATAGATAACTCCATTCCTTCCTAAGACCCAACCTCCTAATTTCACTTAACTTAGAAGTAGAGAGTGCATAGCCCATGGAGTTAAGCATATTAACAATGTCAGTGTCTGTGTGTGGTGAAGTTACAGTATTATCAGGAATTTTGAAACATGCTTTAACAATGTCACTATTAACACAGAATTCATTACCTTTAATAGTGAAAGTGATAGTCTTATCGGTTGAGTTGTATGTTGCAGTCGTCCACATCTCTTCAATAACTTCACAGTATATGGTGGGTGATTCCAGCATGGCATAGTTGAGTTTGCAGTTCTTCAAAAAATCCATCATCTTGTGGTAGTCACCAGACTGTTGAATCCCTTGTTCACAAGTGCAGTGAAGTTGTTCTTCTCATAGATAAATCCAGTTTAAGACATTATCTTGACGACTGGTGCCATTGTTAGAGAGAAAAAAAAATTGCAGAGAGAGAGTAAGTGCTTTTTGTGAAATAGAGAAGTTAGAGCAGATGATTTAAGAATGATAAAAGAAAAGCAATGAAAATGAATTATGCTTTTATACTATCTCAAAAATAACTGTCAAGAATAATAAAGGAAAAATAAAGTGACTAATAAGAATTGCCCAAAATAGCCGTTTAAAAAAAACTGTAAAAATTCCTTCAATATCCGTCGTGTTATACTTATAAACTGTAAGTATACTCGATGGATAATGTTCAGGAAATCAACGGCTAAAATAAGACAATTCGACGAATGAGGATAAATCAGTTATCCGTCGAGTCATCAATATTCCAGAAAAATAATTGATTTTTGTTAACAATTAGTATATCGACGGACGATCAAACTCGATGGATAAGATCATCCGTCGAGATGTAAATTTTGACTTAGCCAAAATTCCATCTAAGACTGAAAAATCAATTAAATTTCTGGATGCATTACAACTTGCAAATTATCTGAAAAGATTTAAGAATAATTAAGCATACCTAACTCACTTATCAACCTTGAAAAGGTGGATTCATCCAGTTGCTTGGTAAATAATCTGCAAGCTGCTTTTCACTTGGAACAAAATGTAGTTTCACAGTACCATTCATTACATGTTCCCTTATGAAGTGGTACTTGATGTCTATGTGCTTTGTTCTTGAATGTTGCACTGGATTTTCAGTGATGGCAATTGCACTTGTGTTATCACAGAAAATGGGAATTCTTTCCACTTGCAGACCATAGTCTAGCAATTGGTTTTTCATCCACAAAATCTGTGCACAGCAACTGCCAGCAACAAGATATTCATCTTCAGATGTTGAGGTAGAAACTGAATTTTGCTTTTTACTGAACCATGACACAAGCTTATTTCCCAGAAATTGACAGGTTCCTGTTGTACTTTTTCTATCAATTCTACAACCTGCATAATCTGCATCTGAATAACCAGTTAGATCAAAACCAGAATCTATAGGGTACCAAATGCCAAGTTTTGGTGTTTCCTTGAGATATCTGAAAATTCTCTCTATAGCTACTAAGTGAGATTCTCTAGGATCAGCCTGAAATCTAGCACAAAGATATGTAGCAAACATTATGTCTAGCCTACTAGCTGTTAAGTAAAGAAGTGAGCCAACCATGCCCCTATAACTTGAAATATCCACAGACTTTTCATAGTGTTTAATTCAGCTTAGTTGCAGTGGCCATGGGAGTTTTTGCAGATGTGGAATCCATTAGATCAAACTTATTTAAAAGTTCATAAATGTATTTAGTTTGACTAATGAATTCCATCATTAACTGCTTAACTTGTAACCAAGAAGTAGTTAGTTCTCCATCATGCTCATTTCATACTTACTTTGCATCATTTGGCAAACTTTTTGCCAAGTTTTTCATCTGTAGCGCCAAAAATAATGTCATATACATAAATTTGAACAAGTATGCAGAGCCATTAACATTTCTAAAGAATAGAGTTTATCTACAGTTCATCTAGTGAAGTGATTCTCTAAAAGAAACTTGACAAGTGTCATACCAGGCTCGAGGTGCTTGCTTCAGTCAATAGAGTGCTTTCAAAAGATAATAGACATATTCTGGAAAATTTGGATCTACAAAACCAGGAGGCTGGCTGACATAGACTTCCTCCTCCAAAATCTCAATTTAGAAAGACACTTTTGACATCCATTTGATAGACCTTGAATTGCATGGGCTGCATAGGCTAAGAAGATCTGATGGCTTCAAGTCTTGCAACAGGACAAATGTTTCATCAAAATATCTTCTTGTTGACAATAACCCTTAGCAACCAATCTAGCTTTGTCCTGATAACTATCCAATTTCATCTATCTTGTTTCTGAATACCCATTTGGTGTCTATTGGATTTCTTCCCTTAGGCTTGGGTACGAGCTTCCATACATTTTCCTTTTAAATTGGTTAGCTCCTCCTGCATAGCTAAAATCCATCAGGATCCATAAAGCTCTTCCACCTTCTCTGGTTCTTTCTTAGAGAGGAAGCTTCTATAGTAGACTTCTTCCTGAGTTGCTCTCCTTGTTTAACACTCTAGAAGATACATCACTAATGAGGAGCTCAAAGGGGGATGATCCTTTGTTCATTCCTTTGTTGAGTAGATTGCTCTAGATGAAGAGGCCTCATTGTTATCCTGAGTGTGAGTGAGTTTGATTGTTAGAAACTCCTCCCTGAGTTAATGGATCTTGATTGAGAAAGGGGAACTTTCTGTAAGTGATTTATTCTGACCTTCGCTTCTTTGATGACCCGACGGATGGTGAATTTTGAGTACCGACGGATGAAGCTGGTTGTCTCCCGACGGATAAAGCAGATTGTCCTCCCAACGGATGAAGCATTTTGCAACTCGACAGATGTTGAATTTTGTGCTTCATTGGTAGTGGATTTTCTGCATTATCCTTTGATACTGTTTCTTGATCACTTTCATCAATCACTGTCATCACTAACCATCTCCACATTATCAAATTTGAGGCTCTCATGGTAATCTCTATCTTGCAGTCCTTCAATCTTTTATCATCAAATACACCATGTATTGATTCCACAACAATGTTGGTTTCTCAGATTGTAGACTCTATATGCTTACCAACAGCCTTATCCAACAAAAATTCCTTCATCTTCTTTAGCATCAAACTTCCCATTCTGATCAGTTTGATTTCTCAGATATAACATTTGCAGCCAAAGACATGACGAAATTTAGAGTTGGCATTCTTGTTCTTGAACAATTGACAGGGATTCATGCATTTTGCTTGATTAACCAGAGAATATTCTGAGTGGTAGCATGCAGTATTTACAGCTTCAGCCCAGAAATATGTTGGTAACATTAGGACTCTTTCAAGCATTGTCCTTGCAGCTTCAATAAGTTATCTGGTCTTTTCTTTCTACTACTTCCAGTTTGTTGTGGAGTTCTTGGCTGCTAAAATTCATGCAAATCCCATTTTCTTCAAAAATACTCTCATGACAGAATTCTTGAACTCAGTTCCATTGTCACTCCTGATTCTTCGAACTTTGAAATCAGGATGATTGTTGACTTGCCTTATGTGATTGATGATGAGTTTACTAGCCTCATCTTTAGACTTAAAGAAATATGTCAAGAGAACTTTGAGAAATCATCTACAATTCCTAGCAAAATCTTTTCCTTGAGATGGATAACACATTGACTGGTCCAAACAAATCCATATGTAGCAGTTTCAAAGGTTCTTCAATTATTGAATCAAGCTTCTTTCTGAATGATGCTTTAATTTGCTTTCCCTTTTGGAAAGCATCACACAGTCCATCCTTAGAAAACTCCACTTGAGGAATACCTCTAACCAGTTCTTCTTTACAAGTTCATTCATGGTCTTGAAGTTTAGATGAGATAGCTTCTTGTACCATAACCAACTTTCATCTTGACTTGCTTTACTGAGAAGACAAGTAATAGATTCTGCATTTGATGAGTTGAAGTCAGCTAAGTACACATTCCCTGTTCTCACAACCAGTGAGAACCACTTTTTTGCTTCTCTTGTTGTCACAACACAGGCTTCTGAGGTGAAGGTTACTGAATTGTCTTTATCACACAGCTGGCTGATACTCAACAGATTATGCTTGAGACCATCCACTAAAGCAACCTCCTCAATGATGACATTGTCTTTAGAAATCAAGCCATATCCCACAGTATAACCCTTGTGTCATCTCTAAAAGTAATACTTGGACCAGCTCTCTCTTTGAACTCTGTGAGCAAGGTAGAATCAACCAGTCATGTGTCTTGAACAACCACTATCCAAGTACCATAGATTCTTTCTGTTGTCCCTGCACACATTAAAATGAAATCAAGTTGATTTTGGTACCCAAGTTTTCCTTGGGTCCTGCCTTGTTAGCTTTCTTTTTCTGTTTCTTAGGCTTTATCTCATTTAACTTGGGGATATCAGATTCATCCTTAGTCATTTGATTTGAACCTTTGAAACCATTCATTACAACAGAATTATCATGCACATTTGATTAACAGGAAATGGCATGCTATTAGTAAACATGTTATTCCATTAGGGCATGCTAAATGGCATTTGAGGCATACTAAATGCAACATGATAAGGATTAGGTGCAAATGGCATATTAGCAAATTGTGCATTCATATTCTGTGCAGACATAACATTCATAGGCATAGAAGGCATGGCATTCATGTTGGAAAAAGGAGGTGGCACAGATATGGAAGTAGGCATGACAGTTTTGCAATTATCAGACAGATGATTTACACTACCACACTTAACACATATTTTTCTTGGAGCATACTTATCAGGTGTGTAGTTTTTATGCTTGTTAATCCCTACTTTACCATTTATATTATTTTTCCTTTTAGTCTCTGTTTTAGCCTCAATCTTTTCTAGTCTGTCATTCAATTGTTTGATAGACAGATGACCAACATTTACTATCTTTTCCTTCTTCACTTGACTAGACTCTCCTGAAATGAAGTTTTTGGAAACTGATCCATACTTTTCATTTAACTTGGCAAGTTGGCTTTATTTACAGATTTGCTCACAGCCGACGGATGAGGATTTATATCACTCGACGGATAATCCTTTTGGTTATCCGTCGGATGACTCTCATCATCCGTCGAGTCCACATCTGTTAGCAATCCTTCAACCAAATTGGATTCCAGCTTCTCCTTATTCTTCTTCCAGGCTGCATCACAAAAGGACTCAATGCCTTGAACTTTGGTGATTTGAGCATGAACATCCCTAGATGTTTTCCATGCCTTAATCACCTCATGTTCTCGTTCAAGCTGCTTCTTCAAGATCTCTTCTTTCTTCAAGGACTCGGTTAATTCATCCGTAGCAATTTTACACTCAATTCTCAATTTTTCAAATTCAATGAACTGAGATTCTAGCACATTATTCCTCTCACTTAAAACAAATTATTTTCTTTAATTTTAGCATTTTCCTTAGTAAGAGACTTAAGTGTAACATGCAAGTGATATAATTCTGTAGACATGTCATTTATTGCATCATTACACTCAGTTTTAGATAAATGTTCTAGGTTAGTAGTGATTACCTGATTACTTGAAGAACTTGTCTCTGTTTCATCAGACTTGGCCATTAGGTTAGATTGACATAGCTGACATCCTCATCCTTATCCAGGCCATTTGTTGCCCAGTCATTTTCTTGTGTAATGAAAGCCCTTTCCTTTTGTTTGAGCAACTCAAAATATTTCTGTTTATAATCCACAGGCTCAAACTTTTTCTTGCTGGAATCTGACTTTCTACACTCACTGGCAAAGTGCCCTGCCAAGCCATATTTGAAATATTTGAATTTTGATTTATCCACCATGTTTCTATTTGGCTTAGCTGCTCCAAAGTTCTTCTTGAACTTGAGCTTGGAAATCTTCTGGAAAGAAATTTTAGATGTTCATCAATATCTTCCATGTCATCTTGGCTCAAAGAATCTTCATTTTCTGCTACCAGCCCATTGCCCTTGTTTTCACAGACCTTTGAAGTAGACTCAACAACTTCTATCTTCACTTTTTTCTCTTTCTCTAACTCAGCAACCAGTGCAATGGACCCTCCTTTCTTCTCCCTTTCTCCATTCTTTCATCTTGCTCTATTTCAAGCTTATAAGTCTTTAGAATGCCATACAGTCTCTCTAGTGTAAACTCCCTGTATTATTGTGAGTTTCTTAAGGAGACTGTCATTGGTTTCCATTCTTTTGGTATGGATCTTAGAAATTTGAGATTAGAGTCTTTGGTTGGTAGACTCTTCCATGCAGCTTTAGAGCATTTAGTAGCTTTTGAAATCTACTAAAGATATCAGTGAGAGATTCACCTTCTTCAAAGTGGAAATGCTCATATTGGCTGAATTAGTAGCTGCATCTTATTTTCTCTAACTTGTTCAGTGCCATCACATATGATCCGTATTGTATCCCAAACTTCCTTGGCAGTTTTGTAATTGATGATGTTGTCAAACATGTCACCATCAACTCCATTAAACAGAATATTCATGGCCTTCTTATCCTTCCTGACTTGTTCAATATCAGGATCTGACCATTCATGCATTGGCTTGGGAACTGATGGCTCATTTCCAGTTGCAGCTCTCATTGGTACATGAGGGCCTCTCTCTATGCAATCTACATAGGCCTCATCATGAGAAAGTAAATGAAGATGCATCTTTACCTTCCAGTGATGGTAATTGTCTTTGTCCAGAAAAGGAATCTTGACTCCAACATCCTTCTTGTTCATCTTGCTGTTTGTTGTGATCTTTAAACTCTTTGTTCTTTAAGAGCTTGATCTGATACCAATTGTTAGTCCTTAATAATGCAACAAGAATTATAGAAGGGGGGGTTGAATGGAATTCTTGAACCTTTTTCTTGGTTTAAAAATGTTCTAACTTAAAATATATATCTGTGTGAATTGATTTGCAAAGTGCGGAATAATAACTTGGAATGAATCAAAACACTAAGTAATAAAAACACAAGTCTTTAAAACTTTCTGGTGGATTTGAATGTATCCACCAGATATATATATATATATATATATATCGTGAGAACTCTGCAAAGCTTGATAGCTCATAGCTGCTTATAAAATGAACAACTAAACTTATAGAGAAATGCTAAGAATGCAGCTTGCAATTGTTTCTCTGAGAATTTACTTGCTTAGTCTTCTTGTTGTTTTAATTGCTACTCTTGGTTTATATATCACCAAGATTACACAGTAATAAGGCAAGATAATAAAACAAAACCTATCAACTCTAATACTATGCTGCTTCATTACTCTATTCCAGCATCTTTGAATATCTTCATAATAGCATGGAAATGGTAATGCTTCTTTGTTCTAAAAAAACCAGTTGAATAGGCTTCCACATTCCTTTTGCATACACTCGACGCATGTAACTGTGTTGTCACTGTCAACAGATGTTTGAATTGATTATCCGTCGGGTACATGATTATCCGTCGGGTTGCCTTGTTGATCATCCGTCGAGTAGCATTGTTGATCATCCGTCGAGTAGCTTTTTGGCACTTAACTTCATTTCATTTATGCAGAATTACAAGACATCATCTATGTATAATTAATCAACCTATTCTGCATATCTAATTAAAGTCAACATGACTTATATGCTACTACAGAATCTAAACAAAGGTGTTTGCAGAAATGTGCTACATGACTTATTATTACATAAGCTACTCACTCGATGGATAATAAATCATCATCCGTCGAGACTATATTCCTTATCCGTCGAGTGCTACATTTTTCACTAAGTTAAATCTACTAAGATGTTTTGTTAATGAAATCATCAAGTTCACAACATATACACAACAACTGTTTAGTCTCTTTGAAGCAAAACTATCAAAATATGTACTGGATATATTTTTATTTTACTCTATCACCTAGATCAATTAATGTACCATTATCTTTATCAATTATTGTTGTTTACTATTTTGAATGTATGATAAAATATGAATATATATGTTTATATGATTTATATTGGTGTTTGGCTCCATTTTTAAACGCCACATAGTGAAAGAATAATATTGACTAAAATGAATAATGTTAATAAAGTTTTTGTATCGAATGCAACCAAGATGCGTTAATATGTCATAAAATGTGTATCTATCAATATTGAATGAGGGAGGGGGCGAGTTATTAAGGTCGAGAATAAAATTCAAGAAGACTTACATTCAAATAACAATTAAATAAAATTATACGTGAACTACTATATTCGATCATAGTTCAAACAACCACAAATATTTTTACAGCAACCTTCATGGATCGCTGTAAGCAGCGAACAACAAAGAATACCAGTTCCAGCTTACTGTCAAATATCAAAAAACATGTTGTGCACTGATGCTATCAAACCCTAAAAACTACTCCTCCTATACACAAACAAATGCATCATACACATTCAAATAACAATTAAATAAAATTATACGTGAACTACTATATTCGATCATAGTTCAAACAACCACAAATATTTTTACAGCAACCTTCATGGATCGCTGTAAGCAGCGGATAACAAAGAATACCAGTTCCAGCTTACTTTCAAATATCAAGAAACATGTTGTGCATTAATGCTATCACACCCTAAAAACTACTCCTTCTATACACAAACAAATGCATCATACATCCATCGATGACAACATGAATATACAACTAACAACCGGAGCTAAAACAATATCAATTCAGATAATTCAGAGCATGTCCGCTAAAATAACATCAATTCAAACAATTTAAAGCATGATTGTGCATTGCACGGACTACAGAGCTGTTGGAAATAATACTAACTATTACATCAACATAAAGGCAATTATATATTGTATTTAGTAATCCAAGGCCAAGATAACAGTTAACGCAACAAAGCATGCAGGTAAATAATAGACATATCAGTAACTGAAATAATGAAGAGAGAACAGAAATTATACCCGTAACCATAGCTTTAACATAGTGATATAGTGATTGGAAAAGATGGTAGCCAACAGATACAAAAACACCAAGAAATTATATCTGAGTCGGCAGGCCTTGCTCGAAGCCCTGACTGCTCTTGAAGAGATAATTTCCCCCACCTGCTATATTGGGTTGCTTGCAATGTCTCCCCCAGGATAAAACAGCTCGGATCTATATGTTCACAGCAACAAGAAACTCCACCTCGACTAGCACCTCAGTCGCCGAAAAAATAGCAGCTTGGACTTGTGTTTGGGAGAAAAGAGAATACAGAAAAGAGAAGAGAATGTATGTATGTTGTGTACAAACTCAGCTACTTAGTCCTCTATTTATAGTAGAGGCTAAGTGTAACTGACCACACTATTAATATAAGATTTAAACTGCACAATTAATAATAAATCAAAACTGATGAATTTTGAATTTAAATTACAATTGTAACAGTTTTAAATTTATCACTCACATTATTATATCAGATTTAATATTAATTTGAAATATTATCAGTTACAAAGTTATATATATCATAGTCCAGGTTCAATGTATCAAACGAATCTGACTAAGCCTACTCACAAACTGCCTTAGCTCAATTCAGCAACCGAACCCAGCCCAACAATAATAACCAAGCCCAAACTGATAAATAAATTCTAATTAAAATATTAAATCACAAATAATTAAAATCCTAGTATTATTTCCAACATTCTTGAAGAGATAATTAGTTATATATTATTTAGCGTAATAATGGTTAGCGAAGTTGAGGTTCCCGTTAGTGGTGGTAGTAGTTCTGGTGCAACTGTAGGGGTCATAGATGGGACCACTTATAGTTTTCCACAAGCCGTTAAATTAACTGGTTTACCGGAGAAATTCAACGGTGGCATCGGCTTTTCTCGCTGGCAGAAAAGGATGAAATTGTGGTTGACCATAAAGGGTTTGTGGCCGGTTATGGAATATGAGAAACCGGTTGTAGATCAAGAGAAGGCTGACACGGTTAAGGCTTTTGCGAAGTGGGCTGAGAAGGATGGGGTATCTAGGGCGGCCATTTTGGCTGCTCTAACAAACACTTTGTTTGATGTCTATTCTTCTGATGCCTACTCCGTAAAACTCTTATGAGAGAAGCTGGACCAGATACATAATAATGACTCACAAGGTCTGGAAAATTATTATGTGGCAAGGTTCCTTGAGTTCAAGCTGGTGGATAATAAGTCCATGAATGAGCAATTGCATGAGTTCGAGATGATAGTGCATGCTTTGAAGGAGTCAGGTATGGACCTCCCTAAGAAGTTCAAGGTTATGAGCGTGATTGAAAAGCTCCCGAAGTCTTAAGAAGAGTTCTCTCTCTCCCTGAAAAGACAGAAAGGAGAGATCACATGGACCAACCTTATGCTGGACATCTCGGTCTAAGAATAACACAAGTCCAAACAGGGACATGTGATGCCAGCTGAGCACGGTACCTCGAAGGTAAACGTAGCAACTGTAGGACAGAAAATGAAGGCTGTTGCTAAGAAAGTTAATAGTAATAAACCTAAGAATGACAAGGACAAGGCCAAGAAACCCAAGGCAAACAAACCATGTTGGTCTTGTGGACAGGTTGGGCACTGGAGTAAGGACTGCCCTACGAAGAAAGCGAAGAAAATCGAGGTGGTAGCGCAAGCGAATGCTGTGCTTGGAACCGCAAGTGGGCCCATAGTGAACATGGTCGTTGGTGAGGCTACGGGATCTGAAACCAACGTTGACCGGTATGTATCCTGTAACCCTTTAATATTTTCTACCTATCTGTGAAATGCATGTTGATAGATACCGGAGCTAATGTGCATATTTGTGCTAATATTAATTTATTTGTATCTTATCAACAGAGTCATAGCTTGACTGTGAAAATGGGGAATGCTAGTGCCGCTCAAGTACTTGGAATAGGAAACGTGGATCTGAAGTTCCCTTCAGGACGTATACTATCTCTGACTAGAGTGCATCATGTTCCCGATATGCGTAGAAATATAATAAGTGGAAGCTGTTTAGTTTCTAGTGGTTTTGAAATTTCTTTCAAGTATAATAAAGTAGTTCTTATTCATACTTTTACATTTTTTGGCAAGGGTTACTTGTCAAATGGTTTATTTGTTATTAATGCTGAACCCGTTTTGGGGAATTTGAATAATAATATTATTCCTTCTGTTAACTGTGTTGAATCCTCGGATATATGGCATGCTAGACTAGGTCACTTGAACTTTGGTGCTCTTAAGAATATGATGAACTTAGAGTTGATTCCAAAACATACCATATAAAAGAATTCTAAATGTAAAGTATGTGTGACTGTTAAACAAATAAGGAAACCTTTTTCATAACATTGTTAGGGATTCAGACTTGTTAGATTTAGTACACACTGATATTTATGAATTTGGTGGTGTGTTGACCAAGGACCAACTTAGATACTTCATTACTTTTATAGATGATAATAGTAGATATTGTTATGTTTATTTACTTAGACATAAGGATGAAGCACTTAGTAAATTCATTATATATAAATCTGAAGTAGAAAAACAAAATAGTAAGTTATTTAAACGATTGAGATATAATAGAGGTGGTGAGTATACGAGTAACACTTTTAATAAATTTTGTGCAAACAATGGTATAGTTCATGAAGTTACTCCACCATACACACTTGAGTCTAATGGGGTTGCTGAGTGAAAGAACAGAACATTTAAAGATATGATTAATAGTATGCTGATTAACTCTGGGTTGCCTAAATACATATGGGGAGAGGCTCTAAATACGGCGTGCCATATTTTGAATAGAGTCCCTCTGAAACACGTGGAAAAGGCACCCTTGGAGTTATGGAAAGGCAGGATGACTAGTCTTAGGTATCTTCGTGTGTGGGGGTACCTTGCTAAGGTGCTTATTCCTGAACACAAGAGAAATAAACTAGGTCCGAAAACTGTTGACTATATCTTTTTGGGCTATCTTGAAACCACTACAGCTATGAGATTTTTGATTTTAAAATCTGACATAGATGGTATAGTGGCAAACACGATAGTTGAATTTCGAGATGCTACATTCTTTGAGGATGTCTACCCTATGAAGACTGGAATACCTGAAACGACTTCTGAGGAAGATCATACTCACATATCGAGTTCTATTCCTGATTATATGGAAAATATGACAAATGTAGGGGCGGAATCTAGTAGTGGCTCTAATCCTAACGAAGTAGAGGAACCAAGGAGAAGTAAGCGTGCAAAGGTAGTTAAGAATTTTGGAAGTGATTTTATCACTTACAATGTCGATGACGAACCTTTAACTTTCCGACAAGCTATGGATTCTTCGGAGTCTAAGCATTGGAAGGGCGCTGTGAAGAGTGAAATTGACTCTATTGTTTCTAATGGAACATGGGAGTTGGGTGATCTCCCTCCTGGGTGTTCTACTATTGGGTAAAAATGGGTCTTTAAGAGGAAGTTGAACCCTGATGGCTCAATAGATAGGTACAAAGCTAGACTCGTAGCTAAGGGTTTTAAGCAGAGGGAAGGAATTAATTACTTTGATACATACTCTCCGGTTGCTAGGATGGTAACAATCTGAATGCTTATAGCATTGGCTTCCGTCCATGGTCTTATCATCCATCAGATGGATGTAAAGACCGCTTTTCTTGATGGTGAACTTGAAGAAGAGATTTATATGGACCAGTCTAAGAAATTTGTTACATCTAGCAATGAAAGGAAAGTATGTAAGTTGATCAAGTCCATCTATGGCTTGAAACAAGCTCCCAGAGATTGGCATAAATTTTTTGATGAAACTGTATTGTCATTGAGTTATAAGATTAATAAAAGTGACAAGTGTGTCTACACTAAAGTTAAAGGTAGTGAATGTGTTATCCTGTGCCTATATGTGGATGACATCTTACTGTTTGGAACCAATATTGAGATTATTAACGAGACAAAAGAATTCTTGAAAAGGCACTTTGAAATGAAGGATATGGGTGAGGCTAGTGTGATTCTAGGAATCAAACTGATTCAGTCAGCTGAGGGAATGACCTTGACTCAATCTCATTATATAGAGAAATCTATACTTGAGAAATATGGTTATTTACAGTGTAGAATCGCTAGTACACCTTATGATTCTAAAGTTGCTGTAACACCCCCAGATCCGGGGTCGGGGATCCGGGTTGTCACGGTCTTTCTTTCCACAATATCACTTCACTTAATTAATAATAAATAACCTCATGCTGTGACCCCATACTAACACACACCACAACCCGTTATAGTCTCAGAGATGAAATTGAAATAAGTACAAGTCTTTGAATCCACCATTTAAAAGTTATTACAACCCAAAATGATTACTTGATAAATTTACAGTTAATTGCCATTATCTGCCACAAGTTATAATTATACATAATTTGATTCTCAAAAGTAGATGGTCTGAACTACAATGGATCTACCTCTGCAGCTATAGCAGCTACAACATCATCGGGAAGACGCGGGACGCTTCCCACGCGCTTGCGCTGGGTCTGCTGGAGTCTGGCCATCTTTCTTAACTGTTGTTGTGTGATGAAGAAATAAAGCAAGAGTGAGCCTTACAGCTCGCAAGATAATACATAGTGATAACAATAATATAAGTATCTAAATGGATACTTAATAGAATCTCTATCATGTGTAAGATAATTACTTACTAGATATAAGTAAAAACAAGGAATGAAGTTACCAATACTTAACTACACTTATATCATTTATAAAGCTACTTGAACTACCACCGTTCAAAGTATTATAAGTTTTAAGAAAAACATCCCATAGATGAGACCACAAGTTAAGACTTGAATAGATTCAATCTTTGAAATATTATTGAATGAAAAAGTTATGAGATACTTTATTTAGTCCCGATATATATATATCCACATATATATATCTCTTAAACATTTCCTGGAACCTCTGTTATGTAAAGTATGAACAGAGTTTGAAACATCCAATGAATTTTGGAAAGGAAAAGAATTTTGGCATAAACCAGATATCTTGCTGATCAGGCAAAGATACCAATAAGTAACCTTTTCTACTGTAGATGGATGAATTCCTCACCGGTCATCACCCTGGCCGCATTAGGACCTCGCGCTAGACCGTTACCCGGCCCCTCACGCGTTGATGGACTGCCACCCAGCCACTTACACTTTCATAGACCGTACCCCGGCCTGTCGCTTATGCCGACTCAATTAGATGGGCTTACTTCCCGAACGTTGGGCAAGTAATCAATTCATTTACCAAAACTGCAACCTCGTTGCGAATATAAAATACACCACAGAGCCGGATTCCCCAGGTTTTGAGCGAGTATTTAAATCCCCTTAAAAAGGAAGATCTTAAATATAAAAATGAGTTTTGGGATCCGCTCTGACTTTAAAAATCATTTTGAAGACTCGAAAACACTTTAAAGAGTGTTTGGAGTAAAGCTGATTTAATGAAGTAAATCAGTCCCCAGAATATTTAGAAAATGACTGAATATTATTATTTAAATAATATTCCCATAAAGAATAATCTTTATAAAAATAATTGAAGTAGAAGTATTAAAACTTATACTTGAAACGAGTATTAAATAACCAAAGATATACTTATATGAAAGTATTATCTTTATTTGAATAATCGAAAATAAGTTTGATTATTAACACCTTATTCTTTAATAAAATAAAGAATATATTTCAGCAAATAATCGGAGTCATAGATCCTCAAATGAATATTCAAATAATATTCAATAATAATATATAAAAGAGTCATAAGCCCTCGAATGAATATTCAAATAATATTCAGATAAATAAATAAAGTTAAAGTTATCGAATAAATCTTATTCGATTAATAGTTTGGAAAACTATAAACATATATATATATATATAAATATATATATATATATATATATATCCATATCCATATATACAAAATCTACTCGGGATCCTCGACTCCCGGTTTTAGAAAATATTTTCACCTTTGGGTCCCTATACTAAGGGTATATGCAAGTTACCGCTATCCTCTAGCATAGGTATTATCAACTGAACCAACAAATATATATATGGAAAGAATGAAAAACAGGCATGCATATATACCATATCAGCATGCTCCAATATATCGCAAAAATTTGCTAAATAACCAATATGCATTTATCGCAAGATCATGCATATACAAATGTATACATCACAACAACAGTATAACGGATAGAATACTTGCCTGAGCGACTTGGGGTGATAAAAGGCTCGGGACGAGTCTGGTAACCTATAAACAACAAGTAAGTTGGAATTAAACCAAAATCACTTGTAAATCTATACTTTAACTAACTTAGACTCTAACGCTTGTTTTGCGCTCACTGATTTGCTTAAGTCACTCGGGTACCCGCGGCTCCACCATTTTTAATAATTTAACCTTTACGAGTTTTAAAGCGATTCCTTCGCGAGTGTCTTACCAACTGCCTAACACACTTACCATAAATGTTTCATACATTAATTAACCCTTTTTGGTCTTTAACCTATGTTTCAAAGTAAGGCGAGGGAAAAAGTTTCGTTCGCGAAACGCCGTTACTTGAAACGGTCGTTTCTCCTAAACCGTGCATCGGAATCGAACGAACTACATATCAAAACGAAGCTCGTAACATGAGCTATCTAAACATGGCAGTGGTCATAATCTAGCAGGGGGTTCTCGGGTCCTAATGCTATGCACAAAAACAGTCCAAAGAAAATCGGACGTTACGACGGCTATGTTTACGCGATTTACCAATTTTTAACCATTCAAAACCAACCACAAACCAACCTCAAATCCAACATACAACCAACATCCATCCTCATCACATCATAACAACCCCAACCAATTCAATTTAATCATTTATACTTATGCCTAAGCTTAATTTAACCATACTTAAGTTCTTTTAATCAAAACCACAACATTTACCATTCCATTTCACTACCATTCCAAATCCCAAACTCTAAATCACAACAACAAGCTACAATATCATCCTACCAATTAAAATCATCTTATAATACATAGGGATCTAGGGTTTGGAGATGGTATACCTTCCTTGAAGTGGTGGGATGAGCTAGGAAGCCTTAAGAAGCTTTGAGAAGTCTTAGGAAAGCTTGGATCTTCAAGAAAAACAAGAAAACTTCAAGTAAAAAAACTTGAAAACACTATTCATAGTCTTCTTCTTTGATTAAATGAAGAAGATTGAGAAGGAATTGATGGCTTAAACTCATGGTATAGCCCTAACTAAGCATGAAGATGATTAGGGAATTTACTCACCAATTTAGGAAGCTTGGATCTTGAATTTTTGAAAATTCTTGCCTAATGAATAGTAAAAAGCCGAGAGCTTCAAGAACAAAGCCTTGGTTGCTTTTTGATTTTTTTGATGAAAATGATTTTTGCTTGGCTTGGTTGCTTGGTTTTTGTGCTTGCTTTAGTCAATTACCTTCTTGCCCTTGAATTTGTGTGGTTACAAAGCCACCACACCTCCTCCCTTCCCATGTCATGCTTATGTCATCCTCATGATGTCATCCTCCCTTCTTTGTCCTCTTTCTATTGGTTGGATGACCTCATTCCCACTAATCCCTTTGATTAACTTCCTAATCGTTTGCCTAATGACCGCTGATCTGTTATACGGTTCGCTTAACTTTCGTTCTCGTTTATCGTTTGAAGGATCATACCCGGGATCTTATTACTTAGGTTCCCTTAACCTTTCTCAATACATTATATTCCTTTTTATGATCTTCTATTATAATCCTTTAATTTAAATCCTTTTTATCCTGTTACCTTATACTCAATTCTCTCCGCATCTTGTGGATTTCTGGGAAAAACCAAAGTGTTCGGAATTGGATTCTGACGATCTTTACATACACTTATATACTACATTGAGTACTAATAATATCCCAGAATATCCATAACAGAACCCCTACATAGTGTGGCGTGAAAAGTTTCTTCATTCAGCTAAAACACTATTCACAAGGGTTACAAAAAGTTGAAAAATTTTGGGGTTATTACAGTCTCCCCTCCTTAAAAGGATTCCGTCCCGGAATCAAACAGAAAACGAATGGGGGTACTTTTCTAGCATTGTGCTCTCTAGTTCCCAAGTTGATTCTTCCACATTATGATTCTGCCATAGTACTCTGACTAGCTTGATCACTTTGTTCCGAAGCACCTGCTCCTTCTTATCCATAATCCTTACTGGCTTCTTCACGTAAGTTAGATCTGGCTGCATATCCACCTGCTCGTACTCCACTATGTGCCTGGCATCCCGATGATACCTCCTTAGCATTGACACATGGAACACATTATGAACTTGTTGCAAATTAGGGGGTAGGGCTAGCTCGTAAGCTAACTTTCCAATCCGTCTTAATATCTCAAAAGGTCCAATGTATCTTGGGCTTAGTTTTCCTTTCTTTCCGAACCTCATTAATCCCTTCCAAGGGGATACTTTCAGCAGTACTAAGTCCCCTACTTCATATTCCTTGTCCTTTCGGGCTAGGTCTGCATATTTCTTTTGTCTGTCTTGGGCTGCTACAAGTCACCCTCTGATAAGATCCACTATATCTTTGGTCCTTTGGACCACTTCGGGTCCGAGCATCTTCCGCTCTCCTACTTCATCCCAGTATAAGGGAGATCGACACCTTCTTCCGTACAGGGCCTCATAAGGCGGCATTCCTATGCTAGCATGAAAGCTATTGTTATAAGAAAACTCGATCAACGGCAAGTGATCATCCCAACTTCCTTTAAGGTCTATTGCACAGACTCTCAACATATCCTCTAGTGTCTGGATGGTCCTTTCACTCTGTCCATCCGTTTGGGGATGGTACGCGGTACTCATATTTAACTTGGTCCCCGCACATTCCTGAAAGCTCCTCCAAAATCTGGAGTTGAACCTGGGGTCTCGGTCTGAGACAATGGACGTTGGGACTCCATGTCGCGTCACTATTTCCTTAAGGTAAATGTCCACCAGTCTATCGACTGTGTATCTCTCATTGATAGGAATGAAATGAGCTGACTTTGTCAGTCGGTCTATAATTACCCAAATGGCGTCGTGATTGGCTTTCATCCTTGGCAAGCCTACAACAAAATCCATCGCTATCTGTTCCCATTTCTATTCGGGAATCTCCAGGGGTCGCAAAAGTCCACTGGGTCTCTGGTGCTCTGCCTTTACTCTTTGGCAAGTCAAACACTTGTTTACCCATTCTGCTACGTCCCTCTTCATGTTGGGCCACCAGTAATATTCCTTCAAATCCCTATACATCTTGGTACTTCCCGGGTGAATGGAATACCTTGAACTATGGCTTTCATCCAAAATCTCATCTTTAAGTTCTTGAACATTCGGAACCCAAATTCGGTAGGAGTACCTCATTATCCCTTTATCATCTTTCTCAGTAAGGATCTCCTCTCCAGTCATTGACTCTCTGCCTTCATTCATTATTTTCTCCTGGCACAATCTGATCTTTTCCAATAACTCTGGCTGCATTGAGATCTCAAAAAGCTTTTCAGTTCCGGTTCCGGTTACCTTTACTTCTATTTCCATTCTCTCAAAATCCCTTATCAACTCTTCCGAAGTCGTTATCATTCTGAGTCTTTCCTTTCTACTAAGGGCATCAGCCACCACATTGGCTTTCCCTGGATGATAGAGAATCTCACAATCATAGTCCTTGATTAGTTCTAACCATCTCCTCTGGCGCATGTTGAGCTCTTTCTGCGTAAATATGTATTTGAGGCTCTTATGGTCTGTGAAAATCTCGCACTTCTCTCCATACAAGTAGTGCCTCCAAATTTTTAAAGCAAATACTATTGCCGCGAGCTCAAGGTCATGAGTAGGATATCTAACCTCGTATTCCTTCAGTTGTCTCGACGCATACGCAATAACTCTACCGTGCTGCATAAGCACACATCCTAATCTTTTGTGCGACGCGTCACTATATATCACAAAATCTCCTTTTCCGTCCGGCAATGCCAATACCGGAGCCGTTATCAACCTTTTCTTTAATTCCTGAAAACTGTTCTCGCATTTCTCCGTCCATTCAAACTTCTCTGTCTTACGAGTAAGTCGTGTCAAAGGGGCTGCGATCTTCGCAAAGTCCTGTACAAATCTTCGATAGTAGCCGGCCAATCCTATGAAACTCCTTACCTCTGTGGGTGTGGTTGGCCTTTCCCAATTTGAGACCGCCTCTATCTTGGAGGGGTCGACCAATACTCCTTCTTTATTGATCACATGTCCTAAAAACTGTACTTCATTCCGCCAGAATTCACACTTCGAGAATTTGGCATATAATTGTTCCTCTCTGAGTATTCCTAGAGCTATCCTTAAATGCTCTGCATGTTCTGCCTCAGTCCTTGAGTAGATCAAAATATCATCGATAAAAACTATCACACACTTGTCCAAGTACTTCTTAAATACTCTATTCATTAAATCCATGAAAGCCGCTGGGGCGTTGGTTAATCCAAAGGACATTACCAAGAACTCATAATGCCCATACCTGGTACGGAACGCTGTCTTGGAAATATCTTCGGGTTTAATCTTTAGTTGGTGATATCCAGTTCTCAGGTCGATCTTGGAAAAATAAACAGCATCCTTTAGCTGGTCGAACAGATCGTCTATTCTAGGTAATGGGTACCTGTTCTTTATGGTTAGCTTGTTCAACTCTCGATAGTCTATGCACAACCTCATGCTCCCATCTTTCTTCTTAACAAATAAAATTGGTGCTCCCCACGGAGACACACTGGGTCTTATCATACCCTTATCCAAGAGTTCCTGCAATTGGATAGCTAATTCCTTCATTTCTAACGGGGCTAACCGGTAAGGTGCTTTTGAAACTGGTGTCGTCCCTGGGGCCAACTCAATAGCAAATTCAATCACTCTATCGGGTGGTAATCCCGGAAGGTCTTGTGGGAATACATCTTCAAATTCGTTGACTACTGGAATATCTTGTAAGTTGGGCACCTCCTTCTGCGTGTCCACCACATAGGCTAGGTAAGCCTCACTTCCTTTTCGTAGCATCCTTTTGGCCTGGGCCATAGTCAAAAATTTCTGCGTCTGCCTCTTTCCTCTAAATATAACTTCTTTCTTTCCGGGGATATTTAACTTAACTTTCTTCCCTTTACAGTCTATCTGAGCATCGTTGCTAGATAGCCAGTCCATTCCCAAAATCACATCAAACTCCCCTAATTTAAAAGGAATCAGATCAACACTGAAAGATTGCTCCCCTATGCCTATCTCACAGGCGGGGTGAATCTGGTTAACAGGAATAATTTCATGATTGGCTATTTCTACTTGTAAGGGTTCTATCAAGGGTTCAGCCTTAAGTCTTAACTTACGCGCAAGGTCCTTTGATATAAAAAATTTAGTTGCTCCTGAATCAAATAAAACATTTGCACTGACTGAATTTAGAGAAAGGGTACCTGCTATCACATCTGAATCTTTCATAGCATCCTGGACTGTCATGTTGAAAGTCCTCGCAGTAGGTGGCTTATTAGAAGCAGCCCCGCTTGCTCCCGAAGCTGCTGGTTTGTTCATTGGGCATTCCCTCTTCCAATGACCCGGGCGTCCACATCGATGACAATTGGTGGTTGGAACGACGGCAGGGGCTGACGAAGGGCATTTATTTGAGTAGTGGCCTTCCCGACCGCACTTAAAACAGGTTACTGGCCTTTCTTTACACTCCCCAGTGTGATTCCTTCCACATATGTTACAGGCTGGCAATGGGGGTCGAGACTGGTTGGAATAGGACATTCTTGACTTCTGGCCGCCCTGGCTCACACTCACACTCATTGGCCGCTTAAACCCAGTGTTCCTTCCTGGTAGGGACACTGCTCCTCGATTAAATCTAGTTGGGAAGCTCCTTCCTGCGGAACCTCCACCTATGCTCATACTTTTCCTCTTTATTCCTTTCTTCTCTCTTTCCTTCTGCATCTGTTCACTTCCAACTTCTACAATCGTTGCCTTTTGCACCAGAGTGGCATAGTCCGTAAGCTCAAGGATTGCCACCTTATTCTGAATCCATGGTTTCAGTCCCTGCTGAAACCTCCTAGCTTTCTTTTCCTCGGTGCTCACAAACTCTGGCACAAACCTTGATAACTCAGTAAATTTCGCTTCATACTCTGCTACAGACAAGTTATTCTGCTTTAGCTCCAAGAACTTGAGCTCCATCTGGTTTTCCATAAACCTCGGGAAATACTTCCCCAGAAACAACTGACTAAATCTCTCCCAGGTTATAATAGCGTCTGTCTCCATATTTTTCTTGGCCTCCCACCAGTAGTTAGCTTCTCCTTTCAGAAGGTAGGTAGCAAATACAGTCTTCTGTGCCTCCTCGGTACTCAAAATCTCAAAAGATTTCTCCATTTCCTTTAACCATGCCCTTGCCTCAACTGGGTCGGCTGATCCGTGGAACTCAGGGGGCTTAAGGGACTTAAAAGCCCTGAAAGAGTTTGCCACTGCATTGTTACTTCCTTGAGGGGGTGGGTTGGGTTGACGTTCCAAATTCTGCCTTAGGAGTTGCATGAACTGGCTCATGGGATCCATGCCTGGGTTTGGTACTGGTTGCTCAACCTTGGTTTCTCCTTCTTCAGCCTCTATCTCAAATCCCTCGACATCATATGTTTCCTCTTCCTCTTCATACAGGGAGTCATCCTGTTCCACATAATCCTCATCTTCCTCTTCACTGTGTTCTTGGTTTCTATTGTCCTGATTATGGCTTCCCTGGTCCTCAGATCCAGGGTTCGCCCTAGTTCCAATCTTTCTTGGCGGCATGATTCTGATAATAATAAAAACAATTATTGGGAAAATTCAACGTTAGGTCACAATCATATACAACATTGTGCCTTGCACAGCTCTTATAATGGGGAGAACGTATATCGCAATTCTATTATTTTAAGAAAGTTCTAATACGAAGTGCAGTAATAATAATGATAAAACAGTGATCCCGTCACTATGGAACTGAACCGAAAGGAAACAAATATATACATAATGCGAGAAATACATAGTTTGATCTGGTCAAAAGTACAACAGTGCTACAGTCATCTGTCCCAAAAGTGATACACAAGAGTCTATCTGTCTAGTCAGAAAAAGGGATGCTATATACAAGTCAACTATCCCGGAAAATTGGCTCTTACTAAGGCCTCGGCTAACTAGACAACTAGACTATTCCATCATCAATCCTGAATCACACACCGGAGCGGGTCAGCTCCCAAACCCTTTCCATCACACGACGGAAGATATAGTCGGCCTGCCGCCTGGAGATCCTACCCTGCCTGTCCCCCTGGAGAGATCTGAGTCTCGCTCGGGACGTGAGCTCTATCCCCGTAAGCTCCCTCCTCAAGGATCGGGGTATAGAAGCCCTAGTCTCATAAGCTCGGGTACGCCTACCCGCCCTCTCTGCATCCAACTCCCTCCTGACCTCATCTAGTCGGCCCTCGGCAACAGCCACTCGGGTCCTCAATACATCCTGAACATATCCATGAGCTAACGAAGACTGCCTGTGGGCAGGGTCAAGAGGTGGTGAATCCGGAGCCGCTGAGGGTGCCTCCTCGGTCTGCCTAGGCTAGGAAGTATGGGTCTCTGAGCTGTCATCATCAGGAATCCAGGATAGTGGTGGAGGGGTAGGGGCTCTGATCACCGGAAGTGTGGGTAAAGGGATACCAGCATACACTACCATAGGTCCAACACGCTCCTCAGCTACTGGGACCTCATCCGGGTCCTCCTCATCTGGAATAGCAATAACCTCTGTCTCTGACTCCTCTGAGGGGTCCTCCTCATCTGAAATAGCAATGACCTCCTTCTCAGGCTCCTCTGAGGGGTCCTCCTCATCCTCCTCCATCTCAGGCTCCTCCTGATCCTCAACATCTAGCAATGCCTCATCATGCTCACGCTCGAACATCTCAGGGTCCTCTATCTCAGGCGCCTACACATTAAACGAGCTAAGTTACTATCATGATACTTATAAGGGTTCCCGTAAGGGTTTTAACTGTCAGCACTACTTTAAGTAGTCAGACCATGAACTTGGCAAGAGTTCTTATTATCTTTGTGAGTTTGTTATTATATCGACGCATCATCTCTGAGGTTTATAACGCTTAGCTCTGATACCATTTCTGTAACACCCCCAGATCCGGGGTCGGGGATCCGGGTTGTCACGGTCTTTCTTTCCACAATATCACTTCACTTAATTAATAATAAATAACCTCATGTTGTGACCCCATACTAACACACACCACAACCCGTTATAGTCTCAGAGATGAAATTGAAATAAGTACAAGTCTTTGAATCCACCATTTAAAAGTTATTACAACCCAAAATGATTACTTGATAAATTTACAGTTAATTGCCATTATCTGCCACAAGTTATAATTATACATAATTTGATTCTCAGAAGTAGATGGTCTGAACTACAATGGATCTACCTCTGCAGCTATAGCAGCTACAACATCATCGGGAAGACGCGGGACGCTTCCCACGCGCTTGCGCTGGGTCTGCTGGAGTCTGGCCATCTTTCCTAACTGTTGTTGTGTGATGAAGAAATAAAGCAAGAGTGAGCCTTACAGCTCGCAAGATAATACATAGTGATAACAATAATATAAGTATCTAAATGGATACTTAATAGAATCTCTATCATGTGTAAGATAATTACTTACTAGATATAAGTAAAAACAAGGAATGAAGTTACCAATACTTCACTACACTTATATCATTTATAAAGCTACTTGAACTACCACCGTTCAAAGTATTATAAGTTTTAAGAAAAACATCCCATAGATGAGACCACAAGTTAAGACTTGAATAGATTCAATCTTTGAAATATTATTGAATGAAAAAGTTATGAGATACTTTATTTAGTCCCGATATATATATATCCACATATATATATCTCTTAAACATTTCCTGGAACCTCTGTTATGTAAAGTATGAACAGAGTTTGAAACATCCAATGAATTTTGGAAAGGAAAAGAATTTTGGCATAAACCAGATATCTTGCTGATCAGGCAAAGATACCAATAAGTAACCTTTTCTACTGTAGATGGATGAATTCCTCACCGGTCATCACCCTGGCCGCATTAGGACCTCGCGCTAGACCGTTACCCGGCCCCTCACGCGTTGATGGACTGCCACCCAGCCACTTACACTTTCATAGACCGTACCCCGGCCTGTCGCTTATGCCGACTCAATTAGATGGGCTTACTTCCCGAACGTTGGGCAAGTAATCAATTCATTTACCAAAACTGCAACCTCGTTACGAATATAAAATACACCACAGAGCCGGATTCCCCAGGTTTTGAGCGAGTATTTAAATCCCCTTAAAAAGGAAGATCTTAAATATAAAAATGAGTTTTGGGATCCGCTCTGACTTTAAAAATCATTTTGAAGACTCGAAAACACTTTAAAGAGTGTTTGGAGTAAAGCTGATTTAATGAAGTAAATCAGTCCCCAGAATATTTAGAAAATGACTGAATATTATTATTTAAATAATATTCCCATAAAGAATAATCTTTATAAAAATAATTGAAGTAGAAGTATTAAAACTTATACTTGAAACGAGTATTAAATAACCAAAGATATACTTATATGAAAGTATTATCTTTATTTGAATAATCGAAAATAAGTTTGATTATTAACACCTTATTCTTTAATAAAATAAAGAATATATTTCAGCAAATAATCGGAGTCATAGATCCTCAAATGAATATTCAAATAATATTCAATAATAATATATAAAAGAGTCATAAGCCCTCGAATGAATATTCAAATAATATTCAGATAAATAAATAAAGTTAAAGTTATCGAATAAATCTTATTCGATTAATAGTTTGGAAAACTATAAACATATATATATATATATAAATATATATATATATATATATCCATATCCATATATACAAAATCTACTCGGGATCCTCGACTCCCGGTTTTAGAAAATATTTTCACCTTTGGGTCCCTATACTAAGGGTATATGCAAGTTACCGCTATCCTCTAGCATAGGTATTATCAACTGAACCAACAGATATATATATGGAAAGAATGCGAAACAGGCATGTATATATACCATATCAGCATGCTCCAATATATCGCAAAAATTTGCTAAATAACCAATATGCATTTATCGCAAGATCATGCATATACAAATGTATACATCACAACAACAGTATAACGGATAGAATACTTGCCTGAGCGACTTGGGGTGATAAAAGGCTCGGGACGAGTCTGGTAACCTATAAACAACAAGTAAGTTGGAATTAAACCAAAATCACTTGTAAATCTATACTTTAACTAACTTAGACTCTAACGCTTGTTTTGCGCTCACTGATTTGCTTAAGTCACTCGGGTACCCGCGGCTCCACCATTTTTAATAATTTAACCTTTACGAGTTTTAAAGCGATTCCTTCGCGAGTGTCTTACCAACTGCCTAACACACTTACCATAAATGTTTCATACATTAATTAACCCTTTTTGGTCTTTAACCTATGTTTCAAAGTAAGGCGAGGGAAAAAGTTTCGTTCGCGAAACGCCGTTACTTGAAACGGTCGTTTCTCCTAAACCGTGCATCGGAATCGAACGAACTACATATCAAAACGAAGCTCGTAACATAAGCTATCTAAACATGGCAGTGGTCATAATCTAGCAGGGGGTTCTCGGGTCCTAATGCTATGCACAAAAACAGTCCAAAGAAAATCGGACGTTACGACGGCTATGTTTACGCGATTTCCCAATTTTTAACCATTCAAAACCAACCACAAACCAACCTCAAATCCAACATACAACCAACATCCATCCTCATCACATCATAACAACCCCAACCAATTCAATTTAATCATTTATACTTATGCCTAAGCTTAATTTAACCATACTTAAGTTCTTTTAATCAAAACCACAACATTTACCATTCCATTTCACTACCATTCCAAATCCCAAACTCTAAATCACAACAACAAGCTACAATATCATCCTACCAATTAAAATCATCTTATAATACATAGGGATCTAGGGTTTGGAGATGGTATACCTTCCTTGAAGTGGTGGGATGAGCTAGGAAGCCTTAAGAAGCTTTGAGAAGTCTTAGGAAAGCTTGGATCTTCAAGAAAAACAAGAAAACTTCAAGTAAAAAAACTTGAAAACACTATTCATAGTCTTCTTCTTTGATTAAATGAAGAAGATTGAGAAGGAATTGATGGCTTAAACTCATGGTATAGCCCTAACTAAGCATGAAGATGATTAGGGAATTTACTCACCAATTTAGGAAGCTTGGATCTTGAATTTTTGAAAATTCTTGCCTAATGAATAGTAAAAAGCCGAGAGCTTCAAGAACAAAGCCTTGGTTGCTTTTTGATTTTTTTGATGAAAATGATTTTTGCTTGGCTTGGTTGCTTGGTTTTTGTGCTTGCTTTAGTCAATTACCTTCTTGCCCTTGAATTTGTGTGGTTACAAAGCCACCACACCTCCTCCCTTCCCATGTCATGCTTATGTCATCCTCATGATGTCATCCTCCCTTCTTTGTCCTCTTTCTATTGGTTGGATGACCTCATTCCCACTAATCCCTTTGATTAACTTCCTAATCGTTTGCCTAATGACCGCTAATCTGTTATACGGTTCGCTTAACTTTCGTTCTCGTTTATCGTTTGAAGGATCATACCCGGGATCTTATTACTTAGGTTCCCTTAACCTTTCTCAATACATTATATTCCTTTTTATGATCCTCTATTATAATCCTTTAATTTAAATCCTTTTTATCCTATTACCTTATACTCAATTCTCTCCGTATCTTGTGGATTTCCGGGAAAAACCAAAGTGTTCGGAATTGGATTCTGACGATCTTTACATACACTTATATACTACATAGAGTACTAATAATATCCCAGAATATCCATAACAGAACCCCTACATAGTGTGGCGTGAAAAGTTTCTTCATTCAGCTAAAACACTATTCACAAGGGTTACAAAAAGTTGAAAAATTTTGGGGTTATTACAGTTGCCCTTGTCAAGAATACTTCAGGAGTGCATGTGTCTCAGTTAAGGTATTCTCAGATTATTGGGAGTTTGCAGTATCTAGCTAACTGTACTAAACCAGATATTTCATATTCTGTGTCTAAGTTGGCTAGATATACAAGCGGTCCAAACAGAACTCATTAGGATGCTCTTGATAGAGTACTTAGATATCTAAAAGGCACAATATACATTAGTTTACACTACAGGAGATTTATTGGTGCACTTGAAGGGTATAGTGATGCAAGTTGGATAGCTAAGAAGTCTGGTTCCAATGGGGTGACTGGATATGTGTTCACCTTGGATGGTGGAGCAATATCCTGGAAGTCAAGCATACAGACTATAGTGACTCGGTCTACTTTTGAGGCTGAGTTATGTGCACTTGATGCCACAGGGACGGAGGCTGAATGGTTACACGGACTTATGTCTGCAATACCTGTAGTAAGCAGACCGCTTCCTGCTATTACTATTCACTATGATAGTCGAACAACTATTGACAAGATTAGCAGTAAAAAGCATAATGCTAAAACTAAGAGACACATCTAAGTTAGACTTAAGTCTATAAAGGGTTTAGTGACTGATAGGTTATAGCTATAGAGTTCATGGGAACTCAGAATAAAATAGCTGATCTTTTGACTAAAGGACTGGAACCTGCAGTGGTCCTCAAGTCAAGGTTGGGGATGGGACTGTCAACCCATCATAATTCATCAACAGTGGGAACCCAATACACATGAGAGGAGATCCCTCGAAGTGTATTCAATGTGGTAATAACAAGCTGTAAGGATGAATTGGTAGTACCTTTGTTGCGTAGATGATACTATTGTATCTGAGTCTATCCCCTGTAAACCTAGAAGGTACTGACACTGCTAGAAAAGTAAGAGTGTTAAAACTCTGAATGGGATCAAGTCATTTGATGAGATAAAGGCAGTATATCTCTGGAGATGACCAACTAAGCGAATGTAATTGTATGGTCGCAATTAGAAGAAAGGGTTATTCCTTGAAGCATTCGACGAATAGGATCGAGACAAGACCATTATTGTCTCAAAGTCGTAGATTGGCACCATAGTCGTTGACTTGTCGTCGTCTATGGAACATGGTTATACTAAACGGATTAAGATTCAAGGTGAAACATTTCATCTGAATCCGGTAGCCATTGAAGTAGAGGACTTAGGAGGGTTCAAACCCGGAAGGGCACCTACTCTGAAAAATAAGTCATGATGAAAAACCTGATCGCAATTCTGTATGGATTTGTGGGGGATTGTTAGAAAATTGGATTTTAGATCATAATTTTATTTTGTTCTTGATGATAATCCTAAAATCTAATGATTGAAAGTTATTACATGATATGTGAACTTAAACTTTCATATATGGTTTTAAGAATTTTGCTTAATGAAATCCATAGAGAATGTGACATGAAGTTAGCTTGAAAAATCTTGAAAAAAGAGAGTATATTTTTTGTCCCATATTGGAAATAATTAAAGGGGGTATAGGCTTTATATGGTATCACACACATGGGTAGTATACAACTACTAAGGTGTGTGATTGTAACGTCTGATAAATTTACGTATGTATTATATCATATTTATAATAAATTATATGTATTAATGTGTCATTATGTGTAATTATCTGTCAAACCCTAATTGCTACGTGTTATGTGCATTCTGTGTCATTCCGGTATTTTTAAGATATTTTTCAGATATTTTGTTTTTCATTTATCGCTTTCATTTCAAACGTTTTACGACCCCAAACCATGATTTTAAAGCAGGTATTTCAAATAAAATAACGGGTCGTATTTTTCATCAAATGACTTTTACCATCGCATTATGCTGAACATCTAGGCATTTTATAAATTTTCTTATTTTGCGAAAAATGACTTTTCCGGGCCCCATTGGGTGTTAAAAACCCCACAAAAATCATATTTTTATTTTTATAAAATTATAGGACTTTAATTTATACTATTTCTTTGTATTTTTGCATTATTCACAATTTTTGGGAAATTTTGGCATATATATTATATATATATAATATTTATAAATTAAATTTTAATACTCAAAAATTATAAAAATTAGGGTCAAATATTTTTATTAGGAGTGTAATTAGCCCCTTAATTTTATTTAGGGGTATTATTTTTCATAGTATAAATAGCCTAATTTCTATTAATTAATTACTAATTAATTATAAAAATTCAGTAAAAATTCAGAAAAATCCCCAATTTTCCAGAATTAGGGTTTGGTGTTCTTGATTTCAACCGGATATTTGAACGTGATTCCGACCTCCAAATCAGACATGTAAGTAGTCGTTGCAAAGCTCTTGATCTCTACTTTCGATTGGTATAATCAATTTCATGTTTTAATGTATGATTCTCAATTCGATTTTTTTAGGGTTTATATTCGAATTAGGCGTTTTTGATTCTTGAATCGTTTGTTTGTTTTCATGATTCCAATAGCTTTATATCAAGTTAAGAAGTGATTTTGAGTATTTAATTGATCGGTATAACCCCAGGAGGGTATGGTTCGAGTTCGTGGGTTTTAGCAGAAATTTAGATTCATTTTTTTAAAATTTTGGTGATGCTTTGATTGTTGTTGATGGCTGGGTTTGATTGTAGAATTTAACAGCTTTATTTTTGTATATTTAACGTCGAGTTTGGTTAACGTTTTCGATGGGGGAAGTTTCCGACGAGGCTCGCCGGAGTAGCTTTGGTTTTCGCCGGAAAAGAAGTTGTGGGGTTTGTCGGTCACGGAGACGTGGAGGAAGGATTGCTGCAGTCGAGGGGAGTGATTTTGCATCGAAAACGGAAAGAAACCGTGCTTGTTTAGCTGTGTTTCCGTCTTGCCGGAAACAGACCGTTGGTGCCGGATTCTGGGCAGCCGGGCGGCTGTTCTTGGCGACCCGTGGTCGACCCGGTGCACGACCCGGGTTGGATCCTCTCAACCCTGAATTCAATACCTGATTTCTGTTTCTGAATAATTAATTAATTAGTTATATTTTAGTAAATTAAAAATCAGTTTTTATTAATTCTAAAAAAATCTAATAAAAAAATTAGATCTAAATTCTGAAAATTATTATTAATAATTCCTGAATTATTTTATTAACATAGAAATTTGAATTTAGTTATTTAATTAATTATTTAATTATTTATTTATTTACTTATTATTTAGTAATTAAGTAATTAATTAATAATTACGGATTAAAATTAATCGAATATTATGATTTAAAGATTCGATAATTAGTTAAATAAAACGAGTAACTCGTATCTATACGAGTAATTGAACGATGGGTTAGATTATTATTATTCGAGCGATAGTTAGTTATACGAAGAATATCAGAATAATTATTCGTAACGAATAATTAAATACAGATAATCGATTAAATCGTACAAGTCGTAACAATAACCATAATAATTCAATAATTATACGAGAAATGCGAGTAACTCGTAATTATACGAGTAATTGATCGTTGAGTTGGAATATGATTCGAATAATAACTTATTTATTCGATAAATAACGTAAGAGCTAGTTGTATCGATTATCTATTTATAAATAATCAATCTAATCGAATAGATAATAATAAATTGTAAATATTTGTAATAAATTGAAATTAATCCTAATAATTAGGGATTAATTATTCTAAATACAATAATTATTAAATAATTACTTATTAATTATTTATTAGTTATTTATTATTTATTAATTATTTAAAAATGATTAATTATTTCGATAATTAATCAAATAATTTTCAATAAATCATAACAAACTCATTTTAATTCCAAAAATTATAGAAAAATCATTTTTGACTCTGATTTTCTTAAATAATTATTTAAAAATTAGTAATAATTATTTATATTGAATTATCAGTGTTTAATTGATATTAATTAGACCGTTAGTTCGATTTGGGTGAAACGAAAGCCCTTTGACTCGGAAAAATGAATTCTTTTCATTAAAAATAATATTACGACCTCATTTCTTCTAGAAATTAGTTGACTTTGTTAATTGTTTGATTATCAGTCTAAGTGCATGCCGAGACGAGTCCGAAAAATTCTGGAAAAATAGGAAACGAGGTAGATGATGATCAGTGGAGCGAGTCGATTTTAATTCTAAAAGTTATTTTAACTATAAAAATGATTATGTGCTTATGTGCTTATGTGTATTATGTGGTTAATCGAGTCTTACTTGCTAATATGTAATGTATGAGTCAGTCCTAAGCGCATGGGTAGATAATAGGAACAATGTGAAGTCGATTCAAGATGCAATTGGAGTACGAAATGACTTAACCAGTCTATTTTTCTAACAGAAGCTAAGCCAGCAAGGCAGGTCGAGTAGGTGATAGACGAAGGTGACTTAATTGCAGTAAGTCGCGCAGAAGGCAAGTTTTTCCCCTATTCTATTTTCAGAATAGTGATATTTTTTTCAGATTCTTATCACACTTGTACTCTTTTGATTCTCTTATTCATATTTCATTTTGATTCTTGCTTATCCTTTTCATTTGACTTTATTGTTCATATTCCAATTGTTACTCACAATTATTGATATATTCCGGTGATTAGAATATGTCAAAGCATACCGATTATTTCAGGGACATAACCGGATCCTTGAGATGGGCCGTAGTGCCTGGGTGCCCGATTGGATCTATATAGTGAGATATAGATCTGCATTGTATCCTGGCTGATCAGCAGGGTATAGATGCGAACTTGTGTCCAGTTTAGTTCGTTTGTATTCGCCAGTAATGGCCTTCTTTCTATTCTCGCGGGGTTATATCTTTGCAAATGTACCCGGATAACGGATTCATTTAAATTGCTTTAACACTGTTTATATTTTGCGGACTTGTTGAGCGATTTTTGGCTCACCTTTTTTGTTGTTATCCACCTTATTGCTTTCAGTTAAGAAGGAATATGAAACTCATAAAGAAGCGGGTCAAGCCTCAGGATCCTCTCATACCCAAGGTGTTGATCCCAATCCAGGAAGAAAGCTTTGAGTTGCCCGAACATGTGGTGTGTAGATAGTCAGTGTGTGTGTTTGAATAAAAGATGAACTTAGTTTAAAACTGATTAGCCACTGGTTTGTAATAAAAAGAGTTTGTGAGATTTTGGATTTGGTTTGTAATAAAGTAGTTAGTGGTTCTTGTTTTCATACTTCAACCTAAAAAGATCCTGGTTAGTGTTAAAGGGATTTAGATTCATTTCTTTATTATTTGTTAATCAGATTGTACAGGTTTGGTGATTAGCTAGTAACCCCCAAACTTATACCCCGGGTTTGGAGGGCGTTACAGTGATGGTCCATTGTGTTGTTGTGTGCTTCACACGCGCGCACACACACGCGCCACCACCCCGCCACGCCACGCACCGGACCAGACCGGGTCGGGTCGAAGGGCGATTTGGGAGAATGTCTTGGTGTCTCGCGTACGCGAGACGATCTGGGCGAGGATTTTAATTATTTGTGATTTAATATTTTAATTAGAATTTATTTATCAGTTTGGGCCTGGTTATTATTGTTGGGCTGGGTTCGGTTGCTGAATTGGGTTAAGTCAGTTTGTGAGTGGGCTTAGTCAGATTCGTTTGATACATTGAACTTGGACTATGATATATATAACTTTAAAACTGATAATATTTCAAATTAATATTAAATCTGATATAATTATGTGAGTGATAAATGTAAAGTTGTTACAATTGTAATTTAAATTCAAAATTTATCAGTTTTGATTTATTTATTAATTGTGCAGTTTAATTCTTATATTAATAGTGTGATCAATTACACTTAGCCTCTATTATAAATAAAAGACTAAGTAGCTGAGTTTGTACACAACACACATACATTATCTTCTCTTCTCTGCATTCTCTTTTCCCCCAAACACACGTCCGAGCTGCTTTTTTTTCCGGCGAATAAGGTGCTAGTCGAGGTGGAATTTTTGTTGTTGTGAACATATAACTCAGAGTTGTTTTATCCTAGTGGAGGCATTGCAAGCAACTCAACGCAGCAGGTGGGGACAATTATCTCTTTAAGAGCAAGCAGTCAGGGCTTCGAGTAAGGCCTGACGACTGAGCTGTAATTTTCTTGCTGTTTTTGTATCTGTTGGCTACCATCTTTTTCAGTCACTATATCACTATGTTAACACTGTGGTTACGGGTACAATTTATGTTCTCTCTTCGTTATTTCAGTTACTAATATATCTATTATTTACCTGCATGTTTTGTTGCGTTAACTGTTATCTTGGCCTTACCTTGCTAAATACAATAATATAAATATATAATTGCCTCTATGTTGCTGTAATAGTTAATATTATTTCCGACAAGAGCTAGTTTACATTTAATTACTTAAAAAGAAATTAAAACATAATTAAATTTAATACGCGTGCCCACCACCTCCCTACTTGAGCATAAAAAACTCGTACCTTGATTCCATACCGAACGTCATGTATGAGGTTTGTAATAGCTGAAACCCATGCTCCTAATTCCATTATTTGGCTAACCAAACAAGTCTATATCATCAATGATAGGAACCCAGCAAATAGGTTCACATTCTGCACATTGTTGTTGCCCTAAAAAGCGTCCTCTTGAACCTCTCCCACGCTCATCTGAGGTTTGTTTCTTAGACATCTAGATTAATGATCCAAGAAGCATTAGCTTGGACTAGTCCCAGATCATCAATCTATATCACGAGCCCCATTCCAATGCCTAAATTGACTGGATCAGGTACAGGGTTTGGTAGCACCAAACCCCATGCCCCAGTCCAGAAGCTCTTGCGAGACCCCTACTGGATGATGATCAAAAGTGTAGATGGTCACCCACCTCCATCTCCATGCCCAGCCTAGCAGTGAAGCTTGCCAATCTGTTGCGTGCAGCAAAGACAAAACCAATTATGCAAATCCAGGCGGTGTTGGTTTGCATTCTATCTGATTTGCAATGTCATATACTCCATCCAAATTAAAAATGATTGGTTGACAATCTCAGATATTCCAAATTTTTTTCTTAAAACAAACTGGATGGAGAAAATTTCTGAATTTTCCAAGAAACGATATTTGGATACTAGACAAACGATTTGTTCTCAAAAAATCTTTAAGCTACTTTGGTCTCGGTAGAGGTTTCTCTCTGCCAAGGATTTTAATAAGGAACATGCTAAGAACATGGTTACTCGTGCATTACAAAATTCAAGTTCAGATCTGGACACATTGAACTATTATTTTCTTTTACTTGCATATACAAAAACATTACCATACAGGGGGTGTCCCTAGAGGACCCTACTATGCTACCAAGATAAAATGAGACATCATCCCATTGCCCAATGCGTAGATTTACCTTAGCTGTTTGTAGCAATTGTAGGCAGCCAGAATAGACACTGTCGCACAAATAAGGGCCATAGCAGCATAGGTATCTTCACGTTCCCAGCTCTCGATCCACGTTGGCATGGCACACACCTTGCGAGTGTTTGCCCCCTGGAAACTATTATTCCGAGAAGGCTGTTTCTTGCTTCTCTTCTCAGAAATAGTAGTAGCCTCTGCATTTAGTTCGGCAGTAAAAGATAATTCAGGCGACAGTGGGCCCTGACAACACGAGGAAGGGGAGTTGTTATTCTTTTGGTAACAGCAAGTACCCTTCACCTGAGATCCACATGTACTGCTACTAATCTCAATTTTCCGTGAGAACTCATTTCCGCTTCTCTCCACATTATTCACACCAGCTAATTGAAGTCTTACTTCCTGAGACTTCTTCTGGTCTTCTTCTGATAAGCCTATCTGTCCCCTGAAGACAGATGCATTTAAGATCAGTTCCAGAACAGATAATTAATCTCTACTGTATAAAACAAACAAGTGAACAACCAATTAGAACAGAATCAAATAACATAGGTACAAAAAGCATAACACGGAACAACCTGACTTCATGGACAGAATCTATAAAGATGTGCTTCTTTAGGCAAATTTGGGAACAATTCTATTCTATTTTTGGTAAAGGACATCGTATATTTAACTAAGCAAAAATATACACAGTTATATTATAACTATGTGGGATAACAACCAATATATGCATATACTTCTCTGTGTGTCATAAGATATAAATGATTTAAGTAATTGAACAAATCAAGTTGTATCATGAAATAGTTACGCCAGTGACTACCCCACAAAAGACATTACTGCTGAGACATTAGTAGAATTACATCAAAAAGGAACAAAATAGATTCCCACTAGTTATAGTTGTAACTTGTAAGTGGGAGCAAAAAATATCTAGCAAATGGAGGACTCGAGTTTATTTAGATATGACAAAAATATCTATAACAATGATAAACTATTGCAAAATCCAAAACATCAACTACCAGTATAAGGATATATTCTTTCTTCTTGCTCTGCAAAATGGGAAAGTCAAACAGCCACAGAAAAGGAGAAAAATTGATATCAAACAAATTTAAATAACCATGCATAAATGTCAGCAACCACAATCCACAAGTAAGAAACGTCTTCAGAATTAAAATATTATTTTAGTGCAAAAGAATACAAGTGTACAACAAACATGATACATGTTTATATGCATTCATTTACAAATAGTTTGATGCTTAAAATTTTGTCTAATCCTTTCGTTCTTTTATTGTAGACTTTTCGAATTTAATTTTTTTTGATGAGTGCACTTTATTGTTTAATTTACCTAGCGGAAGACTCTGGATAGTAAACATATTTCCTAGTTGTACTTACTTTAACTTTATGGTAGAAGAATTATCACATATAAATATCATTCCTAATCTAACCAAATATTTTCAGTTGATGCTGATGGAGCTGACAACAACACTACTAAATTATGAGACTAGTTCACACTTCATAGTAAATGAGCATATATATTACCAAAATTTATGATCTGCACCACACAAATATATACATATATATATATATATAGAGAGAGAGAGAGAGATGGTATTTAATTATTTATAAGTCCCCATCTGCCCACTTGGATGTGTGGTGCACGCCTTGTGCTCAGCCCCGGGAGGTGTTTGTGCTCCAGTGCCACCAGTACCTTAAATAACATCAGGTGTGATGATACTGACCTAGTTCAAACCAACTTTCTTTGTAAAAACTGCCATGTGATTTGAAGCAAAAGGTATTTCATACAGGGTCATGAAGTCATTAAAAGCCGAGAAATCCTAGCATAATTTTTATATAAAATGCTTATATGCCATATATGCGAGAGTGACTAGTTAGTTGTAAGTTGTGACTGAAGCTGAGAGCTGTGTATAGATAGATACACTTGTATCGGGACCTTGACCATTTGAATAACAAAATCAGTGCCCTGCAATCTCTCTCCTCTATGTAGGTTGTTTCATGTTTCTGATTTTCTAGGACTTCTCTGTTCTCTAATGCTTTGGGTTTTGTGTCATACTTAAAATTTTACAAATTATATTACATGTTTTATACATTATAACATTCAGCCAGCACTACATACTAGTGTTCACTTTTTCCTGCTTCAAGAAGCTTCAATAATTTAAGCAAATATTAGAGGCAGTTATGCCTTTGTACTAGCCAAAAGATACATGAAACGTCAATGTCTAAAGAACCATAGCAAGTTAACATGATAGATATCCAACATAAAAGTGCTATAAAGATGACAACAATAACCAACCTCCAAAGCCAATCCACAACTTCCCCTTTTTCAATATGCTTCTCAAGCAAAGTAGGAGCATCCTCTGGCATAACATACCCATACCTGCACAGAATGAAAAAAAGGTATCAGGAAAAAGTAGTATTATATATAGAGTAGAAACGAGCAGAGAATAGAACTTGCAAATTCCGACGGTTACCAGTGACCAGTTACTTCTCCGCTGATAGTTGGCCCAAATATAATGACATTGCCTGCATACTTGTGTCCTCCAATGTGTGAGCATGGACGAACATATACTTTACCTTGAAGACTACGTGAATCGATCTCTTCTTTAAATCTTGAAACAACAGAAGGTCCACAAACACCACATCGACGATCTCTAGTACCATGAGCACATACAAAAATGTATGAACCCTTTAGTGGTTCAGGATTACCAGGTAGCCACTCGCCATCTTTTACAAGAACTTCTTCCACAAATGTGTCGACATCAAAATGTGTCAATCTCCTGTATCACAATCTTTAACGGAATCACGCCATATTTGAAGTGTAAATACAAGTACTAAAAGTAATAAAATCTTTGAAAAAATTGACCTGTATCTAATCATATCTGGAAATATCAAAACATCCCCATTTGATGTCTCAGTCCCATCGTATCCCTCACATATTGTTAACCGTGTCTTGAACAATGAAAGAAAAGAAAAAGATCAGCATAAATAATTATACATAAATATGAAATTGCATATAGGGTCGTACTAAATCCACTAAAAACCATGTCACCCACAAAATTCTTGAATCAGAAACATAACAGTAGTCATGACTTAGCACAACTCACCCGTCATAAGACTACAGTTTACATTGTAGTGGTTTATAATTTCATTGTAATTTTAGTTTCTATTATAGGAACACAAGCCTAGCGGCAGACTCCCTCCAAACCTTTTGGCATACCAAGCGCTACAAACCTCCAAAATCCACCAGTAATCGACACGAAATGCACTAAAAATATAAGTAGGATCCACCAAAACATTTTGAATATATAAAATAAAAAAAATAGTTGCTTTACCAAAATGTACCTACAATTTCACTAATTTTTTTAACATTGTTCACCTACAGAGGGGGGGTGGAGAGGGGGGGTGGAGAGGGAGAGGCAGGGGAGGGAGGGAGAGAGAGAGAGAGAGAGAGAGAGAGAGAGAGAGAGGAGATTACAGACATGTCTATTCATAAAGGGTTTGCGGGCAGTAATAGCAGCAGAGAGAAGTCGAGGCAAGCGATCAAACTCAGCAGCTTCGATACGAGGAGGCCAAACATTAGGATTCTTATAGCAAAGAAACACATGGCGTTGGTAATAATCAACCGTACCAACAAGAGGAGCTTGTCGAAAATCAGGCCGAGAAAAACCAAACTCAGCAGCAGGGTCAGTAGCACTACTACCAAGAAAATTGTCGTTCTGGAAGCTGTTACTTCCAGAAGCGCTACCAATTTGAGAATTACAGTCAGTATCGGAAACAGGGATGGGTGAAGAGGAAGATAATAAGGGGTTTATGTAATCGGTTGTCATTTGGTTTGATCGGGTCGGGTCGGATCGGAGAGGTAGGTGTAGTAGTTAAGTGGAGAGAGAGGAGTGTGGTGTCGCCGCCAATTTGTTTTTCTGTGCGGATCAGACGCGCCTCCCGTAAGGACGGCTTCTTAAAAGTAGCAATTGAACGAAAAATGCTACGAGACTTTGGGTGTTTTTGGCGAAAGAACTTTAAAAATAACATTATTTTTTTGTGTGCAGATGACTGAAAATTTCCATTCTGGAAGTGGATCGCTGAAAATATCGTTTTGGATACGTATTTGTCATTTGGATATCTTGTTTTATATTAGATACACATTTGTCAAATGGGTATCTATATACCCAATTTTCAAATACGTATTTCACTTACCCAATTACAAAATGCGTAACCAAAACGGTATTTTCAGTCATGTGTTTTGAAAATGGGTATTTTCAATCATTGCACTCAAAAAATGGGTATTTTTAAACATCACCCGTTTTTGGTATCGCGTAACAGACAGGCTTTTTGTTGAAAAATAGTTAAAAACTGTTTGATATATTCCCTTCGTCCCATATTATGTTTTCTGTTTTGACTTTATACACTATTCATGATAAACGATTGACTACTAATTTACGTCTAATCTATAAGATCAAATATAGTCACGAATGATCTTGTTGGATTCGTATTTGTGAGTATTTTAATACAATGAAACTTTTATATTTAATATTAATATGAAATTAAAAATATTAACAATCAAAAATGTGCATTGACAAACGTGTTCAACACAAATAGGAAATATTTTTAGGGATAGAGGGAGTAAAATTTAAAAGCTGTTTTTTGAAAAAATACTTTTGACCGAAAAGCTGCTATTTGAGAAAGTAAGTCCCCCATACTTTTACAAAAAGTTGATGTTAGAAAATTGTTGGACTTTTTTTACTCTGTTCAAATTCACGAATAGCTGTCAAATAATTAGTATTCATTTTCGGATTTAGATATCCGGGATTAATTTTTTTATCTAATTCGTATTATAAAAATTCACTAATTTAAATCCCGTGCGATAAACGGATTCCGCTAATATTTAAAAATTTTATTTATTATATTATAATTTTAAAAATATTTATATAAATATATAATAATTATAAAAAAAATTAAAAAAATAGGATAACATATGATTGTAATTTAGTAGAATGAGTAGATTATATCTAGTAGTTTAAAAATTTAGTAGTTTAGCGGTTATATAACACTGTTTTATATTTTTTTAATAATATGATAAGCTGTGATCAAGTTTAGTAGAATACGAGTATCTCCAAGAGCCTTCTAACTCATTCTTTGATATAATATTAAAAAAGTGACTCTTAACAAGTTATGTTATTACATAGCTTAATGTGTTAAACTCCAACAATACTCTTTATGGTAGCTCTTTATTCATAATTTATTAATAAATCAATTCCACTATAACCAAAGGTTGTGTAATATTGGTAGACAACCAAATTTTATTAATAAAATATAAATTAAGAGATAATAGTTGTTCTTAAAAAGAGAGGAGTGATAAGAGTCTGTTGGAATTTTAAAGAGGCTCTAAGAGTCACTTGGAGTTTCATTTTTAGCCATACTCTTTTTAAACCGAATTATCGTAGAAGGAGGGTTGAATACGATAATCACTAAATTAAAAAAAATCTTTCGAATCTTTTGCGGATATAAAATTTAGTGCTCGGTTAGTGGTTTCGTGTTCTTGAGGTGAATAATGTTTGGAACAATAAAACCAGGAACACAAGATATTCGGGAAAATATATATTCATATACAGATCCGCGAGGGGTGTTGCTACACTCCGGTAAATAAATTAACCGGCTACAATCTAAGAAACAACAAAGTTCCTAACTTCTACAGATATTTACAAATCAAAACTTATACAATGATTTAACTTTTTTTTGTGCAAGGATTTAATTACCGGGTAAAATTTATAATGCCCCTAAGAATATACAAGAGTTAAACAGGCTATCATAACGTTACTCCGGTGAAAAATTAAACGGATAATCAAAGTGCTTGAACTTCTCTGAAAATCTTTGCTTCTATTTTCACCAACTCTTTGGGAGAGAAGATGATGAACAAAACAACACAACTGAATTGTTTTAATGCTTCTGTTGCGAAGTGTAGACTTTGTATCAATTCAAAATGTGTGTCTAAAAATGAACCACACAAATTAATTGATAGTGCAATAAAATTGTGCCTGAGGAGTAATCTTGCAACTTGCGACTAGGAATAATATGCCAACCCGCCACTATTAAAACATAATTGGTGACCAGTTATTTGTTTGGTTAACTGGCGACTAACAAAACCAAACCAACTTGTTGTTTTCTAATTTTATTAACATGTGACCACTTTTGGTGGCCAGGTTTTTTTCTTTTTTTTTTCCTTTTTGTTATTTTTTTTTCATTTTCTTTTTTCATTTTCTTTTTCATTTCTTTTTCATTTCATTTCTTTTTCTCCTTTTTTTGTTTTCCTTTTTCTTTTTATTTAAGGTTAAATTGTTGTTAAATTAATTTATAAAATAAATTTAAATATAACTTATATAAATAAACTAATTTTTTTTTATAAAACAAACTTATTTAAATTTTATAAAATAAATTAATTTAAGTTTATTAAATAAATTATATTAAAGTCCATTAAATAAATTTATTTAATTTAACAATTAAACTTTGAGCTTCGCTAGTCCCTCGAGCAGTTTAGCTGTATACCCCGCGCACCTCTTCTCGTACTTTAACTAAATTAACGTTCAATTCAAGTACATTCCTCAACTTAACAATTCTTTTAAAAATAATGCCCAGATTCCTTTCACGAGCTGTTGACGCCTAGTGCAACTGGTCTGGTTCACAGACGACTAACCCCGATTCAGGTCTTCGTATTATAGCCTTGATTACATTGTTAAGCTTGCAACAACTTTATCGCTTCGAACACTGACTGTCAATAAACAACTGTACTTTCACTGAATCCTTTTACGGTACTTTAGACAACATCTTCATTGCTACTACAATCTTGAATACTTCATTCACTGTTCTTCACCGACGCTTGAACATATAAATGAACTCCTGTCAGTGAGTATAACTTCAAGACCGCAACTGTCTTCTTTAACCTCTGTCTATATTCTGTCTTCAATTCTTCGGATTCCTATACTTCAGATACTTTCTATCTTCAACCAATGCCAATACACTGAAATCTTCTGTTAGCACTTATACACTGAATCTTCAACATTTCTGAAACCCTGAAAGTCTTTAACCTTTATTCTTCACCGAGGCATGAACATATTACTGAGCTTCTTTCAGTGACCTGTAAACAGACTCCAAGCCTTCTTCTAATCTTCTGATTCTTTGTATTTTTCTTGTCTTCATTTCTTCTGATTTCTTGTATAGACGTAGTATTATTAACCTGTCATATTCAAGTGTTGACTTATCACGTAATTGTTCATACAGCTACGTAGTCTCACCAACAATTTCCCCCTATTTGATTATTAAACCTAACAAACAAATTAAATAGAGAGGATAACTCAACTAACAACTATAAGAAAGTAAATTACCAGGACTTGTAAATAATGCTACTGGTTTTCAGGATCAAATTCTGCATTTCCAGATTTCTTGAGTAACTGAAATGAAAGATGCTTGTTCATCTAGAACTGAACTGATCTTCAAATAGTTTCATCTTCATTTCCTTGGTTCTTCAAATCTCTGCCAAATAACGTTCTCAGTCTTGAAGTAATCATCAGCAACTTCTTTTGTACAACCACATTTTCTGTTGAAAAGCGCATATCTCTCTTGCTTCTCCCCTATGAGAATCAACTGCTCATAGGAGATCACCTTCGTTTACCACCTCTCTCGTATAATAGGATCCCCAGATAAAAATCAATGGTACTCCCCTTTTGGAAAACAGCTTCTCCCCTTATGAAGAATAGTGATGAACCAAACCATTTTTTCTGATCACTAGGAAATCACCTTCGTGTTTTATCACCTAACATGTACAATAAGATCTGTAGTTACCAACAACAATGGTGTTGTGGTTATATGCTTTACATTTTTCCACCTGCCTGCTATTTATCCCCCTTAGTTGAGGAATCCTCCAAACCATTACTTAAACTTTTATCTCCCCCTTAGAGAAGGAATGTATGATGTTGTCTGAAGGAGTTCTCATATTTTACTTGGTTGGAAAAGAAATAACAAGTCATAGTCTGATCAACCATGTCCCTTTAAATACTGCAGAAATGGCTTCACTCTTGATCAAATGTAAGAACCCTGATTTTTATAATATTTTAAAACTTCAGTGAATAGTAACTGAAACTAATTATGTAGTACGTATGGAGTTCATCACAAATATGAATAGTGGAATTTTGGAAATCCGAGATCATATTCTTATTTATCGAGGAAAATAAGTGAATGCAAAAGCCGTCGGAATTCGAAGATTCACGATTATACTACGTGTTTTCGTATCCGTAAGGAATGACGTGGAACCAGGAATACAACGTGGAATAAACATTATATCAAGGTGTTTCTATGATCAAGTGAAAGGAATAGAATTGGTTAAAGGATTATAAGCGATAAATGAATTCACTACGAAACGAAATATTATGCGAGTAAACTATCGGAATGGAACGACAATCGCGTGTACGATAAATAATCGAATGAGAAATTAATTCCATGCAAGTTGGCCATGCAAAACCAAGCTAACCAGTAGTTAGGAGATGTAACTAGGGAATTAGAAGCTAACTAGAATAGTTAGTGGAATAGTAGTAGAATATTAAGTGAATAGTAAGTGGGAGACAAGGAAGTACAAGGCCATACCTCCTCATTTCTAGACATCTAAATTGTCAACCAAGCATTTTTTTGGCTGATTATTATGTCCATATGTACACACTATCAAAAACATCTTATACACTCCCACACTTTAACAAAAAATCAAGCCAAACCCCCCCCCACTCCTCTCTTGCTCTCGGCTGCTTCATGCAGAAAAGGGGAAGAACTCTCTTCTTCACTTCACTTCTCCATCCTTCCCTCTACTAAAAATTCTATAAAAATTCACAAAGCTTCCTTACATCCTAGTAAAGGTATTTCTATGATTTCATGGCCAAATTCTTAATGATTTTTGTGAAACAAATTCTTGAAGTTCAAGAACTTTATGAACTGTTTTGACTAACATGGTTTCTTGGTTTTGTTTCTTAAGTATATAGCCCTTCTAAGTGTTTTTCAAGCAAACCAAGCCCTAATCATCTTATTACTAACCCTCCTAGTGCTCAAGAAGGTATAACTTCCAACTCTTTAAAGTTTTAAGGGTGGGTTTAAGAGTTATTTTTGATGTAGTGCCAAGATCCAAAAGTTTGTGTATGTGTGAGGTTGTTTTGCTCATATTCTTGCTAAGTACTTGAGTTTTTGAGTTTTGATGCTTGTATGTGATGCTAGATAAAGTATATAAGGTGTATGTAGGTGGATCTTGAGAAGTAAAAAGTGTTGTGTTGGTCATAAGTAGTAATTGTGTCAAGAACAAGTATTAGAAATGGAATGTGGAGCCTATTGCACTTGGTCTGCCTTCTGCAGTGTATTCGGCCATGTAAATGTTTGAAACTTGTGAGTCACTGGCCATTACTGGGTAGATCTCGATTTTTAGTTTCTGTACATGTGTGGATCGTTGCGAGGGGATTTACGGTTTAGGAGTTATGACTGTTTTAGTGTAGAGCGTTCATACGAAAAGCCAACTGCACATAAGGCCACTTGCATGATGATTTTTAAAGGCTAAAAATGATTTCGGAATCTTGGAAAAATCATGATAATTAAATAATGCAGCAAGGAAGACTGTCCAAAAAGAATTTTAAGAAAATATTATTTTTTCGATTTTATAAAAATGTTTTAGTGAAGCGAATCGATAATCGCGTACTAACTAAGATCGTTGGTTATTGATTTTAGATCGCCAACAAAAGCCCCGAGACCATACCACTCCTAGCACTCGAGGCAAGTTTATGAAATCCTATCACAAATTATCCATGCTATATATACTGTTGTGATATTGATGCCATGATTTACAGTTTGAAAATATATGCTTGTCTGTGATATCAATACATTCAAATTATGCGATTGTTTGCAAAAACAAACTTCGTTTTATACGAGTATGAGAAATTGAAACGTAATTTTAATATAATACAAGATAGTGGGAGTCGGAGATATTTTAAATCGATTTAATTCCGGAACTATCCGGACGCGAAAGATTTCTATTTCAATAAATAAAGTACTTTCGCGTAACATACATATTAAGTGAACGATTGAGATTTGATTTATAACTATAAGAGATAATCGAATATTCACTCAAGGGATATCCTATTTGATTATTTATTTATAAGTAATACCTAAAGAGTTATTAAAATATCCGGAAAATACTTAAAGAGATATTGAAAAGTTTTTTTAAATCAATTCACTCTATCTAAAACGTATGTAACCATTCGAAGGATAATTATAAGATGCCAAATCATGTCTTAAGTATTTAATTAAGATTTTTATCAATTCATTGAACCATTCTTAAAAATATTATGAGACCGTAAATATTTAATATTCCGTACTTCTAAAAATCATTTAAAAATAGACATAGTTCCCAAGGATACTTTCTAAATTATTCAAAATTCTCGGAAGAGATCAATCACTTATCAAAACCTTAGGGAACTTAGTCTAGAAGCATAAGGGTTTTGCTTCCTCGCTCAATGAAAAACAAGTGAACAATATATGTAAAACTCTACTACAGTTAAGGGTTTGAAAATGATTTTAAATTCAAAACTCCGACAACTCCCAAGGATCAATTGAATTAAAAGTGATGAATAAATCATCTTATTTAAAGGTCAACTCAGAACGATCTATTCCTTCGATAAAGGATTTTGTGTAAATGATATAATTGTTTTGGAACTGGAATGTGGCCTGCCCGGCACGGAGAGGTATCGGGTAGTGACCAGGCGCGGAGTGGCGCAGTGTACAGTTATATGGTCTCTGTGACCATTGACTTTCGGACTTGCACGAAAATGGGCAACCATCGTGTAATGTCTTGATAAGCCCAAAGGCGGCTAGGTTTGTATTCCTTCTACTAGTAGAGAAAATTTCGTATTCGGCTGATCACCGGTACGTGGTTTATTCCAGTATAGTCCCTTTCCTCCACTTTGGATAAATTGTTGTGAAACCTACAGCAGAAGGGCGATAAGGCTGAGTTTTAAATAAGGATGTTGATGAATATATATCACATCCATTTGAGAATCTTGGTTCAAGCATCATATTGAGATTTTGAGATGAAATGAGTACGAGTATAAACTGATTAAACTGATACATTTAAAGTTGAGTTTATCATAAAATTGACAAGCATATAAGCTTTTAGAAACCTTGAATATATAATGCTAAATGGTTGTTTTTCCCTATTTGATCATATTTATATAATGGATATCTATATCTTGCTGAGCGTTAGTGCTCAATCTTGCTTTTATAAACATTATATCATAACAGATTACCAGCATGGCCCAAACCAGGACGACTGCCCGCAAGCGGGTAGGGGACACACGTGAGTACCGTAGACTGTTCGTCCGCCAGCCACCTCAGGTAGACGAGTAGAGATAGTTTCCTTTTGAGTACTTGAACCAAGACTATTTGTGACCCGAGCCAGTCTCATGCAGAGCTGTTCTCGGCGTTCACCCTTTTGAGATAATTTTCGTTGGTCTGTAATAACTTAAATACTTTAATGTTAATTTAGTAATGTTTCTGAGCATATAACTTGTGTGTGTGTGTGAGTTTGGTTAAAAGGTCGAGTAATGATGTGAAAAGAGGATTAATTATTTATTAGACAATATTAAGTGATCGTAACAACTCGAATTCCCGACCATGAATTTGGGGGTGTTACATCAACACATTAACCAATATGCTCAACTCCTTATACCTCCCAACTGTGAGATCACCAATTGTTAGCTCCCAACTGGTTAGGTCCCGAAGTGTTCTAATCCAATCTGTAAATGTTAGGTCCCTAAGAGTTAGGTTTCAATCATAAACAGATTCGAGACCTGGAGTATCACGAACCATGTTTAGGGATACAGAATGGGATATGGTGTTTCTCTTTCTTCCTCACTGTGAGTTTGTGATTCTGTTTCGTGTACCTCATATGTGTTTCACACTTCTCTCCACTCATATTTACACTATTTCTCATAAGTGTATCACTCCTCTCATAGCTCCAAAATCCAATTGTATATATAAGGAAAATCACCTTAGCCATCCTTAAGGAGGTCAGGGTGGTGCAATGGAAGTTCACGAATCCCCATCCTTGTTAGACTCGTCAGATGAATATGAGTCATAATCTACAAGTTGCTAGTTTCCCTTTTAGGGTTTCAGATTTGAACTCTGGGAAGGTAAACAATAATCCAAAGAATTTAGCATAAAGATCAAAGTACCCTTTTAATATCTGTGAAGACATTTCTTTGCGACTCATCTAGTAAATCTGAATCATTGTCAACAAGTTGCCGATCTGCGCCTATGTCAGATCCACTATCCGCAGATGCTTCCAAGGGATTTAAGCCTGGGGAGGTAGACACTGACCACTGACATATGGCTATTGGATCAGTATCCTCTCCTAACACATGTAATGGCAATTGGTCCATTAAAGAACCTTGAACAAACGAATCTGACCGTAAAATGATCGAAACTCTTGTTTCCGTCAACTCATCCTTTGTGTGTTTAACCTATTCTTGTGCATCAAGAATTGTTTATGTTTGAGGTGGTGATACTACATCGGATACCCTGGCCGATTAGGCGAATTTTAATAGACGCACCCTGTTGAGAGGATGAATCTGGTAATTATTTTTGTGCCTTTTCAACCATTACATCTTTTTGAGAAAATGTATGGGGCTAGCAGGTGTCTCAGTTTAAATACTACTCATCTTTATAGGAGACAGAGATGTTGGGTTGACTTCAGAACCTTCCTTATGTGGTGCATTAAGGCACTTTCTCCCTCACGCTCATTCATACTTCATTTTAGTGGTAAGAGAGTGTTGATTGGTTATGTTTCTGTGTTTGTCTTTACATTCTGGGATAGAAGTTGTGGATTTTCAACCTCATGACTATCAAATGAAAGAAGGCCATTGGAGGCTGAACCTGTATCACAGAATATATGAAAATATAGAGATAAAATGCACTTAAGATCTATAATGAATGAAAATTATGCATTTAGTATTTTGAGATAAATGATGTACAATAGTGATTTTAAAAGATTTTAATGAAATAAGAAATCACCACTGTAGAAAGAAGTTTGATTTTTCTCTTAAAACTGTTCAAGTGCACGAGTTTGTTTTTATGCCTTAAAAGATAAATGATTTGAAAAAGACACAGATTGATCACCTAGCAGTAGTAAGAAGAGAAAGAAAGATTTTGTCCTTCAATATGAATGAGTTTTTGTTAAAGCATTGATCACTTAGGGTAAAGTCTAAGTAATTCTCATTCATGACAAAAGCTCCATAATCTATCTTTATAAAATTATTACCAACAACATTGTTTATTGATAAATAATCTTAATAAGAATGACTATGTTGCTGATTTCAAATTGTAATGAATCTTTCAGATATAGCAAAGCATATAAATTCACTAGAACTTAAAATCTCACGATTTTCTGCAACAAAATATTAACAACCTATCATTGACTGATAATTGTCAAGTATTTTTAGATACCAATAATTATGTTACATCTTACTTTAATATTAAAATAAGATATCAATGAGTTAAATACCAATTATCTATCAAATAGACATTAGCATTCAATTTTATATAGTATACAATTGCTAACTCCTAACAACTATAATATCTCAAACAATATTGGTTTAATAAATAAAGCCACATTTACCAACATTGTCTTGTTTGCTATCTTGGAAAAATATTATAAGTTCCATATACTTGATCCATTGAGTATGGCATTTATTATCAAAGTGTTTAGGAATTTGCAAATAAGTATAAAAATTATTCTAACTTGACCATATATGGTTACTTCTAATAAAACAAAATCCACACTGACCATAGTTGTACTTTAAGAAATATTTTTACACTTTTTCTTATATTAGTATAAGTGACTGAGGATAAGCATTGATTACTTAGAGGAGTTCTAAGTAATGTCACAAATACTAATACTTCACAATTAGTTCATACTTGAACTCTTAACTAAATATCATTAACTGATATAAGTCAAAAATTAGCATATAACTAATCATGCTACAATCATGATTCTGATTTCTGTGAATTATTGAGATGTAAACATTGTTAAATTCACTAAAACCAAAATCTCATAATTAACTTATAACACATAAGTTATAATCAATATACTAGATATCAATTGTTTGACAAATTTAGTTATAATCAATCATGCTGCTTATTTATTTTAAGTTAGTTTGAATTATGGAGCAAATAAAATCATTGAATTGATTCAATTTCCATAATCAAAACTACCCAAAATAAATATTAAATTAGTTGTTAGGTAATGAATCACACACAGAGGAGGGGGGGGTGAATGTGTTTTTTTGATTTTAGGCTTTTCTTGAAAGTTAATGGTTGAACAAAGTAAATTAAATCTTGTATAGAAAAGTGTTCATGTAGAATCTAAACTTGCAGAAAATAAAGAACACGGATCTTCAAAACTCACTTAATTTTATATTAAAAATTAAGACTGTTTTGCTACAAAATTTCTAAGCTCTTTAATGTTAAAGAGCTCAGCTTCTTCTTGAGAGTGATACAAGAGATTTGATCTAAATTGTTGCAACTAACTAGAGGACCAGTATTAAATTTATAACTCAGTTAACTGCTGGTTTACACAGTGGATAATAAACATGCTATTAGCTTTTCTAAACTGTCACTTGTCATTTATATTTATAGAAAAGCAAATCTTCCATTTTTGGCTTAGCATATCTTTAGCATCTTGTGTTTACTTTAATCTTCCTCTGTCAGTTAATCTTTGTCATTGATCTTGCACACTCTTCAAGCTGCTTTTTGTAGACTTGTCAATCCAGCTGTTGGATTGTTTGTTGATTGTTTATCTTGGATATTGAACTGATCTGTAATTCTGTACTTTGAGACTATACCTCGAGATCTCCAGTTTGAATTAATAGAACACTTTACATCTCGATAAGTACATAGGCTTATCGAGATCTCTAGCACTCCATATTGAGTTAGGCTTGTAGAGGTCTTCAGCTTGTCGAAATCTCTAGTCTTCACATCTTCACTTTGACTTATCGATAACTCCGAGTTCTCTACTGAATGTAGACTTGTCGATAACTCTAAGTTTTATAGTGAAGGAATGACTTGTCGATATCTCCAATCTTCAGTTCTTCAATTTCACTTGTCGATATCTTCCTGAGTTCTCTAGTAGCTTTCATGACTTCTTCACTCTGAATTCATTCATTTCTTCTATCCCGGTGGATATTGCTCATCCGTCGAGTAGTGATTGTATCCCGACGGATGTGCCTAACAGCAGTCATCCGTCGACTAGCCAAACTACTATTCTGATGGATGTTCATCATCCGTCGGTACTCTCTGCAACTTGAATGACTTCTCGATAAGCCATTATGTAGTTCTCGAATGACTTCTCTATAATATTAAATTTGTGACTTGTAGAGATCTTGTCTTAGAGTATTTTTCTCCAAACAGATTTATTCAACTCCAAGCTTCTTTAAAATTCTTCTGAGGCATGATCTTCTTGATCTTCTTCCAAATAGAATCCTTAGGCTTGATACTATTTTAGGAAAAAGACTACAGTATGCTCCTTTATATTTTAACAGACTTTAAGTGTTACAAGTACAAAATACAAATTAAGATAATAATACAACTTACTCAGGGTTGACAAATTGTCTTAGTCTTGTTAAAGTACAGGCATGTCTTTTACAACAATCTCCCCCAATTTGTGAGAAGATTGCTTATCACAAATTCATGCATGTTCAAAGACTAACTCCAAGTTTAAAAATTGATGGAAGATAAAATTAAACATAAAGTTTGATAGAATTACAGCTTGTACAACATAAGATTCATCAGGTTCAATGATTACAAGAATCAGGTAAAGACAGTTTTTACATCTGCTTCTTCTCTAAGTTTATCCTTCAAGTGATCAAGAATTTCAAGTTCTTCTATGATGAATGTTCCACTTAGAGCTTTCACAAGTTTTTGCCTTGCTGCCTTAGGGTAACCCTGGTCCAGATACTCTAAGCTGAATCTTGAGAATCCACCAACTTTGATGTTTAGAAATCTACCATCTTTAGAAATTCTGCTCATTCCTTTTGCTTTCAACTCTTATGATCTTTTTATAAACATATCTATTTCTTTATCACGTCTCCTTCTTCTTTCTTCAGCTTCAGCCTTATCTCTTTTCTTTGTTTCCTCCCTTTCAATCAACCATTCAGCCAAAGATGATCTCCAAGTCCTTGTTACAGTGTCCTTGCCATTTAAAAAACTTAACACTCTCTTAATTTCTGCAGGAGTCAAAGAATCCATTAACTTTTTGTCTAGAAGAGTGAATGTACCATCCTTAAATAAACTCTAACTTCTCTCAGAGATACAATCCAGATTTTAACAATTTCCTCAGCTGGATGTTGGAAATGGTCTTCATCTGAGGTGCACCAATTTAGAGGTAGAAAGTTAGATTCTCTAAAGCAATTAAAGATGGCCCTTTCGGTGACTTCCACTTCCTTTGTAGGCTTGACTTTCTTAGGCTTTCTCCCAATAGATTTGAGCTTGAATTTTAGTGAAGGTTTGGCTAAAGGTAGGATTGCCATTTTCTTGAGATTTGTGTGGCTTGAGGTGATTGGAATTTTTAGGAAAGAGTTGGCAGTTTGTCTGTAAAAATTTTTTGGCTTAGATGTTTAGGAAGGTTTGATGTTAGAGATAGTTGATGTTGTGTGTTGAGCTAAGGTTTGAGATGGTTGTATTTAGATTTTTAGGGTTGTTTGAGTTCCTGAATCATCATGAGGTTTTCTGCTCTTCCTATCCCCTCTTCTCTTCTTCTATTCATCTTTGTTACCAGATGGCTTACTAGACTGACTCGGATTTGAGACAGAAGGATTCCGATCACTCTTCTTGTGCTCATCATCATCCAAGTCATCATAATTAAACTGAGTTTTGGGCAAGTTGACTTCTGCATTATCCAGATATCTCCTTAGTAGCTTTATCATTTCCATATCATCATGGTTCTTGTTTTTCTTAGCTTTTAAGCTACTTTTTAGGATCATGATAAGTTTCTCATTGCTCCTGACACATTGTTTAGGGATATTGAAAAATCTGAATTGTTTGGTGATTGGACAGATGTATGCTATACCCTTGCTTGGCTGTAGATATGCTTCAGGAAAGGCAGCTACATAAGCATCTTTTAGTGCAGTTAATAGCTTGGTATCTTCACGAGTTATAGCTCTAACTTTGCTGATAAAGATATCTAACTCAGATGCCCTTCTTGAAACAAGGCAATTGAGGGACACCTGCATACATCTGTCTGTCCTTGAGTCATTTGCATTTACAACCACTATCCTATCTTCCAGAAAGTTTTCCTTGTTGACCTTGATCACTCTTATGAAATTGATTTTCTTATCTAGGGCCTTTTTATATGTGAAGTGATTGTTGTTGAGAGAAGCTTTTAAGGCATTGAGTAGTTCTTCAAACTCTCTGCTCAAATTAGGTCCTTCAGCAGACCTAATAAGTCTCTCCTTGTCAAGATCAACTTCTTTAGCTTTTTTCTGTTGGGAACCACAGACTTAGGGTGTTACTACGTTTTATGATAAAGATTACGAAAAGAGGATTACCTTGTTAATGGTTGATTCCACGCTCTTCTATTGTATTCCCAAATTCCCTTGAGCGAAGTGTGGCCTCCGTCTTCTCAAGTTATCCTCTCTTCTTGCTCCTTGGTGGCTACAATATGTTTTCACACAATCCCAAGCAAGAAGAGAATAAGAATATATATAGGCTACAATAGGGACCATGGATAATTATGTTGGGCCTTCTAATTACATCTTGAGCCTAGCCCAATGTAATTAAATATTAATTCAATCCACTAAAGAATTAATATTTGCACTACCTTTCCTAATACCGTAATTTAATTAATTCGGTTCCAATATTATTTGCTTATTAAATTCCCCATGTTTAAAATATCATATGTCCATTAATTAAATAAATTATTGATAATTTATTTAATTAATATCTTTTATCCTTGATCATCCACTCAACCTTTATTTAATTATGCCAGAATAATTTCCACCTGCAGGGTTTCACATAATTAAATCTTTTTGAGCTTTCAAGGGGACATCATTAACCCGAATATTATCAGGACATGGATTCCTTCAATAAATAATATCCACCATGTATATAATTCCATCACCCAAAATATAATGATATAATTCAAAAGAATTATTTCATATATAAATCAAAGCATGTAAATAATATACACGTGTCAATTACTATTTCCGGATTAAGAACCTAAGCATTAATAATAACATAGAATCTTAGTTCTCATTCTTAATAAGTATTAAGGGAACAATTCTAAATTTGATCTTGTTCAATATACACAAAGTATACTAGTATTATTTATTAGTCAATATAAACTAATCTAAATAATACTACAGCCATACTAGTGGATTGTCCAACACCACCTGTGTTGTGAACCTTATTATATTATATAACCGTATTTAACAATCTAATATTCTGTATCCCATTTGATACTAGATTGTTCACAATATATAATATTAGACAACATGTAAACATTCAAATGATTCTCAAATAAACTGGCCAGAAATAAATGTACATACTTCAAATAAATATTTTCATTATACACTAACAATCTCCCACTTATACTCAAAATATTCTATGTGTACATCAGTGTTTATTTAATCCACTATTACATAAAAATCTATGTGTCCATCCATCTGACTCCTATCGCTTCCACATGCTTGTCAAAAACCTTGGTTGGCAAGCTCTTTGTGAAAGGATCTGCTCGGTTGTCTTCTGATGATATGTGAGCCACAACTATATCCCCTCGCTTTACGATTCCTCGTATGAGATGATACTTACGTTCAATATGTTTAGCTACTTTGTGGTCTCGCGGTTCCTTTGAATTTGCCACAGCACCAGTGTTATCACAATACACCGTCAAGCTCCTAGGCAAATTAGGTACCACATCTAAGTCCAAAAGGAAGTTCCTGAACCATACAGCCTCCTTGGCAGCCTCAGAGGCCGCCACGTACTCGGCCTCCATGGTGGAGTCTGCAATGCATTTCTGCTTTACACTCCTCCATATAACAGCTCCACCTCCCAAAGTAAAAACATATCCTGAGGTTGATTTCCTCTTATCCCTATCTGATTGGAAATCTGAATCAGTATATCCCAAAGGAAATAGATCTGAGGCCTTGTAAATTAACATATACTCCTTAGTCCTTCTCAGGTACTTGAGTATAGTTTTTACTGCACTCCAATGTTCCTGACCTGGGTTCGACTGATATCTACTAACCATGCCTACAGCAAAGCAGATGTCAGGCCTCGTACATAACATAGCATACATTAAGCTTCCACATGCTGAAGCATAAGGAACTGCTTTCATGCTCTCTATATCCTTAGGTGTCGAAGGACACTGCTTCTTAGATAGAGCAACTTCATGCTTAAAAGGTAAAAAACCTTTCTTGGAGTTCTGCATGTTAAAACGAGATAATACTTCATCAATGTAGGGCTCTTGAGATAAAGCCAACATCCTTTTCTTGCGATCCCTTATAACTTTGATCCCAAGGATGTATGCCGCTTCACCTAAGTCCTTCATGTCAAATTGTTTGAACAACCATGCCTTTACTGATGACAACATCTCAACATTGTTTCCAATGAGTAAAATATCATCTACATATAGTACTAGAAAAACCACTACATTACCTTCACTTCTCTTATACACGCACGATTCGCTTGGACTTTGATCAAATCCATATGACTGGACTGCCTGATCAAAATGAATATTCCAGTCTCTAGAAGCTTGTTTAAGTCCATAAATAGACCTCTTAAGCTTACATACCAGATGCTCTTGGCCTTCCTTAATGAATCCTTTTGGTTGCTGCATATAGATGGTTTCTTCAAGACTTCCATTAAGAAAAGCTGTCTTGACATCCATTTGCCAAATCTCATAATCGAGATGAGCTGTTATAGATAAAAGAATACGGATTGACTTAAGCATGACTACCGGTGAAAAGGTTTCCTCATAATCGATACCTTCTTTCTGAGTATACCCTTTCGCAACAAGTCTTGCTTTCCAGGCTTTCACCTTTTTATCTAATCCCCTCTTTTTCTTGTAGATCCACTTACATCCAATAAGTTTTATACCTTTGGGTGGTTCCACGAGCTCCCAGACCTGATTAGAATACATTGATTATATCTCAGATTCCATCCCCTTTTGCCAAAGATCTGCATCTTTGTCTTGTACTGCCTCTTCGTATGTACGGGGATCATCATCATGTTCACCAGGGATCAAGTCTGAAGACTCTCCCAAAAACATGAATCTATCAGGCTGTTGAACAACCCTCCCACTACGACGAGGCACTAGTGCGGTATTACTGACAGGTTGTATATTATGCTGTGGTTGTTCTACTTGTACTACAGCTTCATGGGTATTATTTGTCCCTCCCACTAGTTCCTCTAAAACGACACTACTCATGGGTTTGTGATTTATTATATAGTCCTCCTCCAAGAATCTTGCATTGGTGCTAACAATGACATCCCGATTCTTCGGACTATAAAATAAATATCCTTTCGTTCCCATGGGGTAGCCTACAAACAACTTTACTTCTGTACGAGATTCTAACTTAGTCGCGTTCTTGTTCAGCACATGTGCTGGACAACCCCATATTCGAATATGTCTTAGACTCGGTTTATCCCCGGTCCACAATTCTAAGGGGGTTTTAGGAACCGACTTAGAAGGTACTAAGTTCAGAAGATAAGCTGCTGTCTCTAAGGCATGTCCCCAAAATGACTTGGGTAAATCCGAATAACTCATCATCGATCTAACACTCTCTAAAAGAGTCCGGTTCCTTCTCTCTGCTACACCGTTCTGCTGGGGTGTGCCTGGTGCAGTTAACTGGGATTCTATCCCATTTTCTGATAAATATTCCCTAAATTCTCCAAGCAAGTATTCGCCACCACGATCTGATCGTAGTGACTTGATACTTTTATTAAGTCGCTTCTCCGTTTTAGCTTTGTACACTTTGAACTTATCAAAGCACTCAGACTTACGGCGCAACAAATAAACGTACCCATATCTAGAATAATCATCAATGAAAGTGACGAAATATTCATAACCACCTCTTACTTGGATATTCATGGGTCCACATAAATCAGAGTGAACCAATTCTAATACTTGTTTGGCTCTATTCCCCTTTGCCTTGAAAGGCCTATTAGTCATTTTACCTTCCAAGCAGGATTCACAAAATGGAAATGGCTCCACTGCCAATGAGCTTTAAGGCCCGTCTACTACCAGTCTTTGAATCCTCCTCAAGTTAATATGACCTAATCTCAAGTGCCAAAGATATGTTTGGTTCAAACTAGAAGGTTCCTTTCTTTTAGTAGAGTTAGAAGACGTGTTGTTTAATTCCCTAAATTGCAGTTGTAGTGCAGGTTGACTAGGATTAATTATATACAAATTGTCTTGTAATATACCAGAACATATAATTCGTTTATTCATCATAATAGAAACATTACGATCCAAACAAACATTATAACCATCCAAAGCAAGTTTAGAAACCGAAATTAAATTCCTTCTAAAAGAAGGTACATAAAGACAATTGTTCAAAACCAAAATCCTATCAGAACCAAAAGATAAATGAATAACTCCTACTGCAACTACTACTACTTTCGTAGCATCTCCCATGAACACGTATATCTCACCATCTCTAAGCATTCTGGAATTCTGGAACCCCTGCATAGAATTACAAACATGATCAGTGGCTCCTGTATCTACACACCAAGTGCTCGTAGATATAGCCGCTATAAATGTTTCTGTAACTAGAGAAAGAGACATACCAGTATTATTTGTCTTCTTAGGAAGAGGACAATCCTGTTTCCAGTGACCTGACTGTTTGCATCTGAAGCACTTTCCCTTAGGCTTTTTCACACCACCCTGAACTCCCACTGCCTTCACAGCTTCCTGTGTCTGAGCCTTTTTCTTCTTCTTAATACCTTTCGGCTTAGAGGAAGAACCTTTCTCAGCCATATTCACTTGAACACTCTGCCGAAATAATCCTTCAGCTGCCTGAAGTTCTGTCAGCAGTTCCGCGAGACTATACTGCCTCTTGTTCATGTTGTAATTCAAGCGGAACTGCTCAAAACTCTTGGACAAGCTCATAAGGATAATGTCAATCTGGGTTTCCCCGTCAAGTTCAGCACCAAGGATCTCTATCTCATTCAGATGAGACATCATTTTGAGAACATGATCCCTTACAGGTGTGCCTTCAGCCATCTGAGTGTTCATTAAAGCCTCCATGACTACTTGCCTAGCAGCCCTATTCTGATCTCCAAAAAGTTCCTTGAGATTAAAGAGCATATCCGAAGCAGTGGCCATAGACTGATGCTGATGCTGTAAAACACCCGACATTGCTGCCAGAATGTAATATCGCGACAATTTATCAGCCTTAATCCATCGTTTATAATACTCTTTCTCATCTTTAGGAGCATCAACAGCAGGCTGTTCAGGCTTGGGTTCATAAGTGCAAAACTTGTACTCCTCAGCAGTCAACACAATGTCCAAATTTCATTTCCATTCAATATAGTTAGGTCCGGTAAGTTTGTTATCCTTAAGTATGGTGAATAGTGGATTAAAGCTTATTTTATCCTGAGAATCATGCATAAAAACATCACATAAATAAGGGTGCATTAATTATTAAGATCTATTGATTCCTCTAACAATTATTAAAATTTAATGCACTAACATCTAAACACCATAAGCTTCTGGTACGCCACGATGTGTGACATGTATACCACCTAATTTTGTTTAAATGTTACTTCGGTCCTATTACTAAACAATATGCCACGTTGGGGTGGACTATATTATTTTTCATAGCTAAGTGTATACCATCATCAAATCTTAAATTATTTGAAATCTATGGAACTTGGTACGCCACGATGGGTGGCGTGTATACCTTCCAATATTCGTAATTTTGCCTTGAATAGAATACTTCAATTCAATATTCATCAATGGTTTGATTTCCAGGTAGTGGAGGAGTCACATCGGTCTCGCTTAAAACCCACAACCTTACAAGTTCGATGAACTCGTTTTTGATAAAATCGCCCCAAATCAGAAATAAAGAAAATCCGTATTTTATTCCTTTTAAAATTACTTTAAGAAGTTTGTTCTAGTAATTTCTATAACATTCTAGACACCATAAATTACATGCCACGATGGGTGATGTATATATAATTTATATTTGTCTTTATGTTAAATTACCTACAACCAATAATGGAGACCATGGGATTTCATATTAATTCCCTCTCCCACTTAGAATTTTTTTATTAAAATTGAGGAATTTTAAAATTAAATGGGGCCCTATGTTGTTATAATTATGTCTAATCATGCATTCAAAATACACACATAATTTTAGCAACATATAACATTTAATTAAAGCAATAAATAAAATTTATGTCCATGTCGTCCTAATTAAGTTAAACATGCAATTTTAAAAGAATTACACACATAATTAACGACACACATAATCAATAAATTAAAGCAATAATTAAAATTTAATGGAAAAAATTAAAATAAATTTTCCACTATTATGGCCCTTGACAAAAAATTCAGCTCTAAAAAAAAATCTGCCCCAAGCGCCCCGACGCCCCCAGCAGCCCCAGCAGCCCCAGCAGTCCCAGCTGCCCCAGCAGCCCCATCAGCCCCAGCTGTCGCAGCGGCCGCAGCGCGCGCGCCTGTTGCTTTTTTGTGAGTTTTGTTTTGATTTTGTTCGATCCAAAAATCAACAGCAGCCCCTTGTAATCGCACAGCGGAACAAAAAACTACCGGAATTGATTTCCGATCGCACATAACTATTACAAAATACCCGGAACAATTACAAAAAAAATAGATCTAATACAAAACTAATTTTGTAAAATCTATTCTAACACGATCAACCCTCATGTAAATTACAACCACGATTAAACCACATGGAAACCAAAACAAAAATTAACCACGATTAAACCACGTGGGATCCAAACACATAATTAAAATATACATGGTCATAATAGTGGATTAACAACCTGCATAAAAAACAATACAAGCAAAACACTATATACACGCATATATAATTACGACATGGACATTATATCATAAAACGTAGAACCCATTACCAGGCTCTTGATACAAATTGTTGGGAACCACGGACTTAGGGTGTTACTACGTTTTACGATAAAGATTACGAAAAGAGGATTACCTTGTTAATGGTTGATTCCACACTCTTCTATTGTATTCCCAAATTCCCTTGAGCGAAGTGTGGCCTCCGTCTTCTCAAGTTATCCTCTCTTCTTGCTCCTTGGTGGCTACAATATGTTTTCACACAATCCCAAGCAAGAAGAGAATAAGAATATATATAGGCTACAATAGGGACCATGGATAATTAGGTTGGGCCTTCTAATTACATCTTGAGCCTAGCCCAATGTAATTAAATATTAATTCAATCCACTAAAGAATTAATATCTGCACTATCTTTCCTAATACCGTAATTTAATTAATTCGGTTCCAATATTATTTGCTTATTAAATTCCCCATGTTTAAAATATCATATGTCCATTAATTAAATAAATTACTGATAATTTATTTAATTAATATCTTTTATCCTTGATCATCCACTCAACCTTTATTTAATTATGCCAGAATAATTTCCACCTGCAGGGTTTCACATAATTAAATCTTTTTGAGCTTTCAAGGGGACATCATTAACCCGAATATTATCAGGACATGGATTCCTTCAATAAATAATATCCACCATGTATATAATTCCATCACCCAAAATATAATGATATAATTCAAAAGAATTATTTCATATATAAATCAAAGCATGTAAATAATATACACGTGTCAATTACTATTTCCGGATTAAGAACCTAAACATTAATAATAACATAGAATCTTAGTTCTCCTTCTTAATCAGTATTAAGGGAACAATTCTAAATTTGATCCTGTTCAATATACATAAAATATACTAGTATTATTTATTAGTCAATATAAACTAATCTAAATAATACTACAGCCATACCAGTGGATTGTCCAACACCACCTGTGCTGTGAACCTTATTATATTATATAACTGTATTTAACAATCTAATATTCTGTATCCCATTTGATACTAGATTGTTCACAATATATAATATTAGACAACATGTAAACATTCAAATGATTCTCAAATAAACTGGCCAAAAATAAATGTACATACTTCAAATAAATATTTTCAGTATACACTAACATTTTCCAGCACCCTGAACTTGATGTTAAGATGACCTTGATTGTTCCAACCTAGCCTCTATCTCCCCCTTAGTCTTGTTGGCAGGCATGCGAAGGGGAGTAGAGATTCCAGGCCTTACTTGTTCAGGCAAAGAAGGTAGTGGTATGTTGAGTTTACCCATGATGGCTCCTAAAGCTATAGAATTATGCATTTGAAGATGCTTATGGGAATCCACCAGAATTTGGATATCTGTTTGTTGGCTCTTGACAAGAGATGTCAAAGCCTCCTTGTGCAGTGAGAGATGAGTTGGAGTCTTGCAATGTTGTGACTTGATGTGACGACTGAGAAGTTTGCGACGTAATTAAGTCAATAAAGTATGATTTATGTGATGTGATTATAAAATATGTGATTAAGTGCTGGTTAATTTTCTTTATTGTATATTAGAATCTAGGAGCGTAAATAGAAGCGTTCCAATTTAAAGAGTCAGCTTAGGAGTTAAGATGTGTTGTCGGGCCGTCAAGTAGAACGGAACCCGTCCTAAAAAGGGATTAAGGTATTTAAAATGTGAATAATGTGATATTATGTGTAATGAAATGCTTGAGTAGAGTATTACGTCCTAGTAACGCGTTGGTCGATAATGATAATGAGAAGCGTAATTGAAACGCTAAGCATCGGGCCGTCAGGCAGAACGTGACCCGGAACGCGTAAAAAGGGAATAATATTAAAGAAGGACAATTTCTATGATCATATATGAGTTGTGATGTGTTCGTATGTGTGCTTGTGTGTCTGTATGCATGATTACGTGATTTGTTGATATTTTATGGATTTAAGAGAATTATTCGATTTAAATAAAGGTTTATTTAACCTTCGCGCATTTTTATAAAATTATCTGAGTAAGATAAAGATATGAGATTTGTTCTGATATATTCAAAATAATCCTGTAGACTTTCTAAAAATGATGGACGGATTTATTTGGTGATCATTGCATTTTAAATTGATTTTTATGTGATAAAATATTATTATCAACACAAACTTGTAAAAATCATATAAAATCAACCGTATGCTCAAAATCTTATTATGAGTAATGGTTGGAAAGCTAATTTCGAGATTCATATTTTAAAATTATTATTCGTATCAAATTCATCTTTTCTGAGAGAGATATTTGCAGATCAAATTCATTTTCTTTTCAGAATAAAATGTGAATCAGAAATGAGATAACCTAATTACCATACTACCCATCCCTTAGTAGTATAAAACCTCACCCACCCCCTCTTTTCTTTCTTTTTACCCGAGCTTCTCTCTTCTCTTTCTTTTCTCTCATATTCTTCTCCCTCTCGGGACTTCTCTCTCCCTCTCACTCTCGGTACTCTCTCTCTTCAATCTCTCACTTGTTTTTCATCCTTTTTCGGTTATAAAACCATGATTGTGTGAGATTTTGCTTTATCTATCCATATATATGCATGCATGTCACTATCTTCAAGTTTTTGAGAAAAATCAAAGTTGAGTTTGGTGGTTTTGAATTCGGTTTTCATGAAAACAAAAGGGTTTTGGTTCTTGAATGATTTAAAGTGAAGATGTGTGCTTGCATGTGTGTAATTACTTGAGAAAATTGGCGGTTGAAGGTTGGAAACCCCCGAATGGGGGCATCACCGTGAAGCCACCGCCACCAGTGATGAACTCCGGTGAACCGGTGGTGAGCAATGATGTTAAAAACTGAGCTCTAGTATCTTTAAATCAAATATTTGTGTTTGCATGTGGTATTTTGATAAAAGGCCGAATGGTTTTGTAGTTCAAAAAGTTAATAAGTTGATTTTTGTTGGATATGGATGTTAAACTAGCATAATGATTAAAAGATTAGTGTGATTAAGATGCAAGGGTTTGAAATTGAGTTTGCATGTGGGAATTCTTGAAGAGGCCGAATGGCTCTTAATATTTTTGGAAGATCATGTTGATTTTGTTGACGTAAATGACTTAATGATAATTGTTTGTAGAGTAATGAGAATAAGTTATGGTTAAAAGTCCAAATTGATGCATGCATGTTGTGATTCTTGGAAATTTCGAATGTTTCTACTTGATTAAGTTGAATTAAGTGTTAAATTGAGTGATCATCCATGATTACGTTTGAATTATGAGTTTAAATGAGTTGTAAGAATGAAATCAAACTAGTTTGGGATGATATACTTAATGCATGTCAAATAAGAGCTTTGCATGTTCGATTCTTATTGTGTTAAGTGATAAGGCCGGATAGGCCATAGGAATTAAAAGTCAACATCTAATTTTTTTGGTAATTGATAGAATGATTGAGTGTTTATATATGAAATTTTTTGGATTTGCTTGTTAGATTGTTGTTTTGGTTCGAATTAAGGATAAAGGAAAAGGGGAATTAAGTTGATTGATTTTAAAAGCTATAGGTAATAGCTATGGTCGTAAGTAATTAGTTATGAATGAAATCGTGTACTCGTATGAGTTATAAATGTTTGATTTGAGGAATAGTCATGATTTAGAAAGTATAAGTTGTTGATCGAATATTTATATATGGAGATATAAAGGCTATAAGAAAAGAATGTGTTATGTGCTATATGTATATGTGTATATAAGCTATAATCGTATAGTTCGAGTCAGAAGTATAATCGAGCTATCGTATTGAGTGGACGTTCCGGGAATGAGAGTTGAGAAACTAATTGAGGTTTTGGTTTTGATTGTAGATTCGGAACGTGAGGGCATTCAGGCTAGGAAAGGGAAAGGTATACTAGGTGGCAGTAGTTCAACCTTCGTGAAACAGGAAAGCGAATTCAGGCAAGTAACTCTAATTACTTGTGTAAATGGTTATAGAGAGAATATTGTTCATACCATGTAGAGTATTGAACTGTTAAAATAATGAACCCCTGTTATTGATTTGAAATACCATGTCTTTGATCTTGTAAAACTGTTATTGATAAGCTTATTGATTCAACCTTTTGGTAACCTATCTTTTCTGTTCCAATTATTTGTTATGCCATGAACTGTTATAAACCCTATAATTACCTTTACGAACCCCTTGTAAAGAAGCCATATTCTTTGATCACCATATCCCCTATTGATCTTTGAAACAGTCTGATTCTTTTAACTTAAGTACCTTGCTATCATTGATTCAAAACCCCTAGAATTTCATCTTGCTTATCCTTGATTCATTTCCTTCACTTTGATTTCTTGAAATTGAATCTAAGAATGAGTTTCGACTTGAAAGAGCCCAAATGATTTCATATTCTTGGTAATGATAAAATGAATTTAGAAAACCTACTCTTTTTCCAACTCAAGGTTTTCCAAACGAATTCCTGATGGATTGGATTGGACGTAAGAGGCTAGTGGGACTAGTCCAGTCATGGTAAGAGGCTAGCGGGGCTAGTCCAGTTTAAGGCTGAAATTATGCTGATTGGTACCTTAAAGACCAGATGGAGGTCGGTACGGGCTGATCACCCGTATTATAATGAAATGAAAGATAAAGTGATCCAATCAAGGGTTCCATGTTGATTATTTAAAAAGGAATTGAAACTTCCTATTCAGTAATCGATTCTTTGAAAATGAAAAATGGTTTATATTGTTGTGAAAATAGTTGATTGTGATATTGCGAAGCTTAAAGCTCGTGAACCCTAATTTTAATCTGTTGATCATATAATTGATTCCATCTTATGAAAATATTGTCCCTTTCCTTTCTGAAAGATCTGTTCTGATCCTTTAATGATTTGTGATGAATGTCGGCTTTCATCCTGCTTTGAGCCTTGTTCCTTAAAAGCCCCACATATTTTTTCTTCATAACCCTTTTCTTAACCCGAAAGATAGAAATCTGCCACCTAGATCAGATAAAGTAGAACGCCCAAAGATTGGTAAAGTATATTGTGGATTTTATATCATAGAACTGCTTTATAGTTACTTGCTGAGTTTTATACTCATATGTTTTTTTTAATCTAACCATGGCAGTTAAGCAAGAAGATGGCCAGGCTTAGGCGCACTATCGTAAGAGCGTACCTGGTGCTCCCTATCGTGTTGAGGGCTTCCGGTTGCAAGAGCAGGTAGTGGTGTTTTTAAGTGAGCAAGCGCTTAGCCAGAGAGTTGTAAAGATATAATGGGTTATTTATCGGTTCCAAGCCGGAATCGATTATGTTTATTTGATATTATTTTGGGGTTGTAAGTTATATTTTATGATTGGCAGTTGTAATCTTATTTCATACTTTATCCTGTTTGATCCTGTTAGTAGTTAATCGGGATTTATGCTTATTTAATTATTAGATTAAAGGTGTGTGGGTCCTCATTTCCTAACCCCGAGGATGAGGGCGTCACACTTGACCCTGTAGAGACTGAATTTGCAGATTTGTTGAAGTGGATCCAGGCTGATAAGAGCTGCTAGATGTGCCAAGGTGTTCTTCTATAGCCTCTTTGATCCCTTCCTTTAGCAAAGCTGAGGGCTTATATCTGCTCTGGTGAAGTTGATCCAGCCGAACCTTGGTCTCATTTGAGTGAGTAATTTGTTTCTGGATCACTTCATGGAGATTGGTGAAAGATAGTTTGAGGTTTTTGACTTCCTTCTCAATAGAGGCAAGATCCATCCTAGCCATTTGCTCAGAAAAATGGTTGAATTTAGAAGAGATCTTCTCTTGAGATGGTATGATCATGTCCATTTTCTCATTCACTAGTTTCCTGATTCTGTCTTCATGGCCAGTGAGTTTGATTTCAAGAGCCTTACGAAACAGATGAAATGCTTTGAGCTGAGCTTTGTATACATCTGTAATGGCATAATAGACATCTTCTGGACTCAAGTCTTTTGCATTGCTTCCCAGAATAGTAACATACTCTTCTCTAAATTTGGCCAGAACTTGATTCATCTCTAAAGCAAAGTCCTCAGACAGCCATGCATCCACATTCCCATCTGGCTCAGCATCATTGACAATTTTCTCCTTTTGCTCCTAAACCTCTTCATTATAATCAAGCATGATGGCTTGATAATCTTGGTTGCTCATGTCTGAAGTCAAAAGATGCTGTGAGATGTTGGCCAGTCCAGAGATCTGCTCTACTAGTAGATCATCTACAGAAGTTGGTTGAGAGGCAGATTCTTGTAGCCATTGAGATAGTATGTGAGATTGTTGAGGTTGAGAGGTGGATGGTTCATCAGAAACTCCTGTGACTGAGATCACAGTTTGACTCACAAATTGCTCTGTGGTTTTGACAGTGTGTTATCCTCCACTTGTAGTGGGAACCTCCAATTGAATTGGAGGGGATTTGACTGGGTTATTGTCATGTACACCAACCTTAAACCCTTGCGTGTCTTACAACAGACTGGCACTTGAATGTGCTATGCTTGCCTCCCCTATGACAGGATCATGGGCAAATGTACTCCTAGCTTCAACTGCAGAGGCAATTTCTGCTAGGGTTGTGAGGGGAGTTGTTCCTTCATAAGGAACCTCCAATTAAATTGGAGAGGATTTAGATAGCTCCCCCTCAGGAGTACTACCCTCAAACCTTTCAGTATGTGAAGACTGTTTTGCACATGAAGGTGCATTAGAGGTATCCATGGGGTCTTCAGTAAAGACTGATGAACCCCCCATATTTGTGATGGTGTCATCAAGGTCTAACCCAGCATGTAGCCTCTCACCATCTAAATGAGGTGTCTGGGTGGTGAGCAAAGCTTCTTGAGCTAAGTCACTTGATTTTTGGTGCACTTGAGAAATAGATTCAAGTGAAATTGGAATAGAAGAAATATTAGATAGAAGAGATTGTTGCTCAGTTTTGAGTATTGGCAGCTCCCCCTGAATAGATGAGGGAGCTTCAAGGGATGTGCTCTCACAATATGTGCCTTCCTTATTTCTCCTACCATACACTTGGATTGCTTCTTGTGCAGGTTGTGCAGACTCACTCCTGGTTATTTTTACAACTGCATCATGTTGGGAGGATGTAGAGGAGGATAGAGTGGTCAGCTCAGTTTGTTTACTTCTTTTAGATCTTTTGACCAGAGGTGGTTCTCTTTCAGCTCTCCCCTCACCACTCTCAGTTATCACAACTAGTTTTATCCCCTTTCTCTTCTTTTTACTAACCTCACCTTTTTGAGAAGATGAGGTAGTTGGTTTCCTAGCTTCTAAAGGTTGTGAAAGAATTGTTGTAGCTTGGGAAGATCCCTGTTGGTGATCCTGTGTTTGTACTTCCACAGGTTCAGGAATCATAGCTGTACTAGATTGTGCATTAGATCTCATGTCAGGCATAGGATAAGGATAAGTCCTAAATCTCTCTAACATAAATGGAGTGATTTTCTGACTTACATTCACCTTATTGTTTGTAGTAAGTGAGCCAAATATTATTTTGGACACTTGCTTACAGTTGCCTATTTTAGTATTATCAATACCATTCAGTAGGTGTATGTTAGCTACTTTATTATTTAAAGTGGACATAATAAATCTAGGAAAGAAAATTTCCTTACCTCTAGCTGTCAGAGGCATAATCAGCCTGGTTGCAAGTTCTTCTAGGATCAGCAGACCAACATTCGGGTGTCTGTTGTGGGCAATTGAATACACCAGCTTTTGCATAACACTTGAGATATTGTCATATCCTGTTTTTCTGCAAGTAAAGGCCCATACTAAAAAGTAAAATATGAATGACCACTCCTTCCTTAGATTGGTTCTGTTTAAGTTTGACAGGTTAATTCTCCCACCATAATTGATGAAGTCCATGAACTCAGTCAGCTCATCAGGAGTTGGTACCTCCACCAGATTCTCAGTTGGCATCCCCAAAGCTCTATTCACATCTTGGTCATTGAATTCTATTCGTTGGCCTCCAATTTTGCATGTCACCACCATAGAAAGAGAGTTGTTGTTAACATCAGTCCTCACTACAGCTGTAGTCCAGAATTCATGCAGCACATCTAGATACAGTACTGGATTTGCAGTCAAAGCCCCTTCAAGATATGATTTAGACAGCAGCTTCACAAACCCCTTGAAACTATCAGGAGCTTGGTTTGCATCAGTGAAAGCTAGATAGTTGGTTCCTTTCTTTGGGATAGATGTTCTAGCAACATTTTGGGCCATTGTTGATTAATGAGAATGAATGGGTAAGAATTTTTTTTGAGAAAGGATGAAAAACGAGAGAGAAAATGGTTTCGGATTGAAAGTTAGGTCACTTTAGATCTCGAAAGTTGTAAGTAAGAGTATGTATCGAGAAGTCTGGGTATTTATAGTAAAAGTAGATGACTTGTCGAGAACTCAAAATAGACATTTGGAGTTTGTCTATCGAGAAGTCATTTTGAGAAGTGAAATACATGTTGAGAAGTTATTTTATATTACTCTTATAGAGAACTCAAACTTGACTTATCGAAATGTCAAATAAATACCCAGTTTGTCCAAAAAGTGGACTTAACTGATTCTAACTTTTATTTGAATAAATTCAAAATAAAATTATAATAAATTTTCCAAAAGTATTTTACCAAATTAATTTATCAATTTAAATTATCCCAGTTTTGAGTTATTGATAAGTCAAAAATTACACTTGTAGAGAACTCTGTGAATGAACACTACTAGAGAACTCTACAAGGACTTATCGATAAGTCATTTTAAGCCTATCGAGAAGTCAGTGAGTTGACTTATCGAGGACTCACTCGAGAAGTCCTAAAATGACTTGTCGAGAAGTCAATTTATACTTATCGAGAACTCAGTCCTCTAAATACTTTTGGTTATTACAATTCTGCCTTGTGTGTTAATTTTACATATTAAGAATATAAATTAACAACTAAGCAGTTTACTTAGAATTTGATAAATTCCAAGTTAATTGAATTTGAAAAACAAATATACAGAGATTTCTGAAATATTTATAATTCATATTTCAGTTAATTTCCAATTTAATCAAATTAATTTTGATTTACTGGAGGTTAATCGGCTGCAAAACATTAGCTAAGTTCTTGCCTTAGGATGAAGAATTAAGCAATCCAATTTCACCTACAAATCTAGTGAAAGTTGCTTCATCCAAAGGTTTAGTAAAAATGTTAGCTAATTATTTTTCTGTTGGTACAGAAATGAGCTTAATGCTATATCAGGATACAGGTCTTTGAAAGATAAAATTGACACCTTCCACTGGAACTCTTTATATCAACCCTCCATCCAGCAAGATCTGTATCTGTGAGACCAACAGCTCCAAAACTGATTCCCTTGGGATACCATAATCCCAAGTTGAGCTTCCTTCCAGTATCTGAAGATCCTCTCCCTCCCCCTAAGGTTGTGCAATCAAACTCAGGTGTATGAGATGAGCTTCCATTTTCATGATTCTCTTGTTGAGTAGTTTCTTCATTTCCTTAGTCTGATAGACTTCACAAACTTCAACTTGAGCAAGCTCCATCTTAGGCATGTCTCTTACCAACTCCTTTTTGACAAGGTATTAATTTTCTTGAAAATCAAGTGAGACAGATTTTTAAGCCAGAGCTTGTTTATTTCTCTTGATACCTTGGTGTAGAAGCAACAAATACCATCCTTATTTGTTGAGTCAAAATCTTCAACAAACAAGCTTCCTTTCCTTGCTCCTTTTAGAGCAACTTCACCAGTTTTCTTGCTGATAACAGTGCATTCTTCTTGTTGAATAAGACTTGAGACCATTGTCTACCATATGCTATTTCTGAAAAGATTCACTTCAAGATCAGCTACCAGTGCTACATCATTTAAAGACAACATTTTCAGAACAATCTTGCCATATCCCTTTTTGAATCATTTGCAGTTGTCTCTAAAGGTCACCAATGGGCCAGCTTTCTTCTCAAACTGTGATAGCAGGGCTTTACTGCCAGTCATATGCCCGGAACATCCACTGTCTATGATCCAGATGATTTTCTTCACTTGCCCTGCACACAATGAGTCTTAAGTGTGTTTGGAAACCCAAGCAGTGTTGGGTAGTTTCTTCTTGGTAACTTGTTTAGTAGAAGTAGAATGAGTTGTTTTAGAAGAAACAAAATTCAGTGACTGTTGCGCATGTTTTCCTTCCGATGTGGACTCATTCCTTGATTCTTTAAGATCTACTCTCAGTTTGTGGCAACTCTTCATTACCTTCATGTTGCAAGGAATGTAGTCAAACTTGTCACAGAATGAATAGGGATCATTTGAATTTGCTTAATTGTATTTGCAAGTTCCTTCAGCTGGCTTTCTAACAACCTTTTTACAAAGGTGAGTTAGATGATTTGAAGAGCCACATTTTTCACACTTCTTTCTAGGAGCATTTGCAACATAAGAAAAATTATTGCTTTTGTTTATCCCAATTTTCCCATTTCTTTATTTCTTTCTCTTTCTTGCATCTTTAGTTTTGGTTTCTTGAACAAGAGTCTTGGGACTTTGTTTGTTTATGAGCTTCTCTTCAGTGTTGGAAGACTGAACTGATTCTTCAGTTTTCTTCTCTTTATCTTCATCAACAATTTCTTTCTTGATAATCAATTCTTCGCCACTGAAGTTGACTACACATGCTTTTAATATAGGTGCATTAACCTCTTTCAAAAAGGTTGGAGCATTCTCAGTCTTCTTTGCTTTTCCTTTATCACCTACAGTTTTCTTTTTGTCACTCATGTCATCATAGTCAAGGCCAATAGCAATGTTTGCACATGGCTTATTCTTCTCATGATACTGTCCAACCAGTTCAGATGCATTTCTGAAAGATTTCATCTTTACTTCATTCTTTTATAGCTTCTCCCTTAACACTGCTTCAATTTCATTTGCACACTTGAGCTTATTCTTGAGATAAGCATTTTCTTGTTTTAAAGCTTCAAGCTCAACCAACAATAATTCAGTTTCTTGCTTCTCACTCTCGAGCTTCTTATTTATCTTTGTTAATCTGCTAACTTCTTCATTAGCAGCAACCATGCTTGTGTGAATGTGAAACATTTATGTGCTCATCTTTTCAACAGTTTCCTTGTATTGATTCACGTTTAAATCAATAGTGGTAAGAGTTGGTGTCTGTGCTTTTGATGAGGATGATTCACCTTGCTCCAAAGCCATTAGAGCATAGTTTCCAACTTTCTCATCTTCATCATTATCTGAATCATCCCAACTCTTTCCCTCCGTAATGTAAGTTTTGCTCTGTTGCTTTTTCAGAAGAGCTTCATACTTTGCTTCCAGTTCAAGATAAGCTTTGTCTTTCTTTGCCTTCTTAGGTTTCCTGCATTCTATAGCAAAGTGGCCTAGTTCATCACAATTAAACCACCTTATATTAGATCTGTCAACATATCCAGTTTTGTAACCACTCTTGTTGTCAGAATTGTACTTCCCTTTCTCTTTCCAGCTGTTGTCTTTGTTAAAAGATTGTCCTTTACTTCTGAAGTACCTTGGTTTCTTTACTCTAATGTTAGAGATTTTTCTAGCTAAATAGGCCATAGACTGATCTAGCTCATCCAGTTCTTCGAGAGTATAGAACTCATCCTTTTCCAATTCCAGAATGACTTGTTCCTGTGAATCAATTGTTCTTTGCTCACTTGTTGAGGCAACTGGAATTTGAGACCTTGGTTCATCATTAGATATTTGGCCTTCATTTACTATTAAAGCACTTGAGCCATCTACAACATGTCCTTGGCCAGATCTCAATGATTGCCTTTGAATCATCTCTAGTTCATATGTTTTGAGAATTCCATATAGGACTTCCAGAGTTATTCTGCTCAAGTCTCTCCCTTCCCTGATCGCTGAGATTTTCTATTCCAAATGATCAGGAAGAGTAAGCAAGAACTTTAGATTCACCTCTTCAGCTTCGTAGTATTTTTCATGAAGCTGCAAGTCATTTATCAGCTTATTGAATCTTTCAAACACATCAGTAATGCTTTCCTTAGGCTTAGCCATGAAACTCTCATACTGTGAAATCAGTATCCTTCTTTGATTAGATCTAACCTCCTCAGTTCCTTCACAGAGTATTTTAATATTCTCCCATATTTGCTTGGCAGTGTCCAGTTAACAATATTGTTGTACATCACATTGTCAAGTGATTTAATCAATATCAATTACAAGCTGTTATCAGGGAAGACTTTCTCCTTTTCAGGGTCAGAATACTCAGCTGGATCTTTAGGAGCATAATGAGCTGGCATGACCATGTCTCCATCTGTAGATTCTTCAACTCTTACCATAGGAATGAAGGGTCCATTCTTGAGGATCTGAATATAGAGTGGATTGGCCATCTTGATAAAAACATCACTTTCTTTTTCGAAAGAGTGTAGTTATCTTTGTCAAAGGTAGGAATTTTGATGCTACTGATTTTCTGTGTATTCATTCTTCCAAGATCTTGAATCTGTTTACTTCCAAATTTTGCTCTGATATCACTTGTTAGATAATGAATCACACACAGAGGGGGGGGGGGTGAATGTGTTTTTCTTATTTTAGGCTTTTCTTGAAAGTTAATGATTGAACAAAGTAAATTAAATCTTGTATATAAAAGTGTTCATGCAGAATCTAAACTTGCAGAAAATAAAGAACACAGATCTTCAAAACTCACTTAATTTTTATATTAAAAATTAAGACTTTTTTGCTACAAAATTTCTAAGCTCTTTGATTTTAAAGAGCTCAGCTTCTTCTTGATAGTGATACAAGAGATTTGATCTAAATTGTTGCAACTAACTAGAGGACCGGTGTTAACTTTATAACTCAGTTAACTGCTGGTTTACACAGTGGATAATAAACATACTATTAGCTTTTCTAAACTGTCACTTGTCATTTATATTTATAGAAAAGCAAATCTTCCATTTCTGGCTTAACATATCTTTAGCATCCCGTGTTTACTTTAATCTTCCTCTGTCAGTTAATCTTTGTCATTGATCTTGTACACTCTTCAAGCTGCTTTTTGTAGACTTGTCAATCCAGCTGTTGGATTGTTTGTTGATTTTTTATCTTGGATATTGAACTGATCTGTAATTCTATACTTTGAGACTATACCTCGAGATCTCTAGTTTGAATTAATAGAACACTTTACATCTCGATAAGTACATAGGCTTATCGAGATCTCTAGCACTCCATATTGAGTTAGGCTTGTAGAGGTCTTCAGCTTGTCGAAATCTCTAGTCTTCACATCTTCACTTTGACTTATCGATAACTCCGAGATCTCTACTGAATGTAGACTTGTCGATAACTCTAAGTTTTCTAGTGAAGGAATGACTTGTCGATATCTCCAATCTTCAGTTCTTCAATTTTGCTTGTCGATATCTTCCTGAGTTCTCTAGTAGCTTTCCTAACTTCTCCACTCCGAATTCATTCATTTCTTCTATCCCGGTGGATATTGCTCATCCGTCGAGTAATGATTGTATCCCGATGGATGTGCCTAACATCAGTCATCCGTCGACTAGCCAAACTACTATTCCGATGGATGTTCCTCATCCGTCGGTACTCTCTACAACTTGAATGACTTCTCGATAAGCCATTCTGGAGTTCTCGAATGACTTCTCTATAACATTAACTCTGTGACTAGTAGAGATCTTGACTTAGAGTATTTTTCTCCAAACATATTTATTCAACTCCAAGCTTCTTCAAAATTCTTCTGAGGCATGATCTTCTTGATCTTCTTCCAGATAGAATCCTTAGGCTTGATACTGTTTTAGGAAAAAGACTCTAGTCTGCTACTTCGCATTTTAACAGACTTTAAGTGTTACAAGTACAAAATACAAATTAAGATAACAATACAACTTACTCAGGGTTGACAAATTGTCTTAGTCTTGTTAAAGTATAGACATGTCTTTTACAACATAAGTAAATACTATATATCTATGATTTAGACACTAGCACTTAATTATTTATAATTATCCTTGAATAATCACAAATATGATATATGACTTATATATATACATGGCAATCACTCTCTGGATAATTAGTAATTTTAGAAATACTTTCTAAGCATATAAAATATTGAGAGTTTTATACACATAACTTAGAATATACTTCAACTTTCAATATTGGTGATTTTAGAAATAAGCATTGATTACTTATAACAAAATTTCTAAATAATATCACTAATACTAAAAGTACCATAATTATTCATACAAGATACAAATAACTATGCTGCATATTATTTTAATATAATTTGAATTATGGGAATGATATGGATTGAAATTATCCACAGTCATAATTTAAATCAAGTAAAATAAAATTCAAACTTAATGATATAATAATTAACTACCACAAATGTATATGACATTGTAATCATGATAATCAAGATAGTAGCACTAAGTACGAGGTACTGGATTGCTGATAAATTCACAAGTCCTTTAAATATTGAAGATTTAATCCTTGTGAACTTATATGAAGAATTCCTTACAAATGGGATTTCCAACTAATGTGTAATGAATGATATCCCACACTTACAGAGCAGTCTTGAAAGATTAATTTTAACAAGTGATTTAATAAGTGTTTCCACAAGTGACTCTTTGACTAAAAGATATGCTCTCGAAATAAGTGATACATGGTGTCAAGGTGCCTTGTCATAGAGTGTTCCACAGAGTTGTTAGATTTGAGGTTGTTTCTTATCAAAACAAGAAATCAATCTTCTTCCACGAAGTTGATAGCTTTCTGAGATGCTTCTCCTGTCACTTAGGTTGACAGCTTCATAGATGCTTCTTCTATCTTTCTTACAACCTGCGTAATCTATATCTATATAGCCAAACATGTTAAGTACAATATCTTTAGGGTAATCTTCTCTAAGAGTTGGTAGTCCCTTAAGATATCTAATAATCTTGTTAATAGCTATCATATTGGATTCTCTAGGATCCACTTAGAACCTTGCACTTTGGCATCTTAAGAACATTACATGTTGTCTATTAGCATTTGAGTAAAAGAGTGAGCTTGTCATACCTCTATGGCTTGTCATTGTTACCTGAGTTACACTGATCAAGCTTAAGTGGTTCATGTTGATAAGTAGTCTTGACATGTTCAGAATCTTCCAAATTTTGCATCTTCAAAAGATCCTTAACTTACTTATATTGCCATCATTCTTTTGGTTTACTTGTGCTCATAAAAGAATTGTTCGTTTGGCTTGCTTGAGCTCCTAAAAGAATTATTCTAATGGCTTGCTTGAAGTAATCCCAAAAAAGAATTGCAACTTTTCCAACATGCTCCCGCATACCTACTCTGCAATTACTTAGTAAATAATCTTGCACAAGTCTTTGTTAGCAGGCCAACATATAACATGATCATTATATCACTGCACATATATAACATTATATTTGTGCCTAGTGATAAGAGGTTATTAATATGACGACTCTACTAGTTCATATTTAACTGTAACTTCAGTTAGAGTGCCATACCATGTCCTTGACGATTTCTTGAGTAGTATACTAGTTCTTACCAACCTGAAGTGAGCTTGTGAAGAAGAGATATACATAGTCCAATAGATATGCAACTGTAAATTCCATGAACTGTTGTGTATTGACTACTTCCTTTGACCCACCAACCAGGAGTACACTTGTTCATATTTACCAGAGTTCAATTCCAGGTAGAATATGCAACAGGTGCCTGATATGTCATAATATCCTCAAGTCTCGTCTGGTGCTTTCTGTCAGATACTGCTTCCAAATAATAACCTAGCATCCAGTTTGGCCTTGTCCCTCGTAACAATGCCACTGTTATCCAGTTTGACGTCTGGTTATCCTTGTACCAATTAAAAAATTGTCATTTGGTTTGGATACCAGCTTCCCTTCAATCTACTTGCTGACTGATTGAGTTCATCTTGCTTTGTAATCACCCAATCAATTCGGATCTATTAGAGCTTCTATAACTTTCTTAATTTCTTCTTCAGATAGAAAACTAGAGAAATAATCATTCATACTCAATAGCCCTGCTAATCATTACTCCACCATCTTGATCACTTAAGAACTAGACTCTGGGAATAATATTGACATCAAACCCTTTGTCTGAGCAGATATGTTCTTTAGTGCCCTCTGATTTTCAATGTGGTATTGTGTCTAACTAGTTGATCCTTCTGATTGCTTCCCCTAAGCTGTTGCTGGGATTTCCTGAAAATCCTTACCCTTACTGAATGGCGTCATTGAAATAATGAGTTTTTATACACTTCCATTCCACTGCTTGGATATGAATCATCAATACCATTAACTTTTCCTTTAACAGCTTGGAGCATAGAGTTGTTGAACTGTGCACTTAGACTTTCAATCATCTTCTGTTGATCAACCACAAATGCCCTGTAGGTTGTAGACTCCACTGAGTAGCCATGGAAAATATCCTAACTAGTCTTAGCTGCAAATGCCAAGATCTTCAAACAACTGAAAACATTTCATTGTTTGCTTCTGTAGAACATTCTCTCCAAACACTTTCAGGTTATCCAGTGTTTGCTTTTATTGGCCATTAACTCATTAGTGGTCTTTATGTGTACATCCTGATCAAGGCTTGATCTTACTTGTTGCAAACCGTGTTGACTGCTTTAGCCCTTTGGTATTTAGAAAGTCTTGAGTAGCTTGACATTGTCCTTGTTGCTTTAATGAAGTTCCGGTTCTTCCCTTTGTACCACTCCATTCTGACATGGAGTTCCCAGTGCTGAATATGTCTCAAAATATTCTTGATGTTACATATTTTAATCAGAACTGCTTCTTAAATTCAGTCACATTATCTAATCACAAGATCATTTCTTTTATAGTTGCTTCCAGCTTGATCTTCTAATACAATCAATCACCATCTGTGATGTCTTGTCCTGAGAACGCACGAACAACAACTTTGTGTTAAGAGTAGTCATCAATCATCACTAAGGTATAACTTTACTTTGATGTGATGTTGTTTTTGAATTCTCTTCCTGACATGCCTCATATTTATCATCCTTCTGAGTTCCAGATGAGAAAGTCCTCTCACTAACCCCTTTTCACAAAAAAGTTCCTTGAGTTGATGTTCAAGGGTGAGAGCTTATAATGCCATAACTAAACTTTTGTCAGATGAAGTTTTACAGTAAAAACCATTGACTTCACCTTTCTTAAGATTCTAGTCTAGCCATGAGCATTTCCATTCCTTACTTTAACAAGAGCAAGCACCTCAACCTTCCTGCTTCAGATGAGACACTAATCCTTCTTTGAATTGACATTTTGTCCTTTGATGCATAACCGTCTGATAAGAGGATTTATGCCTTGATTCTTCAGCAAAAAAGATGCTTCAATTGTTATCAATGACTCCAATGATTAGTTGTTATCAGTAATAGCAATTGTTGAATCCATGATGACATTCCTTTTTCTGCATAGCTTTATCCCGTAATCAAAACCTTTGTTATCATCTCCAAAGATTATTGACGGGATAGCTTTTGTCAACCATATTTGTTTGTGAGGCTCTTTCTTTGATCATATGTCTTGAGTATGAATTACCAAGAATACATAAGAATCAATTGACCTGTTATGTCCTGCACTCACAAATGGATTAACAGTTGTTGGTACCCAACTTATTAGTTCGGGTCCAGATGGATTAGAGATTTTACTATAAATAGAGATAACAACAACTGCAACCATATCATGCTAATTCTTATCTTTGATTGACCATTTTCTCTATTATGATACCCTTGACAAAATTTGTCTCTAGGCTAGGGAAAAATGGTTCCAACCTTACATAAGGAGGACTAGCAGTCTTTGCCCAATTATAATCCTAAAAATGTTTTTTCTACAATTAATGCAAGTACCTATAGATGCACTTATGGTATTGAAATAAGCAAGCATTGTATTAAGAATACATGGCATTCATTCAGAAACATTACACATAAGAATTAAACAAAATAGGCATGATATGGAACAAACAGAATTAACAAATAAATCACTAATTCTATCTAGTCCAATCATGTTGATGTATCTAGCTATCTCAATCCAATTATAAACTAATACATCTTAATAAACAATTCAGATCAAATGAATAAATCTTATTGTAATAGGATACAGAAGATAAGCATAAACAAAGGTCTTATATGCTGGAAATCATATATCTCACTAAATCAATTAATCATGTTCAACAAATATTCAAACACATATTTAAGATCATCTAAAGTAACATGCACGAGTTAAACATCAATCCCAGTTACCAGAAAAATAATCTAGTGAACTAGTTCAGCATTATCTATGTGTGATGTTATCATGCTTATGCGAGTGTTAAACATTCAAACGTTAAGATCTTATCATGCATTGAATATTGAAAACAATATATTGCACTGGCTCAAGAAATTGAAACCTGAGATATGTGAGTTGGACCATCTTCAGAGATTTCTATCAAAGCAAGATATTCATGATTCCCGTCATCTGATCCATCCCAACTCTTTCCCGTGCACTATAAGTTTTGACTGGCTGCTTTTCTAAGAGAACATTCCACCTTTGTCTCAACTCTTCAACTGAATCCCTACTTATCCTTGTTTGTCAAGCTTCTTGTTCTGTTGTAGCAAAACCCCTGATAGTTACTTGACACATATTGCTTGCCATACCTGTAGCTATAAAATCGTGTTTATGTCCCAATCTCAGTCTTGTAATCACCTCTTGAACTGAATCTGTAAAAGTCTCTGCTTCAGAATAAATAGGCTTGATCCTTGGATATAACTTATGTACTCCTAGTAAATCTGATACGACTAGACTTCCCTGACAAGTGAAACACTTCCCTGACGTCCAGTCACTCAAATACTTCTACCTGAGCTTCCTCTGATTCAATTATCAGTAACTCTTACACTCTATCCCGAGGTTCCAACGTTATTGCATGTAACTGAGATCTTTGTAAGTCCCCACTATTCTCTCTGACCTCCTCAATTCCTGCCTATATGATCTCATTGATTCCTGGATAAATGTAGCAGTGGTACAAACCACTATTTGACTGTATAATCTAGAATCATAGAATTGTCTTTAAAATCTTTGAGAAAACTTATACCCGTAGCAATTTCATTTTTTTCCCGCATCTGAAAATCCAGTGGTATCCTATAGAGTAAGCCTTTGAGAAAGTTCCACAATTTTCTTCTGTAGGTCTTGAAATTAGTTTCGTTGGAATAAGGAAACCAGTATCTTCAAAATCCGTGTTCGGGAATTTTCCATTTAAATAACACATGGTCTTCGTTTTCTTCAAATGATTAAAATCATCTTTAAAGGCCTGGAGGAATCTTGAGTCTACCAGTACCTTGAGTACCATTAATTTAATATTTAAGAAAAATTTAAATTTCCAAATTTTTTAATTTTCTTAGAAAATAAATTTATCAAAAATAAATATTTACGCAAAATCTAATTTTCAAGAATTTTCAATTTTCTTAAAAATTAAATAAAACGTAAATTATTATTAAAGAAAAAAAATTAAATTTAAGAATTTTAAATTTTTTGGAGAAAATAAATAAATCAATAATAAAAATTTTGAGGCTACAAAATAATTGAAGTGCTAACTGCCGACTGTAAATTAACCTGCGACCGCTGCAAAATTGCCTTGAATTATTTGTACACTAATCTGCGACTACAACTTAATTACAACCTGCGACTCAGTATCCTCCTTGAACAGCCTAACTTGCGACTTCATAATAACAGAGGAGAATTACTTAACCCGCGACCAAACAATTTTGCCTTGTAAATGAGCTATGTTCTGACAGAATGGCAAGCAAATTTCCGCGCGTGTCTTAGCCAGATGTACCAACTTGCGACATTTGTTTTCCTCATGCGTGGCTTCACATTCACACGTGCAACAAGATACAACCAGGAGCTGCCAAAACTAACTTTATTGCCTTGTTTTCTATTACCTGCCGAAGTGAATTTTATTTGAATAAATGACCAAAAATGGCAGCTAATTGAGGTTTGCGACTAGATGTACAAACATTGTCGAGGGAAAAGAAATGGCATCTAATAATATAGGAAACTGGCAGCTGGAAACGCAAGAATTCGGGAGAAAAAAAATTAAATTAAAAATTTTTATTTACTAAAATTTAATTGAAAAAATAATTTAATCAACGTTGTGAATATGTTGTGTACTTGATGATTACCTAAACAAAACATCTAAGTAGATTTTACTTAGTGAAATAATGTAGCACTCGACGGATAAGAATTATAGTCCCGACGGATAACTCATTATAGTCCCGACGGATGATTAAATTATTATTCATCGAGTGAGTAGCTTATGTAATAATAAGTTTGTAGCACAGTGTTGTATGCACCTTTGTATAGAATCTGAAGTAGCATATAAGTCATGTTGACTTTAACTAGATATGCAGAATAGGTTGATTAACTGTACATAAGCAATGTCTTGTAATTCTGTATAAGTGAAATAAAGTCAAGTGCCAAAATAGCTACCAACGGATGCTTAACAAAGCTTCGACGGATGATCAAATGACTATCAACGGATGTTTAACATAGCAGTCGACGGATGATCAATTAAGTCATCGACGGATGATCTGAAAGTCGACTGATGATCATATCAAGATTCAAACATCAGTTGAACAGTGAAAGCTGACACACAACCGTTGAGTTGGATACAAGTACACTGTGGAAGCCCATTAACTGGGTAATAGAGGACGAAAAGCAACAAAGATCAAGACTGTTAGATTTTATATTTGTTCAGTTCTTTTGACTTTGTAATCTTGGTAATATATAAACCAAGAGAGTAGCAAATAGAAAAAAAAACTGAGATAGCTAAAAAAACAACAACAGAGAAATCTTTGTAAGCACTATCTTTAGCATTTCTTGTGTTTTTTTAAAAGTTCTATTTTGTAAGCAGCTGTGAGCATTTCTACACACAGAGTCCTCTCGATATATTAAATATATCTCTGGTGGAATTGTTTAAATCCACCAGAAAGTTTTTAAAGCCTCTTGTTTTTAATTACTTATGTTTTGATTCATTCAAGTTTACATTCCGCATTGTGCTAATCAAAACAAATATATCCATAATCGAGTTGAACATTTTTATTTAAAAGAAAAAGGTTCAAGAATTCCATTCAACCCCCCTTCTGTAATTTTTGCTATATTGTTAAGGGACTAACAATTGGTATCAGAGCAAGCTCTTAATCTACAAAGAGTTTAAAGATCAAAACAATTCAGCAAGATGAACAAGAAAGATGTTGGAGTCAAGATTCCTTTTCTTGGTAAAGATAATTACCATCATTGGAAGGTAAAGATGTATCTTCATATGCTTTCTCAAGATGAGGCCTATGTGGATTGCATAGAAAGAGGCCCTCATGTTCCTATGAGAGCTGCAACAGGAAATGAACCATCTGTTCCAAAGCCAAGGCATGAATGGTCTGATCCTGATATTGAACAAGTCAGGAAAGATAAAAAGGCCATGAACATTCTGTTCAATGGTGTTGATGCAGACATGTTTGATAACATCATCAACTGCAAGACTGCCAAGGAAGTTTGGGACACAATACAGATAATCTGTGATGGTACTGAGCAAGTAAGAGAAAATAAAATACAGCTCCTGATTCAGCAATATGAGCATTTTCACAATGAAGAAAGCGAGTCACTCACTGACATTTTTAGTAGATTCCAAAAGCTACTAAATGCTCTTAAATTGCATGGAAGAGTCTATCAGACTAAAGACTCCAATCTGAAATTTCTCAGATCTCTTCCAAAGGAATGGAAACCAATGACAGTCTCATTGAGAAACTCACAAGATTATAAGGAGTTTACTTTGGAGAGACTGTATGGCATTCTGAAGACCTATGAGCTTGAGATTGAGCAGGATGAAAGAATGGAGAGAGGAAAGAAGAAAGGAGCATCCATTGCACTAGTGGCTGAACTGGAAAAGGAGAAGGAAGTGAAGATGGAAGCTGTGGAATCAACTTCAAAGGCCTGTGAAAGCAAGGGTAAAGGGCTAGCTGCAGAAAGTGAAGATTCATTGAGCCAAGATGACATGGAGGACATTGATGAGCACCTAGCATTCCTTTCAAGAAGATTTGCCAAGCTCAAGTTCAAGAAGAACTTTGGAGCTGCCAAGCCAAATAGAAACATGGTGGATAAATCAAAATTCAAGTGTTTCAAATGTGGCTTGGCAGGGCATTTTGCAAATGAGTGTAGAAAGTCAGATTCCAGTAAGAAAAGATTTGAGTCTGTGGATTATAAGCAAAAATACTTTGATCTACTCAAACAGAAGGAAAGGGCTTTTATTACACAAGAGAATGACTGGGCAGCTGAGGGTTTGGATGAAGATGAGGATGTCAGCTATGTCAATCTAGCCCTTATGGCCAAGTCTGATGAAACAGAGACAAGTTCCTCAAGCAATCAGGTAATCACTACAAACCTTGCACATTTATCTAATGCTGAGTGTAATGATGCAATAAATGACATGTCTACAGAATTGTATCATTTGCGTGTTACACTTAAGTCCCTCACTAAAGAAAATACTAAAATCAAAGAAAACAACTTGTTTTTGAGTGAGAGGAATAATGTGCTTGAGTCTCAGTTTGTTGAGTTTGAGAAACTAAAAATTGAGTGTAGAATTGCCAAGGAGGAATTAACTGAGTCCTTGAAAAAGGAAGAAATTTTAAAGAAGCAGCTCGATCGTGAACAGGAGGTGATTAAAGCATGAAAAACATCCAGAGATGTTCATGCTCAAATCACCAAGGTTCAAGAAATTGAGTCTTTTTGTGATGAAGCCTGGAAAAAGAATAAGGAGAAACTAGAACCTATTTTGGTAGATGGATTGCTGACAGATGTAGACTCGACGGATGATGAGAACTATCCGTCGGATAACAAAAAGTGTTATTCGTTGAATGATAAAAATCCTCATCCGTCGGCTGTGAGCAAACCCATTAGCAAAGCCAAATTAACCAAGCTAAATGAAAAGTATGGGTCTGTTTCCAAGAACTTTGTTTCAGGAGAGTCAAGTCAAGCCAAGAAAGGGAAGAAGGCTAATGTTGGTCACATGACTGTCAAACAGTTAAGTGACAGACTTGAGAAGATAGAGGTAAAAACAGAGACTAAAAGGAAAAACAATAGGAATGGTAAAGTAGGGATTAACAAACATAATAACTACACACCTGACAAATATGCTCCTAGAAAAATCTGTATCAAATGTGGTAGTGTAAATCATTTGTCTGTTAATTGTAAATCTGCCATGCCTACTCCCATGTCTGTTCAGCCTCAATTCTCTAACATGAATGCCATGCCTCCCATGCCTGTTAATGCTATGCCTACACAGAACATGAATGCACAGTTTGCTAATATGCCATTTGCACCTAATCCATATTATGCTCCATACAATATGCCTCAAATGCCATTTAACATGCCTTACTGGAATAACATGTTTGCACCAAGCATGCCATTTCCTGTTAGCCATAACATGCATGATAATTCTATTGCATCTAGTGGTTTCAAAGGCCCAACCCAAATGACTAAGGAAGAATCTGAAATTCCTAAGTCAAATGAGTTAAGACCTAAGAAATAGAAGAAGAAAGCTAACAAGGCAGGACCCAAGGAAACTTGGGTACCAAAATTAACTTGATTTGATTTTGATGTGTGCAGGAAAACAGAAGGAATCTTTGGTACTTGGATAGTGGTTTTTCAAGACACATGACTGGTGATTCTACCCTGCTCACAGAGTTTGAAGAGAGAGCTGGCCCAAGTATCACTTTTGGAGATGACATCAAAGGTTATACTGTGGGATATGGCTTGATTTTAAAGGACAATGTCATCATTAAAGGACAATTATTAGTGGATGGTCTCAAACACAATCTGTTGAGTATCAGCCAGCTTTGTGATAAAGGCAACTCAGTAACCTTCAACAAAGAAACTTATGTTGTGATTAATAATCAAAACAACAAAGTGGTTCTCACTGGTGTGAGAAGAGGAAATGTGTATCTAGCTGACTTCAACTCAACTAAAGCAGAATCTGTAACTTGTCTTCTCAGTAAAACAAGTCAAGATGAAAGTTGGCTATGGCACAAGAAGCTATCCCATTTAAACTTCAAGACCATGAATGAGCTGGTAAAGAAAGAGCTAGTTAGAGGCATTCCTATAGTGGAGTTTACAAAGGATGGACTGTGTGATGCCTTCCAAAAAGGGAAGCAGATTAAAGCATCATTCAGGAAGAAACTTGATTCAGCAATTGAAGAGCCTCTACAACTGCTTCACATGGATTTGTTTGGACCAGTCAATATATTGTCAATCTCAAATAAAAGATTTTTCCTAGTAATTGTAGATGATTTCTCAAAGTTCTCTTTGACCTATTTTCTAAAGTCCAAGGATGAAGCTAGTGAAATCATCATCAATCACATAAGGCAAGTTAACAATCATCCTGATTTTAAAGTTAGAAGAATCAGGAGTGATAATGGAACTGAGTTCAAGAACTATGTCATGAGAGCATTTTGTGAGGAAAATGGAATCTTGCATGAGTTTTCAGCAGCAAGGACTCCACAACAGAATGGAGTAGTGGAAAGAAAGAATAGATCTCTTATTGAAGCTGCAAGGACAATGCTTGAAGAATCAAAACTACCAACATACTTCTGGGCTGAAGCTGTAAACACTGCATGCTACACTCAGAACATCTCTCTGATTAATCAAGCAAGATGCATGACACCTTATCAATTGTTCAAGAACAAGAAGCCAACTCTGAACTTTCTTCATGTCTTTGGCTGTAAATGCTATATTCTGAGAAATCAAACTGATTAAAATGGGAAGTTTGATGCTAAAGCAGATGAAGGAATTTTTGTTGGATATGCTGTTGGTAAAGCATATAGAGTCTACAATCTAAGAACCAACATTGTTATTAAATCTATACATGTTGTGTTTGATGATAAAAAGATTGAAGGACTAAAAGATGGAGATTACCATGAGAGCCTCAAATTCGACAATGTTGAGATGGTCAGTGATGAAAGTGATGATGAGAGTGATCAAGAAACAGTGTCTAAGGATAATGCAGACAAATCTACTACAAATGAAGTACAAAACTCAACATCCGTCGAGTTACATAATGCTTCATCCGTCGGAAGGCAATCTGTATTATCCGTCGAAAGACAACCTGCCTCATCCGTCGGTACTCAAAATTCACCATCCGCCGGGTTATCAAAAGGAGCAGGAAGTCAAGGCAGATCACCCATAGAAAGCACCCCAATCTCAAATCAAAGATCCACAAACTCAGGGGGAGTTTCTAGCAATCAAAACTCAATCACACATCAAGACAACATTGAGGTCTCTTCATCTAGGGCTAATCTACCTCAACCAAGAAAATGGACAAAAGATCACCCCTTTGAACTGATTATTGGTGATGTTTCTTCCAGAGTTCAAACCAGGAGAGCAACTCAAGAAGAATGTCTATACAGCAGCTTCCTGTCTAAGGAAGAACCAAAGAAGGTAGAAGAAGCCTTGTTAGATCCTGATTGGATTTTAGCTATGCAGGAGGAGCTAAACCAATTTGAAAGGAATAAAGTATGGAAGCTGGTACCCAAGCCTACAGGAAAGAATCCAATAGACACCAAATGGGTATTCGGAAACAAGATGGGAAGGCAACTGTTGGGTCATTGACACAGTTGCCATAGACACACTGGAACTCAAAGAAATTGTTGAGGTTGGAATAGTTGTAGGGATAGATGAACTTACATCACTTACCTGAGGTGCTTGCATTACAGGAAAATAGAACAATGGCACATCTTTGTGATGATTGGCCCTGTTCAAATCTGCAATGAGCCTTCTCTCTTGAACCCAACAATCTAGTTTGTTGTTAGGGTTCTCAAGCACAATCTCTTCACAGAGGTGGTTAGCTAACATCATAAAGAATCTAGCATAATATAAATTTTTACCTCTTTTATTTAACTCTCCTAATTTAAAGCCTAACTCAAACAAGACAAGATCACAAAGTCCATCATCTTGTGATAGTCACCAGATTGCTGAATACCCTTGTTAACCAGTGCAGTGAAATTGTTCTTCTCATAAATGAACCCAGTTTGAGACATAATCTTTACAACATGTGTCATTTTTAGAGAATAAAAGCCTGAAGAGAAGGAGAGTGAGTGCTTTGAGAGAGGATGAAATTAGAGCAGTTGAATTGAGAATGATAAAAGAAAAGCGATTGAAATAAAATAAGCTTTTATACTATCTCAAAAATAACTGTTAAAAATAATAAAGTAAAATAAAGTAACCAATAGAAATTGCCTAAAATAGCCGTTTAAAAATAAACTGAAAAAATTCCACCCATTATCCGTCGTGTTATGCTTACAAACTGTAAGTATACTCGATGGATAATGTACAGGGAATTAACGGCTGAGATTAAGACAATTCAACGGATGAGGATAAACTGTTTCCGTCGAGTCATAAAATATTCCAGAAAAATAATTGATTTTTATTAGCAAATAGTATACCGACGGATGATCAAACTCGATGGATAAAGATCATCGGTCGAGATGTAAATTTTGACTTAGCCAAAATTTCATCCAAGACTGAAAAATCAATTAAATTTCTGGCTGCAATTCAACTTGTAAATTAACTCATATAGATTTAAGAATAATTAAGCATACCTAACTCACTTACCTTGAAAAGGTGGATTCATCTAGTGGCTTGGTAAAGATATCTGCAAGCTACTTCTCACTTGGAACAAAATGTAGCTCCACAGTACCATTCATTACATGTTCCCTTATGAAGTGGTACTTGATGTCTATGTGCTTTGTCCTTGAGTGTTGTACTGGATTTTCAGTGATGGCAATTGCACTGGTGTTATCACAGAAAATAGGAATCCTCTCAACTTGTAAACCATAGTCTAGCAATTGATTTTTCATCCATAATATATGTGCACAGCAACTACCAGCAGCAATATATTCAGCTTCAGCTGTAGAAGTATAAACTGAATTTTGCTTTTTACTGAACCAGGACACAATCTTGTTTCCTAGAAATTGACAGGTTCATGTTGTACTTTTTCTATCAATTCTACAACCTGCATAATCTGCATCTGAATAACCAGTTAGATCAAAACCAGAATCTCTAGGGTACCAAATGCCAAGTTTTGGTGTTCCCTTGAGATATCTGAAAATTCTCTTAATAGCTATTAAGTGAGATTCTCTAGGATCAGCCTGAAATCTAGCACATAAACATGTAGCAAACATTATATCTGGCCTACTAGCTGTTAAGTACAAAAGTGAGCCAACCATGCCCCTATAACTTGAAATGTCCACAGACTTTTCAGTAGTGTTTAATTCAAGCTTAGTTCCAGTGGCCATGGGAGTTTTTGCAGATATGTAATCCACTAGATCAAACTTCTTTAAAAGATCAAAAATATATTTAGTTTAACTAATGAATATTCCATCACTAACTTGCTTAACTTGTAAACCAAGAAAGTAAGTCAGTTCTCCCATCATACTCATTTCATACTTACTTTGCATCAATTTGGCAAACTTTTTACAAAGTTTCTCATCTGTAGAGCCAAAAATAATATCATCTACATAAATTTGAACAAGTATACTAGAGCCACTAACATTTCTAAAGAATAAAGTTTTATCTACAATACCTCTTGTGAAATGATTTTCCAGAAGGAACTTTGATAAAGTGTCATACCAGGCTCTAGGTGCTTGCTTCAGTCCATAAAGTGCTTTCAAAAGATAATAGACATGTTCTGGAAAATTTGGATCTTCAAAACTAGGAGGTTGACTGACATAGACTTCCTCCTCCAAATCTCCATTCAGAAAGGCACTTTTGACATCCATTTGATAGACCTTGAAATTGGCATGGGCTGCATAGGCTAAGAAAATTCTGATGGCTTCAATCTTGCAACAGGAGCAAATGTTTCATCAAAATCTATTCCCTCTTGTTGACAATAGCCCTTAGCAACCAATCTAGCTTTGTTCCTGACTACTATGTCATTTTCATCCATCTTGTTTCTGAATACCCATTTGGTGTCTATTGGATTCTTTCCTTTAGGCTTGGGCACCAACTTCCATACATTATTCCTTTCAAATTGGTTTAGCTCCTCCTGCATAGCTAAAATCCAATCAGGATCAACAAAGCTTCTTCTACCTTCTTTGGCTCTTTCTTGAAAAGAAAGCTACTGTGTAGACATTCTTCTTGAGTTGCTCTTCTTGTTTGAACTCTAGAAGAAACATCACCAATAATAAGCTCAAAGGGGTGATCTTTTGTCCATTTTCTTTGCTGAGGTAGATTAGCTCTAGATGAAGAGGCCTCATTGTTGTCTTGATGTGTGATTGAGTTTTGATTGTTAGAAAATCCCCCTGAGTTTGTGGATCTGTGATTTGAGAAAGGGGAACTTTCTACAGGTGATCTATCTTGATTTCTAACTTCTCTTGATAACCCGACGGATGGTGAGTTTTGAGTACCGACGGATGAGGCTGGTTGCCTCCCGACGGATAACGCAGATTGCCTCCCGACGGATGAAGCATTATACAACTCGACAGATATTGAGTTTTGTGCTTCATTGGTAGTGGATTTTTCTACATTATCCTTAGATACGGTTTCTTGATCACTTTCATCATCACTATCATCACTAACAATCTCCACATTGTCGAATTTGAGGCTCTCATGGTAATCTCCATCTTGCAGTCTTTCAATCTTTTATCATCAAACACAACATGTATTGATTCCACAACAATGTTGGTTCTTAGATTGTAGACTCTATATGCTTTACCAATAGCATATCCAACAAAAATTCCTTCATCTGCTTTAGCATCAAACTTCCCATTTTGATCAGTTTGATTTCTCAGAATATAGCATTTGCAGCCAAAGACATGAAGAAAATTTAGAGTTGGCTTCTTATTCTTGAACAATTGATATGGAGTCATGCATCTTGCTTGATTAACCAGAGAAATATTCTGAGTGTAGCATGCAGTATTAACAGCTTCAGCCCAGAAATATTTTGGCATTTTAGATTCTTCAAGCATTGTTCTTGCAGCTTCAATAAGTGATCTGTTCTTCCTTTCCACTACTCCATTCTGTTGTGGAGTTCTTGCTGCTGAAAATTCATGCAGAATCCCATTTTCCTCACAAAATGCTCTCATGACAGAATTCTTGAACTCGGTTCCATTGTCACTCCTGATTCTTCTAACCTTGAAATCAGGATGATTATTGACTTGCCTTATGTGATTGATGATGATTTCACTGGCCTCATCTTTAGACTTTAGGAAATATGTCCAAGAGAACTTTGAGAAATCATCTACAATTACTAGGCAAAATCTTTTCCTTGAGATAGACAACACATTGACTGGTCTAAACAAATCCATGTGTAGCAGTTGCAAAGGTTCTTCAATTGTTGAATCAAGTTTCTTCCTGAATGATGCTTTAATCTGCTTCCCTTTTTGGCAGGCATCACACAGTCCATCCTTAGAAAACTCCACTAGAGGAATGCCTCTAACCAGTTCTTTCTTTAATAGCTCATTCATGGTCTTGAAGTTTAAATGGGATAGCTTCTTGTGCCATAGCCAACTTTCACCCTGACTAGCTTTACTGAGAAGACAAGTAACAGATTCTGTATTAGATGAGTTGAAATCAGCTAGGTACACATTTCCTCTTCTCACGCCAGTGAGAACCACTTTGTTGCTCCTTTTATTAGTCACAACACAGGCTTCTGAGTTGAAGGTTACCGAGTTACCTTTTATCACAAAGCTGGCTGATACTCAACAGATTGTGTTTGAGACCATCCACTAAGGCAACCTCCTCAATGATAAAATTGTCCTTTGAAATCAAGCCATATCCCACAGTATAACCCTTGCTGCCATCTCCAAAAGTAATACTTGGGCCAGCTCTCTCCTTAAACTCTGTGAGCAGGGTAGAATCACCAATCATGTGTCTTGAACAATCACTATCCAAGTACCAAAGATTCTTTCTGTTTCCCTGCACACATCAAAATCAAATCAAGTTGATTTTGGTACCCAAGTTTCCTTGGGTCCTGCCTTGTTAGCTTTCTTTTTCTGTTTCTTAGGCTTTATTTCATTTGACTTGGGGATATCAGATTCATCCTTGGTCATTTGAGTTGGGCCTTTGAAACCATTCATTGCAATAGAATTATCATGCATATTATAATTAACAGGAAATGGCATGCTATTAGTAAACATGTTATTCCAGTAAGGCATGCTAAATGGCATTTGTGGCATACTAAATGCAGCATAATAAGGATTAGGTGCAAATGGCATGTTAGCAAATTGTGCATTCATATTCTACATAGACATAGCATTCATAGGCATGGGAGGCATGACATTCATGTTAGGAAAGTGAGGTGGCACAGACATGGAAGTAGGCATGGAAGATTTGCAATTAACAGACAAATGATTTACACTACCACACTTGACACGGATTTTTCTAGGAGCATATTTATCAGGTGTGTAGTTATTGTGTTTGTTAATCCCTACTTTACCATTTCTATTGTTTTTCTTTTTAGCCTCTGTTTTTACCTCTATCTTTTCAAGTTTGTCACTTAACTGTTTGACAGTCATGTGACCAACATTAGCCTTTTTCCCTTTCTTAACTCGACTCGATTCTCCTGAAACAAAGTTCTTGGAAACAGGCCCAAACTTCTCATTCAGCTTAACAAGTTTGGCTTCACTGATAGGCTTGCTCACAGCCGACGGATGAGGATTTTCATCATTCGACGAATAACCCTTTTTGTTATCTGACGGATGATCCTCATCATCCGTCGAGTTTACATCTGTTAGCACTCCATCTACCAAATTTGGTTCTAGTTTCTCTTTGTTCTTTTTCCAGGATGCATCACAGAAAGACTCAATTCCTTGAACTTTGGTGATTTGAGCATGGACATCTCTGGATGTTTTCCATGCCTTAATCACCTCTTGTTCACGCTCGAGCTACTTCTTTAAAATTTCTTCTTTCTTCAAGGACTCAGTTAATTCCTCCTTGGCAATCTTACACTCAATTCTTAACTTTTCAAAATCAATGAACTAAGACTCAAGCACATTATTTCTCTCACTCAAAAGCAAATTGTTTTCTTTGATTTTAGAATTTTCTTTAGTAAGAGACTTAAGTGTAACACGCAAATGATATAACTCTGTAGACATATCATTTATGGCATCATAACACTCAGCTTTAGATAAATATGCAAGGTTTGTAGTAATTACCTGATTACTTGAAGAACTTGTTTCTGTATCATCAGACTTGGCCATTAGGGCTAGATTAACATAGCTGACATCTTCATCTTCATCCAGACCATCTGTTGCCCAGTCATTTTTGGTGTTATGAAAGCCCTTTCCTTTTGTTTGAGCAGTTCAAAGTATTTTTGCTTATAATCCATAGGCTCAAACTTTTTCTTACTGGAATCTGACTTTCTACACTCACTGGAAAAATGCCCTGCCAAGCCACATTTGAAACATTTGAATTTTGATTTATCCACCATGTTTCTATTTGGCTTGGCTGCTCCAAAGTTCTTTTTGAACTTGATCTTGGAAAATCTCCTGGAAAAAATGCTAGGTGTTCATCAATGTCCTCCATGTCATCTTGGCTCAAAGAATCTTCATTTTCAGCTACAAGCCCCTTGCCCTTGCTTTAACAGACCCTTGAAGTTGACTCAACAGCTTCCATCTTCACTTCCTTCTCTTTTTCCAACTCAGCAACTAGTGCAATGGATCCTCCTTTCTTCTTTCCTCTCTCCATCCTCTCATCTTGCTCTATTTCAAGCTCATAAGTTTTCAGGATGCCATACAGTCTCTCCAAAGTAGACTCCTTATAATCTTGTGAGTTTCTTAATGAGACTGTCATTGGTTTCCATTCCTTTGGAAGAGATCTAAGGAATTTCAGATTGGAGTTTTTGTCTGATAGACCCTTCCATGCAACTTTAGAGCATTTAGTAGTTTTTGTAACCTACTGAAAATGTCAGTGAGAGACTCACTTTCTTCATTATGAAAATGCTCATATTGTTGAATCAGGAGCTGCATCTTGTTTTCTCTAACTTGCTTAGTGCCATCACAGATGATCTGTATTGTATCCCAAACATCCTTGGCAGTTTTGCAGTTGATAATGTTGTCAAACATATCTCCATCAACTCCATTAAACATGATATTCGTGGCCTTTTTATCCTCCCTGACTTGTTCAATGTCAGGATCAGACCATTCATGCCTTGGCTTGGGGACTGATGGCTCGTTTCCTGTTGCAGCTCTCATTGGAACATGAGGGCCTCTTTCTATGCAGTCAACATAGGCCTCATCTTGAGAAAGCAAATGAAGATGCATTTTTACCTTCCAATGATGGTAATTATCTTTATCCAGAAAAGGGATCTTGACTCCAACATCCTCTTGTTCATCTTGCTGTATTATTTTGATCTTTAAACTCTTTGTAAGTTAAGAGCTTGCTCTGATACCAATTGTTAGTACCTTAACAATATGACAAGAATTACATAAGGGGGGGTTGAATGGAATTCTTGAAACTTTTTCTTGAAATAAAAATGTTCTAACTCGAATATATCTATAAGTGTGAATTGATTAACACAATGCGGAATAGTTACTTAAATGAATCAAAACACAAGTAATTAAAAACAAGAGTCTTTAAAAACATTCTGGTGGATTTGAATGATTCCACTAGAGATATATATTATATATCGAGAGAACCCTGTGGGCAAAATGCTCACAGCTGCTTACAAATATTGAACAACTAAGAGTACAGAGAAATGCTAAGAATTATACTTACAAATGTTTCTCTGCTTGTATCTTAGATAATTCCCTAGTTGCTACTTCTTGGTTTATATATATCACCAAGATTACAAAGTAATGAGACAGGATAATAAAACAAAAACTATCTAATCTATTACAATGCTACTTCATTACTCTATTCCAGCATTTTTGAATATCTTCAAAATAGCATGGAAATGGCAATGCTTCTTTGTTCTCGAAAACCCAGTTGAATAGGCTACCACATTCCATTTGCATCCACTCGACGCATGTGACTGTGTTGTCACTGTCAACAGATATTTGAATTCTTTATTCGTCGGGTTCATGATCATTCGTCGAGATATTGATCATCCATCGGGTTGTTGATCATCCATCGAATTCATTGTTTGTTCATCCGCCGGGTAGCAATCAGGCACTTGACTTCATTCCACTTATGCAGAATTACAAGACATCATCTATGTACAATTAATCAACATATTCTGCATATCTAACTAAAGTCATCATGACTCAAGTACTACTATAGATTCTAAACAATGTGTATGCAGAAATGTGCTACAGACTTATTGTTACATAAGCTACTCATTCGATGGATAATAAGTCATCATCCGTCGGGACTATATTGAGTCATCCGTCGGGACTATAAACCTTATTCGTCGAGTGCTACATAATTTCACTAAGTAAATCTACCAAGGTGTTTTGTTCATGTAATCATCAAGTACACAACATATACACAACACAGGTACCGTAACAAAATTTTTAATGTTTCATCTTTTATTATTAAAAAGATAATGAAGTGTAATTAAATAAAAATTATATACAAGGGTAATTCAGTAAATTCAGCGTGTAGAAAAAAACAGTTACCGTACCAAAATTTTAATGTTTCGTCTTTTATATAATAACTAGCTTAAAACTCGTGCGATGCACGGATCACATAGATTTTTTTTAATATTATATAATTTTTTAAAAAAAATATTTTAAATATAATTCTTAATTTTGTTTATTTAGAACTTTAAATGATATGACTTCATGATAATTATATTAGTAGACGTATATGTTCAAAACTTTTTAGAACATCTAAACTTATTTAAAGTGATAGCATTGGTAGGGGGAATATTATTATAATGAAATTATTATTTTATTGATGATAAAAATATAATGTCTCCATTATGTTGGGACCTTAAAAAAAATTAATTTAGCATGATGATTACTTAATCGATTAATCATAACTCTATAAAAAATATTTGAAAAAAATAATATTACTGATTGAATAATATAGTTTTATTGATAGTTTTATGTATATTTTTAAAAAAATTAATATTTATGTTTTAATTAAAATCTGATTTTTTAGTTCACATTAATAGAATACAAATTTTACTTAGTCTAATATAAATTTGATTTATCTCAGACAGTGGTTTACATTATTTTATTTTAGCTTGATGCCCATTACACCGATCAAATCAAACTAATTATTTTTAGTTTAATTTTAATTTTTTTAAAGTCTGGATCAATAAGTTAATTTTGTTTTAGACTGAATAATTAGTATATATGATTTTATTTTTGTTGGTCGAATTATATTTTCATTTTAGTTTTATGTTAGTCTGAATCAATTGTATAATTCATTTTTTTATACTGGATAAATAACATATATTATTTTGTTTATCCAAGTTCATTTGTATAATTTTTTTAGGAGGATTGATAGTATTGTTATTTTATCTTAACCCGAGTCACATGATATATCAACAAAATCTTAATAATTATATTTAGTTTGCTTAAATTTAATTTAGCCCGAAGTAAAATAATATAGAACTCGATATGAATTAAAATATAAATTGGTAGAAGAAGTTGAATTTAATATATATTATAATGATATAGAGTTCATTATAAAATAGAATTAAATTGGTAAATCAATAGATGAAGCTGATTTCAATATCAATTAGAATTAGAATTGATCGACCCAATAATTAGAATTAGAACATTTAAGGGTAATTAAGTAATTTCAACAAGTACCGACCGACCGACTACCAAATTCTTAATATTTCATCAATTATAATATAGTATAGATAATAGATAATAGATAATAGATTTGTATCTGAATGTACTTAATAAAAAATCAAAATGTTTTATGATATTACTGGATTTACTTTTTATTTTAAAATATATTCAATCTAGATTTTAATTATATTTAAAACTTAATGAATGTATTAAAATTTGATGGTACAAAAAAATTGATAAACAAAGTACCAGTGTTACTATTTAAACTCCATTTTGATATATATATATATATATATATATATATATATATATATATATATATTACTTTTATATTCATAATTTACACTTTAAACTCCATCATATCATGGGTCATTATATAATTTACATATTAATTTGAAATTTATATAACAATATTTGGAATTTATTTATTCTTAACAATAAAAATCTTACGTACAACTTATATATTTAATTTGTTAATCTCTCGCTTTAAAAAAGATCTACATAGTTTGGAATTAGATAAACTAGTTACATAATTAGCTGTTTGGTTATCAGATTACTTTACAAAACGAATTGCCGCATTTTATATTATTTTTTGAGATTTTAGAGAGGAATTGAGTACCATTCTTAACTTTTTTGAAACTATTTTTAAATTATTAGTAAGAACAAAAATTGGTAAAGTGAAAAATAAAGAATTGGGTTATAAAGTGAAATTGTTTTTAAAAAATTCAGGTGGTTTTAAATTTTCAAATGAGAATTAGGTTATATATATATAGACACACACGCTTCAAGTGTGAATTCTCTTATATAGAGAGCCGTAGAGAAAATTTGATTTTATTATAAAATTTTATCAAATTCGTTACTAATATAAAATATTTCAATATTTGAAAGAAAATTGATTTTAACTTTGATTCTACTGTGGAATAAATTTAAATAAGCGTGATTTTACTGTGATTATACTACATAACCATTTTAAATTGTTTCATCAAATTTCAATGATTTTTTAAATAAAAAAATTGTGCAACCTCATTTTTAGTTTGGTAATTAAAATTTGTAATTATATATAATAAAAAATGAAATAAATTATGTATTTATATTTTTAAATAATGGTTGTGTACGAAACTTTATCTAAAAGAGACATTCATGAATTGCCCCGCCCCCACATATATAAAGAAAAAAAATAGTCCATGTAGTTAAAAAAATGCAAAATCACAACTTTTACAATATATTGTCTAGATATTTAAATCTCTTCTATGTTACATATATGTTACATACATGCTTTGATACCTATGATATTGTCGAACAAACAACAATGAGATTTGTGAAAGGGATGTCCACAAATCCAGAAATATAACTTTTTTTGTATTGTGAGAATGATTAGAACACAAAATTAAATAACGAAAAATATAATACACATTATTGAAAAATTTCATTTATTTTGTTTAATCATTTCATCTTAGGTATATATTAAAGAAATATTCTACAAATTACAATGTAATTTCACAATGGCAGTATTTCACTCAAGAATATCTATTAATTTTGCTCTGAAACACACATTATATTCCTTAAGTTGTAACATTGCTACTCTTGATTTATGTATCCACCTAATTATAAGTTTATAGAATACAAAATTTTGTGTTATTCTAGGTCCGGTAAGATGTTTCAGCATTTCTTCCTATGTGACTTGACCAAATTGGATGAGTTTGTCTTTAACAGATTGCAAATTTGAATCCTCCAATTAGTTTGCCTAGAAATTGAATGTTTATACTTCTTCTAGTTTCCCAAGTAATAAGAATCTTTGTCTTGGATTTCATATTCAAACAGAGTCTCTGTAACACCCCCCAAATTCAGGGTCATGAATCTGAGTCGTCACATATCCATCAAATCATATAACGTCTGTATTATCTCACAATATCCCAAAACATAACATCAAAGACCGAATCTCTTATACACATAGAAGTTATAGCCTTCAAAACAATATCCAAAAGTAACATTAATTATTACAAACCAAATGTACTATCCAGGATCTCACACTATTAATCACAACCTCTACCTGAAGTTGTTAGGTCCCAAGGTGTTTGTAGAAGGGGGGGTTGAATACAAACTATACTGAATAATCGAATTTAGTGCGGAATAAAAAATTAAAACAAAATTCAAGTTAAATAAAAATATTATTAAACTTGAAAGGTGTTACAACAACTGTATCGATTACAAGGGATTAATCTCAAATTAATTATCACAAATCTAGAATAAATTCGACATGAACTATTTCTATTTTTGCAATAAAAAGATTTAAATGCTAAACGCAATTTGAGATTAAGTTCTAGGGATTTTGATCCGCTAGATAGTTACACAAGAACAAGATAAAGATTTCTAGTGGTTTGGATTTAACTTTACAAACTAGAAATTATGATCTTGAAGTTTGCAGATGAAGGATGAAATATTGTCTTCTTTTTCTTTTCTGTTGTGTTCTTGTTTTTGACTTGTGTTCTGTGTGTATTTTAGTCTTCTGCTTCTTCTTTTCTTTTTAAATCAATCAACAGACTCTCATTGAACTGGCAAGACAATCCTGAGCTCAGCAAGACAATCGGTAGGACTATTGATTATACTAGCAAGACAATCTGATTGAACTACAATGACTTTCGGTATGACAATCAGTTGAACTAGCAAGACAATCTCCTTCCCAGTAGAACTTTCGGTATGACTATTGAAATGACTTGGCATGACAATCGGTATGACAATCCAGATTGTCATGCTAGTTCATTTTCAATTGTCTTGCTGATTTAAGACTGTTTTTAATCCAATTAAACTTCTGAAAATTCTTAATATTAATTCTGAATTAATTAATCAATTAATTCAATTAATCAATAAATTAATCTTTGCAGATATAATTTATTTTCTTAATTAAATTATATGACTTAATTAATTAATAGAGAATTAACACTAATCTTGAGCAGCAACCATTCTTCTGAAAATCTTCTGATAATCACAGTTAATTATCAATCAATTCCACCACTTCACTGTTGACACTCGATGTACTGTCTGGTTCATGAGTGACTAACTTCCGTGACGTTTCTTCATGTCTTGACTTTGATACTTTATTTTCTTCAGATTAAATCCTTGTAATTCTCTGATACTCTGACGAGATCTCTGTCACTTGATTAAATCCACAATCTTGATTTATATCACTGAGGCTTGATCAATTTCTTGAGCTTCTTCCAGTGAATAAATTCCTCAAGTCTGTAGATGAACCTTGTTTCTGAATCCTTTGACAGATGTTACTTTGTGAGATCTCTTTGACGGTAGATCCACTATTTACTTGTTACATTCTTATTTGAGTTGAGTTAAATCCTCGAATGTACAAATAGGTTATGACATATGCATTACAATCTCCCCCTATTTGTTTGTTAGACAATAACACACAAATACCTAGAGGATAACTCAACTAACAAATAAGAAAAAGATATAAACAAAAATATAAAGTAAATAGCAGAAAAGTTCTGGATGACATTTAACCTTTTCCAGATTCCAAATAGATGTTCCTCTAGACTAAACATATCTTCAAGTAGTTTCATTTTCATTTGTACAACCACATTTCCTGTTGAGAAGCGCATATCTGTCTTGCTTCTCCCCCTATGAGAATCAACTGATTAAAGAAGATCACCTTCATTTACCACCTCTCCCGTACAATAGGATCCGCAAATAAAAACCAATGGTACTCCCCTTTTAGAAAACAGCTTCTTCCCTTACTAGAAAATCACCTTGTGTTTACCACCTCTCCCGTATAATAGGATCCGTAGTTACAAACAACATGGTGTGGTGTAGTGTACATATGTAGGATCTTTTTCTTCCTCCTTGCTATTTCTCCCCCTTAGTTGAGGAATCCTCCAAACTATTACTTAAGCTTTTATCTCCTTCTTAAAGAAGGAATGTATGCCGTCGTCTGAAGGAGTTCTCATATTTCACTTGGTTGGAAAAGAAATAACCAGTGTTTCTCTTTCTTCCTCACTGTGAGTGTGTGATTCTGTTTAGTGTACCTCACATGTGTTTCACTCTTCTCTCCACTCGTGTTTACACTCATTCTCACAAGTATATCACTCCACTCATAACTCCAAAAATCAGCTGTACCTGCAAGGAAAATCACCTTAGCCATCCTTAAGGAAGTCACAGGTGGTGCAATGGGAGTTCACAAATCTCCATCTTTGTTAAACTCGTCAGATGAATCTGAGTCATAATTTACAAGTTGCTAGTTTCCCTTTTAGGGTTCCAGATTTGAATTCTGGGAAGGTAAATAATGATTCAAAGAATTTAGCATAAAGATCAAGGTTCCCTTCTAATGTCTGTGAAGACATTTCCTTGTGACTTATCAGGTAATATCTGAATCATTGTCAACAAGTTGCCGATCTGCGCCTATGTCAGATCCACTATCCGCAGATGCATCCAGGGGATTTAAGCCTGGGGAGGTAGACACTGACCACTGACATATGGCTTTTGGATCAGTATCCTCTCCTAACACCTGTAAAGGCAATTGGTCCATTAACGAACCTTAAACAATCGAATCTGACCTTAAAATGGTCGAAAATTTTGTTTCCGTCAACTCATCCTTTGTGTGTGTAACCTTTCCTTGTGCATCAAGAATTGTTTATGTTTGAAGTGGTGACACTATATCGGATACCCTGGCCAACAGGCAAATTTCAATTGACGCACCCTGTTGAGAGAATGAATCTAATAACTGTTTTTGTGCCTTTTCAGCCATTACATCTTTTTGAGAAGATGTATGGGAGCTAGCAGTTGTCTCGGTTTAAATACTACTCATCTATGTAAGAGACAGAGCTGCTGGGTTGACTACAGAACCTTCCTTATGTGGTGCACTAAGGCACTATCTCCCTCACGCTCATTCATACTACATTTAGTGGTAAGAGAGTGTTGGTTGGTTCTGTTTCTGTGTTTGTATCTACAGTTTGGGATAAATGTTGTGGGTTTTCAACCTCATGACTGTCAATGAAAGAAAGCCATTGAAAACTGAACCTGTATCACAGAACATATGGCAATAGAGAGATAAAATGTACTTAAGATCTATAATGAATGAAAATTATACATTTAATCTTTTGAGAGTAATGATGTACAATAGTGATTTCAAAAGATTTTACATGAAATAAGAAATCACTAATGTAGAAAGAAGTTTGATTTACTCCTAAACCACACTGCACATATAAAACAATATGATTGTACCTAGTGATTAGAGAGTTATAAATATGACGATTGCTTGAGCAGTACACTAGTTCATACCAACCTGAAGTGAGATTGTGAAGAAGAGATTGCATAGTCCAATAGATCTACAACTGCAAAATCCATGAACTGAGGTGCATTGACTACCTCTTTTGACTCACCAACCAGGAGTACACTTGTACACATCTTACTAGAGTCCAATTCCAAGTGTAATGTGCATCAGGTGCCTGATATGTCGTAATATTCTCAAGTCTCGTCACTGGTGCTATATGTTAGATACTGCTTCCTGATAATAACCTAGCACAATATACAAAATTTCACTGATAACATATCCAGCTTGCAAACAGCCATATCCCTCAGATAAACCTTTGATGTTATCTCCAAAGGTAACCAGGGGGCCAGCTTTCTCAACCACATTTGATAGCAGGGCTCTATCTCCGGTCATATGTCTTGATGATCCACTTTCAAGAATCCACACTACCGGTTACACCTGTTTAATGCCCTGCAATATAAATGGATTAGACGTTCTTCGGAACCCAAACTTGGTTAGGCCTGGCATACTTGTAGAATTGTCCTTTGTCAGGCAAAACAACATTTTTAATTTTAATGGTCTCAACTTTCTCAATGACTGAACATTTGACCTTGTAAACAGCCTTAACAAATTTATGTTTAGGCTTTGGCACAAATGTCTCCTTTCTAGCCTTGGAAGGACTAGCAGTCTTAGACCTATCATGCTTCTTATTATTCATATGTTGACGAGGAGTAGTCTTATCATTAGAAACATGCTTACCATTAAAATAAGCATACATCAAATTAAAAGCACAAGACATACAATTAGCAACACCACATGCTTTATGAGAGTGATTAACAGCGGGAAATTTATGCATGGTAGACATGGAATTTTTGTTATCCAACTCATGTATGTCTGAGTTAGTCTCAGTTGCTTTCACAACTTTGACTGGAACTTTTGACATACTTTACTCAGAAATAACCTTCTCATTAGCATGATCTTCAGCATGTATTTCTTCTTGAATAACAGAAGAGGTCGCATCAAATGGTTCAGCAATTGATGCTTTATAGAGGGGTTCATCAACACCCTTAAGCACATGTGGTACTTCCCTACCTTTAGCACATACATGAGGAAGGGAGTTTATGCCTAATTCTCCAATAGCAGCATTGTAATCATAACCTATTCCAGATGTTTGATTAACAGCTTGCTTACTGTAGAACTCTTTAGCCTTCGAACAAGAATTGAAGTAGGATCTAACCTTAGTCTCAAGACCGGTGATCTTGTCTTTGAGAATAGTTTCGAGTTTTCTATAACAGTCAACTCTATTCTCTAGAAAAGATACTTGTTCTTTTAACTTGTCTTGATTAATGTGCACAAGTCTTAATTCATTGACCTCTTTCTCAAGGTCTTTGATCTGTAAACTTAACAGTTCATTATCACGACGAGCACAATCTAAGTTACCTCCTAGATGATAAACTAATTCAGCATCAGTATATTATACCTCTTTTCTTGATGATGAAGCTTTTCCATTAATAGCCATAAGAGCAAGATTCCCTTCTTCTTCATCTTCACTGTCAGTATCATCCCAGCTTCTTCCCTTTGCCAGATAAGCCCTTTCAGAGTTACTCTTCTGATTTGAATCATAAGAGTTCTTCATTACTTGCTTTGGCTTCCTACATTCTGTGGCAAAGTGTCCCAACTCATTGCAGTTATAGCATCTGATGGTGTTCCGATCAACCATCCCTATTTTGTATCCACCACTGCTGGTGTTAGAGGATGAAGATCCACCTTTCTGGAATTTGTTGTAGTTGGACTTGTACTTGAACTTGGGATTTTTCTTGAATCTGACATTGGAGAATCTCTTGACAATTTGGGCCATTGACTCATCTTCCAATTGCTCCAGCTCTTCCAAGGAATAAAAATCATCACTGGATTGATTTGTAGTAGGAGGATCATATTCTGCTACTAACACATTTTCCTCAGCCTTGGAAAACTGTACCATTCTCTCCGACTGTTGAGATTGTTGTTGTTGTTGACCTTCAGCTACAAGAGCAGTAGATGTGCTGACCATTCTATCTTTCCCGTAGACTTTCTTTTGCTGAATCTGCTCCAACTCATAGGTTTTCAACACACCATAGAGTCTATCCAAAGAAATCTCACTCAGATCTCTAGCTTCTCTAATGGCAGTGATTCTATGTTCAAGATGAGTTGGCAGTGTTAAAAGGAACTTTTTGTTGACCTCCCTGATTGAATAATATATTCCATTTATGTTCAGGTTGTTGATCAACGCATTGTACCTCTCAAACACATCAGTAATTCCTTCTCCTAGATTTGATTTAAAATGTTCATACTCAGAGGTTAGGATCTCCAACTTGTTCTCCCTAACTTCCTCTGTACCTTCATTAATCACCTCAATAGTTTCCCAGATGTGTTTAAAATTTTTACAGTTCATCACATGTTTGTTCATCAAGGGATCGAGGGAATCAACTAAAATTAACTGAAGGCTGGCATCCAAGGAGGCTTCTTCTTTTTCAGCAGGAGAAAAATCCTCAGACTCTTTTGGATAGGTTCTAGCTTTGGTAATCACAACATCATCTACTATCACCTCTGGTTCAATAACCATTGGAGTTGTTGGACCCTTCTTTAACAAGTTCAGATATTTGGGATTTGCAACTTGTAAAAACAAGAGCATCTTCTTCTTCCACATGATATAATTTTCTTTATCAAATAGTGGAATTTTAACGGTTCCAACTTTTTGTGAAGTCATTATGAATTTTTGAATAAATAAAAATTTAAGGAGTTGAAAAATCACAAAAGTCAAGGATCTTGATTTGTTCGTTAATCAGAAAGCTCTGATACCAATTGTTAGGTCCCAAGGTGTTTGTAGAAGGGGGGTTGAATACAAACTATACTGAATAATCGAATTTAGTGCGGAATAAAAAATTAAAACAAAATTCAAGTTAAATAAAAATATTATTAAACTTGAAAGGTGTTACAACAACTGTATCGATTACAAGGGATTAATCTCAAATTAATTATCACAAATCTAGAATAAATTCGACATGAACTATTTCTATTTTTGCAATACAAAAATTCAAATGCTAAACGCAATTTGAGATTAAGTTCTAGGGATTTTGATCCGCTAGATAGTTACACAAGAACAATATAAAGATTTCTAGTGGTTTGGATTTAACTTTACAAACTAGAAATTATGATCTTGAAGTTTGCAGATGAAGGATGAAATATTGTCTTCTTTTTCTTTTCTGCTGTGTTCTTGTTTTTGACTTGTGTTCTGTGTGTATTTTAGTCTTCTGCTTCTTCTTTTCTTTTTAAATCAATCAACAGACTCTCATTGAACTGGCAAGACAATCCTGAGCTCAGCAAGACAATCGGTAGGACTATTGATTGTACTAGCAAGACAATCTGATTGAACTACAATGACTTTCGGTATGACAATCAGTTGAACTAGCAAGACAATCTCGTTCCCAGTAGAACTTTCGGTATGACTATTGAAATGACTTGGCATGACAATCGGTATGACAATCCAGATTGTCATGCTAGTTCATTTTCAATTGTCTTGCTGATTTAAGACTATTTTTAATCCAATTAAACTTCTGAAAATTCTTAATATTAATTCTGAATTAATTAATCAATTAATTCAATTAATCAATAAATTAATCTTTGCAGATATAATTTATTTTCTTAATTAAATTATATGACTTAATTAATTAATAGAGAATTAATACTAATCTTGAGCAGCAACCATTCTTCTGAAAATCTTCTGATAATCACAGTCAATTATGAATCAATTCCACCACTTCACTGTTGACACTCGATGTACTGTCTGGTTCATGAGTGACTAACTTCCGTGACATTTTTTCATATCTTGACTTTGATACTTTATTTTCTTCAGATTAAATCCTTGTAATTCTCTGATACTCTGACGAGATCTCTGTCACTTGATTAAATCCACAATCTTGATTTGTATCACTGAGGCTTGATCAATTTCTTGAGCTTCTTCCAGTGAATAAATTCCTCAAGTCTGTAGATGAACCTTGTTTCTGAATCCTTTGACAGATGTTACTTTGTGAGATCTCTTTGACGGTAGATCCACTATTTACTTGTTACATTCTTATTTGAGTTGAGTTAAATCCTCGAATGTACAAATAGGCTATGACATATGCATTACAGAAGTTATATTAACAGCTAAACTTAATTAGACAAAGGTGCGAAATAAACAACTAGACTTGAATATTAGCTTCAACATTCCCGGGTGAAACCTATGCAACTCTCTTCTGCATTAACCATTTTGATTCGGACTATCTGTACTCCGACCTGACCATCTCTCATAGTTGTTGTTATGTGATATATAAAACAAAGTAAAGGTGAGCAAAATAATGCTCCACAATTTATCCCATAGTCAAATTAATATTTTCACAACTTGTGAAGTTTGAAATTTCAATAACCTTTAATGGTATATCAACCAAGACCTTTAAGTTAATAACATTTGAGTTAAAATACTGTAATGTTCAAGCTACTGTGCAAAGCATAATAAAATCAAACGGAAATATAACATATAGTTTGAGATACTGTATATGAATGAGTAATAAGCCTCAAAATCTAATTTGTATATGATTAAAATACTTAAACATTTTCTGAAAGTCCCCTAAATTCATTTATTAATAATTAGGTCAAAAATTAATTCAATATATAACCAGACTTGGTGTATAAGTAATCATTGTACTATGTAATAACCCAAATGTTTGGGACTTTCAAAAATATTCGATGAATAGTAACCCTGAAGATCGGGGAAAACTACTTAGCCCACACTATGTTATGCATGGAAAATTTAGTTTCCGAGTCGATATTGTGATTATACGTACCAAATGAGTGTATGTAAAAGCCATTAATTTTCTAAGAAAACGAACTTTGTAAAATGATCTTATCTTACGAACCATCAAGGAATACGAGAATCATGCTACAACCATGAATCTAGAATTTTACGAATTAAAACCCATATACACGGTTTAAAAGCATAAAAGACTTATAAGAAAAGTATTTACCCCGTGAATCGCTTACGAAGATTTATCACGAAAATGAATAAGCGAACGAGCGAATACGTAAGCGAATAAATAAACGTATCAAGCCCCTTGCAACTACCCATGAAAAATAATTAGTGATAATGCAACCAAGAATTAGTAATCAAATAGTGATCAACCAAGGAGCATAGTAACCTAGCTAAGGTAAATAGTAACCAAGCATGTAATTGTAGTACTTGGCTATAGTTTAGGCTTTGAAAATTGCCATGCTAGAAGATATGTACTAATATTTTCATATCTAAATATATCACAAATCCACCACACTTTTCCAAAATCACCCAACCAAGAAAGCAACAAATAAAATTTCTCTTCTCTCTCTCCCTTGAAGCCATTCGGCGATTTTGAAGAAAATAAGAAACCAAAACTTAAACCTCAAGATCTAACCATGAATAAATGCTATATTTAATTCCCAAGATTCCTCAATATTAAACTAAGGTAATATAAATCTTTCATAGCATTTCATTAAATTTTGGATGGTTAAATAAATTCATAAAAGTGATGATGAATAGTGCCTAATAATGACTTTTCTTGATTTCTTGATTTTCATGAAAAAATCTAGTATTCTTAAGCACATCCAAGCCTCACCAAGCATCATCCATCAATAAAGGTATAAATCTTTACCCAGACTTTGTTTAAGATTTAAGTTTCAAGAAAAATATGGATCTTGGTTATAAACATAGTTTTGATGGTTGTTATGTTGATTTCTTGAAAGTTAGTTAGTTAGATGCTAATATTGATGTCGTGGCCTAAAGAAATTGATGTTATTGAGAGGATTAGGTAGTGAGATGATGGTATGATGATTTTTAGTTAGTGATTAGTAGTTTAGAGCAAAAACGAAACTCGAATCGCGAGTGTAACGTCGATCAAACAGTGGAATCGTAATTTTAAGTTTTCTGCAGAAGTACAAAATGTATAATCTGTGATTTCTTGAAAAGTAAGACTTGAAAATGATATATATTGTTGTAAAGATCGTTTAGGTGCTTGAATCGCTTGATTTTGATTTACGGTTCAAAAGTTAGGTCCGTTTTAGTAAAAACGATATACGCGATAAAAACTGCTACGAATTACGAACTTTGGAAGTATAAATAATCGACTTAAACTATTCAAAACTTATGAAATTTTTACATATAGTAATAAATGGAGTATAATAACTGTCATAAAAATTTCAAGTGAAAATATGTATTTTTGAATTTTATAAAAATGTCGGAGCTGATATCGCGCGAGTAGAAATCCTTAAGAATCGCGAGTGGAGCCGAGTGGCAAAAGTAAAAGAGAGTAATGGACATAAAGAATCATGAAAAGAAAATGAAGTTAACGAGTACTCGTACTTTATTAAGATGATGAGAGTAAAGCGAGTCGTGTAAATTGATTATAAGTTTTACGTATTTACCAACTGACGATAAATACGATTAAAATCTAACGGAACAATAATTTTCTTGATTTTAGATTTTCGAACGAACTTTAGAGCGCCTCCACCTCGAAACACCCAGGAAAGTTTACGAATCCGACTAAATTGTGTTGTGAAGATTGTTTAACTGTCTTTCGTAGAAATGCCATATTTTCCACGATAGTAAAATACGAGTTTTTACGTATCGATAATGATTGAGTTTACGATGCATATATCTTAGATTATATTTACGCTATTGAATAGCGCGATGTATAAGTTATAAGACCGAGGGTCAGTCAGATTTTATAAAGAATAAACCCGAAAATCATCCCGGAGATATTTTGGACGATTAAAAGTCTGTAGCTATTTTATTCCAAGGATCTCGATGTCCTCTTGCGAAATATTAAATTACCTCGAATTTATTTAAAATGATTTCCAAATATCGTATTCCCTTAACTATATACTCGAAAAATGAATATTATTTCAGATATTCATTTAAATAGGAGAAGTATTCTCCAATGATTATTTTATTTTAAATTCAATTATTTTATATTATCACAAATCAGTTTAAAGTCTTAAACATAAAATTAGTTGAGAAATATATTTCAAATATTCTTTTAAAATACAATTATTCGAGATTTAATTATTTAATTATTATTTAATTATTAAATATTTATTAAATGATTTAATATGATTTGAAAATCCAAAAATCTACTTTTAAAATATTTTCTGAACTCCAGAAAATCAGTCTAATACTTTTGGATCGCAGAAAATTATTATCTCGACGTATTTCAAATATTTTGACTATAGTGTCAAAAAAACTCCCTCTTATTTATATATCTGTTGACAACGGTCAACTCACATTATCTTAGTATTTTCTCCGAAAATTCTCGGAAGTACATATATACATATATGAGATAAGTTGTGTCTATCAACAAGCAAAACGCTTGAGGAACTTCGATATAATTCGAGTTCCAGATTTATGATAAGATTCTTTAAAGGACAAGGAGGGGTAGACTCTAGTAATTTGTGTGCTGGAGCGACTACTGGTTTGCCACATGTAAACATGTGAAGTATGTGGAAAGCCTGGATGTATGGGCCACGCATAATATGCCCGAATGCTGCAAGGGTGACAACTGGATGTATGAAAGTCGTCCTTGAACATGTAAAGAACAATAAAATTTACCGTTATATGACTAATCATCGTATTTCAGGGGCTCCGGTGAATGTCCTATTCGTCCAATTGTAATTGATGTGCAATACCGTAACCCAAGCCTAGGTGTTGGGTTTACCATCAAGGTATTTGCAGACTAATAAGTCAATCAAAGAACTGTTTTGAAAAGAGGTGTGTATCACCAAGAAAAATTACTTTAAACAAACATATATCCATATACGCAATCATATATGAATTTCTGATACAGTCTTTTCATATCTCACACTTGTTTCTTAAAATGACACAACACAACAGTGAACCAAGATGTCGGTCAGAAAGCTCATGGCCCGGAAGCGAGTAGGAAATGGCCAGCTTTTCCGTAGATTGTTTGGTGCAGTGCCACAGGTAGATCCTATAAGCTGGATTGGGTTTCAGTTGTTTTTAGTACCGGCTTATATATAAGTATGACTTATGTACGGTAGTAATGAAGAAACATATATTTGGCCGCCGGTCTAACCTTAAATAAAGGTTACACCCGTGGTAAAACTTAATTACTTTTGGTCTGTAATAACTATCACCTTGCGAATTTAATAACTTTAGTAATGCATTTTCCATTTCTAAGACAATAAACTGTAGATGTGTGAGTATATATATAATGTTGTGCAAAGATAAGTATTTAAACATGATTCAAGATGGCGTGGCCTCCTAAATCCCTAACCCCGGATTCGGGCCGTCACATACTATATGATAACAATATTACAAAATATAATAAAAGTCCTTTTTGCAAAATCAATATTGAAATCCCTTGATAACTAGGTTATGATTGCAAAATTTTCAATCCTCGAATCCCTTCCATGGGAATAAACTTTTAAAAGAATGTATTTTTCTCAAACCAACGTTTTCCATATATTCTTAAAGTCAAAAGCAATATCAATCATATAATATATTTTAAATAAAAACAATAACCATACAGTTCCATCTACCGTATGAAATGAAAACGTTTCACTACTGACGATATTATCGGTAATTAAGCACCTAGGCTTTCGTTACAATATCTCAGTCAAATTCCAAACTGGAAGAATAGACCACTCCTAAAGCCTTCAATAACACCTGTACACGATCGATCAGTCGTATAGCACGGGATCACCCTTTTTTCTTTACAACATGCAAAATATCTTTGCCATGCATAATATAAACAAGGTCTCAATATATTTTAAAGGATGAAGTTACGAGGTACTTCAATATATATATATATATATTTTTTTTATAAAATCCCTGAAAACTTCTATTGTGCAAAGTATAAAAAGTTTCAAAGGTAAATCATATAAGATGAAGTTACAAGGTGATTCTGCATATATCATTTTCGTAAAAACCCTTGAGGGCCTTTATTCTCTTAAGTAAAATTAAGTCTCAGAATATCTTTTAAAATATGAAGTTACGAGATACTTTATTTTTAAAACACCATTTTGAACGCTTGACCCTGCCAACACTTATCGATCACCCGGCCATAGCTTTCCAATCAGGGTGCTCTCACTAATGTTGCAGAAAAAACATATCCAATATGGATGACGAACTACTTTTTTGAGTATCATCGCGCTAGGTTGTGCAACTTATGATGATCAGTCGCAGTCGTACAACCCCACTTAATTCCTACATATAGGGGAGAAAAGTCGGATTTACTTGTCCACCGATCGCTAGACTCCTAAGCAATGAACCGCCTTTCCGGAACTTCCTGGCCATTTGGGCCTAATAATTAATGTTGGACCAGCGCCACTCGATCTCTTACGCCGACTTCTAGTTCTATTAAAATCCATGGCTCTGAAACATAAAGTTCGCTTCCCTTTTTCCCAATTAGAAACTTGTTATAGGACTCCACAAAGAAGTCGTATCATCTTGGAAAGAGGAAACTCATCAATATTTCCCAAGCGATACTTGTTAATGGATTAACTTGTTTCATGACTTACTTCCCGAATGTTGGGTAAGTAATAAAACTCTCTTTCTTTATCTTTCAGCAACTTCGTTGAGAATATAAAACCCACCGTTGAGCGGGATCCCCTATATTTTGAGTGAATATTTAGACCTCATTCGTCAAGAAATATTTAAATTTGAAAACGGGGTATGGGACCCTTTCTTTACTTTTAAAATAATCTTGATAAAGTTCAAAAATATTCTTCGAAAATATTGAAGGCCAAAGATGATTTAAATAATATAAATCATTTTTCAATCTCATTTAAATATTCTTTCTTAAATAATTATTGATTTAAGAATATATTTAAATGCAATAATTGGCGTTAAATCTTCAAATGAATATTAAAAAATAATATTCATTTAATAAATAATCTAAATATTTATAAGCAAAATCTTTAATTGAATAATTAAAATAATATTCACATAATAACTAATAATAATTGTTCTTAAATAAAATTTTAAATTAATATTCGTAATAATATTCACTTAATAATTAAAAACTATCGAATAAACTTTATTCGATTATCAGCTATCGAAAACCATACGTAACATATTCGGGAACATCGTCTTCCGGTTCAAAATACAATCTTCAAACTGTATGCTTTATACTAAGGCCTAAGGGTATTCGTAAAAAGTCTAGCTTATAGCTATCATAGGTATTATAGCGTATAAGCCCAACATTTAAATCATACTTCAATTATCGTAAGACATGATTTTAAAACATGCATGCATTTGTATCGCTTTATAAAAAATAAAGTCTTTAATCACAATAACAACAACAAAAATGGTTTGAAAACTTGCCTTGAGTCCAGCATACCTACTCCAAGTTCCACTTGTTCCGGATAGTTCTATAAATAGATATCATAATCCAGATTAGTCTCTTTTCATAAAAGCTACTTATACTACTTAATAAATATAACCCAATCTGGTTAACTAATTATAAAGTGGTTAAAACCTTTTATATTTCGCCCATTCCTTATTCAAACACCTCGATGTTAATCCTCAACTTATATCGAGTGTACCCGTAATCCTTACATTCACACTTGCTGATTTCTTTCTTAGCATTAGCGGTTATGTCAGGACAACTAATCTCTTGACTATGCTTTTCTAGCACCTCGATAATAATCCATAAACATATATCGATTCCCATCATAACAATTACCATTTGTACTTGGTCAATTTATAAACACTTATTTTTCCCGGCATTTGACCTCATCGGGCCTACTTTGACTCTTCGTAAAGCTATCTTGACCAAGGTTTTTAATCTCGTTCTTTAATCCTAAATATAGTCGTGATACTACTTGATAACCTTTGAGTTTTAACCGACTCAAAATTACCTTTTTATCTTGGCCAAAGTGGCTCGTCAAAACAATACCTCTAGAATTGACTGTCATGAGAATTACTATTACGCGACTCACACTCTAATATTTTTAGTAATTTGAAAAAATCATTTTTAAATACGAAACCACCTCTAAAATCATTTTGATTATTTTTAATATTTATCATGAAAGTTTTGATTTGAAAATCATAGTTTAACTAGGTGAAAAGTGTTTAATAACTCGAGTCAAGTAGGACGTTTTACTATCTGCGCTACTTTCACTAAAACGACTCTAATTCACAAAGCGTAAAGACTATGGACACGATTTTTGCGCTCACGTAAACTAGAAATCAAGAACTAAACTCTCTAGGTCATTTTAGAAGCAAACAAATGACTTTATTTTCATATTCTAGGCAGTGTGTATAGTTAATATAAATCGAGCATTATAACGGCTTAAAACGTAACATTTTCCATTTTAAAATTACTTCTAAATCAACACCAATCAATCCCACACTCACCATCCACCTTAAACTCCCTCCTAACAGTCAAATCCTACATTAACTCTCAATGAAAAACTCATAATACAACTTCAATACTCAACCAACAAATCATTTTTAAACATAAAACTAACTATAACATATACTAACATACATGGTTTTATTTTCAGCCATAAATCAAAACTCCATGAAAATCACTATTCATCAGCTCATTTAACTTGATAAAATATCATGATATAGATGGTGGGTGTTGGAAATGTTACCTTTAAAAGAACAAGCTCGAGAAGACCTTCGTTTTGAGCTATAGAATGCAAGATATGGACATGTCTAGCTCCATCTTCTTCCTCATATTTTCTTTCTTTCTTCCATTCTTTCCTTTCTTCAAAAATGGGGGGGGCTAATGATTTGTGTTTTGTCAAACTAAGTTTTGTGTTTGATTTTAATTAGGTTAAAAACTTTTCAAATTACAAGTTAACCCCACAAGTTTGTTTAAATTACAAAATCTCTTAATTTCAATTCTATTGCATTCTCTTTTATCAGTCGTTCCTCGAATCCTTACCTTCATTTACAATTTGTAATTACACAATTAATAACCATTTATTATTCCGGAACTTCCGCTGAAATATGGGATCGATCGGAGACTGAAAATTTTCATTATTCATCGGGCACTGCTCATCGTATTTTTTAACTTGCTCATTTTTGAATTCCAACGAAACCAACTTACGTTTATTTATTTCCTAGATTAATAATATGGCTTCATAATTTCATTCTAGGGAAAATAAATATTTATACTCGTTTCCTTCTACCGATACAACTTGATAACGGTCAAATACAAATTGTGAATCTCTAAGATCTAACGTGATTTATATACACTTATTTCTAGTATAAATCACTAATACAGATTCTGAATTCCATTCTCTATCTTAAAAAATAGGTGACATGATATATATTTACTTATACTGTAAAGTTAATATTTATTAACTTCTCATCATAAAAGACGAATCCTTAAATACTGATATGATACGCATTCATCAACACTCTGGTTACAACCCAAATGCTTAAAACCTCAAAGGCATTAATATTAATATACACAACATCTCTTTTAAAATAAAAAAATACTCATATTTCATAATATAGAGTTGTCAGAATCAGGGTTATTACAGTCTCCATATTTGTCAATGCGATCAATCAGATTTGTCCTATTAGCATTCTTAAGTCACTATTAATGAATGTTGCAAGTTGTATCCATTGAAGTAATATTCTGACTATTCATTGATATCTTAGCCGTTGATAGCCCGTATTCCCTATCCGTTAATATATTGGAGTCTATCCGTTGATAGTCACTTCACTTGTGCAGAATTACAAGGAATCAAATATGTACAATTATACCCACATATTCTACACATTCATTGATAGTCAACATTACTTATTCGATGCTATCAAATGCTATTTGGAGAACTACTTAAAATATGTTATAGACAACATATCCATTGATAAACTACCTTATCATCATGTATCTATTAGATTGGTTATCCGTTGATAGTTACAGAAAATTAATTTATACAAAAATTCTCTAAGCGTTAAGTTATCATCAAAAGCACATAATTCATAAAACATGCCGAGAAGCTAAATCTCGATGGACACTGAGACGGATGAAGATCTTAGATACCTGAAGATTCTAAGGACTAATATCGATAAGAAAAATAAGAGGCCCTGTTGTCGAGCTCGCAAGGACGTTGACCATGACTAATGATTATCGTCAAATAAAAGACTATATTGAATATATGATGGTCCAAAGAGATAAACTCAGCAAGTTCACCAAGGATAGTGAGAAGAGAAATGAAATAATAGATGATAAAGATATGAGGAAAGTCAAGATGGTCACGGAAAAAATGCTCAGCTGTGAGAGCCGGTAATAAACATGAATTTTAGAGGACCAACCGACCGGTGATAGTTCAAGAAACTTAATGAAGGCTTATTCCCGAAAAATAAGACATACTGTAAGGGAAGCGTTGAAGCGTGCCAAGATAGAAATAGTTTTTTCTTTTAATAATTCTGACTTGGAAGGGGTAAAATTCCCCCATAGCGACATGTTGGTCATAGTTCCGGTAATAGGAAATTCTCAAGTAGAGGGAGTCTTGATTGACAATGGGTTCTTCAATCAATGATGCATTCGTTAATAAAAGATACATTGACTCACAACTCACACCCTCCAATATGTTCATCAAAGAATTTAACTGGGTTGAATATCAAGTTGAGTGGACAATTCAACTACCCACGATACTGAAGCTAGAGCCTTGAGAGGTCACTCATGTGTTAAACTTCTTGGTAATTAAAATCCACTTTAACCAACAACGTTATCCTTAGAACAACATGTTTGCATGATTTCAAGACCATTGCCTCGACATGATCATATCAAGATCAAGTTCCCCATAAGGAATAAATTTCGTGAAAAAAATGGAGGTTAAAAAATGGTTAGGGGTCGTTATATAGCTGGTTGAGGGCTGGCGGAGTTGGGGGCCGGTTCTCTCTGTTAAAGACATGAATATCAGAGAAAATGATGAACATCGAGGAAAGAAAGTCGAGGATCTGATTCTCATTCATTTGGCCCCTGAAGAACCTAAAAAGGTAACCTACGTTAGTGCCTCACTACAAAAATCCTTGAAGGGAAAACTAATCATATTTTTACAAGAAGGCTCATATAATTAATTTTGCATTAAATAAATCTAGCTTGGTCCAACAAATAGGCCCAATTATTGAGGTCCGTAACCATAATTACTTATTAATTTCGTAATTAATAATGAGGCTAATTATATAGCGCAATAAATATACCCAAGTGAACCCCTACTATATGAGAAGTAGCCTCCAATAGATAGGGATCATATAAGTAATCTGATTGTTAACATGAAGGAATCCAAAGACCTTTCTAAGAAGACTTCCCCCAAGTTCCCTAAATCTAGGGTAATTTCTAGACCCTAAATGACTTTATAAATGGCCTCACGTCTCATTCTCGGATCTATGTTAGATAAAGCTCAACACGTCCCAACAACGTTGGCAAAACTCTACAAGTCACAGCGTCGCGAGGTCGAATGTCTAAGTGAAAGCCTACTTCTACGAGAATTAGCCTCCAGGAGGTATGAATCATACAAGAAATCTGATTGCTAAAATGAATGAATCCAAAGCCCTTATCAAGAAGAAGACTTTCCCACCTAGTCTAATTTATAGGCTCTCAACGTCTTTATTAAGGGTCTCACTTCTCATTTTTAGAACTACGCTAGATAGAGTTCGACGCATCTCAACAACGTTGGTGGGGCTCCACACGTTATAACACAAAGAGGGCATATGTTCAAGTAAAAGCCTACTTATGTGAGAAGTAGCCTCCCTATATAAAGGAATCCAAGCCCTTTACAAGAAGAATACTTACCCAAAAAGTCTCTTAAACCTAGTCTAACTTCTAGACTCTCGACGTCTTTATAAAGAGTCTCACTTCTCATCCTTAAAACTATGTTGGCTAGAGCTCGACAAGTTTCAACAACATTTGCAGAGCGTCACAATGTCACAGCGCCATGAGTGTTACAAGCCATGTGGCCGTTACTTAAAACTATATTTTAAACTTTATCTTCAAAAAATGACATACAAGTCACTATATTCTTGGTGTGGCCTCACCCCATAGCCCTGACGTACGACATCACCAAAAACTTCATTTTTGACTTGATTCTTAACATTCACCAATGTATGTAGGCACCTTGTATGAACACGATTTACTCTACGCACAACAAGAACAACCATCAAAACTTAAAGTTCTAAAATCCTGACAATTAATACACCCCGATTTTTTATCTATAACAAAAAGTAAATATGGTTCTAAATAAGTTCAAATTAATAGTTGGTAGTATGTCATCTTCTTCAATCGATTCTCAAATAACCGTAGTAAAATACCGATTTGGAAATCATCGAAATCTAAAATAAGGGGATTGAAATTCTATTAGTGCCTATTTTATAAAGATAAGGATAATTATTCGAGGCAAAGTCGAAGCGGGAAAATAATAAAATTGCTTGCTTGAAAGCAATATTGAAAAAAAATGAAAAATATAGTTTAGAACGGAATACCCTCATTCTTTTATGTATTGGTTTATAAGTGTGATTTGCCTAGCTTATAATAGAATCAAGTAAATGTCTTTTTTATTTTGTAACTCTTATGCAAACTAGTATTTGACAATTTGATGATCATTCATAAATCATTTAGTAGCAAATTTCATTCTATCATATTTTTTATTTTATTGATTTAATAATATATGGTTAAATATTATCTGTCGGGTGGATTTATCTATTTAAAATGGAACAATACATAATAGATGGTAGTACTTTTAACAAAAATAATAATTATAGTCTAATTCTACCCACAAATTCTCTTAAACCTAGTCTAACTTTTAGACTATCAACGTCTTTATAAACGGTCTCACTTTTCATCTTCAAAATTACGTTAAATAGAACTCGACACGTTTCAAGAACGTTGGCTGAGCTCTACACGTCACAGAGCCGCGAGTGCTGCCATGTGACCATTACTTAAAACTATGTTTTAAACTTTATCTTCAAAAAATGACATGCAAGTCATTATTGTGTCCTGGGTGTAGCCTCGCCTCAGCCCAAACGACATCACCAAGAACTCCATTTTTGGTTTAATTCTTGACATTCATCTCTTGTATGCACACAATTTATTGTCCCCACAATAAGAACAACCATTAAAATCTAAAGATCTAAAATTCTGATAATTAATACATCCTACTTTTTATCTATAACAAAAACTAATTAGCGTTTTAAATACATTCAAATTAATAGTTGGTAGCATGTCATCTTCTTCAATCGATTCTCAAGATAACCGCATGACATCGTACATTGTAATTATGGGGCTAAAATATCGATTTGGGAATCATTGAAATCTAAAATAATGGGATTAAAATTCTATTAGTGCCACGTTTTATAAAGATAGGGATAAATATTGCAGGCAAAGTTAAAACGAAAAATAATAAAATTACTTGTTTAAAAATAATGTTGAAAAATAAAAAATGAAAATATAGTTTACAACAGAATACCCTCGTTCTGTTATGTAATACTCCGTAGTTCATTAGTGTGATTTGTGTGGCCTATTAAATAATCAAGTAGGTGTTTTTTTATATATTTTGTAATTCTGTCGGTTTTAGTTTATGCAATCTCTAGTATTAGACACTAAAGAAGATGGAATAATACATAATTGATGTCAAGTACTTTTAACGAAAAAATTAAACACTAAAGAAAATTAATTAAAGTCAAATTCTGAAAAAAAAAATTAGATAACTTTTAAAAGAGATAATAATCTGGTGACCAAAAAAAGAAAAAAATGACAGATATAGACTATTTTTTATAAAATAGAACAAAAATAGTCGGTTAGATAAAATTAGCCAATTTTGGCCCTTTCAATCTGCTCTTGCAGAATGCGTAACCAGAATACATGATCTAGATATGCGTAATCAGTTCTTAAATAAATTGATTAAAAAATTGGGCATTACACCCTCGTGAAATGTGTATTAAGATTTTTTTAAATAGAGTATTTCAGTTCTTCCGGTTCTTCTAGCATCATGATACCTCTGTCGAGGTATTCCTCGGCAATACCATGCTGTCAAATGTGTTTCCTTTAAAAAAAATTAAGCTGATATTTTTAAATTTAAAGGATGCACCATAATTTAGCCATTTTAATTTTTTAGGATTCAATAACCCTCTTTTAGATTTTAGAAATATTAAAATAGTGAATGTAAAACATTAATCGATTTTTTTTAATATTTTAGGGTTCAATAATCCAATTTTTTGTTTTAAAAGTTTTTAAAAATAAATAAATAAACGATATAAAAAATTAGGGTTTAGGGTTTAGGATTTATGGCCTTCAGGTCCTAAATCCATTTAATCTAGGGTTTAGGGTCTGGGCTTAGGAACCAATCGAAAAATTTATTATCTTGAACCCTAATTTAATAGATTGTAATTTTTTTAGGGTTTAATAGCCCCTTTTTGATTTTAGAAATATTTAAAAATAAATCAATAAACGATACAACGATTTAGGGTTTAGGTCCCAAACGAAAAATTTATTATCTTGGACCCTAATTTAATAAATTTTAATTTTTTAAGGTTTAATAACCATTTTGGATTTTAAAAATATTTAAAAATAAATCAATAAACAATACAACGATTCAAGATTTATGGTTTAGGATTCATGGCCTTTAAATCAAACGAAAAATTTAATATCTTGGACCGTAATTTAATAAATTTTTAAGGAATTTAATAATAAGGTATGTTAATTTTTCCTTTATCATGATACCCTGATTGAGTTTGCGTATTCCTCCCATATACACAATCCTAAAATGCGTAATCAATTCCCAAAATAATAATAAAATATTGAGCATTACACCCCCGAGAAATGGCATATCAATTTATACTATAATTCTGGATACTCATTCCTACACTCTACTATGCATTATCACATCCTTTAAATTGCTATACTCCCTTCAAGTATATTTTTAGATATTTTTTTAAAAATTATAAACTGATTACATGGTCGATGAATGCGTATGGTGGCTATGACCGGCCGGGCTATTTTTATTATTTTCATTTAAAAAAAGGTTCAATCTTGTCCATCACCCCAAAAAAATGGATATTCATTCTATTTTCCATACTCCTTAAAAATTGTGGTCATACATAGAAGTATACAACTTGTTGCTTGATTGCTCGGGTTACGTAATTTCCTCTGTATTTTCTACAATTTATCGAGTCCACAATATTTATAATTAATACGAAGGGCATCATATCCTCTTTCGAGTCAAAAGCATTTTGGGTGTCTGTCTGCAAGTTACAGTAGATATGATGACGACAAAAATATTTCTTAATCGTCACTACTATCACCGTAATCGATATTATTTGTACTCTGCATTAATAATTCTTCTGTTCTTCATTCATATCGATAAAACTGTAACAAGTTCAGTGACTGATCTTGATGATGAAGAATCAGTGGTTACAATTTCAAGATTCCAACAGTACTTGAAAATAAACACAGCCCATCCAAACCCCAAGTACTATGAAGCAGCTGATTTCATTATATCTCAAGCAAAGTCTTTATCTTTAGAATCACAAACCATTGAGTTTGTGAGTGGCAAGCCTCTTGTTCTTCTTAAATGGCCTGGAAAAGACTCAACTCTTCAATCCATTCTCCTTAATTCACACACTGATGTTGTCCCTGTTGAGGATACTAAGTGGGTTCATCCTCCTTTTAATGCTCGTGTCGAAAATGGGAATGTTTATGCTAGAGGGTCTCAGGATATGAAATGTGTAGGTTTGCAGTACTTGGAGGCAATTAGGAAGCTTAAAGCTTCGGGCTTTAAGCCTTTACGCGATGTTTATTTGTCGTTTGTGCCTGATGAGGAGATTGGAGGCCATGATGGAGCTGCAAAGTTTGCGAATTCGGAGGTTTTTGATAGGATGAATGTGGGGATTGTGTTAGATGAGGGGTTGCCTTCGACTAATGACAAGTATAGAGTGTTTTACGCGGAGAGGTCCCCGTGGTGGTTGGTTATTAAGGCTGTTGGTGCTCCTGGACATGGTGCTAAGCTTTATGACAATACTGCCATGGAGAATTTGTTTAAGAGTATTGAGAGTATTAGGAGGTTTAGAGCTGCTCAATTTGATTTGGTTAAGGCTGGATTGATGGCTGAAGGCGAGGTTGTTTCGGTTAATATGGTAGCCTTGAAAGCTGGTACCCCATCTCCAACTGTAAGTGCCTTTCTTTTATTGTTAGGCATGTTACGCCTTTTTCAGCATATTAGATTTTAAGTATAGATATCTTTCAGAAATAAGATACTTACACTAACTAGGTTGCCTTACAGGAAACTCAAATGAATTAATTGGACATAAGATCATCCTGTTACATGATATGGGAATTTAATTTCGAATAACATTGATGAACAATATAAAGAATTTGACCATAATGCAGTTTCGTACTTGGATATGATAAAAAACTTATGATTCAGGGGACGATCAAATTATTATTGAGATGATAAGTGCCACAGGCTTGATCCATCTACTGCTGAATAAAAGAATTAGCAGGTGAAGTTAACGAGCTTCAGGTATTGCATAAATTGCAGTATCCGAGAATCTGTAAAAGCTGGAACACCAGGAGTATTAGGCTGCGGTTAAGTTCGTTAGTAACCTCACATAAAGGCTGTGCTTTAGTTCATTAGTTACCTCGCGTAAACTGACGAATACTGCAGTGTTTACTTAAAAGGTAATTTGTCCCTTGGATAATGATAGCCTATGAACTCTAAAAAGGTTTCCTCAAAATGATTAATGCCATTACACTATTACAGTTTATCTTCAGATGTTGTTTTGATAAAAGTTTCTGTAAATCTTGATTAGGATCGATTTTTTAATAGGACTGAGAAGATTAACCATACAGTACAGTAGTCTGTGGAACAACAAACTTTGCACACTCAATTTTTTACTTACTGAATTATAAGGTAAACCTCACGAATGTCTGGTAGTAGTTCTAGTAGAAGAATTTGCGGTAGAATGATTGTGAAATGTGACTATGAAATGATCACCCAACCCAATTAGCAATTGAGTAATTCTTTATATCTTTTCAGGTTCCCTATGTTTTTTCTGTTATTATCACAACATAAGCGTGACTTGCTATATTTGTAAATTCATATTACAGAATTCAAAATTTAGTGAAGTAGGTACTGATTTTCATGGTCCCTTGGTAAAACGATGCCATCTCTTTTCAAAATGAAAAGTTATAATATGTTAGTCATATTACTTTGAGTAAGTCTAGTGTTATGGACATTACATGTATCATATGCTAATCGTGTGATACTTCTAGAGAAAGTGGATGTCTAAATCCAGGACATGATCATCACTCTACCATGCTTCCATGGGATTAAGTAAACTGATTTAAAAACAGATTTAGGACATGTACCATCAACCAATCCCAGCCTGTTTTTATCTCACAGAGCAATATTGATCATTTATAACCGAAATTGAGCAACTAAATTTCAGATCCATGGCGATTCTAATGATGTATATGCTCAACAACTCATATTCCAGTCAAATGAAAAATAAAGTGAAGCAAAACCTGATACTCAATGATTAACTCTGAATTTAGTCATTAATGATGATCAACCGCATGTAAAATCCTGGCAATGCGGCTTACACTGAGCTTTGCTATGTATAATAACTATCAATTTGTCCTTTATGTGACCAACTAGATGCCACACTCTGAAGACCAAACTGACCCTGATCATCTTGATCATTTTGAACAGCTCGAGTATTTCTAATAGTAGTATACTTGCCTAGTGTAGGATAATATCAATATTGCATCTGTAACGTTTGTTATAACTTATAAGGTATCAATCACGTTATTTTGTGTTATCAAAATTAAATATGTTCTGCTAAAGTTCATTCTAGTTCGAAGAGGTACATATTATTATCAAATTACAAGTGTAATTCCTTCCACATCCCAGGTCCATCAGTCTGTAATCTTTTTTTAAATTGTTAAGAGACAGTTTCGTTGGTTGTTTTGTTAACCTAATCCACTGCTCTTGCATCTTTTGAGTTCTGAATTTTAATTTTGTCTTTCTTTTCTACCAGGGTTTTGTCATGAATCTGCAGCCATCTGAAGCTGAGGCTGCTTTTGATATTCGAGTCCCGCCAACTGCTGATCAAGCTTCCTTGGAGAGGCGAATTGCTGAAGAATGGGCACCGACTTCACGAAACATGACATTTGAGGTTATAACGCATACTTGCATCCTTTTCTAATTTTAGTACTTTAGCAGTATCCTGTAAACTTTTTGTTTTTCCTTATTGCGTCTGCATGTGTGTGTGTGCCTGGGCTTCTTATCGTAACTTGTAATATTTGACCAGTTATATGAATGCTGTGAAGTGGAATATTAATATTTGCTTTGCTTTCTGCTCTTCTGTTATATATATAGATATAGACACACACACACACAATATTGCATACACATTATAACCTTGTGCTTTTAAAGACCAGTTATGTTTATTTTGTAACTGTAAAACTCAAGATTTATGTGCCTTAGCGGCTTTCTTGTTGTAGGTGTTTTGTCTTTCAAATAAATAATTTTATTAAAGCCTGTATACAGTAATCTCGAGTACTGATCATGTCAAAATATCTATGACTGAGTTTTTTATTTTTTGCTAAATTCTTTATTGGACCTCCATAGATAATGCTGATGTAAAATAGATACACGCTGTTGTTTATGTAATTTGACTACTGCACATCTTATGGAATTTTCAATTTCATGATCCATGTTTTGATATGAAACTAGCTTGGGCAGTTTAAGCAGAAGGTTTCTGCATATGACAAGTTTGGACAGCCTATCCTTAAAGCTACTGATGATACAAACCATTGGTGGTCACTATTAGAAGGAGCAATCACCAAAGCTAATGGAAAACTTGAGAAGCCTGAGATCTTTCCTGCTTCAACTGATGCTCGCTACTTCAGGGATCGAGGTTTACCAGCAATTGGCTTTTCTCCTATGGCAAACACTCCTATTCTCCTTCATGACCACAATGAGGTAGCATTTGGTTTAAATATTTGATTAATCAATATGTAGAATGTAATTTGTATATGAGATACTCGTATGTGCAAGGAGTCTAGGTATATGCAAAATATGATGTTGTGACGTAGTATGTAAATGGCTAGATAAAAGTTAGCTTAGCTTGTTAATTACCCTGTTCGGGCTCTTGTTATACAAATTTAAGGTCTTCAATGAAGACAGGCAACCTACTGTGTGCAGACTGGTAATCAATTTTCTAAATGTACTGTTGAAGGTCAGTATCTTCGCGACCTTCACATACCCTGGATTTTACAGGGAACTGCCAAAGTTCTAAAAATTAAAATTACTTTCCCCCTTTACATTACCACCCTCTGATATTGTGAATAAGTATGGAATTTTTTGTACATGGTTACCTTTTTATCCTTTGTACTTACAAGAGGGATAAACAAGATACCTAATTTTAAAATTGGTATAGCCTTGTTGCTTGATGTTGTTATGCTTATTGTAAAAGAGAGGTTTTCTGGGTGTAAGGCTATTTTAATATAAGTAATGCAAATGGTAGCGGCACTTACTTTGATCTGCTTATCCTTCTTTCATGTTAAAACTATAAGCCTGCATATCCACAATTGAACCAGACTACAAGATAGAATAGCTTTTGAGATTACATGTAACGTGTCTAATTGTTGTATTTTCACTTTGCAGTTTCTGAACAAGGATGAATACCTTAGAGGCATTGAGATTTATGGGTCCATAATCAAAGTTTATGCATCTTTTGATGATACAAAAGAGAACACTAGGGACGAGCTCTAAGAAATTGGTAGGCTTCTTTGTGATTTGTGCTATATGATTAGGACAAAATCGTTGAAAAAGATTGTGTTCTGGAAAATAATGTCAGGATACCAATGGTTTCCGGTTACTGTTGTCCAATAGGCTCAAAGAATTGTGTTATAATGTTTTTTGATTCTTAGAGCTAACCATTTTGGTGCCTATACATGTTTCCTGTTTTGCATGAACATGCGATTCTGTGAGCATAAAATTACGTCATATGCACATTGCACAAGGATGTAAAGATCCTAAACTGAGATATGCACAAGTTCAACACAAGTACAAATAATAAAAATTAGTGTGTTATGTTAAAAAATTGTCTACCTGTTTAGATGGAAGTGGGTATATAAGACTAAATTTAATTCAGATATATTTTTTTGAGATTGATCTAAATTTATCTGTTGTTGTCTTTGGGCGAACCTTAAAGCAGTTGGATGTTAAAGATGTCTTCTTGCATTACTTTGGTTGTTGGAACTAAGTAATCTTTAAGAAGAAGCCAGAAGTTTCAATTATCTTAAGTTTGGGTGATACAAGGAAAAGTAGTAGTACTAGTACATGACCAACTTAGTCATGAGAGATTGACCAATGCTTTCTTTATGTTTCTTGCTGACTTATATTTTGTCTAGGTATACTTGTTTCCTGAGTGGTATTCAATATCATATATGAAATCAAGAAATGCTTTTATAGCAAAAAAAAACAAATGAACTTTATTAAAGTTTTTAAATTAATAAAACAACAGCTAAGAATATGTTTGTTCAAATACGGTGATGGAAAAGAAATGGCAAAGTTATTTAAAGCAGGTAGTTGTTCAGGTAATGAAGCATGTACTTGGAAATGACAGTTAAATTCAGACAGTGAAGTAGAGCTATTGAACTCACGGGCAGGCAATGATTTCCCCTATTAATCTATTACCAGTGTTCTGAAAAGCGCATTAAGCGGCGGTTTAATCAGAATCGGACCATTAAGCGCTTTAATTTTATACTAATCGTAGAATTAAGCGTTTTTAAAGATTAAGCGGCCTTATAAACGGATTAAGCGGTAATTAAGTGGATTAAACGGTCATTAAACGTTAAAACCGATTTTGACTTGTCAAAATTTTTATTTTAAATATTAATATTTATTTTAATAAAATAATGATCATGATTAAAAAAATAAAAAAATATAAGTTTTTAAGAAATTTTTTTATTTATATTCTTGATACTTTATTTATTTTCATTATTTTAGTATTACACATATTATTATTATATATAAAATTTTAAATAAATATTATTTATTCGATTATAGACCCGTTTAAAATTTCGCTTAAGCGTCCGATTAACCGCTTAAGCGCTAGAAGATTTTCCCACCGCTTAAGAGCGATTTGCGCTTTTCAGAACACCGTCTATTATCGCTACAAGTTCTATTGGTTTGATTTGGTCTGAATTCCACCTTATCATTTTTTTTTATAAAAATGGTTGAAATAACATTTCTCATAATCTATTATATATATAATAGAGAAAATAGGGGGTTTTGAGATATTTTATTCATATTAAAGTTACTATTTTGCCCTCGTATTATTATATATTAATGATATTTTATTTAATGCATATGTATTAATTGTATCTAATTTATGTACATGTATTAATTAGTCATTATTATATCTAATCATTACAATTTCATTATTTATGTTAGCAATTTAGTATTTTATAATAAATTTTACATAGCACTAATTGATAACACAATGTTTGGAATTTATTATTTTGAGGGATATATTTATTACATCGATTATATTCAAGGAAAATAACGCTATTAAAATTAGTAGATTTGAACACGAAAAATATAAAATAAGTTTTACTGGTAGAGATAATGGAGATTATTATAAGAATATTGTCGTCCAAAACTAAACATAAATAGAGTCGAACTGGAGTTTTTATAAATGGAAAATTGATTATGATAATGATTGTTAATCGCAGAGTGAAGAAATTTGTCAATAAATTTGGAATGAATACACATTTTAATCAATATGAAGAGTCGTTATAAATTAATTTATGGGGTTTATGAGACATTTTAGTCATGTTGAAATTACTATATTGCCCCATATTATTATATATTAATGACATTTTACTTAATGTGTATGTAATAATTGTATCTATTTATTTGATAGGAATTGAATTTAATATAGATGTGTTAGTCTTTATTACATATAAGCATTACAATTAAATTATTTATATTAACAGTTTAGTACTTTACATTAATTATATCTATCAGATGATAATATTAACACAAATCGATAATACAATATTTAAAATTTATCATTTTGAGAGAATATATTCATTATACCGATTATATTCAAGGAAAATCGTTGTTAGAGTTAGTGCACTTGAGCACGAAAAATGTATAATATTTTTAATGATAACGGTACCGTAGAATATTATAAGAATATCGTTCGATCAAATTAGAGTTTTCGTAAATATCAAATTTACTATGACATCAATTGTTAAATAATAGTATGTAAAGGAATTTGTTAATGAGTTTAGAATGATATTTTCAGAATACAGATGAAAATCAATATGAAGAGTCATTTATAAATTAATCATAATTACGTATCATAAAAAGTAAATTATAAAAATAGATAATACGCATGCATGTAATAATATATATACATATAATTTGCCTGTCATTTTTCCTATTGAATTATTATATTAGACTATAAATAAAAATAAACTCATGTCGATGTAATAAATATCGAATTTTCATATTTAAAAGAATAATTAAATAAAGGGGATCATTAATATTACAAAACATTATAATATAATAATGTGAAGATATCGATCATATAACTAATTCAACACTAACTCATTTATCATAAATATATAGATATATTTTATATTTTTAACAAAATTATTATTATAGAATTAACCCGTGCCTTGCACGGGTGAAAGAACTAGTTAATACTAATATATTTCCTTCTGTATCAATTAAAAATGACTAAAATAATATTTCTCATAATTAATACTAATATATTTCCTTTCGTCCCATTTATATTGTCCACTCCATTCATATTAAAATAAATGAAAAAATGCTCAAAATACATCACTTTCCAGCTTCAAGTACCCAAAATACCCACCGACGGGAAAACTGTTCAAAATACCCACTGAATACTCATGTTACGGATACGTATTCTATTTTTTTAAAAAAATACAAAGAATACGCATGTGAGACATGCATACTCTATGAGTGAATAAGCATGTCTCACATGCGTATTCTTTGTATTTTTTTTAAAAAATAGAATACACACGATGGTAATGCGTATTCGGTGGATATTTTGGGCGGTTTTCCCGCCCGTAGGTATTTTGGGCAAATCTCCCAAAATGGTGGGTATTTTGGTTTTTCACCCAAAATAAATTATAGTTACTTAAAATGTAAATTAATTTTTAAAGCTCTAACTAAAATACTATTTGATTTATCATAATTAACAAAAGTGATCAAAATTTTAGAACAAACAGAAAAGGTGACCGATACAACCGGGACGGATGGAGTAACATAAATACAACTACTAGCATGATAATAGTAAAAAGACATCCCCTCCATATGTATGTCAAAATCTACCTCCAAAATTTACTGGCCTGGTTCATAATTGCCAGAAAACGGAAATGGAAAGGAGAGCTACATGTTTCTCGTCCATCCACATGTATTGGTTTTGTTTGGAAATTACAACTAGATTTCCAGTATGATATTTAGTTGGTACATTCCTTAATTCTCATTAAAGAAGCCTGATGATGCCCGTTTATAATTGTCGGGTAGGCAGAGAGAACAGGTTTTCAACCAAGCAAACTTCCTATGAAAAGTCACATGATATTTCACCAGTACTTGGATCATACATCAGCAAGGAAAGAGTATAGGAGATGGATCTCTCTGCAGCTTTCCTTTTGATAAGTCTAGTTTCTTCATCTTCTCTTCACACCAAAGCAACTGCTCTCTGCTGATTCTTGCCATCCTTAGAACCCTGCGTAAGATTTTGACATCGATCAGTCCTAACAAGAGCTCCACGTCCTCTTCCGTTGCCGGCCAAGATTTCTTCTTCCAACCCTTCCTCTTTTTCCGCAATTCCTTCAATCTAATCTCTTTCTGCAGAAATTAAGTACATATTGGTGAAATCATATCAGTTGTTGGTTACTGAATTACATCAATTATTACTTCATCTGATACAGAGCTGTAAGCCTGTAACACAATTGAGGCACTAACAAATAATTTCTGCGCTAGAGAATTTTAGATGAGACTTGCAATATTAAGAATAGCACGTTCTGGTAAGTTTATGTCTGGGCTATTGGAGAAGAGAGAATTAAATTGACGGATGTAGGAAGGGAGAGACATAGTGACTGATGCATATGTTCGAGGAAGGCCATATTTCCACAAAAATACCAACAATAAGATGGAGTCATGGAGATATATATAAAGGAATTATTTTTATCTGCGGAACTATTGACTATGATTTGTAACATTGCTTCTTTTGCCAAACTGCCTTTGAAACACAAAACATGTTCCATGGGACCTTATTTACCATTTTCATAGGATATATGGTCATTGCTGTGATGACAATAAACAGGGTAACTTTTGCATCATGTTAGAGATTCATTGTCTATGCTATACACATTGGACAATGTTTTAGTTTCTAGGCTTCTAGCATTTGCAGGTCTGATCACAGAAAGATCATCTGAAGTATTCATCGATAAATTATGCTCTTTCTTTCCTATCTTCATTTTACAAATTTTAGCAGGATTAAACAGATCATATGTCCCACATTTTTAGATACGAATATCTAGTAGTTTGACATAGGTTAGTCTGTATACAAATTATTAAAGTTTAGTGACTACCTACAATATGCAAAACAAAATTGCACGCAAGGTAGTCTATGAGAAAGGGAGGGGAAAACAGGTGCTATAAACAATATATTTATGAGCACCACATCTCGAATTTGGTATTTTTATCACAATATCAGCATAAATTAGTTTTTATGAAAGAACTCCTGATGAGACCTTGGCAGACTTTGGAGAGAAGCTAAGATATTCTTACGAGGAAATATGCATTTAAAAGATTTCACAAATTGGACTGTGCCGATGAAGGATTAAGATCAGACAACAAAACTAATTGTACCTGTTTAAGAGATGACTGAACTTGTTGAAGGGGAGTAGGCAACTGAGTCTGACCTCCAAAAAGGTCACGGACACCACCTGATTTCCTCTTGTCCATTTTCAAAAATAGGTGGAATGTGAGGATGGAGCTCTCTATGGTTTTGATTAAATCTGGAGCAAGTACCTTCAGATGTGACTCCTCTTCTTTCACCTCTTTTATGTCTGAACCTAGGTTTTTTGTTAAAATTACAACAATTAACAATGATAAAAAATGAGGGAAATATTTAAAAGGATTGTTATAACTGACCTAAAACTACTTTCTTATGTATAAACGATAAGCGGAGAGAATTTATACATAATACTTTAAAGAAAAACTGACTTTAGAGTTACTGCCAAATTTCATGTCTTTCTGGCTAAAGTTCCAATTACAGATCTACAAATCCAAGAATACATAGATTCAAAATGAGTTTTACCTTGCACAATTGGAACATGCAGTAATTTGGGGAGCGATTTTCTAGTTTGAGCATATACTTCCGGCCTAAGACCCTGTTGAAAAGGTTCATTTTCGACAAACCTCTGCAACAAGACCTGAAACTGTTGGAATTGCTGAGCACTGTAATTATAAGTGCAGGAATTTTCAGGTTCAAGAGATATTTTCTGGCTCAAATGTGTGTACTGGCAATGAAGCAACTCCCAAGTCAAGCATATATGAGCAGCATATGCCACTTCAAGATCTTGTAATGGGCTGTTAGGGAGCTCCTGCAACTGTTCAATCTCATCTCCAGGCTCTTCAATCTTTTTTAGAGATAGACATCGCAAAGGGGATGCAAGCTTTTTAGAAGTAAACCTTGGTGATGGAGTCGATGAAATTTGAGGACCTGTATTACGAGACCTTGGTGACGGAGTTGATGAAAATTGAGAACCTACAGTACAAAACCTCGGTGACGGAGTTGATAGCACACATAACATAGGCAATTATTGTGCATCTTTGGAATTGCAACTTTTATGTTATCAAGGATGTCGATCAGACTTATTTCCAAATTTAAAAATGCTTAAGTATAGTTGAATTATCATTACTACATAACTCTTTTGGAATAAAATCAAAGAGTCTTGTATAAACTTTTGAAAAAAAAAACTCTTTCCAATTTTATTTTGTTTGAATCATGTAAGCAGTAAATGCATTACATATCCATTTATTAGTAAACTGAGGCAAACAATTATGTTTATTGCTCAATATTTAACAGATACATTTAACATGTGACAAAGCTCTACTTTTTTGAAAATGGACGATTGCACGAAATTGAAATTTTCGCAAATTATGGTGTTTACTATGTCAAGTTTTGTTCATTTTTAAATGGTTAATTGCACTTGGAAAAATCAAATTACTCACTCACACATACCTATAGAAATTAAACAACTTGCACACACATATCCACAGAAATTAAAAATGCTGACACACATAGCAACAGAAATTAAGATACTAGCACACATTCCGAAAGAATTCAAGATACACACATAACGAACAGAAATTAGGATACTCACACACACATACTGACACTGAGACTCAAATTCTCAACCTCCAATTACCGAGAGGACAGAGGAATTTGATTTCTAAAATTCAATCCATATACGTATCTTGTCAATGTCAAACGGGGGCAAAACTAACACACAAACACCATTAATTATCAAATAAGGAACTTATATAATTCGCAATTTGCAGCAAAGCGTATACGTAACAAAAGCATAAATGCAAAAAAAAAATCTGCGGAGGCCGAAAAAAATACCAATGTCATTGAGCTGCTGAGCACTCAAGCGATCAAACACGAGCATACGCTCACAATACTTATCATACACTTCCGCAAACCCCGACCAGAACTGTCTACCTTCAGCTTCCACATCTCTCCAATCAGCAGAGCTAGTCTCCCCTTCCTCTTCCTCATCATCCTCCTCCTCTTCGCGGCACGTTTCTTCGGGGATCAGCACCATGAAGCTATTTCTCCTCAGTTCTTTCAGCCTCCTCTTAACCTCATTAGTTATAAAATCATCATCATCGTCCTCATTATCATCCTCAGGCTCAACGCTGATTGATTTGCCCAATGCATCAGCATTCCGGACAGTAGCTGAATCTTCTGAACGCTGAGCAAGCTTAGCATCTGAATCATTCAGTGGGATTTGTTTGTGGCCTTTTCTTATTTTTTTCAAGAAATCCATATGTAATTAAGCAATGTGTAGCTGAACAAGAATGTAATTAGTTGTAGATCAGCTCAGGGCTTCAATTTATGAAATGAAGAAAGTGAAGGGGGGAGTTTAAGTGAGTGAGTGGGTCAGTTTAAGGTCATGAAACCCTAGGAAATTAGGGACCGGGTCCGGGAGGACCAGAATATACAAATTACTGCACGGAATACAATGACCAATTTACCACTAAATTTATTTTAGCATAAATTTTAACAAAAGTATGTTTGACTAATTTTATATTTTATTGTAATATATATAAATCTTTTAAAATAAATATTATTTTGCATTATTTATAAAACTTGGTAAAAAATCGTCTTACGCGCGGTTCAAGAAAATATTTTAAATATTTTAGATATCACCTACAATATTCAGAAAAGTACCGATTATTAGCATCAAACCCTTTTTGAAGAAAATTATGCACCCAAGTGTTACCGACAAAAAATAGTTACAAGCATAGTTATAAAAAGTAAGGGCATTTAGTGAATACAACCGCACTTTAGGATGTTTTTGAAAACTCATTTGTAGTAATTTTAGTCCAAAATTTGTAATTATAATAAATTTAAAATAATAACATTAATTTATTTGTCAAATTTAAATTTAGAAAAAAATATTTCGTTTCCCAATGAGAAAATGGACACAGCAACTTTTTAACCATCTTTCAGGTTTCTTGTGTAAAACATATGTCCAATTTATTATACCCCTTTAACCAATGTCATAACTCTAAGTACATGATGCCGGGCTTGTAATTTTCAATAACCCGCGCTTTGATTTTAAGGTGAGGAACTGTTAACTTTACCTAATATCTATATTACTTTTTAATGGCATTTTGACATTCAAATTTATCATATAAAATAGCATATATTAACAATAGAACAACTCTTACTAACCGAGGCAAGAAAATACATATAAAATAAAACAAAAACATGAAAAAATAGCTTTTACTAACCGTGGCAAAAAATATGTATAAACATTAAATATAATGAACACAAAACTATCATAATTAAAGTAATTTTACACCGAAGTGGTTCATGACCAAGAACTTAAGCAAAATGAAAAAAAAATACTTTGGAGAGTTTATAATATGGGCTAGCATTAGAATTAAGTACAATACACAAATATAAATCTTACCATGTAATCCGGAAGAACTAAAGTCTCCGAGACAAATTTAATGATAACAATTTATGTTTCTTTCAAATTTAAGCAACATCTTGATAATGCCTTACACGCTTCTATGTTACGGAAATACGGATGATGACTACAATACATGCCATGTGTCGAATGATGATCACAATACATGCCATGATATGTCTATACACTTTCTGGAACTACGAGGTTGAATAATACACGGCCTTCAACCATTTCATCCATAAATATCGGTGGGGATCAGGAACGGTAAATCATAAGATCTCATTATTAGAATGATGGTAGCATGATTTTAAATTTTTAATAGCTCTCCAGGAATAAAAATAAATAAATTAATAAATTATAAACATTTATAAAGAGCCTTTCGCTTGAAGTTGAAGATAATTGCCCTTTAGATCTCCATCTTGAAATACGCTTAACCCACAGCTTTCTCTGAAAACCCTTTTCCAGCATCCTCGTAATCCTGTTATCCACGTCCTCCCACCTTCCTTCTGCAACATTAATATTTGACAACAAAATATATGACCTGATATCCTCAGGTTCCAAATCTATCAATCTCTTAGCCACTACTTCCCCAAACTCTAAATTCGAATGACTATTGCACGCAAAAAGGAAAACTCTCAAAAAAGCATGACCTGCCTCTACTAGCATTTTTTTATAACTTTCTATGAAACTCTTAGAAAACCTGCACGTCCAAGAAGATAGACCATACAGCCATAATATTCGATCGTAAGCTTAATTTTGTAGACTCTATGCATGATATCAAAATACCGCCAACTCTTTAAAATCATTTCTACATAAGTACATGCACTTAAAAGCACAAGAACATATCATCATTTGGTTGCACAGCCGTGCATTCCATAACCCATGACCATCGAATATTATTGTAAGACCTACTTGCCCTCACGACGCTGCAACATAAACTTTTTTTCGCCTTCCTCATGTCAAAGAATCACAAATATAGATTTGCCCATGATATTATTTTTTCACCCGTATTTTGTAAGTTTGTAGGTTGTGCTTTTCAACGATATTAGACCTAGAATAATAACATTCATTTATTCACCAATTAAATGCGTAAGAAAGTAGAATCCATGATTGTCAATCCAAACGCCCTCATTAACAACTCATAATGTTTGTACCTGGTTCGTGAAGCCATTTTAGAAATATCTTATAACCTAATTTTTAATTGCTAATACTTCGTGCGTGCGTCGCTCTTATATACCATCCAACATATTTGCATTGATTAAATAATCTGCTAGTTTCCCGCTACGGATTCTTGATGGTCAACTTACTCAGTTCTCGCTAATCGATACACGATCACATGTTTCTATTCTTCTTTCAATAGTGTACCCCCACAATAATGTATTTGGCCTTAATATGCCCTTCTTTAAAAATCTCGCAGTTAGAACGCTAATTCTTTCATTTCCACTTGTGTCATTCCATACGAAACCTTCGACATTGTCTCGGTTCCAAGTGTCAATCAATAGAAACTCACTCTCAAACTAGAGAAACCCTAAAAGTTTATCGGGAATATATTTGAAAGTTCATTCAAACTAGTATTATTCGATCCTCGAATTTTCTCTGGTAAATATCTACCACATGATCTAAGTATGCTTAACCTCCTTAACGTAGTAATCATATGTCCGCATCATTATTAGAAACTTCTTTCTCTACCTTTGTCATCAAAATATACTTATATCTTGCCCACTGAATACAACTTTATATTTTTACTCATATAGTCAATCAACACAATATAGTTTACCACCCAATCCATTTCACGTCAAAATTTCCTAGCGTGCAATGTGTCAAGTTAGTACTAAATATTGTTTTACTAAAATTACCACAACGAAAACAACCATGTCTAACATATATCCGATTCTGATTATATATTTTCGTATTCTACGCGGTATATGCATACTGAACCATTCCGTACACGTGAATGTCTACCATTTATTGGTTTGCAACCAAATAAATATTCCACATGTAATTTTATATGTAGTAAGGGAATATTCTATTCTTTTAAATACATGGAACAAACTCTCTGTGAAATTATGTATACGATTTTGATTCGAAAACTTTGTAACGAATAAAACTGCAACAAAACCAATGAAGTGGTTTACAAGTCAATAAATTATGTTTGGGAGAATAAAGGATAACAAATGATTTGGACATGAATGAGATAACCATATTGGTACTTAAGATGGTTAGTCTTTCATACTAGATGGTATACAACACATGATTAGGTGGCGTCCCACTAGACCTTTCATCATTCAGAAAAAAAGTCACACCATAACACTGTTTGTCTCAATCAGAAAGCGAAATTTTAAGGAGAGAAATGATTTTGAATGAAATACATTGAATTTTATTCCCTTATTGCCTCATAGAACTTATCAATGAAGAAACTCATGCTTATTCAAGAATAAAAAAGAACATACGATATTGCATTGTTGAAAAAAAATGATACCGTTGGTTGTCTTTCATATCCCCCTTATATATACCATTAGACTTTTTTTATTAATAACTTCTTGTAAATCAGAAGCGAATTCAAAATTCATGTCAGGTGATAACCGCGGAAAGTCCTCTGAAAATGCCTACATAATTTGTTAATTATTACAATTTCCTACCATTAGGAACTATATTTCTAGAATATTTTTATCGTGTTCAATACTTTAACAATACAAACATAATTATTTTCTTACTCGATTTATGATCACAACTTCTCATTTCGTCTATGTCGTGTAAGATTATCATTGATCCACAACTTATTTGCTCGCTCGGTAGTATTAGTACCCTTCTTCACTTTTCGGAAACTTTCTCATCTTTCTTTAATCATGCTATGGCTTCCTCCAGATTAGTGAATCCTTTAACTTTAAAGATTTCCCAAATTAGAGGTATCTAACTTTTTTGCAAATTAACTCTGTTGTGGATACTGTTAAACAAAGATTTGTAATCTTTTATTAGAGAAATTTTAAAATTCTTCGCGGTAACGGTTCACTTGACCTCTGGAATGACAATACGGTGTCCAGAACAAGTGACTCTTCAAGGTAACATGATTCAAGTAAGAAAACAAGAAACTCATCCAATAATTTACCAACCATTTTTTTCCAGCTTAAAGAGCTTTTAGAAATTTCTTTTGAGAAAAACTTTTTTAAAAACTTGTGTAATTTTTTTGGAAAAATGAGCACATGGTTATCATTACCATATGATTTAATCGATACTCTCACAGGTGTATAAAAAGGTATCAAGATGAAGAAATAACTCCATAAATAATTTAATCATAATCCACTGCAGTATACGTACTACCCTTGTTGGGTCCATCTCATATTCACCAGTCACCAAAACTCAGCTAACCGCTACATAGCTATCTCATGCATAACTCTGAATTTGATGTTAACATCTGGTACTACACTTGATATTGTGACCCTCGTCCTTAATGTCATAGGTAACCAATCGGCACAACTCGGTGTTCTGTCTGTACATTAAGTCATATTCTCTTGTTAACTCTTAGTATACCTGGTAAGGTATGGTATGTCGTTCTTTATGATGTGACCGAGAAGTGGCTGACATAACAAGAAAATTCTCAGAAAAATATACAGGGCCAATTATTAATGGTTCCTTTAAAGCTTGCAATTATGGCTCCCCAATCAACACATTGGCTCAAGCCTGGTAGCCTTTCCTATTACACCATTCTCAATTGGATCATACTCAAAACATTTGACTCTACCTCTACTAAAAATTAGGAGGGATCAACCTCGGGTCCAACCAAAACATATTGAAACTAGTAACTTTGACTCTTCAATCAACTCTTTGGCTCGGGGCGGGTAACCTTTTTCCCACTAGGCGATCCTAAACAGAATCACACTCAAACACATCTACCTATCCCTCAATAAGATTCTAGAAAGGACTAAACTCAATCCGATCCAAGCCATGGGATACCAGGGTAGTCCATCTAATATCTGACGAACTACTAACCCAACAGTACTAGGGTTCACGAACTCAATAATATCAGTAGCGTCGAAACACTAACCTCACAATCCTAACATAACCTTATCTTAATAGTCAAAAACATGTTCGATAATCTCAACTCAAACTCTATATGAGTTTTTTAAGGTCTTCTCTACTTATATGACCTACCCATCATATCTTAATTTCTACATTTTCTTGTTTCAAGGACCAATAACCTAGCTCTGATACCAATTATGACAACCCCCAAATCTGGGCCCGGGATTTGGTGTCACTAAATAACTTTAAGAAATATAAACCTGTATATTAACACAAATATACAGATGACCCCTCAAAATCTAAATCGACTACAAGTTATGGTATAAAATAAAATCTGAATACTAAACTTTTATAATAAATAACTCAAACTTCATTACCTCTTTACCAACTTTCTCATCTTATTGACTTTGAGATATCCAAATTTCTGAAGCTAGGATCTCGCCTAAGTGTTGTCTACTGCAAGCTAACTATAGTTGTCCTCAGGTGTCTCTGAAAGGATAAGGAAATAACAAAGTAAGAGTGAGCCAAAAATGCCCAACAAGTACTATAATTTGGTTTCCAGGTATCAATATAAAAAAGAGACCATTAGAATTTTTTTTGAATAATTTTAAAAATATATTTATTTATTTAAATAAATGAGCAAATAAAAAACCGTCCCTTATCGACCTCCAATAATAGATCATATTTTTCCAGAAAAAGAATAACGAATAATTCACTGATTCATCTCTTGAATCAATTACTTGTTCAGTTTTGTAATCATGAAACCTTCAAAAAAGGAATTCCATTAATGGAGATCAACAATAAATTAGACTGGACACTAGAACCAACATATGTACTATACTCCGTTGATCAGTCAGAATACAGTATAGATCTATGCCCATCCGTGTAGACCCACCATCATATCAGGTACCCAGGCACACTTTGGCCTAATACATCATACGGTTCAGTCCACCTCCGGCCCTTTTCGTAACCATCCAGTCTGTAGAGTATTTGATGATAAACCACTTTGGTTAAAATATAATAATTCAGGGTTCACAAATAACCCTAAAGAATAGGTATTTGCTCAATTGATTAATAACTAATAATGAAAGACAAGAATAAGGAATACTGGTATAAGCGAGATTTATTGTAGCGAAATGTAATATATTTAACTATTCTGAATTTAGAATATGGAAGAAATACTTGCCTTAATGATCATGCATCTGGTTTTTAACCATCTGCTACATAAATATTTCTCGGATCGGCTTCGGTCTATCTGTGTCATAAACAACAAGTTATCTGATCTTTACTCGTCATTCATTATGTTCTGCTTACACCATCTCATCTCAGAGTCGACTCATCTCCGATTTCACATATGAACAAGCTTTACTCTTATTCTCTCAGTCTGTCATTGAACGCCTCGAACTATGTGTATTTATCATGAAAGATACTATTTTAATCAATCGACCATATATAAATTTCTAATCTATGCGTCTATCATATCGTCTACACATCCAACGAGAATAGATAAGGATCATATTTGATTATAGAAAATTTAAGAGACACGTGGACACATAATTCACATAGCATGTAAACACATAACTTAGTTCGTCAAAAGATGCGGCTCAGTGTGTATAAAACTGAAATCGGCTCTATATACGACCTTTCAAAAAATATATAACTTAGAAGTGTTTGTAAAATAATCGACCTTTTTGTTAAAAAAATATTTTAGGTCTTGAAAGTATTTTTATTGAAAGCAGAATAATTTATTAAGTTTAGACACGTTTGTTTCATTTAAACGGATAACCGGTCTAATTATCATCGAGTTATTACGAATAATTCGATTAATAAATCATTTTTTGAATTTAATAATCAATAACAAATCAATTAATTAAAATTATTCATTAATTAATATTTTAATCAAATAATAATTAAAATAAAAAATATATACTTTATTGTAAGAAACTATTTTGAAATAATGGCTTTGTAAAACATATTTTTCCCCAGAATCAAAACTCCTAAAAATCAATCACAAGCACCATTATTCAACTATACCACAATAAAAAAATAAATTTCAAACATACCGTAATTTATATTTACAAATATAAACTCACCGAAGCAAATAATACGGCCACCGAAGCTCAAAACCCGACCAACTACGACTCTCCCAAATACTTCTAAAAATTCTGAAAATAATATAAATACTCTAACATGCTATAATCTATACTATATTATACTAGACGAAACATTTACAGTTTGGTAGTCCGTCGGTCGGTACTTGCTGAAATTACTTAATTTCCCTTATAAATTAAAATAATAATAAACTAATAAACATTGAAATCAATTTTACGGTTAAACTTCTCTTTGCCTATATACAATGTTGGCAAAATTACTAATTGACTCAAATACGATTGACTCAAATACTAACGGGCATCCATCCTCATTTAATTACAAAGTAATTCTTATCACTGAATTACTTATAAACACTCTCAGACTTTTTTGCTTGCTAATTACATATATCTTATTCAAAATCTATTAATATTTTAATTAAATTATGTGCAATATCTTATTTGAACACATGTTTATTTTTTAAAAGTTATTTTAATTATAAGGGAAGTAATTAACAGTTCATTTATTATATTTAAAATTATATAACAAAAATATGAAAAATACCGACAAAAATAATTTTATCCTTATTATATTAAATGCATAAGGGGATCTCATCCAAACTTTTGGTAGTTATGGTCCATGTACGACCAATTTAATATGAATCGTTAGATCTTTAAACAAATTGATTATAGCCATTCTATCTAAAATAAATGAATATTTTATAACAAATGGCAATTAGGTATTATAAATTGAATAGAGTTTTTTACACTTCCGACAATTTAAACCAAAAAGAAGTAGGTATCCTAAACTGAATAGAATAATAATACAAAATTCTTAACTAATTTTTTCTTCAAATTTTGGATAATATTTTTTGGACAAAATTTTTAAACCATCACCGAATTAAACATTAATTCGTGAGTTTCGCGTGTGCTGTAAAATCATCAAAATCTGATTTATAAAACTCAAGATAGAGCCGAAATAAAATTAAACGAAACTAAATAAATGCATTGCACGTCGAAACATTAAAATTTTAGTAGTTAGCTAGTCCGTACCTGTTAGATATATTTGAGATGTCATGTCTAATATGATTCATGTTCAGTTTTCAGATCTTAACAAACAGGACATATCAGGACTTACGGAAATCAGGACTTACTGAAAGTCAAAACTTAATATCAGAACTTAAGGTCATATCAGAACTTAAGTGCGAGAAGACTTTCATATAAGGAAGGAAGCTAATTTACAGTAGAAGATCGAGACTAAAACAAAAGAAGATATGCATGAAAAGAGTTAGAAGACTAGAAGACTTGTAGAAGATATCTGATTGATATATTTTAGGAGACATAATTGTATTCCATATCAATTAGAAGTTATCTTGTAACTGTGTACTATATAAACACAGACTTAGGGTTTACACTATATGTGTTATCATTATCGAGAAGATTATACATTATAACCTAGCAGCTCTTAGTGATATTTGTTCATCACTGAGAGAGAACAACAGTTCTTATTGTAACATAGTTTATTCAATATACTTGATCTTTGTTACATACCTGTGTTAAATCGATTTGATTGTATAAACACTGTATTCAACCCCCTTCTACAGTGTTGTGTGACCTAAAAATTGGTAGCAGAGCTTATCTGTTAACACACATACAGTAAAGATCCAAACAATCATGTCTGAAGAAGCACAAACTCCAACCAAGCCCACAAAATCTGAAGAAACTCAAAAGACTCAAACCCACAGTCGATATGAGACTATTAGGGTTCCCATACTGAGACCTTCTAAGTATACCATATGGAAAGTGAAGATGGCTATATTTCTGGAAGCTACAGATCCAGAATACCTTGACAGAATTAATGAATGACCACATCAGCCTACCAAGCTCTATATTGTAGTTGCTGATCAACCAACAAAGACCATACCAAAGGAGAAAGGTGAGTACACAGCTGAAGACATCTCATTTATTGCCAATGATGCAAGGGTAAGGCATTTGCTGCATAGTGCCATTGATAATGTCATGTCAAACAAGGTAATTAATTGCAAAACTGCAAAGGAGATATGGGATGCTTTGGAGACAAGATGCCAGGGAACTGATGCAATCAAGAAGAACAGGAAGACTATACTCACTCAAGAGTATGAGCACTTTGACTCAAAAGCTGATGAGTCATTAACTGATTTATATGACAGGTTTTCCAAACTCTTGAATGATCTGTCACTGGTCATGGACATCTCTAGACGATTTCCATGCTTTGATCACTTCATGTTCTCGTTCAAGCTGCTTCTTTATTTCAGTTTAAGTACAGATTACATAAAGAGAGTAATATCTGTAAATACTGATCATAAAGTCTGATGTATCAGAACATAAACTAAACATATTTAGAGAAAGAACCTGAAACCATTCCAAGTTCATTTACCAATCTTGTAAAAGTAGCTTCACATAGTGGTTTTGTGAAGATATCTGCTAGTTGTTGATCTGTTGGAACAAAATGCAATTCCACTGTACCTTCCATCACATGTTCCCTTATGAAATGGTACCTAATGCTGATGTGCTTTATCATTGAGTGTTGAACTGGATTACCTGTCATAGCAATAGCACTTTAATTATCACAGTAAATAGAAATTTTAGAAAATTCTAACCCATGATCCAGTAACTGATTCTTCATCCAAAGAATCCGTGCACAACAGCTTCCTGCAGCAATGTACTCTGCTTCTGCAGTTGATGTGGAAATTGACTTTTGTTTCTTGCTAAACCAAGAAACCAATCTGCCTCCAAGAAATTGGCAGCTTCCACTTGTGCTTTTCCTGTCAATTTTGCACCCTGCAAAATCTGCATCTGAGTAACCTATTAGCTTAAAGTCTAATTACCTAGGACACCACAATCCCAGATCAGCTGTACCCTAAGGTACTTGAAAATTCTTTTCACAACTGTTAAGTGAGGTTCTCTTGGATCTGCTTGAAATCTTGCACAAAGACATGTAGCATACATGATATCAGGTCTACTTGCAGTTAGATAGAGTAATGAGCCAATCATACCTCTGTAATCAGTAATATCTACTGATGTACCAGTATCCTTATCCAATTTTGTTGCAGTGGCCATAGGAGTGGATGCACTTGAACAGTCTTGCATTCCAAATTTCTTCAACAAATTTCCGGTGTACTTAGATTGACAAATAAAAGTTCCTTCTTCATTCTGCTTGACTTGAAGGCCCGGAAAATAGCTAAGTTCTCCCATCATACTCATTTGATAACTTGATTGCATTAGCTTGACAAACCTTTTACAAAGTCTGTCATTTGTAGAACTAAAAATGATAATCAACATATATCTGCACCAAAAGTAAGTCCTTTCCATGGTTGAGATAGAATATAGTTTTGTCAATAGTCCTCTGTTAAATTCACTTTCCAGAAGAAACTGAGCTAATGTCTCAAACCATGCTCTTGAAGCTTGCTTAAGGCCATAAAGTGATTTATCAAGTCTGTAGACATGATGAGGAAATTTTGAATCTACAAAACCTGGAGGTTGTTCAACATATACTTCTTCTTCCAATTCTCCATTAAGAAAAGCACTTTTTACATCCATTTGAAAGACTGTAAACTTTTATGAGCAGCATAAGCCAAAAATATCCTTATGGTTTCCAGTCTAGCAACTAGTGCAAATGTTTCATCTAATCAATTCCCTCCGGTTGAGAATATCCTTTTACAACCAGCCTTGCTTTATTCCTTATAATTATGCCATCACTATCAGTTTTGTTTCTGAACACCCATTTTGTACCAACAACAGATCTGTTCTTTGGTCTTGGCACTAGGGTCCAGACTTTATTTCTTTCAAATTCATTTAACTCTTCATGCATTACTTGCACCCAATCAGCATCTTGAAGAGCTTCTTCCACTTTCTTTGGTTCAGCCTGAGAAAGAAAAGAATGATAGAGACATTCATTTGATGTTGTTGTTCTAGTTCTAATGCCTGCTCCAGGATCTCCAATAATCAGGTATGTATGTGCTTTAGTCCACTTCCTTGCAGATGGAAGATTATCTCAAGAGCTGGATGCTCCCCCATGATCCATGATGTCTCCATCAACATTTTCTGATGCTCCCCCTGAAATTATGCTCTCTGAGTTGGATTCTTCAGAATTTGGTTTTCCAGAATTATCAGAACTTGGCCCATCAGAACTTGATGAATCAAAATTTGAGTTTCCAGAATTATCAGAACTTGGCCCATCAGAGCTTGACGAATCAGAACTTGAAGAGCCTGTTCTAGGTTCTGATGCTTCTTGAGATGTGATTGGATCTTCAATATGCCCCCCTGCACAAGTGCATTTTCCTTTGGAGTAGTCACCACAGTTTCAATAATATCAGAGTTTAACCCATCAGAGTTTGCAGTATCAAGATTTAGACTATCAGAATTTACAGAATCAGAATTTAAAGCTTCATTCTCAAATCTCAGCTGATCATGATCATTGAAATCTTCAAGTCAAGTAATCTTCTTATCATCAAAAGAGACATTGATAGATTCCATGACAACCCTTGTTCTTAAATTTTAGACTCTGAAGGCTTTTGTGGAAAGTGGATATCCAACAAAAATTGCTTTATCAGCTTTTAGATCAAATTTGGATAGCTATTCAGGATGAGTCTTAAGAACAAAACACTTGCATCCAAATACATGAAAGTACTTCAGATTTGGTTTTTTTTTTCTTCACCATCTCATATGGTGTCTTTCCATGCTTGTTGATAAGTGTTGCATTCTGAGTAAAATAAGCAGTCTGCACAGCTTCAGCCCAAAAGTAGGTTGGTAACTTTGCTTCATCAAGCATAGTTCGTGCAGCTTCAATAAGAGTTCTATTCTTTCTTTCAACAACTCCATTTTGCTGTGGAGTTCCAGGAGCAGAAAATTCCTGCTTTATTCCTTGGTCTTTGCAGAACTCTTCCATAATCATATTCTTGAACTCAGTGCCATTATCACTTCTAATGATTTTCACAGAGTCTTTGACCAATTTATCCAGTTGTTTGACATGTTCAATCAAGATAGATGCAGTTTCACTTTTTGTGTGCAAGAAATACACCCATGTGTATCTGGTAAACTCATCTACTATGACCATATCATATTTCTTCTTTACAATAGACAGGACATTCACTGGACCAAATAGATCAACATGTAGTAGGTGGTAAGGCTCAAGAATTGAAGATTCAGTCTTGCTCTTGAATGAAGATTTTCTTTGTTTTGCCTTTTGACATGAATCATAAAGGCCATCAGGAGCAAATACTGATTTTGGCAGTTCTCTCACAAGATCTTTCTTGACTATTTCATTTATATTGTTGAAATTTAAATGAGAGAGTTTCTTGTGCCAATCCCAGTTTTCTTCAATTGATGCTCTGCTTAACAGACAGATTGCAGAACCATCAGAACTTGTTGAAAGCTTGGCTTCATAAATGTTACCATACATGTATCCCTTTAGAATAACTTTGCATGTAGATTTGCTTACAACTTCACAGTGTTCTTCAAAGAAATCCACATGATAACCTCTGTCACAGATTTGACTAACACTCAGCAGATTGTGTTTAAGTCCTGAGACCAGAGCTACTTTTTCAATGATGATATTCCCAAGATTGATATTTTCATATCCCATAGTTTTTCCCATATTGCCATCTCCATAAGAAACTCCTGGGCCAGCTTTCTCCACAAAGTCTGATAGCAGGGCTTTGTTTCCAGTCATATATCCTGAACATCCACTATCAAGAACTAGGATGTTCTTCATGTTGACCAGCAATCACAAAGACCACTAATGATTAGTTTTAAGGACCCAAACTTGCTTGGATCCTTTGGCCTTATTAAGTTTGTTAACATTTGCAGCGGATTTAACATCAGAGTTTATGTTAACATTTTTCTTATCGGAATTTACAGTATCAGACTTTGCATCAGAACTTACACTAGAAGGAATAATGCTAACTTTCTTTAAAGAAGGTTTTATTTGATAATAATCATAGTACAAACTATGATATTCCTTACAAGTATAAATGGAATGCCATACACTACCACAATGAAAACAAAGATTTTGTGGCTTAAACCTAACAAACTGACTCTTAACTCCTGACTTAGAAGGTAAGGAGTTTATATTCTTATTCTTCCTGCAAAAAGAAGCCAGATGGTTAGAATTTCCACAGTTATAACATTTATTTCTAGGAGTATTAGGAACAGGCATATAATTATTGCTTTTATTCACACCTTCCTTTCCATTCCTATTTTTCCTAGGTGGCTTTACCTTGTTTACATCCTTAATCTCTTTCAGCTTGTACTTAAGCTGCTTCTTTGTCATTAAGCCTATGTTAACTTCAATTGTCTTATCCAGTTTCAATTTGTCAGAAGTTGACTCTGCCTTAACTTCTGTCTCAGTATCTTTCATCTTTTCAGAATCAGACTTTACAGATTTAGCTACAAACTTAATAGGATTTAACTTTGGCTTAGTAGTCTGTTTAACAATAATTGGCTTAATTTGTTCAGTTCCTGTTTCACTTTTATCATCTCCATAACCTAAGCCCTCTTTCCATTTTCCACTACTTAATAAATTCTGAGTTGTTCTGCCAGAGTTAGTCCAAGTCCTGATAATCTCTCTTTCATTTTCTAACTCAGTTTTTAGAGATTGATTCAATTTTAACACTTCATCTCTAACATAAAAAGCATCATCTCTTTCTTTCTGAGTTTGATGGAACATAACTAACTCTTTTTCTAAATAGTCATTCCTTTTCTTAAAAGCCAAATTTTTAGAAGTTAACCTATCACAAGTTAAAGTCTGATCTCTATAACTAATGAATATGGTTTTAAGATAAGATCTCAACTCATTAATATCATCAGTATGAAAAGCATAAGTTGTTTGAGGTACCTTTAACTCAGCAGCTTCAGAACTGCTATCAGCATTTGCCATCAAGGCATAGTTCACTTCATTCTCAGAATCTGAAGTGTCTGTCCAGCTTTTCTTCTTTGTGACAAGTGCCTTGCCTTTGTCACCTTTTCCTTTCTTGCAATCAGGAGATATGTGGCCTTTCTCACCACAATTGTAGCATTTTATATTTGAGTAATCTCCTCTGTCAGACTTTCCAGCTTTGCCTTCAGATTTTCTGAATCCCTTCTTATTAGAACTTCCACTTTTCCTGGAAAACTTCTTTCCCCTTCTGAATTTCCTGTAGGCTATCTTTGTGATACCTTTCACCATAAGAGCACACAATTTCATCATCTCTTCATCAGCATCCATCTCAGATAGACTTTCAGTTTCTGAATCCTCATCACTATCGGAACTTGATGACTCGGTATCAGACTTTGTGATGAGAGCCTTTCCTTTTCCTTTCTTTGAGACAACCACTTTGGGGGATTCCTCCTCAGCCTTAAGAGCAACTGTTCTTGACTTTCTCCCATGCCTCTTGCTTCTTTGATCCATCTCAAGTTCATGAGTTTTGAACATACCATAAATTTCATCAAGAGTAGTTTCATCAAGAGCATAGTTGTCTCCTATAGTAGTTGCCTTCAAATCCTAACTTTCAGGAAGAGCTAAAAGGAATTTATGATTAGTATCTTCAAGATCATATTCCTTATCCACCAGTGACAGATCATTCAAGAGTTTGAGAAATATGTCATATAAACCAGTTAATGACTCATCAGGTTTTGAGTCAAAGTGCTCATACTCTTGAGTAAGTATAGTCCTCCTGTTCTTCTTAATTGAATCAGTTTCCTGCCATCTTGTCTCCAAGGCATCTCATATCTCCTTTGCAGTCTTGCAGTTAATTACCCTGTTTGACATGACATTATCAATGGCACTATGCAGCAAATGCCTTACCTTTGCATCATTGGCAATAAATGAGATATCTTCAGTTATATACTCACTTTTCTCCTTTGGTACAGTATGTGCTGGCTGATCTGTAACTATAACAGAGAGCTTGGTTGGCTTATATGGACCTTCATTAATTCTTTCAAGGTATTCTGGATCTTTAGCTTCCAGAAACATAGCCATCCTCACTTTCCATATGGGATACTCAGAAGGTTTCAGTATAGGAACCCTAATAGTCTCATATCCATTATGGATTTGAGTCTTTAGAGTTTCTTCAGTTTTGGTGGGCTTGGTTGGAGTTTTCTCTTCTTCAGACATGATTGTTTTGAATCTTTACTGTACATGTGTTAACAGATTGCTTTGATACCACTTGTTAGGTCACACACACTGTACAAGGGGGTTGAATACAATGTCTAGTACAATCAAATCGAATTAAGAACACAAGTATGAAACACAGAATAATATTATTAATGAAACAGTAATACTATGGAACCGTTCTCTCTCAGTGATGAACAAATATCACGAGAGCTGCTAGGGTTACAATGAATAATATTCTCGATTATGATAACACTTATAGTGTAAACCCTATGTTGTGTTTATATAGACACACAGTTACAAGATAAACTTCTAATTGACATCGAACATAAGTCTGCATCCTAAAATATATTAACTAGTTATCTTTTCTTCCAAGTATTCTATTCTTCATAGAATTCTTCTCCATGCATATCTCTTCTTGTGTTTGTCTTAATCTTCTTTCCTTCAATCAATCATCTTCCTCATCTGAATGTCTTCTTAAGTCCTGATATTATCTCCTGATAAATATCTTCTGATATCTTAAGTTCTGATAACTTAAATTCTGATATCTTAAGTTCTGACTTCAGTATAAGTACTGATTTCCAGTTAAGTACTGATTTGTCCTGTTAGTTAAGATTTGAAAACTAAACATAAATCATTATTAGACATGACATCACAAATATATCTAACATCTTCACCCTTTCTCTGAGGCCTGATCTTCATGATCTTCATGATCTTCTTCCAGAGTTTATTCTTAGGCTTGAGTCTGTTTATAGAAAAATACTCATGTATAATCTATTTACACTTTTACAGACTCAAGTAATACAATATAAAATGCAAACTTAGATTATCATACCACTTACTTAAGGCCATCAATTTGACTTAGTCTTTTTATAGTACATGCATGTCTTGTTGAACACACCTTACTCAAAATACCAATCAAATCCAGCCATGTCACACTAAAGAAAATCACAAACCTACCTTCATTCAAGCCACCAACCAAAACTCACTTCAAGACTGTTGGAGGAAAACCAAGGAAAATGCAAGATGATGCTGGTGTCATCTAGAACTGCTTCAATCAAGATGACTTTCTTCCTCTAAATATGAGCATAACAGATGATGACTATTTCTAACAATTATTTAAAGAAATTGTCAAAGTCTGTGTTGTCTCTTTAGAAGAAGTCAGAATCTACTATTTGGATGACTCCTTCATTTTGCTTGGCATGTCCAACCACAGAATTGAAGAGGGTGATCAGCTTGATGAAGGACAAGGATACAAGTACAAGGATGTGGAAGGTTGTGATGTCTGAAAGGTTGAGAGAAAGAAATGAAATACATGCAAGATTAAGGGTTGAAAAGGAAGAAAGGGATAGGAAGTATGCCAAGGAGATAGAGATATTTAAAAAAAAGATCAAATGAGCTTAAGGCAAGGGGGTTGAGTAGAATATCAAAAAAATGAAAATTTCCAGAACATTCAACTTGATAGATTCTCAAGATTTGGAGTTGGTTATCTCAATGGTTACACATTAGATGAATGGCTCAAGTTGGTAGAAGCCTTAAGAGGGACATAAATAATTGAAGAACTACAAGTACTAGTAAATCTCAAGGATCTCATTAGGAAACAACCAGGCTATGAAAAAGTTACTTGATGGTTGTAATTGTTGAACTTATATAATCATCAAATGTATAAAAGTTTGTATTTGTTAATCTGTCAAGTTTTATGTAATTGATTTTAGCTTAGGGTTAGTCTTGTTATTAGTCATTAATTTGTGATAAGCAATCTTCTCACAAATTGGGAGAGATTGTTGTTGTGACAATGGGTTAGTTGAAAGGAAGAATAGAACTTTGGTTGAGGCTGCTAGAACAATACTGCAAGATGCTATCTTGCCAACTAGTTTTTGGGAAGAAGTTGTCAACATTGCGTGCTACACTCAAAACAGATATCTCATCAACAAAAGTATTGGCAAATCACCCTACTCAATCTTATCAAAAAGGAAGCCCACTGTGAAGCATCTGCATGCGTTTGGAAGCAAGTGTTATGTTCTAAAAGATAACTCTGAATATGTGGGAAAATTTGACTCTAAAGTTTTTGAAGCAATTTTTCTGGGATATTCATTGGTAAGAACTGCTTACAAAGTTTATGTGCTTGAACAAAAGAAAATTATGGAAAGCACATATGTGGATTTTGATGATGACAAGTGTTCAGGATTGGAATGCCTTGATGAGAATGAAGCTGGAGCCCTTAAGTTTGAAAATCTCAACATTGATAGTGATTCTGAAGATGAAGCTGAAATCAATACAAGCAACAGAATGAATGAAGAGTCAACTGAGCAAGTGAATCATGAGAATGTAAACTCATCTCATACACCTGAATTTGATAGCACAAACTCAGGGGGAGAAATAGAAGAAAGTTCTGCAAGTCATGGCAAATGTGAAGAAAATACAGAAAATTCAAGTCAACAAAATCATACCAGAAAATGTGATAGGAGTCACACAAGAGATGCAATTATTGGTGATCCAAATGCTGGTGTGAGGTCTAGAAGTGCAACTGCTAATGAATGTCTACATGCATGCTTTTTGTCATAAATTGAGCCCAAGAAAACTGAGGAAGCTCTACTTGATCCTGACTGGATATCTGCTTTGCAAGAAGAGCTAAATCAATTTGAAAGAAAAAAGGTTTGGAAGTTGGTTCTTGTAGCAAAGAACAGAAGCATAATTGGAATAAAGTGGGTGTACAAGAACAAAATGGATGAAAATGGAATTGTAACAAGAAACAAAGCAAGGCTGGTTGCAAAAGGCTACTCATAGGAAGAAGGAATTGATTATGATGAAACTTTTGCTCCAATTGCAAGAATTGAAGCAATAAGGATCTTTCTTGCATTTTTTGCACACTCAAACTTCAAAGTGTATCAAATGGATGTAAAGAGTGCATTCCTTAATGTTGAGTTAGAAGAAGAAGTTTATGTGCAACAACCACCTGACTTTGAAGATTCTGAATTTCTAGATTTTGTTTACCAACTTTTAAAGGATCTCTATGGACTAAAGCAAGAACCTAGAGCTTGGTATGACACATTATCAGAATTTTTGCTTAAACATGGATTCACTAGAGGAACAATTGACAAGACTCTATTCTACAAGCAACATGGTGGTGATATAATCCTATTCATACCTATGTGGATGATATCATTTTTTGTTCTACTAATAAAAAATTATGTCAAAGATTCTCAAGACTCATGTAGAGTGAATATAAAATGAGCATGATAGGAGAATTAAGTTACTTTATTGGACTTCAAGCCAGTCAAAGAAGTGATGGAATTTTCATCAGCCAAACTAAGTATGTTAAAGATTTATTGAAGAAATTTGGAATGGTTGATTGTTCACCTGCATCAACACCTATGTCTATAGCTACAAAGTTGGATGAAGATAAGAAAGGACAAAGTGTAGACATCTCAGGTTATAGAAGAATGACTGGATCTTTATTATATTTGACTGCTAGTAGACCAGACATTATGTTTGCAACATATCTGTGTGCAAGATTTCAAGCTAATCCAAAGGAATCACATTTAATGGCTGTGAAGAGAATTTTCAGATACTTGAAGGGAACACCAAACTTGGGATTGTGGTATCCTACGGGAACTGGATTTGAAGCAGTTGGATACACAGATGCAGATTTTGCTGAATGCAGGGTTGACAGAAAGAGCACTAGTGGAAGCTGTCAATTTCTTGGACAAAGACTTGTATCCTGGTATAGCAAGAAATAACAATCTGTATCAACTTCCACATCTAAGGATAAATACATAGCTGCTGGAAGTTGCTGTGCTCAAGTGCTTTGGATTAGAAATCAGCTAATGGATTATGGCCTAGTGTTAGGGCGAAAACACGCGCTAATATTCACGCAAGTATACGTGTCCGTAAGTAGTATAAGATATAAATCAGATTCGTTCCCACAGAGACTGATTTAGGTTAAGTTCAATTTATGCACCCATGCAACAATGTATGATTATCGCTCAATGCTAAGACAAATAACAAATTGAGTTTTTATTAAACTAAGAGATTATACTAAATAACATTAACTAAGAGAATTGAGGTTGAATTACTATATATGACAAATATGGGATTCTAACTTCATTAAATACTTCATTCAATAGCCTTTTTATTCTTAACATTAGCATGTGATGGTGATGACACTAATCAGATAACACGAAACTGATAAATGCCAACTTTCGTTGCACGAGTACCATTCTACCAGACATCCATAAAAGAGATAGAAGCTGAATAGGCACCAATTATATTGAGACCCTATATGTCTATAGAATTTGACAACATAACGGTTTAAGCATAAGTTATCTATCTTGATTATATAGGGCAAGTAAAACGGTTAGAGTTACCCACTAATCATGCATACAATACATGAACCTATGCTAGCATGGCAAGTTCTAAACCTCTATATTCATTGTCGCTTCAATAGAGATTAACACGCTATCTTATATGTTAGCTACGCACATAAGATGAATAAGCACAACCAATACTAAGATATCAATCAATCACCACACACCAAGATATCGGAACAACTTATTTTTTGAAATCCATAAGTAAATCCGCTAGAATCCCATGACAATGATTAGCCCATAATTAATATCATCGTCACCATGGGTTCCAATGAAAGCATGGTATAAAACAAGGTCTTAATAAACTGAATAATAGTTAAAGTACGAATAAACGAGATCTAGGTTCAACAAGAACGAAAACGAGCATCCAAAGTTACAACTAATTCAAATAATCACAAGTTGAAAACAAGATCTTCTTTTCCAGAGTTGTTCTGTTCCTTTAGGTCTTTTCCTTAGTATCCCAATCTTCCCGGATGATGAAAACCTTTTTTTTTAAGTATATATACGCCCCTAGTGGACCTGGACCCTTAAAATCATCAAATTCCACTCAAAAAGGCTTTTTTCAGTGAAATCAACGACCAGCCATGCCCCGGGCGGGCGCTCAGCTCCCGGGCGGCCGCTCAGCTCCCGGGCGGCCGCTCAGCTCTCCGGGCGGGCGCCTGGAGCCTATCTGGAAAAATTTCTGATGAATCTTGTTTTGGCCATAACTTGAGTTCTACTCGTCAGAATTAGGTGATTCAACTGTCCACGCGAAGCTATTGAGATTCTCTACAACTTGACAATAGCCTTGGCTTCCAATTCTGATCACTTTTTATCATATTTCCTTTAAAAACTCTTTTCTTCATATAACTGATACCTGAAATGCAATAACATAAAAACACATCAAAATACCAACTTGAGTCCAAAACACCAACAAGCGTTCCAAGTGGATATAAAATCCACTTATCATACCCCCAAACTTGAATCGATGCTTGTCCTCAAGCATAAACATACTCAAAACTACAAAACAAACCTAATGCATGAATGCAACTACATGAATTTAACTAATTGATAATGCAATCGATCCCCTCAGAATAACCATAAGCAAATGAATAAGCCAATGCCTCTAAGAATGCAATAACTTGAAACAGAGTTCGAATAAATCCCACAAACCAACTCACAAACCAGAAACGTGCGTGTGTGAAATGTTTAACAGATATCTCTCGATACTAGATCAATAACCATAACTTATCTATCATCGAAACATTCAAAAGTTTATAAACAGAATAAACAATAAACGCATTATGACTCACAACACCTCATTTCTACTAGAGTTATACAAGGATTCACACTATTATTGAATACATAGCAAAGATGCTTATTTGACCGTGCAATGAAATGCAATAATACCCATGTACCGAGCGTTAGGTTAGCGGATCCCAGACTATAAAAGCCTTAGGTCACTAGGCACAAAGTCCCCTAGAACTTAATAGCTCACTCATGATCAATTATGCATAAACACATACTTTTTTCTCTTTTTTTTTCTTTTTTTACAACAATTTCTGAATGAGTGCGTTTCACTCCATCTCATTCAACCCTGGACTACTCATAAAAATATGAGCCGGCTACTAGCCATTTGACGCCTAGCCTTACAAAAACTAGCAATGAAATCCAAGTTTTTCTCCAGATAAAAAAAATCAGTGTTTTTACGTCATTATGAGAATATCACAAATTCTAAATATAACCAAGTGATTAAATCTCAACAACAAACAAGTATGATCATGATCTAGATCAAAAGCAACCCTATAAGACTTTGTGAAAATATTTGTTTCTGGCATGCAAATCAATTCATTAGGACTTAAATATCCATCTATTCGTCATCACCACACTCAAATCAACATCAACTTATCAAATATCATATTTCATCTTAAGGGATCATGCTAAATATGCATGCAAATGCAACTATATGAAATCACATAAAAATAAACAAATATGTCCTAAATGAACAATCATGCAAAAATATGAATGAACTACAACTAAACATGCAATATGAATCTATATGGACACACACTACTAATCCTTACATTATCACCCCCAAACTTAAAATTTTCAATGTCCTCATTGAAGGTAATAATAAGGATTTTAGGCATACCTAGTTAGCGAGAGAGTCACCCTCGTCGGGTGGAGGATCAGGTGGCCAATCAACCTCGCCACCAGTGTCTTGGACAACAGTACCGAAAGCCTGTGTCAAATCTGTAGCAAAATGACAGTGAATGTCGTGCATGGCCTCCATATGCCTAATTACTCGCCTGTACTGCTCATCACCAATACCAGTCCTATCAACTACCTGCTGCACATGAGAAGAACCCTCTGTAGGCCCTGGAGGATTCGTTCGGCTACCCTCTACATCATCAAGAATATATCCCAAGCCTTTATCATGGGGTGCACCTAAGAATGCATAACTCAAGTGATCTGGCATTCGGTTGAGCTCAAGTGTGTGAGCTTCTTGAATAAATGGTTCAAAATGCTCCTGAGAAATTTTCAGCTCTGTTAACCCAAGAGAATCAAATGGCATATCTAACTTCCTCTTCCATGGAGGTGCATTCAAAACCTGCAGTTGCTCTACTCCTTCCTTGTCATCAATAACTGATTTCCCCATTAAGGATCTCTTTAAAGTCTCTGACTTTGGCAATTGTTCAGGTTCCGAATTCATGACAGAGTCTACCTACTCTACGTTAAAGCACTCATCTTTAGCTGTGGGTAACTTTATTGCCTTGAACACATTAAAAATGACCTTTTGATCGTAAACCTTCATCGAAAGCTCTCCTTTTTGCACATCGATCATAGTTCGGCCTGTAGCTAAGAATGGCCTTCCCAAGATAATGGGAATCTTCTTATCTTCCTCGAAATCAAGAATTACAAAGTCGGCAGGAAATATGAGTTTATCCACCTTGACCAAGACATCCTCCACTATACCTCGTGGATAAGCGATGAAACGATCAGCTAGTTGCAATGACATGTATATTGGTTTCGGATCAGGCAGACCAAGCTTCTTGAAGATAGATAAGGGCATCAGATTGATGCTAGCTCCTAAATCACATAAACACTTGTCGAACGACAAGTTTCCGATGGTGCAAGAAATAGTGAAGCTTCCAGGATCTTTAAACTTCGGAGGCAACTTCTGTTGCAGCACATCACTGCATTCCTCTGTTAGAGCAACGGTCTCTAAGTCATCGAGCTTCACTTTTCGAGAGAGAATACCTTTCATAAACCTCGCATAGCTAGACATCTGTTCAAGAGCTTCAGTGAAAGGTATGTTGATATGAAGTTTCTTGAACACCTCCAAAAACTTCTCAAACTGCTTATCCTGCTTTTTCTTCTGCAGCCTCTTAGGAAAAGGAGGTGGAGGATAGATCTGTTTCTCCCCTGTATTACCCTCAGGAGGAGTGTGTTCCACATTAGTCTTCCTTGGTTACACCTCTACTTCCTTTACATCTTCTTCAGCCAAAACTTCAGATTCTGGAACTTGAGAATTTTCAGGCTCTTCATCTTGCTGAATTTGGGGGCTTGCAACCTTTCCAGACCTTAAGGTGATGGCGTTCACCTGTTCTTCAACTTCCCTCTTGCCTGGGTTGGCTTCTGTATCACTAGGAAGCATTCCTGGTGGCCAATTCAATAAAGCATTATCAATTTACCCTATTTTATTCTTTAGAGTCTTGATAGAAATAGCCTGGATTTGGCATATAAGAGCCTGGTTTTTGCACATTAGCCGCAACTCCTCCAATTCAGATTTTTCATTCGAAGATAGACCTGCATCATGCTTTTGTTGTTGAATTTGGAGTTGTTGTTTTGGTGCAATTTGTTGCTGAAAACCAGGAGGGTTGAATAGCTTATTTCCAAACTGCTGGAACGGCTGTTGCATCGCATTGTGATTGTTGCTCCAGCTGAAGTTAGGTAGATTCCAGTTGTCCGGATGATAAGTGTCTGGAACTGGTTGCTGCGATCTCAGAAAGTTGCTCACAAACTGAGCTGATTCACTAGATATAGCGTATTGCTCTTTCACATGCGGACTTGCACACAGCTCACAAACACTAATTATCTGCTTAACACCATAGTTAGCCAGAGTATCGATCTTCATAGACAATGCCTTTAGTTGAGCAGTGATAGCCGTAGCTGTATCCACCTCAAGAACTCCTGCTACCTTGCTCTGTGGTAATCTCTGGGCTGGATACTGATATTCATTAGCAGCCATCAGTTCAATTAGATCATAAGCTTCCTCATAGCTCTTTGCCCATAATGCTCCACCTGCTGCTGCATCGAGCATGGGTCTGGACTGTGCTCCCAACCCATTGTAAAAACAATTGATGATCATCCAATCAGGCATTCCATGACGAGGACACTTCCTAAGCATCTCCTTGTAGCGCTCCCAAGCTTCATATAAAGATTTTCTTGATTGCTGCGCAAATTGAGTAAGAGCATTCCTGATTGCAGTTGTCTTCGCCATAAGGAAGAATTTAGTAAGAAACTTTTAAGCAAGATCTTCCCAAGTAGTAACCGAACCAGCTAGTAAAGATGGTAACCAGCTCTTAGCCTTGTCCCTCAGAGAGAATGGGAACAGTCTCAGCTTCACAGAATCTTCAGAAACACCATTGAACCTGAAGGTGTCGCAGATCTCTATGAAATCCCTAATGTGTGTATTGGGATCTTCCGTTGGAGAACCCCCAAACTGGACTGAAATCTATACCCATTGAATTATGCCAGGCTTGATCTCAAAGGTATTAGCTGTGATAACTGGCCGGATAATGCTAGATTGAATGTCATTGATCTTGGGTTGAGAAAAATTCATCAAGGCTTTCGTTCGTGCTGCTGGATCTCCCATTGTAATGAGTACCTGAAACACAAACAAATAAACCGTGAAATAAAATAATCCGAGTTTGTGAACTTTAATGACCACTGATGACAAGCATATAAACTAAAAATTAACACCGAGTCCCCGAAAGCGGCGCCAAAAACTTGTTAGGGCGAAAACACGTGCTAATATTCATGCAAGTATACGCGTTCACAAGTAGTATAAGATATAAATCAGATTCGTTCCCACAGAGACTGGTTTTGGTTAAGTTCAATTTATGCACCTATGCAACAATGTATGATTATCGCTCAATGCTAAGACAAATAACAAATTGAGTTTTTATTAAACTAAGAGATTATACTAAATAACATTAACTAAGAGAATTGAGGCTGAATTACTATATATGATAAACATGGGATTCTAACTTCATTAAATACTTCATTCAATAGCCTTTTCGTTCTTAACCTTAGCATGTGATGGTGATGACACTAATCAGATAACACGAAACTGATAAACGCCAACTTTCGTTGCACGAGTACCATTCTACCAGACATCCACAAAAGAGATAGAAGCTGAATAAGCACCAATTATATTGAGACCCTATATGTCTATAGAATTTAACAACATAACGGTTTAAGCATAAGTTATCTATCTTGAGTACATAGGGCAAATAAAACGGTTAGAGTTACCCACTAATCATGCATACAATACATGAACCTATGCTAGCATGGCAAGTTCTAAACCTCTATATTCATTGTCATTTCAATAGAGATTAACACGTTATCTTATATGTTAGCTACACACATAAGACGAATAAGCACAACCAATACTAGGATATCAATCAATCACCACACACCAAGATATCAGAACAATTTATTTATTGAAATCCATAAGTAAATCCGCTAGAATCACATGACAACGATTAGCCCATAATTGAACTCATCGTCACCATGGGTTCTAATGAAAGCATGATATAAAACAAGGTCTTAATAAACTGAATAATAATTAAAGTACGAATAAACGAGATCTAGGTTCAACAAGAACGAAAACGAGCATCCAAAGTTACAACTAATTCAAAGAATCACAAGTTGAAAACAAGATCTTCTTTTTCAGAGTTGTTCTATGTTTTTAGGTCTTCTCCTTGGTATCCCAATCTTCCCGGATGATGAAAACCCTTTTTTTTAAGTATATATACGCTCCTAGTGGACCTCAAAAAAGGCTTTTTCAGCGAAATTAGCGACCAGCCGCGCCTCGGGCAGCCGCTCAGCTCTCCGGGCGGGCGCTCAGCTCCCGGGCGGCCGCTCAGCTCTCCGGGCGGGCGCCTGGAGCCTGTCTGGAAAAATTTCTGATGAATCTTGTTTTGGCCATAACTTGAGTTCTACTCGTCAGAATTAGGCGATTTAACTGCCCACGCGAAGCTATTGAGATTCTCTACAACTTAAAAATGGCCTTGGCTTCCAATTTTGATCACTTTTTATCATATTTCCTTCAAAAGCTCTTTTCTTCATATAACTGATATCTGAAATGCAATAACACAAAAACACATCAAAATACCAATAACTTGAGTCCAAAACACCAATTTAAGCTTGTAATAAAGCGTTCCAAGTGGATATAAAATCCACTTATCACCTAGTGTTACATAAAATTTCAATTATGTGTGACAATACTAGTGCTATTTCTATTGTGGCTAATCCGGTAAATCATTCTAGAAAAAGCACACTGATGTAAGGTACCATTTTATTAGAGAACATGCTGCAAATGGTACTATTTAGCTTATTTTTGTTCCAACTGAAAAACAACTAGCTGACATTTTTACTAAACATTTGGATGAAGCAATTTTCACTAGACTTGTTGGTGAAATTGGAATGTTAAATTCTTCATTCTAAAGGCAAGAACTCAGCTAATATGTTACAGCAGATTAATTTCTAGCGAATCAAAATTAATTTGATTTGATTGGAAATTAACTGGAATATGAGTTATAAATATTTCAGAAATCTCTATATATTCATTTTTCAAAATTCAAAATTTAGCTTGGATTTTTTTTAAAATTCTAAGAAAACTGTCTAACTGTTAATTTGCATTTTCAATATGTAAAATTAGCACAAGATAGAATCAAAAAGCAACAAAAGTATATAGAGAACTGAGTTCTCGATAAGTCTTACTGACTTCTCGACAAGTCATTTTGAGACTTCTCGATAGAGTTCTCGATAAGTCATTTTCTTGACTTCTCGACAAGCATCATTATGACTTCTCGATAAGTTTTGTAGAGATCTCGACATATGTTAATTCATAGAGTTCTTTACAAGTATCCACCTTTAGACTTCTCGATAACTTAGAATTGGAATAATTTAGTTCAGTAAATTATTTTAGTAAAATAATTTTGATATAAAAGCATTCTAATTTTATTTTGATTTAATCAAATAAAAATTAGAATATTCAGTCCATTCTGGACAAACTGGGTATTTATTTGACATCTCGATAAATCACTATCTAGTTCTTGATAAGAGTCAAGAAGTGACATATTGATATGTATCTATTCTCTCACGTGACTTCTCGATAAGCAAATCCCAAACATTTATTTCTAGTTCTTGACAAGTCACGTGCCTTTTTCTATAAATACCCAGACACCTCGACATAACCCCTATTTACGCTTTCGAGATCTCAAGTGACCTAACTTTTGCAAATCTTAACCATTCTCTCTCATTTTGAACTCTTTCTCTTTCAAATTTCTTATCCAATCAAATTCAAACTATATCAATGGCAGCCAACAATGTTAGAGCTATTATCCCCAATGATGGCACCAACTACTTGGCTTTTACAGATGCTAATCAAGCTCTTGATAGTTTCAAATGTTTTGTCAAGTTTCTAATTGAACTTGCAGGAGCCTTGATTGCAAATCCTATTCTCTACCTGGATGTGCTCAATGACTTTTAGAACTCAGCCATAATGGAGACAATTGTGCATGACAACCAATAAGCTTCCTTGGTGGTTAAGTGCTCAATTCAAGGGAAGCAGGTGAAGTTTTGTGCTAGTGATGTAAACAAAGCACTGGGTATTCCTACAGAAGGGTTAGTAGATGCACCAACAACACACGATTTAGATGAGTTCATGGACTTCATCAACTACAGTGAAAATATTGACCTGTCCATAGTGAACAATAAATATCTAATAAGGGAGTGGTCATTTCTTATTGACTCCATTGTGAGGGCATTCACATGCAGGAAGACATGATATGATAACATATCCAGTGTATTACAGAAGCTAGTGTTCTCCATGGCATACAATAAGCCACTCAATGTTGGGGCATTGATCCTGGACGAACTTAGCACCAGACTCACTATGCCATTGGTAAGTAGAGGTAAGGAAATCTTCTTTCCTAGATTTATTATGTCTACTTTAATTTATAAAGTAACAGACATAAATATGCTTGAAGGTATTGACAGAACCAAAATAAGCAATTGTAAGCAAGTGTCCAAAATATTATTTGGTTCACGAATTACAAAGAATAAGGTGGAGGTATCACTGAATCTTACTGACTTCATGTTAGAAAGAAGGACCTACCTCTACCCTTTGTCTGACATGAGATCAAGTGCAATAACTAATACAGTTATGGCTTATGTTCCTGTGGAAGTACAAACACAGGAACACCAACAGGGGCCTTCCACAACTGAGACCCTTCCTTCTTTACCATTAGAAGCTAGGAAACCAACCACTTCATCTTCTCAACAGGGTAGAGTGAGTAAAAAGAAGAGAAAGTAGACACCTCTATCTGTTGTGAATGAGAGTGGTGAGGACCAAATACAACTAGAGTCTAACTTGGTCAAAAAGTTAAAGAAGGTAAAGAAAACTGAGTTGACCACTCAATTAGCTACCTCTGCATCTTTTCAAAAGGATGCAGTTATAACAGAGGGATCTAAACAGACTCTAGAAACATTCTCTTAATAGGGTGTCTCTATTGAACAAAGAACTCTCCTCAGTGCATCTTGTAAAGAGTCGGCACCACAACTTGAGCACACCCAAGTTTATGAAAGAATAAATAAGGATGACACACACATTGAGATCACATCATTTGAAACTCCCTCATCCATTCAGGGGGAGCTGCCAACACTCAAATCTCAAATCACTAATCTCATCTCTCAAATTTCTAATACCTATAATGAAACACTTGAATCCACTTCTCAAGTGTTGTCAAAATTAAGTGACACTGTTCAAGAGACTGTGCTCACCACCCAGGAACCACAATTAGTTGGTGAGAAGCTACAAGCTGGGGTAGATCTTGATGACACCAACAAAAATACAGGGGTTTAATCAGTTTTTACTGAAGACCCTGTGATGGTACCAAATACACCTTCATGTGCAAATCAATCTTCACGGATTGAAAGGTCTGAGGGTAGTACTCCTAAGGGGGAGCTATCTAAGTCCTCTCCAATTCAATTAGAGGTTCCTCATGTAGGGACAACTCCACTCAAAATCCTGGCTGAAATTGCTTTATCAATAGAAGTTGGGAGTAAAATTGCCAATGATCCAACTATTGGGGAGGCAAGTATAGCACATTCAAGTGCCCGTTATTTGAAAGAAGAGCAAGGATTTTAGGCCATGGTGCATGAAATTAACCAGGTCAACTCCCTTCCAATTCAAATGGAGGTTCCCATTACTGGTGAACAACACACTGTCAAAACCATAGTTTCTACTATGAGTTCAACTGTGATTCCAATAGCAGGGTTACCTACCACCTCACAACCCTCCATCTCAAACCAAACAAACATCACATCTACCTCTAACTCTACTCAACAACCTTCTCACCTCATCTCTCTTTGGCTACAGGATGCTCAATCTCATCCAATCACAATAAATGATCTCCTTGTATACCAATTAGTAGGCCTTGTAAACATTAACCAACAGTTACTCACAACAAACATGTCCAATCAGGATTATCAAGCTATCTTGCTATCAAATAAAGAAGATGTTGAAAAACAGCAACACAAGATTGTTAATGAAGCTGAGCAGGATGAGAATGTGGATGCTTGGCTATCTAAGGATTTCAATTTAGAAATGGATGAGGTCTTGGCTAGATTCAGAGAAGAATATGTCACCATCCTAGGAAGTAATGCCAAGACTCTTAGTCCACATGAAGTATATAATGCTATTACAGAAGTCTATAAGGCACAGATCAAAGCTTTCCACCTCATTGGTAAAATATTAGAATAAACACTGAATAGTCATTAAGACATGATTGGGAGGTTGGTGAAAGATAAACTTGATCAACTTGTGCCATCTCAGGTAGAGATCAAAAATAAATTCAACAAATTTGTTGAGAAAATGGCCAGGTTTGATGTGACAAGTATGGAGCAAGGCATCAAAAACTTAAAGAAATCATTTTTGGCTCTTTATGAAGTTGTCCAAAATCAAATCACTAGCAACAATGACACAAAGGTCAAATTGGAGCAACTTCACCAAGCCAGGTATGAAACATCAGCATTATTGATAGAGGGAATTAAGGAATCTGTTCAAGCCACTTTTGGTGCTCTTCTCTCATCAAGCTCACAACAACCATTCTCCATATCAACCAATCTACAAATATAGTCTCTACAATAACAAGTCTATACTCTTCAAGCCTCCAATGATTCTCTTACAACACTGGTCACTGCTCTCACTACTTTGGTGCAGAGTCAACAACAGGATATAAAGACCCTAGTAGACTCTCACAGACACCTTTAAATTCAAAATTCTGTCTCTTTGGGGTGCTATTATGGGTGCTTTGAACAAACCTCTCCCTACATTTCCTGAAGCTATTAGGCCAGAAATTTCAAGTCCTCTACTCATGCCTGCTACCAAGGCTAAGGGGGGATAGAAGCTAGAATTCAAGAATCAAAGAAGTTGGTCTACAATCAAAAGAAGCTGGAAAATCAATATCACAATCTGGCCAAAGCTCTACTCAAGTTAAAATTTCTCAAGATGTTAGTAAAGATAGACTCCAAAAAGTTACAGAAGGACCCTATCAAGACAAGGAGTTCAATGAGCTACTAACTGTGCTAAGAGTCTCTCTTCACAATAACTACATCACCTACAAGAGAGCTTTGGTCAATAATATCAACTTTTTAAGAGTGGTGATCGTAAAGAATAGAAACTTCTTGGAGGAAAGGATAGTGGCTAATGTCAATGATCTACATGTGTCTCTTTCAAATCTGCAATTTAGAGAGCATCTGAGCTGGATGTCATCATTGATAGAGTAAATCCAGTCATTCCAGAGGACACTCAACTGCTTAATGAACTCAAAAAGGCTCAGATAACTGTTTTTTATGAAGCCTGTCTCATCCAAGCAAAGGGGTGACCTACGTCTGTCCTCAATCCAGAAAGTGCAAATATTTTACAATCCCCAAAAATTGTGTTAGGGGTAATATCAGATTATTCATGACATTGGAAACTGATCTCAAGACAAAGAAGAAGAAGACAAATGAAGATGAGGATGTGATAAGGTGGGGAGATACTTGCAGAATGCTGAAACCATGTTGCCAACTACTCAATTCAATACCAAGGATGATTTGGATGATGATGAGCAGAAAAAGGATGAACACAAAACTTCTGGCTCAAATCCAAGTCAATATTTTAAGGAAACAGGAAGCAAGGTGTATGAGAAGAAGAAGGGAAGAGAAGAGAAGAAAGAAGAAGGGAAGAAAAGTAGAAGAGGCGGTGAAGGTGAATCAAAGAAACAAAATGTCCAGGAAGCTAAAATGTCACAAATAAAACCTACTCAAACCTCTAAACCTATCCAAACATCATCTCAACCAATCCTACCTCAAAAGCCAAAATTTTTGTATAAACAAACTACAAACACCTTACTCAAAATACCAATCAAATCCAGCCATGTCACACTAAAGAAAATCACAAACTTACCTTCATTCAAGCCACCAACCAAAACTCACTTCAAGACTGTTAGAAGAAAACCAAGGAAAATGCAAGCTGATGCTGGTGTCATCTGGAACTGCTTCAATCAAGATGACTTTATGCCTCTAAATATGAGCATAACAGATGATGACTATTTCCAATAATTATCTGAAGAAATTGTCAAAGTCTGTGTTGTCTCTTTAGCAGAAGTCATAATCTACTATTTGGATGGCTCCTTCATTTTGCTTGGCAGGAAAGTAATGGAAACACTTTCAACCACAGAATTGAAGAGGGTGATCAGCTTGATGAAGGATAAGGATACAAGTACAAGAATGTGATATTGTTGAGAGAAAGAAATGAAAAACATGCAAGATTAAGGGCTGAAAAGGAAGAAAGGGATAGAAAGTATGCCAATGAGATAGAGATATTTGAACAAAGATCAAATGAGCTCAAGGCAAGGGGGTTGAGTAGAATATCAAAAGATGGACATTTCCTAAATATTCAAATTTGTAGATTCTCAAGATTTAGAGTTGGTTATCTCAAAGGTTGCACATTGGATGAATGGCTCAAGCTGGTAGAAGCCTTAAGAGGGACATAAATAATTGAAGAACCACAAGTACTAGTAAATCTCAAGGACCGCATTAGGAAACAACCAGGCTATGAAAATTTCACTTGATGGCTGTAATTGTTGAACTTATCTAATCATCAAATTTATAAAAGTTTGTATTTGTTAATCTATCAAGTTTTATTCAATTGATTTTAACTCAGGGTTAGTCTTGTTATCAGGCATGAATTTTTGATAAACAATCTTCTCATAAATTGGGGGAGATTGTTGTGCAAGACATGCCTATACAATAACAAGACTAAGTCACATTGACAATCCTGAGATTTAGTTGTTTGATAATAAATTTTGTATTCTGTATTGTATTTCTTGAGTTTGGAAAAAGGTTAGAAGATTAGACTGGAATATTTTTCTATGAACAGATTCAAGCTAAGGAATAAACTATGGAAGATGATCAAGCCATGATCATGCCTCAGAGAAAAGTGTAGAAGCTTGGAGTTGAATAAAACTATTTTATTAAAAATATTCTAAGTTAAGATATCGACAAGTCACCTTTCAAGTAATATCAAGAAGTCCAGAATAGCTTATCGAGAAGTCCAAAATGGCTTATAGTGAAGTCTTAGAGATATCGACAAGTCAAATGAAGATGTAGAGAACTAGAGATATTGACAATTCATTTCTGCATGTAGAGAACTTAGAGATATCGACAAGTCAAAATGAAGATGTGAAGAATTGGAGATATCGACAAGTCAAAATAAAGATATGAAGAATTAGAGATATCGACAAGTCAATTTCTCATTAGAGATCTCAGAGATATCGAAAAGTCAAAATGTATATAGAGATCTCAAAGGTATCGACAAGTCATTTCTACATGTAGAGATCTCAGACATATCGACAAGTCATTTTACATGTAAAGATTGGGAGACCTCGACAAGTTAAATATACCTATAGAGAACTCAGAGATCTCGATAAGTCATTATACTTATCGAGATGCCACTTCTCTATAGAACAAAATAGAGATCTCGATATGTCTTTCAAATACAGAATGCAGAAAAGTTCAAGATTTAAGATTATCAGTCAACAAATGATATATTCACTAGATTGAAAAGCGTACAAAGTAGCTGGGAGAATACAACATCAAGGGCCAAGATTAACTGAACAAAGGATGGTCACAGACCTGCAAGATTCTGCACAGATTTGCTAAGCTAGAAATGGAAATAGAAAAGGTTGTTTTAGAAAGTAGTTTAGTACATTTTTACTGCAAGTCTTGTAAACCTGTGTTGCTAGTGTATAAAGCATGCACTGGTCCCTAGTTTAGAAGTAACAAACAGATTCATATTTTCTTGTATTCTCTCAAGGAAGAAACTGAGTTCTTATATTTTTAAGAACACATAATTTGTAGCAAGACAAACTTAATTAATACAAATTAAGCGAGTTTTAAAATATTTTGCTTGTTGATTAATTTCTGTTAACACAATATCTCTCCAAATATTAAAATGTTTTGTTCACAATATCCAAACAAAAGTTAAAAAGGCTAAAAATCCAAAGAAGCACATTCACCCCCCTGTGTTGTACTCAATATTTAACAATATATATTTCAATTAGTAATATAATTTTTTTGAAATTTAAATACATCTAAATAAAAAATCAAATTCTATTCTTATTATATAATATGCATAAGGGGGAGTTTATCGTAGTTATGATCAATGTACTACCAATTTAATATGAACTGTTAAATCTTTTTTTTGCAAATATATGTATATATGCATAATTATTATCAAATAATATCATATAAAAAATTTCGAATAAACAAATTTCGCATCTTAAAAGTTGTAATTCAGTTTATATTTAAATATATATATATATATATATAATATTAAAAAAACCGTGCATCGCACGATTCTAGCTAGTATAACTAATTACAAAATCAGAATCTCAAAATTCTTACACCAACATTACTTCTGGTCACTCCAAGAGGTTTTCTGAAGTCTGAAAAATATTTTCAGAAAAATATGAAATTAATACACATAGATACACACGTGTTTAATTGCCTTGTATATTAATCCCCATCATCAAACTCCCTTTGTATAGCCCGAAAATATATTTAAACGGAAGACCTGTCTAAAAAAAATTCTTCTCGAAAACTTGCAATATATTTTTGTATGCTTAGATATCGAAGCGCTGATCATTTTTATATATAGATATTGAGATTTGGATGAAAGGTTTGTAAGATATAAATTTTTGAAATTTTTAGATATATAGATATGTACAAAAGTGGAGGATGAAGGCGGTGACTGATGAAAATGAGGGGGGTGATGAGCGTGCACTTTAGCTTAATAATGTTCATATATTTTGGTTATTGTATTGATTTAGATTTTTATTTAATAAATATTAGTCGTTTATTATAGGTATCAAGGAGTTATAATAAAAGAAGACTTGGAGTTTAAAAAAATCAGATTTGGAGTTCAATTTGATTTAAAATCGAATTTTATGAGCCAGCTGCGAAGTCCACACTATTTGGGCCATATCTGGAGTTCTAGAAGCCGATTCTGACGATTCAACATCCAATGAAAATCTTATGAGAAGAGCTTGAGTTTAAAATTAGTCTTGAATATATAGTCCAGCTGAATCAGTCCAGAATCTGAGTTAAAAAGTCAACTACGACTTTTTACTTTCTCAGAATTTAATTTTTATTGGGAAATCTCCTTGTATTTGCTTTAATTGATTATAAATATTTTTATTAGATATATTAGAATTATTTAGACCTAATCTGAATATTATTAGAGCTAGCACGGGGAAAAGAGAGAGACATGTAATACAGAGAGAGAAAGAAGAAGCCCGAAGAAGAAGATACAATTATTAAAAACATTCAACTAGATTTGTTTCTCTCCATCTTTTTGTTTAGAATTCTCTCCTTAACTCTTTTTATAATGAATATGTGTTGTAATCTTGGATGATTTTGTGATTTTTATTATGAAATATTCAAAAAAGTTGGGATTTTTTACGGAACCCTAACATTTGATTATTGGTGTTTTGTTAAAGAGTATTGTATGCAATTCTATGGTTTACTCGTTTATGTGATTTTCATTCTAATACTTGTTATTATCTGATCAATTGTGGTAGGTTATTGAATTAATTATAATACTGAGAGTGTTATGGTTAATAGACATAAAAATTGAATGGTGCATGCTTATATCTTTCTACTATAAAATTGTTACGGTATAAACCTATATTGTGAGCATGCATATCTTTTTGAATTGGTGCTTAAATAAATTATGAAGAGTAAATTGGCATATACATATATTAGTTTATTTAATAGGAGTTATACCATAGTGATTTCGAGAGAATCCTATGATCTTTGAATTCTATATAGTGAACTGTGGATTTGCTATAGTACTTCACAACATTTTTTTACTGATTTTCACGTGTTAGGGGAAAGTAATTGTTCTGATTTATCTTCTCATAATTGAATCTCGTACCAACTTTTTGTGCTAGTATAATTTTAGTTGTTTAAATTAAATTTTATTAATTAGTTTAGGTATAAAAAAATTTAACATGTTTTATGCTCGATAACTGAATTGTTAGATATTACTTGCGATTTATACAAACATACGATACTTGAGGAATGATATATGGTATTTACTACTTTATTATTGTTTGCGATTGTGTGCACTTGCATATCAGTATTTTACGCAACACATAGCCTCTAAGGGGTGCTAGTATTAGGGGCAACTGATTGGGTTGTTGACATGGTGAAGGCGAAATTGAGGGAGGTCAAGAAGTTAGGCAAAAATAAAGTCAATGAGGACATCGACTTAAGTGATGTGGGAGGGTTTGTAAGACATCTTGGTTGGGCATGAGTCGGGAAACCTGAGTTGGATGAGACATCGCTTGGCAATAGCTAAATTGACTGGGAATGGAAACACTTAATCGGCGACAGCTATACGCGCAGTCTAGATAGCTGGGGCGACCGAGGGCGATCGAGGGAGACTGGGGCGGCTCGGTCTATCGGGGTTCATAGCGACACTCATGGAGACAGTCTTAACAACAACTAGTGTGTGAGTAGAATATCACTTGGTGACAGTTATTGATGTTTTTGATGAGTCATACCAGTTGGATGGCACAGGAAACTGGCAAATAAGATGGGCACAAGTGGCAGGCACTCAAGGGACAATTGCAAGATATGAGGGACCGTTTTATAAACTTCTTGGAACTGCCTTGAAGTTCAAATTCATGGTTAATCTATATATATAGGCTCATGATCAAATAGAAATCAACCTTAAAATAAAAACTATAAACCACTTATATATGCCAAGTAACAGCGACCCCATCCTCACGACCCTCATCCTCACTGTTAGGTCACACAACACTGTAGAAGGGGGTTGAATACAGTGTTTATACAATCAAATCGATTTAACACAAGTATGTAACAAATATCAAGTATATTGAATAAACTCTGTTACAATAAGAACTGTTGTTCTCTCTCAGTGATGAACAAATATCACTAAGAGCTGCTAGGTTACAATGTATAATCTTCTCGATAATGATAACACATATAGTGTAAACCCTAAGTCTGTGTTTATATAGTACACAGTTACAAGATAACTTCTAATTGATATGGAATATAATTCTGTCTCCTAAAATATATCAATCAGATATCTTCTAGAAGTCTTCCAGTTTTCTAACTCTTTCCATGCATATCTTTTTTGTTTTAGTCTCGATCTTCTACTGTAAATCAGCTTCCTTCCTTATATGAAAGTCTTCATGCACTTAAGTTCTGATATGACCTTAAGTTCTGATATTAAGTTCTGACTTCCAGTAAGTCCTGATGGCTGAGAGAAAGCGAGCAGCACCTTGTATAGGTTGGGCGGTTTCAGTAAGTCCTGATATGTCCTGTTTGTTAAGATCTGAAAACTAAACATGAATCATATTAGACATGACATCTCAAATATATCTAACAATCTCCCCCAACTTGTAAATTATACAAAATATACAAGTTAATAGATTTGATGATGTCAAAAACATTTAAGTACAAATGCAATAAGAGTTTAACTAGATAACTAACTACAACTTACAGTCCTTGAAGCTTTTACCAATCTTATTGAGTCAATCTGAATCCATAATGATTCTTGACAAAGCTTGATATCAGCTTTTCTTCTTTACTCCTCAGGACTTGAGACATTGTAGCTTGAACTTGCTTCATCTCTTCATCTTGACTCTCAATCTGGTAGATTACATTCCTTAAAGCGGAGATATGGTTTCTTTTTAAACCATCATTCAGTCTTATTACCCTAGGATGAGAAGAATCTTCATTGTAGCACATACATTTCTCATTCAGTAATACTTCAAGCTTAACAGAATCCTTCTTCATTGGAGTTTCACTTCCATCATCTTCAACAATACTAGGAATGAATTCTGTAACTCTTGAACCAGAAATTCTTGTTTTATCTCTGATGGTCTTCAATATGAAGTTTGACCATCTCCTGGTAATATCAGACTTTACCTCTAAAAGGTAATAAAAGAATTGAAGTTATTTCAGTGATTTGTTCAGCACATCTGATTCTGACATCTGATATGTCCTTCCATCTTCAAGAAATAGAATCAGATTTTCCTTGACGTTGTGCTTGTCATGAGCATCCAGTACCACTTGAACAGAGATAACCTTATCAAGCTGTTTCTGTGTAACATCTTCAAGAAGTTTGTCAGTAAAAAGAAATGGATCTCTAGTAGAAACTTCAACTCCGGTTTTGATCTTTGCTTCATCAGAACCTAGTCCAGCCCTGTCTCTTGGTTCTCTAGCATTTAACCCAATAGTCATGAAAGTAGACAGCAATTGACTTTTCTTTGGATCTGATGGTTTGACATTTTTCCACAAAAGTTTCTTTTTATCAGCTACTTCCATCTTGTCTAAATCAACTTGAGCACTGTCAGAGATTGATGTCTTGATGATTTTATCAGAACTTGTTGTTTCTGCTGTAGCTTGCAATTCTTTACTCTGAACAACTTGAGCCTTGTCAGAGGTTGCCTTGAATTATTTAGTAATCTTCTTTCTTTGCAGAGTTTGAACATCTTCATCTTCAGCAAGAGTATCATCAGTAACTTGAACCATTTTTCACACTGGTTTCATCAGAATTTGAGGAATTATCATCTACAGTGGCTTGGTTGGTTCATCAACTTTTCCCTTCCTTTGTCTTTGGGATCAATCTCAGATTGTGATCTTGTTTTGGGCTTTGATGCCTCAGTATGTGACTTCTCCTTGATCACAATGCCTCTTACCTTAGGCCTTGGAGGTTTCTTTGCAACAGAAGCTTTTGGCTTTAGATTTTTCTTTTCAGCTTTAAATCTAGCTTCTTCCTCCTTGAGATTTTCTAAGTCCATTCCTGGATTATGCTTCAAAAACAATCTTCTAGCAATTTCCTCATCAAGTGTCTGAATCTTGGGATCTTTGTAGTAGAAAGTAGTCTATTTTCCCTTGAGCTTCAGAGTTTGCATAAAGCTTTGAGAATCTTGACTTCCACCTTGTATCAGAACATCAGGCTTTGTCATCAAACTTTGCTCATCAGAACTTGATATCAGATTTTGAGTTTCAATACTTGCTATCAGATTTTGAGTTTGAGCAGCTTTAGAACTTGTCTTCTTTTGAATAGAAGATTTGCTTGCATCAATAATTAGTTTCCTTGAAGAAACCTTGCTGCTCTGCCCTTTACTTTGAACTTGACCTCTGCCCTTGCTAGGGTTTCCCTGGTCATCAGCTTCATTATCTTTCTTCTTCAGTATTTGATCATTAGAGCATTTGGACTTAACTATCTTCTCCCCCTTTTTGGCATCATCTGATAGTAGGAGTGAGAGAAGAAGTTTAACTGAAGATTGGATCTCATCCAATTGAGCCTGTTGAGAAGCTTGATTAGCCAGGACCTCAGAGATTTGGGCATGTTGCTTCTCTTGAGCTTTCTCAATTGCTTCTACTTTCTTAAGTGTAGGTCTGATAATCCATGTCTTGTCAAGCTTGATTTGCATATCTAGCTTGTTAAATGATTCTTGTAGTGTATCAGCCTTTACTTGATTTTGAGAGTGAAGACCTTGAAGGTTCTTGGTAGATAGAGCAATGATCTTGAGTTGTGTCTTTATATCAGAATTTATCACAAGCTCATCAATTTTAGTAATGTGCTCTGTCAGAACTTTAGAGCTTAGAATGAAATCAAAATCATTCCACTTCTTGGTCCACTCTATTCCTCTATGAGTTTCATCCCAAGGTACATGAGCATCCTGTTCAACAAATTTCTTGACCAATGCTTCCTTTCCAAGTACATGAGCTGGAGTATGGACAGAAACACTGTCTCCATAGCTTGAAGAAGACTCATTATCCTCTGATAACACAACAATGTATGAGGCTATAGGAGTTTCTGATTCAACTTCATCTAAATTCTGATCTTCAGGTTCTTGATCCAGAATTGGTGTAGATGGTATCTCAGCATCAGCATTTAAGATTGGAGAATGAGTTGGAGATGTCTGAGCTGCTGTAGGTGGAGCTTCCAGATAAAGAACATTTGGTATATTCAGATTGTGAATATCTATTTCAGAATTTGCAGCTTGTGCATCAGCATTATCTATAGCTTTAATTGGAGAGACATGAGGTGTTAGCACAGTATCTTGAGCTTGAGTAGGGGATGGCAGAGCTTCAAGTACCACAGGTTCTGATGAGATCAGAGATTCCTGATCCCCTTCCTCATCTTCAGTAGTATCCTCAAATGGAGGCTTAGCCATGTGCCTTTTGGCCCTCATTTTCTTCATTCTCCTTGATAGAGAATGAGTTACTTTATCATCAGTACTTACTGTTCTTTTCCTCTTCAAAGTATCAGAACTTTGAGCTTCAGCATTTACCTGATGGGTTGACCCTTCAGCTTCTATATCTTTCTGAAAAACCACAGTTTCAGCTTCAACTGTCACAAGTTCTGATGCATGAACCTGTGCTTCCTCCTCACTATCAGTTTCATCCCTGAGAATCATCTTCCTTCTCTTTTGTGGAGGTTGAGGAACAGACTTTGCCCTCTTAGGCTTGGAAGATAAAGGTCTGATGGTATGTGCTGATGGTTGTTATTTTGAGGATTGAGTTGATGGTTGGAAGTAAGTTCTGATGGTAGGTTGAGTTGGTTGAGGTTGAGAGGTGGTTGGTTGTGTAGTTGTAGGTGCTGATGAAGGTTGAGTTGGTTGGACATCAGGAAATTTAGTAGTGTGTGTGGCTGGGTCAGAGTTTACCAGAAACTATTTGACCGATGTAGGAATTTGGAGGGGTCTCAAAATAGTTTTCTTATTATCAGCAGATAATAAGTCAGTAAATGCTCTCTTAGCAAGTTTAAATGGTGAAATCAGCTCACTTGCTAATTGGGGTGTATCAGGGTTACAAAAGCTGTAAATAAGTTGACGGAATCTAGCAAAATATATAGTATTTCTATCTTCTGTCATCCTATCCCCTACGAATCCTAGTACAACAGTAGCAAAATCAAAATGAGATTGAGTAATCAGAGCACACCCAATTTGCTGACTGAGGGTAGGAATTGCATCAAAGTTTGAACACTTGTTTGTAAAGGTTCTTATGATGCAATCAAAGAATAAACTCCACTCCCTCCTGATGTGGGGTCTCTTTAGTTGTCCAAGCTTTTCCAAAGTTTGCTCATAGCCCAGATTGGCCATTAGCTGTTGAAGAGTTGGCTCCTCAACTGTGGAAAAAATGCAGTTGTCTGACAGATGAAGTGCTTGTCGAACTGTGGCTAAAGTGACCACATGGTCATCATCCCCTGTAGTAAAGATAATACTTGGGGACCCATTGGCACCACCATAATCATACACTCCTGACCTCCAGAACTCCAGCACTTGAGTTCCTGAGAATGTGTCTGGTTGGGTCAGTGCATAGTCTATTTCACTTCGAGACAAAAAGTCTTGGATGAAGTGAAGTTCTGATGGAGCTTCATCCTTAGAGAGAATAGCTGAGTAATTGTTAGGAACAAATTAGCTCCATTGAAAACTATGTCTTTTGGTGCCATTTCTGTTAAAAATCAAGTGAGAAAAAGAGTGTTTGCAAGGTGTTTGATAAAATGCCTGTATGAAAAAGAGCTTCAGAAAATATTAGTGGGTGAGAGAAAATAAGAAAGATAAGAGAATGAGAGAAGTAGGTAAAAGATTGTAAAATCTTTTAACTTTCTTATTTATACAACCAACGTGAAGTATGGAAGACAGTTTACACCTGGCAATATGTGAACAGTCAATAGTGAATGCAGGAGTTAGTGGGCACGGAAAATAAGTAATAATTACTGTGCACATGTAGTTTTTAAAGACACACACATTTACCACTAACCCAAATGATTATGACTGTTTTTATCACACCTAATTATATTCTGATTAAATATGACTGTTTCAGTATTTACCACAAATAAGTCAAGTAAATAAATAATGCCACATAAGCATCAGAGTTTCCATCAGGATTTATATCAAAACTTGACTAACATCAGAATTTAACGGTCATCAGAACATGGCTTCTTAACTCAAAAAGTGAATGTTTGTATCTGTGATTCTTCATACAAATACTGACTTATTTTTTCAGAGTTTAATCATCAGAACTTGTCCTCAGAATTTATCAAATGACACTTAACTGTTTGTCAAAAACAACTTAATCACCACAGTAATTTTCATCATTCATATGGAGTGAGAGTGTGTGCATTTAGCAGAATACCAGATAAAGATTAAAGTCTGATAAACTTCAGTACATCTTAGAAATAAGGCATAACTAAGAAAAATGCTTAAAATCTGTCATTAATTTTGTAGTCTACTATAGGATAAATTTGTGCATGAGACCACCTCAACTGTTTGTGCTCATTTTATGCATCTTTTAGAATTCTTTTTCACAGTGGCTCCTCAATGTAAATGAGTCACAACTGCTTATCAGAATTTATGCTATTATTAGAGTATTTCTCCAGTAATCATAGAATGTGAAAAGTCACCAAGAAAAAATTATTTGCTTTTCTAATGCATATAACTTAATACCAGCAATGCACTTGGGTCTTCCCTTCCATATTTTTACTCTAGATCTCAAATGAGTACCTGACTTCAATTTTCTTTTCTTTTCTTCAGATAAGAGAGGCTTATCAAGCATGTGGTTTATCCTTAAGATTTACTGACAACGGAATTTGACATATAAGAAGCAAGAATCTAGTTTGTGACTTAGTAATAAGATACACAAAGTAAATTTGACTACGATCAAAATCAAAATTTGCTTGTGTTAAAGAATTTCCACATAAACAACTAATTCAAACATGGGATTTTAAGAATGTTAAAGAATACTAGGTCAGCATCTAACACAGTTATCCTCATTGGATTGAATAATCACAGAACATTCAAATCACTATCAGAGTATATAGATCCACATCAGATGACAATCATCATTTAATGTATTACAATTTAAGCACAAATTACATGAAGAGAAGATAATATGTAAACACTGATCATAAAGTCTGATGCATGGGAACAAAAACTAAGTAGATTTAGAGAAAGAACCTGAAACCATTCCAAGTTCATTTACCATTCTTGTAAAAGTAGCTTCACATAGTGGTTTTGTGAAGATATCTGCTAGTTGTTGTTCTGTTGGAACAAAATGCAATTCACTGTACCTTCCATCACATGTTCCCTTATGAAATGGTACCTAATGCTGATGTGCTTTGTCATTGAGTGTTGAACTGGATTACCTGTCATAGCAATAGCACTTTGATTATCACAGTAAATAGGTATTTTAGAAAATTCTAACCCATAATCCAGTAACTGATTCTTCATTCAAAGAATCTGTGCACAACAGCTTCCTGTAGCAATATATTCTGCTTCTGCAGTTGATGTGGAAATTGATTTCTGTTTCTTGCTAAACCAAGAAACTAATCTGCCTCCAAGAAATTGGTAGCTTCCAATCTAGCAACTGGTGCAAATGTTTCATCATAATCAATACCCTCATGTTGAGAGTAGCCTTTAGCAACCAGCCTTGCTTTGTTCCTTGTAATTATGCCATCAATGTCAGTTTTATTTCTGAACACCCATTTTGTGCCAACTATGGATATGTTCTTTGGTCTTGGCACTAGGGTCCAGTCTTTATTTCTTTCAAATTCATTTAACTCTTTTTGTATTGCTTGCACCCAATCAGCATCGTGAAGAGTTTCTTCCACTTTCTTTGGTTCAGTCTGAGATAGAAAAGAATGATAGAGACATTCATTTGATGTTGCAGTTCTAGTTCTAACACCTGCTTCAGGATCTTCAATTATCAAGTCAGGTGTATGTGATTTAGTCCACTTCCTTGCAGATGGAAGTTGTTCTCTAGAACTGGATCCTCCCACATGATCCATGCTATCTCAATCAGCATTTTCTGATGCTCCCCCTGTAGTTATGCTCTCTAAAACTTCAGAATTTGAGTTGGATCCATCAGGATTTGAAGTATCAGAGTTTTCAGAATTATCAGAACTTGGCTCATCAGAACTTGATGAATCAGAACTTGAAGAGCCAGTGGCAGATTCTGATGCTTCTTGAGAGTCTTGAGTTGTGGTAGGATCTTGTAATATATAATAGATGATGTCAAAGAATTATGCCTCAGAAGAATGTCAAAGATTACTGGAGCTAATAATATCATCAACATCTATGATCTGAGTATATCAGAAGATCAGAAGAGTTGAAGGCAGCAGGCAAGAGCAGAATATCAAATGATGGAAGATTTCTGAATATAAAAGCTGGCTCTTTGTCAAGTTATAGGATAGGGATGTTAGCTAGATATTCTAAGCCAGATTTGCTGAAACTAATAGAGGCTCTAACTGACACCCCCATCCTAGAAGAATTGGAAATACTTGTGCAAATTAAAAACATAATTGAGAAAGAATCAGACAGCTCAGTCTTTACTTAATTATTGTAAACTGTCAAATATTCATTGTACAAGTGTTGTATCAGCTTTTGTATTATTTTATTTTCATTCTTTAACTTGGGGTTAGTCTTGTTAACAGGCATGAATTTGTGATAAGCAATCTTCTCACAAATTGGGGGAGATTGTTGTGCAAGACATGCCTGTATTATAACAAGACTAAGTCATACTGACAACCCTAAGATTAGTTGTATTGTAACCTTAATCTGTAATTCATACTTGTAACATTTAATGTCTGTAAAATGTAAATGGAGCAGACTGGAGCATTTTTCTCTAAACAGTGTCAAGCCTAAGAATTCTATCTGGAAGAAATCAAGAAGATCATGCCTCAGAAGAATTATGAAGAAGCTTGGAGTTGAATAAATCTGTTTGGTGTAAAACATTCTAAGTCAAGATCTCTACAAGTCACAGAATTAATGTTATAGAGAAATCATTCGAGAACTCCATAATGACTTATCGAGAAGTCATTTAAACTCCAGAGAGTACCGACGGATGAATAACATCTACCCGACGGATGAGCGATATCTACTCGACGGATGAGCAATGTCTACCCGACGGATGAGCAATATCTACTCGACGGATGAGCAATGTCTACCCAATGGATAAGCAACATCCATCGGGTGTAGAGAACTCAGGAATTGCTATTGGAGATATCGATAAGTCAGATACCCATTCGAGAACTCAGAGATATCGACAAGTATACATTCATTAGAGAACTCTGAGTTATCGATAAGGCAAAGTCCATTAGAGAACTCTGAGTTATCGATAAACCAAAATTCACTAGAGAACTCAGAGTTGTCGATAAGTCAAGTTAACAATGAAGTTTCAGAGATATCGATAAGCCAACATGCCTATTGAGATGTCGAGTTCTCTACAGCTTAATTGGAGATCTCGAAGTGAAGGAATTTCTCTAAGTACAGAATTGCAGAACAGTTAAATATCCAAGGTTACAAATCAACAAACAATTCACACAGCTGGATTGACAAGTCTACAAAAAGCAGCTTGAGAGATGTGCAAGATCAATGGCAAAGATTAACTGACAGAGGAGATTAAAGTAATCACAGGATGCTAAAGATATGCTAAGCCAGAAATGGAAGATTTGCTTTTCTATAAATAGAAATGACAAGTGACAGTTTAGAAAAGCTAATAGCATGTTTATTATCTACCGTGTAAACCAACAGTTAACTGAGTTATAAAGTTAACACTGGTCCTCTAGTTAAGTAGAACAATCAGAATAGAAAATTTGTGTGTTCTCTCTCAAGAAAGAAGCTAAGTTCTAAAACAAGAACTTAGAGATTTTGTAGCAAAACACTGCTTGATTTTTAATATAAAATTAAGTGAGTTTTGAATATCTTTGTTTTACATATTTGCACAACTATTTATGTTTAACATCCATTCTACTAAATCATTAACAACTACCAACTGCTAAAGCCTAAGTCGATCGAAAATCAAACATTTAAGCCAAAACACATTCACCCCCCCCCCCTCTGTGTTATATTTATACCTAACAAGTGGTATCAGAGCAAAATCTGAAAGTAAACAGATTAGATCTTGGAAAAATGAATGCACAAAAAATCAGTAGTATCAAGATTCCTTCCTTTGATAAGGCCAATTACACTTTATGGAAAAAGAAAATGTTGCTGTTTATAAGAATGGCCAATCATCTTTACATTGGTATCCTCAAGAATGGGCCCTTCACTCCTATAGTTAGAGTTGAGGAAACCACAGATGGAGATATGGTTATTCCAGCTCATTATGCTCTCAAGGATCCTTCTGAGTATACTGAACCTGAAAGAGAGAAAGTTTCCCTAGACAGTGCTTTACAACTGATACTAATTGAGTCACTTGATAATGTAATGTATAATAACATTGTCAACTGTGACACTGCTAAACAGATCTGGGAAAAGATTGAAATACTTTGTGAAGGAACTGAGGAGGTTAGATCAAATCAAAGAAGGATATTGATTTCTCAGTATGAGGGTTTTATGACTAAACCAAAGGAGGGTATTACTGATGTGTTTGAAAGGTTAATAAGTTGATAAATGACTTGCAGCTTCATGATAAATTTTATGATGTCGAAGAAGTGAATTTGAAGTTCTTGCTTACTCTCCATGATCACTTGGAATTAGAGAAGGAAGGGATCTGAGTAGAATCACACTGGAAGTGCTCTATGGGGTTCTGAAAACTTATGAACTTGAAATGATTCAAAAGAAGTCATTAAGGGCTGGTCAAGGATATGTAATGGATGGCTCAAGTGCACTGATTGTGAATGATGGCCAGACTTCTAATGATGAGCAAAGATCCCCAACTCCAGCAATTTCTACAAGTGAGAAAAGAGTCAATGACACTGAGGAGCAAGTCATACTGGAATTGGATGAAGAAGATGAGTTCTACACTCTTGATGAGCTAGACAAATTAATGGCTTACTTGGCTAGAAAATTCTCTAATATTAGAGTAAAGAAACCAAGATTTTTCAAGAGCAAAGGATAGTCCTTCAACAAAGACAGCAGCTGGAAAGGAAAAAGGAAGTACACTCCTGATAGCAAAACTGGCTACAAAACTGGATCTGTTGATAGATCAAAAGGTGCTTTAACTGTGATGAGTTGGGCCATTTTGCTACAGAATGTAGGAAACCCAAGAAGGCAAAGAAAGATAAAGCCTATCTTGAATTGGAAGCAAAGTATGATGCTCTTCTAAAGAAGCAATAAGGGAAAGCTTATATTGCTGAAGGCAAGAGCTAGGATGATTCAGATAATGATGAAGATGAAGAAGTTGGAAACTATGCATTCATGGCCTTGGAGTAAGGAGATTCTTCATCATCTAAATCACATGTACCAACTCTTACCACAATTGATTTAAATGTGAGTCAATATAAGGAAACTGTTGAAAAGATGAGCATAGAAATGTTCCACATTCATACAAGCATGGTTGCTGCAAATGAGGAAGTTGGCAGATTGAAAAAGATCAATGAAAAACTTGAGAGTGAAAAACAAGAGACTGAATTGTTGCTGGTTGAGCTTGATACTGCTAAGCAAGAAAATGCATACTTAGAGAAAAAAATTAAAGTCTACAAGTGAAATTGAAGCAGTATTGAGAGAAAAGCTGGAGAAGAATGAAGTGAAGCTGAAATCCTTCAGAAATGCTTCTGATTTGATTGGCCAATATCATGAAAAGAACAAGCCATGTGCAAACATTGCCATTGGTCTTGATTATGAGGATTTGAACAACAAGAGGAAGTCTGTCAGTGACAAAGGGAAATCAACTGAAACTGAAGATGTTCCAATTATTTTGAAGAAAGTTGAATCACCTTTGTTTAAGGCATGTGAAGTGAACTTCAGTTTGATCATCAAACATGAGATAGCTGATGAGGACAAGGAAAAGAAAAATGATGAGACAACTCAGTCTTCCACCTCTGTTGAAACACCAAAAGCCAATCAAGAAACTAAGGAGCCTGTGAAGGAGATTAAATCTAAACAGGTCAAAAAGAAAAAGAAAAATAGAAATGGAAAGATTGGGATAAACAAAAGCAATAATTTTGCTTATGTTGCAGACGCTCCTAGAAAGAGGTGTGAGAATTATGGATCAATGAATCACCTAACTCATCTTTGTAAAAAGACTGTTAGTAATTCACCTGAAGGAGTCTGCAAGTACAATGAAGCTAAGGCAAATGATCCCTATTCATTCTGTGACAAGTTTGACTGCATTCCCTGCAACATGAAAGTGATGAAGAGTTACTACAAATTGAGAATTGATCTCATAGAATCAAAATTTGGTTCTATATCTGAAAGGGAAAATGCTCAACAGTCCATGAATTCCATTTTATCTCAAAATTCCCATTCTACTTCTGCAAAATTAGTTAACAAAAAGAAAGTGCCCAACACAGCTTGGGTAGCTAAACACACTTAATCCTCATTGTGTGCAGGGCAAAGGGAAGAAGGTCATATGGATCATTGATAGTGGATGTTCCAGACATATGACAGGTGATAAGGCCCTGTTATCACAATTTGAGGAGATGGTTGGCCCTTTGGTGACCTTTGGAGACAACAGTAAATGATTCACAATGGGATATGGCAAGATTATTTCTGGAAATATTGTCATTGAAGATGTAGCACTAGTTGCTAGATTAGAAGTAAATCTCCTAAGTGTTAATCAATTTGCAGACAGAGGTTTTTAAGTTGTTTTCAACAAAGAAGATTGTGCTTTTATTGGCAAAAAGACTGGTGAAATTGCTCTTAAGGGAGTAAGAAAGGGAAGCTTGTTTGTTGCAGACTTAGACACAATAAATAAGGAAGGAGTGTGTTGTTTCTACACCAAGGCATCAGAAGAGCAAAGTAAACTGTGGCATAAAAAGCTATCTCACTTGAATTTCAAAGCAATCAACACCTTAGTCAAGAAGGAGCTTGTGAGAGACATGCCCAGTCTGGAATTTACTCAACTGGAAGTTTGTGAAGCTTGTCAGAAAGGAAAGATGAAAAGATCAAGTCATAAGTCAAAATCTGTGAATTCCATAAGTGCACCTCTGCAACTTATTCACATGGACTTGTTTGGGCCAATAAATGTCTTGTCCATTTCAAGGAACAAATATGCCCTTATCATGGTTGATGATTTTTCAAGATACACTTGGGTTGAGTTCATGTACTCTAAAGATGAAACTCCAAACATTATAATTAAGCACATCAAGAAAATTGAGAAGCAAGTTGAAGGAAAGGTTAGTGTGAAAAGATTGAGAAGTGATAATGGAACAGAATTCAGAAACTCAATATTAAGTGAATTCTGCAAAAGCAAAGGCATTGTTCAAGAATTTTCAGCAGCAAGAACACCTCAATAGAATGGAGTAGTTGAGAGGAAAAATAGAACATTGGTTGAAGCTGCTTGAACTTTGCTACAAGATGCTCAGTTGCCAACTAGTTTTTGGGAAGAGGCTGTTAATACTGCATGCTACACTCAAAACAGATATCTCATCAACAAAGTTCATGGAAAATCACCCTACTCAATCATGTCTAACAGGAAGCCTACAGTGAAGCATCTACATGTGTTTGGAAGCAAGTGTTATATTCTAAAAGTCAACTCTGAATATATGGGAAAATTTGACTCTAAAGTTTTTGAAACAATTTTTCTGGGATATTCATTGGAAAGAACAGCCTATAAAGTTTATGTGATTGATCAAAAGAAAATTATGGAAATCACATATGTGACTTTTGATGATGACAAGTGTCCAGGCTTGGAATGCCTTGATGTAAATGATGTCGAAGCCCTTGCATTTGGAAATCTAACCATTGATAGTGATTCAGATGAGGAAGATGAAGTTGTGACATAACAAGTGACAAATAAAGAAACCTCTGAACAAAATCATGGAAATGAAAGCTCTCTTCAGACACCTGAATTTGATGGCACAAACTCAGGGGGAGAAGGAGAAAATGAAAATGACAGTCATGGTAATACTGAAGAAAATGATGAAGGCACTAGTCAACAGACACACACCAGAAAGTGGGATAGGAGTCATACAGTAAAAGATATTATTGGTGATCCCTCAGCTGGTGTGAGAACTAGAAGTGCAACTGCTAATGAATGCCTACATGCATGTTTTCTATCTCAAGTAGAGCCCAAGAAAACTGAAGAAACCCTAATGGATCCTGACTGGATATGTGTCATGCAGGAGGAGCTGGATAAGTTTGAGAGAAACAAAGTTTGGAAATTAGTCCCTGCACCAAAGAACAGAAGCATAATTGGAACTAAGTGGGTGTACAGGAACAAAATGGATGAAAATGGAATTATTACTAGAAACAAAGCAAGGCTGGTTGCTAAAGGCTACTCACAAGAAGAGGGAATTAACTATGATGAGACTTTTGCTCCTGTTGCAAGACTAGAAGCAATAAGAATTTTTCTGGCATTTGCTGTACACTCAAATTTCAAGGTGTATCAAATGGATGTCAAGAGTGCTTTTCTCAATGATGAACTAGAAGAAGAAGTTTATGTGCAACAACCACCTGGCTTTGAAGATCCAGAATTTCCTAACTTTGTTTACAAATTACTTAAGGCTCTATATGGATTGAAACAGGCACCAAGAGCCTGGTATGACACACTGTCAGGATTTCTACTCAAACATGGTTTTACTAGAGGTACTATTGATAAGACTCTCTTCTACAAGAGACTCTCTTCTACAAGAAGCATGGTGAAGATATGATCCTAGTTCAAATCTATGTGGATGATATCATCTTTGGATCTACAAATGAAAAGCTTTGTCAAAGATTCTCTAGGTTAATGCAGAGTGAGTATGAAATGAGCATGATGGGAGAATTGAGTTACTTCCTTGGCCTTCAAGTTAGTCAAAGAAGTGATGGTATTTTCATTAGCCAAACCACATATGTGAATGACTTATTGAAGAAATTTGGTATGGTGGATAGCTCACCAACATCTACACCAATGTCTACTGCAACCAAGTTGGATGAAGACAAGAAAGGCAAGAGTGTGGATATTTCAAGCTATAGAGGGATGATTGGATCATTACTGTATTTGACTGCTAGTAGACCAGACATCATGTTTGCTACTAGTCTATGTGCCAGATTTCAAGCCAATCCAAAGGAATCACATTTGATGGCTGTCAAAAGGATTTTTAGATACTTAAAGGGAATTCCAAACTTGGGATTATGGTATCCTAAGGGTAAAACTCTTTTCACAAAGTCTGATACTGAGTCGTCAAGTTCTGAAAGTGATGATGACTCAGATTCTGAAAGCTTGCCTGAGACTGATGCTGATGAGGAGATGATGAAGCTGTGTGCTCTTATGGTGAAAGGGATCACAAAGATTGCATACAGGAAGTTCAGGAAGGGAAAGAAGTTTTCCAGGAAAGGCACAAGTTCTGATAAGAAGAATTTCAGAAGATCTGAAGGCAGAGGAGGAAAGTCTGTTAGAGGAGATTATACTAATGTCAAATGCTATAATTGTGGTGAGAAAGGCCACATATCTCCTGATTGCAAGAAGGTAAAGGGTGACAAAGGCAAGGCTCTTGTCACAAAGCAGAAAAGCTGGAAAGACACCTCAGACTCTGAAAGTGAGGAGAACTATGCGTTGATGGCAAATGCTGATAAAGAAAGTGCTGAGAGCAGTTCTGAAGCTGCTGAAACAAAGGGCAACAGGAAAAATATTCTAGTTCTGGACAATGGATGTTCAGGACATATGACTGGAAATAAAGCCCTGCTATCAGACTTTGTGGAGAAAGCTGGCCCAAGTGTTTTTTATGGAGATGGCAACATTGGAAAAATATTGGGATATGGCAATATCAATCTTGGGAATGTCATCATTAAAGAAGTAGCTCTGGTCTCAGGACTTAAATATAATCTGCTGAGTATAAGTCAAATCTGTGACAGAGGTTATCATGTTGATTTCTTTGAAGAACACTGTGAAGTTGTGAGTAAATCCAAAGTCAAAGTTGTTCTGAAAGGATACAGGCGTGGTAACATTTATGAAGCTAAGCTTTCAACAAGTACTGATGGTTCTGCAATCTGTCTGATGAGTAGAGCATCAATTGAAGAAAGCTGGAATTGGCACAAGAAACTCTCTCATTTAAATTTCAACAATATAAATGAACTGGTCAAGAAAGATCTGGTGAGAGGACTGCCAAAGTCAGTATTTGCTCCTGATGGCCTTTGTGATTCTTGTCAGAAGGCCAAACAAAGAAAATCTTCATTCAAGAGCAAGACTGAATCATCAATTCTTGAGCCTTATCATCTACTACATGTTGATCTATTTGGTCCATTAAATGTCATGTCTATTGCAAAGAAGAAATATGCATTGGTCATAGTGGATGAGTTCACTAGATACACATGGGTGTATTTCTTGCACACAAAAAGTGAAACTGCATCTATCTTGATTGATCATGTCAAACATCTGGATAAATTGGTCAAAGATTCTGTGAAAACCTTAAGGAGTGATAATGGCACTGAGTTCAAGAATTTGATAATGGAAGAGTTCTGCAAAAACCATAGAATAAAGCAGGAATTTTCTGCTCCTGGAACTCCACAGCAAAATGGAGTTGTTGAAAGGAAGAATAGAACTCGCATTGAAGCTGCACGTACAATGCTTGAAGAAGCAAAGCTTCCAACCTATTTCTGGGCTGAAGCTGTGCAGACTGCTTGTTTTACTCAAAATGCAACACTCATTAACAAGCAAGGAAAAACACCATATGAGATGGTGAAGAAAAAGAAGCCAAATCTGAAGTACTTTCATGTATTTGGATGCAAGTATTTTGTTCTCAATACTCATCCTGAACAGCTATCCAAGTTTGATCTAAAAGCTGATGAAGGAATATTTGTTGGATATCCACTTTCCACAAAAGCCTCCAGAGTCTATAATTTGAGAACAAAAGTGGTCATGGAATCCATCAATGTCTCTTTTTATGACAAGAAGATTACTGGTCTTGAATATTTTATTGATCATGATCAGCTGAGATTTGAAAATGAAGACTCAAATTCTGATACTGAAAATCCTGACAGTCTAAGTCCTGATACTGTAAACTCTGATGGATTAAACTCTGATGTTATTGAAATTGTGGTGACTACGCCAAAGAAAGATGCACCTATGCAGGGGGAGCATACTCAAGATCTTACCACATCTCAAAAAACATCAGAACATACATCTGGCTCTTCAAGTTCTGATTCGTCAAGTTCTGATAAGCCAAGTTCTGATAGTGCTGAAAATCTAAATTCTAAAGAATCCAACTCAGAGAGCATAGTTTCAGGGGGAGCATCAGAAAATGAAAATGAAGACAGCATGGATCATGGGGGAGCATCCAGTTTTAGAGAAAACCTTTCATCTGCAAGGAAGTGGACAAAATCACATACACCTGATTTGATAATTGGAAATCCTGATGCAGGTGTCAGAACTAGAAAAGGTACTTCAAATGAATGTCTTTACAATTCTTTTCTCTCTCATACTGAGCCAAAGAAAGTGGAAGAAGCTCTTCAAGATGCTGATTGGGTGCAAACAATGTAGGAAGAGTTAAATGAATTTGAAAGAAACAAAGTCCGGACCCTAGTGCCAAGACCAAAGAATAGATCTGTTGTTGGTACAAAGTGGGTATTCAGAAACAAAACTGACAGTGATGGCATAATTACAAGGAATAAGGCAAGGCTGGTTGCAAAAGGATATTCTCAACAGGAGGGAATTGATTATGATGAAACATTTGCACCAGTTGCTAGGTTAGAAGCCATAAGGATATTTTTAGCTTATGCTGCTCACAAAAAGTTTAATGTCTTTCAAATGGATGTGAAAAGTGCTTTTCTCAATGGAGAATTGGAGGAGGAAGTATATGTTGAACAACCTCCAGGCTTTGTAGACTCCAAACATCCAGATTATGTCTACAGGCTTGATAAAGCACTTTATGGACTTAAGCAAGCTCCTAGAGCATGGTATGAGACTTTAGCTCAGTTTCTTCTAGAAAGTGGATTCAACAGAGGAACAATAGACAAAACACTGTTCTACCTCAACCATGGAAAGGACTTACTTCTGGTCCAGATTTATGTTGATGATATCATTTTTGGGTCCACAAATGACAGACTTTACAAGAAGTTTGCCAAACTGATGCAGTCAAGGTATCAGATGAGTATGATGGGGGAACTCAGCTATTTTCTGGGCCTTCAAGTCAAGCAGAATGAAGAAGGCACTTTTATTTGTCAAACTAAGTACACCAGAAACTTGCTGAAGAAATTTGGAATGCAAGATTGTTCAAGTGCATCCACTCCCATGGCCACTGCAACAAAACTGGATAAGGATACTGGTAAATCAGTAGATATTACTGATTACAGAGGTATGATTGGCTCTCTACTTTATCTAACTGCTAGTAGACCTGATATCATGTATGCTACCTGTCTTTGTGCAAGATTTCAAGCAGATCCAAGAGAACCTCACTTAATAGCTGTGAAAAGAATTTTTAAGTATCTTAAAGGAACAGCTGATCTGGGATTGTGGTATCCTAGAGAATCAGATTTTAAACTAATAGGCTACTCAGATGCAGATTTTGCAGGTTGCAAAATTGACAGGAAAAGCACAAGTGGAAGCTGCCAATTTCTTGGAGGCAGATTGGTTTCTTGGTTCAGCAAGAAACAAAAGTCAATTTCCACATCAACTGTAGAAGCAGAGTATATTGTTGTAGGAAGCTGTTGTGCACAGATTCTTTGGATGAAGAATCAGTTACTAGATTATGGGTTAATATATTTCAAAATCCCTATTTACTGTGATAATCAAAGTGCTATTGCTATGACAGGTAATCCAGTTCAACACTCTATGACAAAGCACATCAGCATCAGGTACCACTTCATAAGGGAACATGTGGATGGAGGTACAGTGGAATTGCACTTTGTTCCAACAGATCAACAACTAGCAGATATCTTCACAAAACCATTGTGTGAAGCCACTTTTACAAGATTGGTAAATGAACTTGGAATGGTTTCAAGTTCTTTCTCTAAATCTGCTTAGTTTTGCTCTGTTATATCAGACTTTATGATCAGTATTTACAGAATTTACTCTCTTTGTGTATTCTGTGCTTAATTGACAAATGTGTTTAAGTACTGACTGTTGTCTGATATATGTTTCTAAACTCTGATAAGTGATATGTCTGTTTAAGTAACTATTCAATCCTATGAGGATAACTGTGCTCGATGCTGACCTAGTAGTCTTCAATAAATAAATGATCTCATGTAAGAAGTAATTATTTCTGTGGAAATCTATTGACACAAGCAAATTCTGATAATTGAGCTTAGTTGAGTTTACTTTGTCTATCTTATTACTAAGTCACAAATTAGAATAATGCTACTCATCTGTTAAGTTCTGATACTAGTAAATCTGCTGAATGCACTAAGTGCTGATAAACCTCACTTATTAAAAGAAAAAGCAAAAGGATCAAAGAATAAAATCAGGTACTCCTTTGAAATCTAGAGTAAAAATGTGGAAGGGACGACCCAAGTGCATTGCTGGTATTAAGTAAATATGCATTAGAAAAGCAAAATATTTTCTTGGTGACTTTTCACACTCTATGATTACTGGAGAAATACACTGATAATAGCATAAATTCTGACAAGCAGTCGTGACTCACTTATACTGAGAAGCCACTGTGAAATGGAATTTAAAAAGATGCATAAAATTAGCACAAAATAGTTGAGGTGGACTCAAGCATGAACTCATTCAACAGTAGGTTTCAGAATAATGACAGCTCTTTAGCAAAGTTTTAGTTATGCCTTATTTCTAAGATGCACTAAAGTGAATCAGACTTTACTCTTTGTCTGACATTTAGCTTAATGCACACACTAATCACTCCATATGAATGATGAAAATTACTGTGGTGATCTATGTTGTTTTAGATAAACAGTCATTGTGTCAATTTGCACGATTTCTGAGGATAAGTTCTGGTTGCATGTTCTGATGATTAAGTTCTGAAGAATATAACTCAGAACTTGTATGAGGACTTACTAAGATAGGCATTCCTTTTTTGAGTTAAGAAATTATGTTCTGATGACTGTTAAGTTCTGATATAAGTCTAAGTTCTGATATTTCAGTCTAATTCTTTACTTGACTTATCTATGGATAAAATTTGATAACAGTCTCGGTTCAAACTAGAATATGTTGAAGTGGAAGATTAATAGTCACTATGTTTAGGGTTAGTGGTACTCGTACTTGAACAGTCAACTTTTACTTGCTTCTTGTGCGCATTAAACCATGTTTTCTCTTTCCAATGAATGTTTTTCTTTTTCCAAGTTTGGGGAGACGAGGTAGAATTAATTCTACCTGTCAACATTAAATTTCTTTGCGTCTCCTGGCATTCTCTTGCCTATATAAGCAACCACTTCACATCAGCATTCCCATCAAATCTTTTCTCACAAACTCACCTTACCTTCATACTTTTTCTTTCAAAAACACTATGGTCAGATACAACATGTTTTTGAACTACGAAACCTTCAATATGGAGCTAAGCTGTGCTAAGTGGCAGCAGGAATGGCACGTCACTGCCATTTCTGATGAGATATGGGACTCTGTCCTACAGGAGGTACTCACCCACCTCCTGTTCTTCTATATGGATTACCATCGCCATCTGGAGCGATTGGAGGAGGAAAGGCTGGAAGCTCTCCGCCAGCAAGAGCGAATCATTCGACTCGCCATTCTGTTTGTCGAGAGTAGGAAGAAGAAATGGTTTATTTTCTTCTTCCTATTTTTCTTCATCATCAGCCTTGCCCTGCTTCTTGAGCTAGGACAAAGGCTGTTGACGTTAGGTTTAGCAGCTTAGGGAAATCTTGTACAAGTACTGATGTAATTTCAATTTCATGAATGTATTCACTTGATATATTAATAAAATTTGTTTTTGTTTCAAGATTTTGTCTCTAAGTTATTTTGTAATGCATTGATAAATCCTGATAAATATTCATATTCTGATGACCGTATAAATTCTATTTTAATTTAAGTTCTGATTTTACTTTATCAGTACTTACTCATCTGATTTATCTTGGTCATTTTCACTTGATTTATTTTCAGAATATTAATGTTGCAGTGAAAAATAGTTAAATAAGTGGGAACGGTTTCAATTTTGAATTAAAACTGTTTCACCTTGATTAATGGAATATCTGGGTAAGTGAAACGGTTTTTCCTTGAAAAACGGCAAGTGGGTAAGTAATGATTACTGTTTTCTCGAGCCCAGTAACTATCCGTTATTACTGCATGTCTGACAGGTGTCCAACGGTAACATTTTTTTTTCAGAGTATAAGTAAGAAAGAGAGAGGATTTTTTTAATCTTTTATTTCCCTTCATACTTTTTCTCTCTACTTGTTTTTACTCTCCTTCTTCTTCTAACGTTGGTTTTTCATACAGACATTTTATCAAACACCTAACAGGCACTCTTAAATCTCAATTTTTCACATGGCACCAAAGGATTTAATCATTAATGGAGCTAAATTTGTTCCAAACAACTATGCTGAAATTCTTGATCATGCTGAAGCTCCATCTGAATTGCATTTTGTGCAAGATCTTCTTGCACACAGTGAGATTGGGTATGCATTGACCCAACCTTCAGTCTTCTCGAGCCAACAAGTTCTGACATTTTGGCGGACTGGGCACTTTGATAATGGTGGTACACATGGCACTCCCAGTATTATTTTCGAAGTGGGTGATTCTTCATATGCAGTCACTCCTGGTACAATACGCAAGGCTCTACATCTCCCAGAAGGATGTACCTTTTCAATTCCAGAGGCATCAACTCCTCAGGATTTAATGGCCCATTTGGGGTATGAACAGAGTTTGGCAAAGCTTGGGCAGTTGAAATGGGCTCATATCAGAAAAGAATGGAGCTTCTTCTTCGACTGCATCACTAAAGCTTTTGGGAACAAGTGTTCGAATTTTGATGTTATCCCAATTATGAGTCAACACATCGGGTATGTTATTATAAATCAAACTCATTTTGATTTTGCAACTGCTATAATTGGTTTTATTGGGGATAGGATGACAGAGGATAGGAATGTTATTTACTTTGCTAGATTCTGTCAACTTATATATACTTTTTGCACTGATGAACCTCAATTAGTCAGTTCCTCAACTCCACCTTTTAAGGTTGCAAAACGTTACTTTAATGACCTGATAAATGCTGACACTAAGAAATCAATGGTTAGACCTTTACAGATTCCTCAGTCTGTAAAACAGATCTTAGTAAATGTTGATCCTGATATTTATAGATCTGTTTATTCTGATGTCCAACCAATGACAACCTTCCAAACACCACAACAACCATCCGCACCTACCACTCATTCTACTCAACCTACCCTCAGGCAATATATCAAATCCTATATCTCCACTTCACAGACAGTTCAACCCTCATCCTCAGTACCTACTGTGAAGCCTTCATCTTCCAAACCTAAGAGGACAAAGATTGTTCCTCAAACACTTCAGAAAAAAAGGAAGATTGCTTTGAGAGATGAATCTGATACTGAGGAACAGGTTCCTTCTTCAGAACCTGTTGTTAATGAAGCTGAGAAAGAGACTTCTCAGAAGGATTCTGGAATTGGGGGATCTAGGCTTCTCAAGAGGCTTAGAAGAATGACAGTTCCTGCATCTCCCAAGGAATCCAAATCTACAAAGAGATACAAGAAACAGAGGGCAAATAGGCCAGTTTCAGATGATGAAGAGGAAGCAGCTAATGAAGGGGATTAGGAATCTCTGATCTCACAAGAAAAGGAATTTGCTAAAGTTACTTCTTCTCCATCAACTCCATCTAAGGAAGCTGTTTCTGAAAAGGTCATCACACCATCTGTATCTCCTGTTGATCCAGGCACAAGTGCTGATATTGATGTTCAAAACTTGGTTGTGCCTGAAGTAATTCTCTTAGAAGCTCCAACAGCAACTAATCCTTCAACAACACCTGTTACTGATGCTGTTCAAACTCCAGAGTTATCTACTACACCTTCTCCGCATCTAGATGCTGATGATCAGAATTTAGGTGAGCATCAGGATATGGCTGTTGATTAGAACTTAGAACCAGATCAGCAATTAGAGGATGCTGAAGTCTCCATTGCTACTCACACTGTTGTTTTATCAGAAGATACTGATTCTGTAAGTTCTGATGCTGCAAATGCTGGAGATACAGGTGATGCTGCTCCAAATGCAGATGCTGATGTAGCAGGTCCTTCAGGGCATGCTCCTCAACAAACTATTCTTAAATCTGAACTTGTTAAGAAGTTTGTTACCAGAGAAGCACCAGTGCCTTGGAGTGAAACTCCTGCAGGACAGGAGTGGACTAATGAATGGAACTCAGTTTCCTGTGTTCCAACTGAAAAGCATCTTGCTGAGTACTTGATTAAAGCTGATGAAATATTAACTTCTGATGATTTCAAAACCCATCTTAGAGTCACTGCATTGAGTACTAAACATCTACAAGGTCTTCATTCAACTACTCATGCAGAGCTACACACGATTTAGGAAGAATTTGTCAAACAGGAACAAGTTCAAAAGATTGATAAGAAAAAGTTCATCCAACCTACCTTTGACAAGATTGCTTATATTGAGAAGACTCAAGATACTCAACAAGCTCAGATTGATGATATTCTGAAAAATCAAGCTTCTCAGCAATTTCAACTTAATGAAATCCAAGCCTCAGTGGAATTGCTTGTCTCTCTTCTACTACCTGCTGATGCCAAAAAGGGGGAGAAAGTAATTAAGTCCAAATGTAAGACTAACAAGACACTGAAAGGGAAGGATGATGAAAAGGATGATCAAGGAAACTCTGGAATGGGTAGAGGTCATAGTCAAGGTAGAGGTTTCACATCAAGAAAAGCTGAAATCACAAGTCACAGGACAAGTTCTGATACTGGGAAAAGAATAAGTTCTGCTACTAGTAAAAGGATAAGTTCTGATGAACTTTTAGATCTTGATGAGGAAATGTCAAGACAGTTATTTCTTCAGGAAAATCCAGGAATGGACTTGGAGAGTTTAATGGAAGAAGAAGCCAGACTTAAATCAGAGAAAGTCACATCTAAATCTGAAGCTTCTGGTAAAAAGCCACTTCCAAAACTCAAAGGCATTGTGATCAAAGAAAAGACACATACTGAAGCAACATTGGCTAAATCACAACCGCAGATAGATCCAAGATCCAAGGGTAAAGAAAAGGTTGGTGAACCTATCAAGGTTTATGTGCCTCCTGAGGATGAAGAAATCACTGATGAAAAGGATGATCTTGCTCAGACTTCAAGAAAAGTTCTTAAAACAACCTCTGACATGGTTCAAGTTGTTCAGAGTCAAGATAAAGTAAGTTCTGATATTTCAAAGAAGCAAGTAACCTCTGACACAGCTCAAGTTAACTTGATATCAGAAGATAGACCAAAGACACTCCTACCAGGATTCACTAAAGTAAAACAGACTCAACCTTTGAAGACTACTGCAAGTGATTTTGAAGCTAGAGTAGTTACTGGAAAGGAAGCAAAAGATAAAACTGGATTGGGAAGTGCTGATGAAAGAAGAATACAGAACACTACCAATGATCCAACTTCCTTGAGTGAACCAGGTATTGGAGCAACTCCTGAGAGATTGAATTAACTGGAATCTGTACAAATGGTTTACCATACCTACTTGAAAGAACACATCTTGTTGTACTTCATGACAGATGGTAGGGTTTATCATATAAGGCAAAATGCCATTTCATTGAAGTATTTTGAAAAATTGGAGCATTTACTATTCTTACTTCAAGTGGATGACAGATTGACAGGAACTGCTGCAAACTATTTGAAGGATCAGATTTAGAGACAGAAAAGGCTTTATTCTGTTAAGTCTGACAGCGCATATGTTCCAAAGTACAGAGATCACAAGGGTGCTATAGTTGAAATGAAGCCCAATTCTGCTCAAATTATAACTACCTTTCTAACAGGGCTGTGGAATTCAATCTTGAGACTGATAAAGCTTATTTGATCAGACTGGATCAGGATATAAGAAAAGCAAAGATTAATGATCTCAGGGCTGCAATCTTTTAAATTGGTGAAGATACTGCAGAGCTTAAAGATGCTAAAAGGAGGATGATTGATGAACTTATATATGCTGAGAGATGTTTGTTGAAGAACTATCTCAGAACAAATCCTGACATCAGAGAGATCAGAAGATGAAGCCAAGTCGAAGATCTACAACTGCTTAAATTCTGATATTTGTACAGACTGAAGTTGTTATCAGAAGTTAAATATTGGTAAAGCTTTAAGGACTGTAAGTTGTAGTTATCTAGTCTAATTCTCATGCATTTGTACTTAATGTTTTTGACATCATCAAATATCTGTTAAACTTGTATATTATGTTAATTTACAAGTTGGGGGAGATTGTTAGATATATTTGATAATGTCATGGCTAATATGATTTATGTTTAGTTTTCAGATCTTACTTAACAGGACAAATCAGTACTTAACTGGGAATCAGTACTTATACTGGAAGTCAGGACTTAGGGATATCAGTACTTATATTATCAGGAGATAATCATCAGAAGTTGGATATCAGAACTTAAATGCTGAAGGACGATCAGATAAAGACAGTAGCTGATTAAAGGAAAGAAGATCGAGATAAACATAAGAAGAGATATGCATGAAGAAGGAGTTCCGTGAAGAATGGAATACTTGGAAGAAAAGATATCTGATTGATATATTTTAGGAAGCAGAATTATATTCCATATCAATTAGCGATTATCTTGTAACTGTGTAGTATATAAACACAGACATAGGATTTAAACTATAAGTGTTATCATTATCGCGAAGATTATTTATTGTAACCCTAGCAGCTCTCGTGATATTTGTTCATCACTGAGAGGTAACATTTCCATACTGTAACAGAGTTTATTATTTCAATAAAGTTTGTTTTCTGTTACTTAAGATATTAAAGTTTGATTTGATTGTATTTTACACTGTATTCACCCCCTCTACAGTGTGTGTGACCTAACAAGTACTCAAAGGTATAGAGAACTGAGTTCTCGATAAGTCAAAATGACTTATCGACAAGTCATTTTGGAGTTCTCGAGTGAGTCCTCGATAAGTCTATTTACAGACTTCTCGAATGACTTCTCGATAAGCTCTATTATGACTTATCGATAAGACCATGTAGAGTTCTCTAATAGTGTTAATTCACAGAGTTCTCGACAAGGATATTTTGAGATTTATCAATAACTCAGAACTAAAATAATTTAATTCAATGAATTATTTTAGACAAATACTTTTGGAAAATTTATTCTGATTTCAATTTGATTCAATTCAAATAAATTAGAAGTATTTCAGTCCTTTTTGGACAAACTGGGCATTTATCAGAGTTCTCGATAAGTCACTTGACTTCTCGAATGTACCTTTTTCATATTTAAATTACTTCTCGATAAGTTTAATATCAAATGTTTATTTGACTTCTCGATAAGTATTTCACCTTTTTCTATAAATACCCAGACTTCTCCATTAATATTAACTTGGAATTTCTCAAAATTCTAAGTAAACTGAATATTTATTACGTCATATCTTCAGTATGTGAACTTAATAAATAACAGATCAAAAGAAGCAAAAAGTATGAAAAACTGAACAAATTTAATTCATAAATTCTGTTCATAAAAATACTTTTGACATATTTAGTCTCTAAATTTCTCTGACTTATTGACATATTTACATGCTTATATGATTTCTTACTTACGTGGAAATATGTTAGTCCAATATTAGTAGACTAGTACATTATTTGTGTTGCTTTGCGTATGCTGATAGTGATAATTTTATCTGATTGCTTGCTGATAGGGAGAGTTACTTTTTGTGTAGGGAGTACACGCTTATTTGTATGGGGAATAGTTACTCTTTAAAATAAACTAATATTCTTGAGTACTTGCATTGGGAATAGTCACTAGTCATTTCTAGCTGTCTAGTAGGCTTATGTGATTATTACTCCTATTATCCGGGCAACTCAAGAGTCTCTTGATTTCTATCTTTACTCCCTCTATAAATTAAAATGATTCACTCTTTATCACTCATCACTCTCCTACTCTCAACAAAAACATCAAATTTCAAACCCACCTTCTGTTCATCTCCCTCTCTCTCTTATTCAAATGGATGCCCCAGTCTTCTACAGACTTGTTAATGGAGCTTATCAACCGGTCCATCATTTGGATGATGATCTAGTGTACTTTGATCCTTTCGGACTTCGTGTCCACCTCAAGGGGGTTGTTTACAGCCCCTTTGATATTCCACTTGAGGTCTTTTACGAACTCTCGTGGGATGATCAAATCGACATTCTTTTCATTGAGATGAAAGCCTCCTTCGAGCAGGAGAGACGAGCCAGGGTGGCTGAGCAGCAACGCCTTGCTGCTTTGGAGTTGCAGGATGAAAGGAATATGTCCTAAGTCCAATCATGTATGAGGATTTAGGAATAACTTTTATGTAATCTGTTTTGATTTCATTGATATTAATAAAAGACTTGTTTTGTTTTTATTACGGGCTTTATCTATTTAAGTGTTTAAATAAGATATACCATAGTTTAGAGTAAAGCTTTTTATGGATTATGATGAGATCATAATAGTGAGACCTAAAAAGATGATAACTCTAAACTTAAATAGTTCCTGGTCATAGGATTACTAACTGGTAATTAATAATCCGCAAAGATCGGTACATACTATGCTTGCTTCATTATGAAGGATGTCTGTTCTCATAGACATTTGTGTGGTGACACTATAGCTAGTATGTAGGTGCTTATTATAGAATAAGTTTACTGAACATGACACGCACAGCTGAACAACTGATAAAGTTCACTCACGTGTCAGCAGTTGTTCACATAGTGATAGTTGTACAAGTATCCTTAGACTTGAGGTCATCATAGTCATCTTGTGTACACTGAACTATGCTTTGGTTTAGTTCTTAGTCTCCAGGGACAATTATTAGGGCTCTTCTGGGTATAGGAATTTGTACACGAAGATAGTGTATGATCAATAAAGGATCTACCCCTTCCAGTGAAGGAAGCGAATATTCAAGGCTGATCCACTTATGCTAGTTCAGGAATCTCTGGCCAGAGTAAATGAAATTAGAAAGGAGTTTCTAATTTGCATATAACTAAGCATAGTAATTGGTAAGCAAGTGATTGAATTAGATAGGCTTGACACGAGATCCATGTCTTGTATTTAATCGGGACATTGTAGGGTAGAAGGAGTTTATTGTACGGTAACTATTCACTGACAAGTTCTTGGTATTCTAAGCAGTGAATTCATATTATCCGGATAGTCGCGATATGTTGAGAAGCATCACTCACGATGTAGAATAAATGTGATTAATTAATTAATCATATTTAATAAATTAGAGAATTTATATAAATAATGATAAAATAGTTTTATTATTATTTATTTCTACTACCGGCTTAATATTGAACCTACAGGGTCACACCATAAAAAGAGAATGATTTAATGGTGGAAGAATTAATTAATAATGGCTAATAATTATTTATTTATGAAATAAATAATTAATTGGCAAATTTAATAATTGATTAAATGAGATTTAATTGATTATAAATTAATTAAGAAAAGTTCTTAATATTATTAATTAAAGGATTTAATTTTTGGAAATTAAATCAAGAGAGAGAATTATTTCTAAACTGTTTAGAAAAAGGATTAATGATTAAAAGGTATTTTAATTATTAATGAGAATAATAAATGGGATAATAATAATAATATTTATGGGAAAATTTCAGCTGAAAATTTTGCCTATAAATACACTATTATAGACCCTAATTTTATTCCAACTTCGAAACCCGAAAACCCAAAAAGTTTGGAAAACCCAATTCTCTCCTCCTCCTTCCTCCTCCTTAACATCGTTTTCTTGGTGGATACCGGTGGAGTGCTTCACACTTGAGGAGCAACTGCTAAGGATCTCTGATCATTGTCTCCGAATTATTTTTAAAGGTTAGATTCGATCCCTCGAATTTTTATTCATGATTTGTATGCTTTTATTTGGATTTTGTATGTGTAAAAATGTTTTTCCACGCCCCACTGCGTTTAAAAATCCAACAATGGTATCAGAACATAGGTTGTATGCATATAGATCTGTGGTAAAAATTTCAGAATTTTATGTGCTTGTATGAATTAATTATGATTTTTACAAGTTATATCATGGATTAATTTTGTCTGATGAGAAATCATTTCTCATAATAATTTTGAATGTTGATCTGGGTTCTACAAGTGTTGTAGATCGTCTGGGTATTTTTTTCATAATTTTAGGATGTATAGATTTTTTATTATGAATTTTTAAAGTTCTTGCAATTAAAATTCGTAATTAAATATGTATATATATATATAAATTGATTTTAAGTATGTATATATATCTGTACTGCCATCTGTAATCTGCATCTGCTCTGTATTGTCTGCTGTGTTGCACGGAAAGTAAAGGAGAACAGGCGGCGCACGGAGTTCGAGAAGCAACAGGCGGCTGCTGAAAAAAAAAGGGGTGTCACGCATTCCGGGAATGCGTTACACACCTGTGGCGCATTCACAGAATGCGTTACACCCTTTAATGGCTTAAAAGGGGTGTAACGCATCACCGGAATGCGTTACAGGGCTTGTAACGCGTTCCTGTAATGCGTTACAGCCCGTCTATTGATTTTAAAATTGATTTTCTGGGAGTTTCGTAACTCCGTTTTAGGCGTGCAATATACCGTTGGATTCGTTTTTCCGAGACGGATCTAATGGAGTGATCAATTTTAGTTTATATAAAAGTTTTGAACTGTTTATATTTCCGAAAGTGTTTTAAAGCTATTTTTAACTATTTTTAACTACTTTTAAATGCTTCATGTGATACATAGAGATGTATAATGCTTAGACTAATGTGCTAGATAATGTAACATGCCTACCTTGATGTTTATTCATGTTGATATATGTGATATATGCTTAGTTTATCATGCGATGATAGATTTTGGTGAACTTAAATGAACATAAGGTGCTTGTTAGACAACCTAGTATAGTGAAATAGTTTCATAACCTTAATAACAATATTATGAATACAATCATGAGATTCTTGTATTTATGAAACACGTAATTGAATATGAATTTTTGATATGAGAGAAAGGATGATTCTGTCAACAACAGATTTCTATCTGTAAGAAAGGGTTATTAAGTGACGCCTCTTGACAATGCTCCACCCGATCTGGGAATTATCTGATTATTGATTATTGATTTGAAATATTTAATTTAAAAGGAAGAATCTCTTTATAATATGATTATGATTGTAACATAATATAATCCCTCTAAAATTAAATAATATCAAGTAGTAATTGGCCAATGACACAACGGGCCTGTGTCGGTCATAGCCTTCCAACATGATAGAAAAGTAGTTCTTATTTTTGAATCATTGTCGGTTCGTGCTACAGCCGAGGGCTTTGATTTCGAAATAAGAAATACTTGTCTGTTACATAGAGATGTGTACATTGATTAAGAATCTAAAGGTCGGTACGTGCTACAGCCGTGGGTCTTTGGGGACTGATTCAACTGTACAGAATGTTTGGTTAGACTTGACTTAGAATATTGAGTTTGTCGTGCTACAGCCGAGACTCAATTATTCAAGAGGCTAAAGTTTGATTAGGGAATAACATGAGATGTAATTGACAAGAGTTGTCTGCCTATTGAACATTACATGGCGGTTCGTGCTATAGCCGGGGTCGTGTAATGGAATGTAGGATCCCTATTCCCACTAGCATTATGAATGCTTAATTTTTCACGTAGGGGGTTGAATAAATTAGGAAAACTAGTGGGAGCCACTTATGAATAAAGACCCGATTCATATAGTGTTTTAAAATGAAATCGAATATTTGCTAAGTGTTGTTATGTGTTTATCATTTACAGATTTACTTTGTACATTATGTCTTCTGCACTATCACTCAGGAGCATACTAGATGCTCACAAATTGACTGGTCCTAATTATGCTGACTGGCTTTGAAACTTGAGAATTGTTCTCAGGATTGAGAAGCTGGAATACGTGATTGACTCACCTAAGCCTACTGAACCTGCTAGTGATGCACATAATGATGAACATGTTGTGTATCGTAAGTGGATAGATGATGCAAATGTTGCTCAATGCATCATGCTAGCTTCCATGAACATTAAGCTACAGAAGCAACATGAGCATATGGATGCTCATACTATCCTCATGCATCTACAAGAGTTGTATGATGTGGCAGGGAGGACAGATCGATATGAGATATCGAAGGAGTTGTTCGGTTGTAGGATGTCTGAGGGATCATCTGTGAATGACCATGTACTTAAGATGATCAATTTGATTGAACGTCTTGGACAACTTGGTTTTGCCATGGATGGGGAGCTGAGCCAAGACTTGGTCTTGCAATCGCTTCCGAGTTCGTTCTCGCAGTTTGTTGTGAACTTTCACATGAATAAGTTGGATGTCAGCCTGCCTGAACTCCACAACATGTTGAAGACTGCGGAATCGAATGTTCCCCCTAAGAAGAGTTCTGTTCTTCTAATTGGTGAAGGTTCCAATCCTAAGAAAAGGAAGAGGAACTCTTCCAAGAAGAAGAAAGTAGGTGAAGAAAAGCCGGTTCCACCAAAAGCTGAAGACCCCAAGAGTAAAGTTGTTTGCTTTCACTGTAACAAGGTGGGGCACTGGAAGATGAACTGCAAGGTTTACCTTGCAGAATTGAAGAAGAAGAAGGGTAGTGAGACTACCGCTTCTGATTCAGGTATGTTCATGATTGAAGTGAATATGTCATTAAATCAAATTTCTACTTGGGTATTAGATACCGCCTCTGGTTCTCAAATCTGCAATTTGTTGCAGGGACCAAGAAGAAGTAGGACTCTTGAGGAAGAGGAGGTGATTCTACTGATGGAAATGGAGCAAGAGTTGCTGCTGAAGATGTAGAATCATTTCATTTACATATGCATACGGGCAAGACTATTGTTTTAAATAATTGTTATTTTGTTCCCTCAATTGTGAGGAATATTATTTCCATGTTAGACTTGGCTGGATTTTCATTTATTATTGAGAATAATGAATGTTCTATTCTTAGAGATAATATTCTTTATGGACGTGGTACTTTAAATAATGGTCTGTATAATTGTGACATAATTTACTTCAGATTGAACAAACTAATAAAAGAAAAGGGATGATGAAAATCTCACTTCATAGTGGCACTGCAGTCTCCATTTAGTAAACATGGAGAGAGGACTGCAAATTTGCTAGGATTGGTACACACAGATGTATGTGGACCAATGTCTACGCAAGCCATGGGTGGATTTTCATACTTCATTACTTTCATAGATGATAGATCTGGATTCGGATATGTGTTTGATGAAACACAAGTCTGAGGCCTTTGAAAAGTTCAAAGAATATAAGTATGGAGTGGAGAAACAACCAAACATAGTATTATAACTCTTCGATCAGATCGAGGTGATGAATACTTTAATGGAGTGTTTCTAGATTATCTCAAAGTAAATGGTATAGTCTCCCAGTGGACTCCTCCAGATTGGTATCTGAAAGGAGAAATCGAACTTTGTTAGACATAGTTCGGTCCATGATGAGCTATGCAAATCTTCCAGTATTCCTATGGGGTTATGCATTGGAAACCTCGGCATATTTACTGAATATGGTGCCTTCCAAAATCTATTCCTCAAACTTCGTATGAGATATGGAAAGAAAGGAAACCGAGTCTTAAACACGTTAAGATTTGGGGATGTCCAGCTTATGTCAAGAAAATTGCCCAGATAAGCTGGAATATCGATCCGTAAAATATAGTTTTGTGGGATATCCTAAAGAGACTTTAGGGTATTACTTTTACACCGATCATCGGGTGTTTGTCTCCAGACATGCTACCTTCTTGGAAAAGGAGTTTATCCTTGAAGGAAACAGTGGGAGCAAAATTGAACTTGATGAAGTTCAAGAAGGACAAACTACTACGTATCAAGTGGAAACACCTGTTCTGACTGAACAACCTTTTGTGGAACAGCCCATTCATAGATCAGGGAGAGTGTCTCGCCAACCTGAGAGGTAATATGGCCTTGTCATTGAGAATGACAATGAGTTGTCGATCATTGATGATGACGACCCTGTGACCTATAATGAGGCTATGAGTAGTGTTGACTCATAGAAATGGCATAGTGTCATGAAATCCAGAATGGAATCTATGTATACGGTATACAAAAGATAGATTAGAGCAGATGGCCAGGTGGAGACCTTTAAGGCCAGGCTTGTGGTAAAAGGATTCAAACAAAGGCGATGGATTGACTTTGATGAAACTTTTTACCTGTAGCCCTGTTAAAATCAGTTCGGATTTTGCTTGTGACTGCTGCTTACTACGACTATGTGATCTGGCATATAGCCAGATGGTTTTCTTTCCAAGGGAAATGAAAACCTAGTGTGTAAGCAACTGCGAACCATATGTGGTTTAAAGCAAGCTTCTCGAAGATGGAACATTCGTTTTGATGAGACAATCAAAGAGTTTGATTTTATCAAAAACGCAGATGAACCATGCGTCTACAAAAGGGTTAGTGGGAGCGCGGTAACATTTCTTGTATTGTATTGAATTAGAGTTGACACACATAACAACATAGCAGACCCACTCACAAAGCTACTTTATGAAAGTCACTTTGATCATCATAATGACAGGATGGGTATTAGATACCAGAGTGATTGGCTTTAGTACAAGTGGGAGATTGAAAGAAATATGTCCTAAGTCCAATCATGTATGAGGATTTAGGAATAACTTTTATGTAATCTGTTTTGATTTCATTGATATTAATAAAAGACTTGTTTTGTTTTTATTACGGGCTTTATCTATTTAAGTGTTTAAATAAGATATACCATAGTTTAGAGTAAAGCTTTTTATGGATTATGATGAGATCATAATAGTGAGACCTAAAGAGATGATAACTCTAAACTTAAATAGTTCCTGGTCATAGGATTACTAACTGGTAATTAATAATCCGTAAAGATCGGTACATACTATGCTTGCTTCATTATGAAGGATGTCTGTTCTCATAGACATTTGTGTGGTGACACTATAGCTAGTATGTAGGTGCTTATTATAGATTAAGTTCACTGAACATGACTCGCACAGCTGAACAACTGATGGAGTTCACTCACGTGTCAGCAGTTGTTCAAATAGTGATAGTTGTACAAGTATCCTTAGACTTGAGGTCATCATAGTCATCTTGTGTACACTGAACTATGCTTTGGTTTAGTTCTTAGTCTCCAGGGACAATTATTAGGGCTCTTCTGGGTATAGGAATTTGTACACGAAGATAGTGTATGATCAATAAAGGATCTACCCCTTCCAGTGAAGGAAGCGAATGTTCAAGACAGATCCACTTATGCTAGTTCAGGAATCTCTGGCCAGAGTAAATGAAATTAGAAAGGAGTTTCTAATTTGCATAGAACTAAGCATAGTAATTGGTAAGCAAGTGATTAAATTAGATAGGCTTGACACGAGATCCATGCCTTGTATTTAATCGGGACATTGTAGGGTAGAAGGAGTTTATTGTACGGTAACTATTCACTGATAGGTTCTTGGTATTCTAAGCAGTGAATTCATATTATCCGGATAGTCGCGATATGTTGAGAAGCATCACTCACGATGTAGAATAAATGTGATTAATTAATTAATCATATTTAATAAATTAGAGAATTTATATAAATAATGATAAAATAGTTTTATTATTATTTATTTCTACTACCGGCTTAATATTGAACCTACAGGGTCACACCATAAAAAGAGAATGATTTAATGGTGGAGGAATTAATTAATAATGGCTAATAATTATTTATTTATGAAATAAATAATTAATTGGAAAATTTAATAATTGATTAAATGAGATTTAATTGATTATAAATTAATTAAGAAAAGTTCTTAATATTATTAATTAAAGGATTTAATTTTTGGAAATTAAATCAAGAGAGAGAATTATTTCTAAACTGTTTAGAAAAAGGATTAATGATTAAAAGGTGTTTTAATTATTAATGAGAATAATAAATGGGATAATAATAATAATATTTATGAGAAAATTTCAGCTGAAAATTTTGCCTATAAATACACTATTATAGACCCTAATTTTATTCCAACCTCGAAACCCGAAAACCCAAAAAGTTTGGAAAACCCAATTCTCTCCACCTCCTTCCTCCTCCTTAACATCATTTTCTTGGTGGATACCGATGGAGTGCTTCACACTTGAGGAGCAACTGCTAAGGATCTCTGATCGTTGTCTCCGAATTATTTTTAAAGGTTAGATTCGATCCCTCGAATTTTTATTCATGATTTGTATGCTTTTATTTGGATTTTGTATGTGTAAAAATGTTTTTCCACGCCCCGCTGCGTTTAAAAATCCAACACAGGAGAGGATCATCTCTCTTGCACACTCCATGTCCAGGGCTTACCAGCGCAGGGCAAGGAGGTTGGAGGCTGAGAAGAAGAAGTCTAAATTAGAGTAGTTAGGATTAGGATTTGCTTGATGTAATCTACATCTTAATGTACTATGTATTTAATATTAATGAAATTATCTTCTTCTTTATCAATTTGTTTTTGTTGCTTGATTTTTTATGTCATGATTGCCTTGTGTTTACAAATTAATTGATTATTAGTTTTCCTGTCATAATGCTTGCAACTGCATGTCTCAATGGTTATGCCTAATCAATATGCTTGCAACTGCATGTCTCAATGGTTATGCCTAATCAATACAGATAAATATGTTCAATGCATTACAGGTTCAACACAATCCACTCAGACAATAACAGGAGATTCAAGTTTCAATCAACAGGTATTTGTGTTAAATTGCAGCTAAAACATTTCAAAACCAAACTGCGGTTTACCCAGGCACAACAACACAAACATAAACTCAAACACAATCCCACTCAGGTAACTCTCAAAAGGAACCTGTTTTACAAAAGGAAAAAAATCCCCAAAATGTTCTTCAGTTGTTATGATTGTTTGAGAAAAAGGAACTGGTATCACAAACATGGAAATTTATCAGCTTTTCATGAGTATCACTAATGCACCTTCATGTGCACAAACAGTCTTCACAGACTGAAAGGTTTGAGGGTAGTACTCCTGAGGGGGAGCTATCTAAATCCTATCTAATTCAATTGGAGGTTCCTCAAGAAGGAACAACTCCCCTCATAACTCTAGCAGAAGTTGTCTCAGCAGTCAAAGCTAGAAGAACAATTGCCTATGCCAATGTCATAAGAAGGGCAATCTTATCACATTTATGTGACAGTGCTCTGCAAGGTGCACAAAGGTTTGAGGCTGGTGTACATGACAGTAACCCAGTCAAATCCTCTCCAATTCCAATGGAGGTTCTCACTACAAGTGGAGGACAACACACTGTCACAACCACAGAGCAATCTATGAGTCAAACTGTGACCCCAGTCATAGATGCTTATGCACTCATTTTTCTGGTAAAATGAGTATGATTAGCCCTATATGGTCTTCCTCTAATCATATGATCACAGATTACCTCTTCTCAGCCACCTCTTATTTCTGTAGGTCAAACAACATTTGAGCCTTTCATGTGAGGATAAGAGAAAAGATTGAGTGAAAAACAAAGAATAAGAGAGGCAAGATCCTTCCTGGCAAAAGGAGAGGTAGATGAATGTATGGATTTAGTAATCCTTGTGAGGGAACTCTGACTCTCAAAAGTCATGAGACTAGTACAGTGAGAATTGATGAGACTACTTATTCAAAAGAACAGAGAGCTTAGGACTTTTATCACTAACAAACTTTTTCTGTAAATCTAAGTGGAGCTTCTATTTTTTTTAAATAATCATCCATGAATCTCAATGAAGCTTGGAGCTGCAGACAGTGTTCCAAATGGACATTGACAGCAGCTTGAACAATGTGCATTTAGCTGGATCTTTCTTCCTGGAGATAATGTCAAAAAGGGGGAGAATATATCTAAATGCCAAAACAGCTAATGGATGTTGAATAAATCTGAATGCAATTCAACAAAAGAAGACCTGATGGGAAGACTGGTTTTGGTTTCTGCATTTAGTTAAATTTTGACATCATCAATCAGAACTTGTGCATAATTTCATAATAAACAAGTTGGGGGAGATTCTAATATATAATAGATGATGTCAAAGAATTATGCCTCGGAAGAATGTCAAAGATTACTGGAGCTAATAATATCATCAACATCTATGATCTGAGTATATCAGAAGATCAGAAGAGTTGAAGGCAGCAGGCAAGAGCAGAATATCAAAGGATGGAAGATTTCTGAATATAAAGCTGGCTCTTTGTCAAGTTATAGGATAGGGATGTTAGCTAGATATCCTAAGCCAGATTTGCTGAAACTAATAGAGGCTCTAACTAACACCCCGATCCTAGAAGAATTGGAAATACTTGTGCAAATTAAGAACATAATTGAGAAAGAATCAGACAGCTCAGTCTTTACTTAATTATTGTAAACTGTCATATATTCATTGTACAAGTGTTGTATCAGCTTTTGTATTATTTTATTTTCATTCTTTAACTTGGGGTAAGTCTTGTTAACAGACATGAATTTGTGATAAACAATCTTCTCACAAATTGGGGGAGATTGTTGTGCAAGACATGCCTGTATTATAAAAAGACTAAGTCATACTGATAACCCTAAGATTAGTTGTATTGTAACCTTAATCTGTAATTCATACTTGTAACACTTAATGTCTGTAAAATGTAAATGGAGCAGACTGGAGCATTTTTCTCTAAACAGTGTCAAACCTAAGAATTCTATCTGGAAGAAGATCAAGAAGATCATGCCTCAGAAGAATTATGAAGAAGCTTGGAGTTGAATAAATCTGTTTGGTGTAAAACATTCTAAGTCAAGATCTCTAAAAGTCACATAATTAGTGTTATAGAGAAATCATTCGAGAACTCCAGAATGGCTTATCGAGAAGTCATTTGAACTCCAGAGAGTACCGACGGATGAATAACATATACCCGACGGATGAGCGATATCTACTCGACGGATGAGCAATGTCTACCCGACGGATGAGCAATATCTACTCGACGGATGAGCAATGTCTACCCGACGGATAAGCAACATCCACCGGGTGTAGAGAACTCAGGAATTGCTATTGGAGATATCGATAAGTCAGATACCCATTCGAGAACTCAGAGATATCGACAAGTATACATTCATTAGAGAACTCTGAGTTATCGATAAGCCAAAGTCCATTAGAGAACTCTGAGTTATCGATAAACCAAAATTCACTAGAGAACTCAGAGTTGTCGATAAGTCAAGTTAACAATGAAGTTTCAGAGATATCAACAAGCCAACATGCCTATCGAGATGTCGAGTTCTCTACAGCTTAATTGGAGATCTCGAAGTGAAGAAATTTCTCTAAGTACAAGATTGCAGAACAGTTAAATATTGAAGGTTGCAAATCAACAAACAATTAACACGGCTGGATTGACAAGTTTACAAACAGCAGCTTGAGAGATGTGCAAGATCAATGGCAAAGATTAACTGACAGAGGAGATTAAAGTAATCACGTGATGCTAAAGATATGCTAAGCCATAAATGGAAGATTTGCTTTTCTATAAATAGAAATAACAAGTGACAGTTTAGAAAAGCTAATAGCATGTTTATTATCCACCGTGTAAACCAGCAGTTAAATGAGTTATAAAGTTAACACTGGTCCTCTAGTTAAGTAGAACAATCAGAATAGAAAATTTGTGTGTTCTCTCTCAAGAAAGAAGCTAAGTTCCAAAACAAGAACTTAGAGATTTTGTAGCAAAACACTGCTTGATTTTTAATATAAAATTAAGTGAGTTTTGAAGATCTTTTTTTACATATTTGCACAGCTATTTATGTTTAACATCCATTCTACTAAATCATTAACAACTACCAACTGTTAATGCCTAAGTCGATAAAAAATCAAACATTTAAGCCAAAACACATTCACCCCCCTCTGTGTTGTATTCATACCTAATAGATCTTCAACTTTCTCCCCCTGGACAGGTGCATTTTCCCTTGGAGTAGTTACCAGAGTTTCAATGACATCAGAATTTAACCCGTCAGAACTTACATGATCAGGATTTAAACCATCAGAATTTACAGAATCAGAACTTAAATCTTCAATTTTAAATCTCAGCTGATCATGATCATTGAAATCTTCAAGTCCAGTAATCTTCTTATCATCAAAAGATACATTGATAGATTCCATGACTACCCTTGTTCTTAAATTGTAGACTCTGAAGGATTTTGTGAAAAGTGGATATCCAACAAAAATTCCTTCATCAGCTTTTAGATCAAATTTTGACAGCTATTCTAGATGAGTCTTAAGAACAAAACACTTACAACCAAATACATGAAAGTATTTCAGTTTTGGCTTCTTTTTCTTCACCATCTCATATGGTGTTTTCCATGCTTGTTTATGAGTGTAGCAGTCTGCACAGCTTCATCCCAAAAGTAGGTTGGTAACTTTGCTTAATCAAGCATAGTTCATGCAGCTTCAATGAGAGTCATGTTCTTTCTTTCTACAACTCCATTTTGCTGTGGAGTTCCAGGTGCAGAAAATTCCTGTTTGATTCCATGCTCTTTGCAGAACTCTTCCATGATTGGATTATTGAACTCAGTGCCATTATCACTTCTTATAATTTTAACAGAATCTTTGACCAACTTATCCAGCTGTCTGACATGATCAGTTAGAGTAGATGCAGTTTCATTCTTCTTGTACAAGAAATGCACCCAAGTGTACCTTATGAACTCATCCACTATAACCATAGCATATTTCTTCTTTATAATAGACATGACATTGACTCGACCAAATAGATCAACATGCAGTAGGTGATAAGGCTCAAGAATTGAAGATTCAGTTTTGCTCTTGAAAGAAGATTTTCTTTGTTTTGCCTTTTGACATGAATCACAAAGGCCATCAGGAGCAAATACTGATTTTGGTAGTCCTCTCACAAGATCTTTCTTTACAAGCTCATTTATGTTGTTGAAATTTAAATGAGCGAGTCTTTTGTGCCAACTCCAGCTTTCTTCAATTGATGCTCTACTCAACAGACAGATTGCAGAACCATCAGAACTTGTTGAAAGTCTGGCTTCATAAATGTTACCATACCTGTAACCTTTCAGAACCACTTTGCCTGTAGAATTGCTTACAACTTCACAGTGTTCTTCAAAGAAATCCACATGATAACCTCTGTCACAGATTTGACTCACATTAAGCAGATTGTGTTTAAGTCCTGAGACAAGAGCTACTGTTTCAATGATGACATTCCCAAGATTTATATGGCCATATCCCAGAGTTTTTCCCATGTTGTAATCTCCATAAGAAACTCATAGGCCAGCTTTCTCCACAAAGTCTGATAGCAGGGCTTTATTTCCAGTCATATGTCCTGAACATCCACTGTCCAACACTAGAATATTTTTCCTATTACCCTGCAATCACAAAGACCACTAATGGTTAGTTTTAAGGACCCAGACTTGCTTGGATCCTTTGGCCTTTTTAAGTTTATTAGCATTTGCAGAGGATTTAATTTCAGAGTTTATGCTAACATTCTATTTATCAGAGTTTATATCAGACTTTGCATCAGACTTTACACTAGAAGGAATTAAAGTAACTTTCTTCGAATAAGGTTTTATTTGATAATAATCATAGTACAGACTATGATATTCCTTACAAGTATAAATGGAATGCCATAAACTACCACAATGAAAATAAGGATTTTGTGGTTTAAACCTAACAGACTGACTCTTAACTCCTGATTTAGGAGGTAAAAAGTTTATATCTTTATTTTTTCTGCAAAAAGAAGCAAGATGGTTAGAGTTTCCACATTTATAGCATTTCTTTCTAGGAGCATTAGGAACAGGCATATAATTATAGCTTTTATTCACACCTTCCTTTCCATTCCTATTTTTTCTAGCTTCCTTTACCTTGTTGACATTTATAATCTCTTTCAGCTTATGCTTAAGCTGCTTCTTTGTCATTAAGCCTATGTTTACTTCAGCTAGTTTATCCTGTTCTAATTTGTCAGAAGTTGATTTTTTCTTAACTTCTGTCACAGACTCTTTCATCTTTTCAGAATCAGACTTTACAGTTTTTGCCACAAACTTAACAGGATTTACCTTTGGCTTAGCTGTCTGTTTAACAACAATTGGCTCAATTTGTTCAGTTCCTTTTTTCACTTTTATCATCTCCATAACCTAAGCCCTCTTTCCAGTTTCCACTACTTAATAAATTCTGAGTTGTTCTGCCAGAGTTAGTTCAAGTTTTGATAATCTCTCTTTCCTTTTCTAAGTCAGCTTTTAGAGATTCATTCAATTTTAACACTTCATCTCCAACATATAAAACATTATCTTTTTCTTTATTAGTTTGATGAAAAAAAACTAACTCCTTTTCTAAATAATCATTTCTCTTTTTATAAGCAAGATTTTCAGATGTTAATCTTTCACATGTTAAAGTCTGATCTCTATAACTAATGAACATGGTTTTAAGATATAATCTCAACTCAGTAATATCATCAGTATGAAAGGCATAAGTTGTTTGAGGTACCTTCAATTCAGCAGTTTCAGTACTGTTGTCAGCATTTGCCATCAGGGCATAGTTCACCTCATGTTCAGAATCTGAAGTGTATGTCCAGCTTTTCTTCTTTGTGCAAGTGCCTTGCATTTGTCACTTTTTCCTTTCTTGCAGTCAGGAGATATGTGGCCTCTTTCACCACAGTTATAGCATTTGACATTTGAGTTGTCTCCTCTGTCAGACTTTCCTCCTTTGCCTTCAGACTTTCTGAAACCTTTCTTTTCAGAACTTCCACTTTTCCTGGAAAACTTCTTGCCTTTTCTGAATTTCCTGTATGCTATCTTTGTGATACCCTTTACCATAAGTGCACACAATTTTATCATCTCTTCATCAGCATCTATTTCAGGTAAACTTTCAGTTTCTGAATCATCATCATCAGAATATGATGACTCTGAATCAGAGTTTATGATGAGAGCCTTTCCTTTGCCCCTCTTTGAGGCAACAACTTTAGGAGATTCCTCCTCAGCTTTAAGAGCAACTGTCCTTGACTTCCTTCCATGCCTCTTGCTCCTTTGATCCATCTCAAGTTCATAAGTCTTGAGCATACCATAAATTTCATCAAGAGTAGTTTCAGTAAGGTCATAGTTGTCTCTTATGGTAGTAGACTTCAAATCCCAATTTTCAGGAAGAGCTAAAAGAAATTTTAGATTTGAATCTTCAAGATCATATTCCTTGTCCACTAGTGACAGATCATTAAAGAGTTTGACAAACCTGTCATATAAGTCAGTTAATGACTCATCATCTTTTGAGTCAAAGTGCTCATACTCTTGAGTGAGTATTGTCCTCCTATTCTTCTTGATTGCATCAGTTCCCTGGCATCTTGTCTCCAAAGCATCCCATATTTTCTTTGAAGTTTTGCAATTAATTATCATGTTTGACATGACATTATCAATGGCACTATGCAGCAAATGCCTTACCCTTGCATCCTTGGCAATAGATGAGATGTCTTCAGCTGTGTACTCACCTTTCTCCTTTGGTATGGTCTTTGCTGGTTGATCAGCAACTATAACAGAGAGCTTGGTAGGCTTATGTGGTCCTTCATTAATTCTGTCAAGGTATTATGGATCTATAGCTTCCAGAAACATAGCCATCTTCACTTTCCATATGGGATACTCAGAAGGTCTCAGTATGGGAACCCTAATAGTCTCATATCGACTGTGGGTTTGAGTCTTTTGAGTTTCTTCAGATTTGGTGGGCTTGGTTGGAGTTTGTGCTTCTTCAGACATGATTGTTTGGATCTTTACTGTATGTGTGTTAACAAATAAGCTCTGATACCAATTGTTAGGTCACACAACACTGTAGAAGGGGGTTGAATACAGTGGTTATACAATCAAATCGATTTAACACAAATATGTAATAAAGATCAAGTATATTAAATAAACTCTGTTACAATAAGAACTGTTGTTCTCTCTCAGTGATGAACAAATATCACTAAGAGCTGCTAGGTTACAATGTATAATCTTCTCGATAATGATAACACATATAGTGTAAACCCTAAGTCTGTGTTTATATAGTACACAGTTACAAGATAACTTCTAATTGATATGGAATATAATTCTGTCTCCTAAAATATATCAATCAGATATCTTCTACAAGTCTTCCAGTCTTCTAACTCTTTCCATGCATATCTTCTTTTATTTTAGTCTCAATCTTCTATTATAAATCAGCTTCCTTCCTTATATGAAAGTCTTCCCGCACTTAAGTTCTGATATGACCTTAAGTTCTGATATTAAGTTCTGACTTCCAGTAAGTCCTGATTGCAATAAGTCCCGATATGTCCTGTTTGTTAAGATCTGAAAACTAAACATGAATCATATTAGACATGTCATCTCAAATATATCTAACACTCACTGTCCACCACTGTATCATTTCTCCATCGTCTCTTTTCTCAATCATCCAATCTTTATCCATGATCACTAATCGAAACACTTCATCCACCATATCTGTATCTTTTACAACCAACAAGATCGATGATTTTTATCAATATAAAAAATTATATGTTTATATGTATATGTCCCGTATATACTATTTAATGATATTTATAATACAATTCGGTGATTTGTGTGATATAAATCAGTGATTTCCGTCATACGATTTAGTGATAGAATTGTAGATCTGGTGATTTATCTTATATGAATTGGTATTTGTACTTATATATCATATTCAAATTTTAGATTGGGTGATTTTTATTGGAAATTAGTGGTTGTTGGTGATTGTTTAATGATTTTCACATTTCATTCATATATATCTCCCCCTATTTCACAGTAAATGTTTAAAACCCCAACACTTTTGCCCCTGTACATTCAACTTCGATCATATTCATCATTTCCTATTATAAAATTTAGTGATTTACGTAATATAAATAATGATTGCAGGTGATGGTGGCAGACGGATATAGATCGGAGATGGTGGCGGACGGAGATATATCGGAGATGGTGGCGTAGATATAGATCAGAGATGAAAGGAGTGATTAGAAATCATGATTGTGATTTGAGATGGTGGTAGGCTAGTTGTAACAGAAGAGTGAGAAAATGATAACTGATAAAGAAGCGCGTATTTTTGTTGGTGGTAAGTGGGTTGGGCTGTTAGTTGGGTTGGGCCTTTACTTAATTAAGCTAGTTTTTAGTTTTTATTTTAAGGTTGTTTTTATTTGAACAGCCCTATATATATATATATATATATTTATATGTGTACATAGACATATACCATAAATTTAATAGAATAAATTTTAAATTATATATATATATATAAATATAATATATATTTATTCGGAATAAGATATTATCAAATATGAATATACTTATATCATCCGTATCCGCAATCGTCAGATTCAAATAAGGAAAATATTCATTTTATTTCGATTTCGAATACGGATTTTTCGGCCGAATATCAAATTTTTCGAATTTTTTGATAGTCTACCGATAAACAAACAGAACCTAAATAATTGAACTATTTCTAAAAAAATAGAAAAAATGAATAAAGCAGGTGAAGGTCGGAAGACTATTGGGCTGTCTCTCAAGGTTTTGTCACCGGCTTGTGAATAATGAACCGAGACCGACAGGGAGCCTGCAGGAACGCAACACGAATCCAAATTAATTGTTAAATCCATAGAAGATTCGGTGGTGGATGCAGAAGAGTCCCAGGGTCTTTCTCTTTTCTCTCAGCGCTGTTTCTTCATTATTTCTATTTTTTATAAAAAAATATTAATCATAAATATTTTATCAATATTATTTCGCAGTTTCATCGAATTAAGTAATTAGAATCGATCCAGTTTTGGATTCAAATGTACGTGCTTGAATCTCATGAACATGATCCATCAGTTTTCTATATTAGTTAAGTTGTGATTGCGTATTTGCATTCTGGAATTACACAAGCATCTTGCTAGGGATTATTTTGTTAAATGCTCTCTAATGTTTCGATTTCATAACCAAGTCCATCATTAAGCATAGTTTATCCGATTATCCTCCTGTTTTTTAAGTTTAGTTTATCGTAATTGTAACATCAGCTTCTCGCCAGTTTATATATTTGTAAGAGACGCGTTATGGAATTGTAATCGATGTTGTCATTGAATGATCTGTAATGTAGTTCTTCCTATAATATAATATTAGTTACTGCTTTAAATCTACTTCAACGAATGTTATGCTGTTTTGCACTAATTTGGAATTAAGTAATTGTGCATCGTGTTTGAATTTCTTCTAAAAACTGCTCTTATTTTTTGGCTAGCAGTCTAAACTACTCAATAGCTCACAAGAGTTATATTTGTAAGTTACATCATACACCTAGAAAAGGGTAATAAGTGCCATTTGGATCTTAGGAATTACAATTCGGTTAATGGGAATGGGAATGCGATTCTAATACATTTTTGTATTGGAATCTCATTCTCATTCCCATTAACCGGGTCGGAATCCCCTGATCTAAATGACCCCTTAGTTTCTAAAACATTTTCAAATGCAAGAGACAACAGTTTTTGTTCACTGCTATTTATTCTGTGCTATTACGGATTAGAATTTGAAATTAATTTTACCACTGCAAATCTTGAAGTAGATTCCATGGCAATATGTAGTTTGAATACTCTAGCGGTTTATTAGATACTTTAGCACTATATGTTTTAATGTCAAATTACATGGTGTAGCTGGTAACTGGAAAATGAATTTGCCTATAGATGTTTGCTAGATATTTTTATATGGCTTTTTTTCACGTTTCTCATTTGTTTCGGTTGCAGGATTACTAATTTAAGTTGAGATGTTCTCACTCTCCTGTACTATAAGTTTCTGCAGTGACATGTGTCTTATCGTCCTGTTTCAACGTTTTCTACTATGCATTTAGTACTGGGTGATAGTCAGCCTGGCGATCGTTCAGAAAAAGAACCGATTTTAGCTCCCTCTGTTACTGCACATAGATCTATAGAATCATCTTCGATTGAAATAAAAACCGTAGATGATGATACTTCTGTGAGACCGGATGTCTTGCAAAATTACGTGGATGAAAGTTGCAGTCTGGTTAATGCAGACCAACTACAGTGCCGTATCTGCCTTGACAGTGGAGGTCAGCTGAATGCTTTATTACATTGTTACATATTCCACTAGCTAACCAGTATCATTCATTAGTATATTATAAGATATTTCGGAATTTAGTTTCAAGTCTCTCATTCAATAACTTTTAGGTGAAGATTTGATTGCACCATGCCACTGCCGAGGTACCCAGAAGTATGTGCACAGATCATGTCTTGACAACTGGAGATCAGCTAGGGTAAACGTCTAGTGTTTATTTAATATTTTCAAGTACACCTTAGTTGATTGATTGTTATTAATTTGTTCCTAGTTTAGTATAATCCAAGCAATGACATTTTTTATTTATCAGAAATGTTTATTTACAAGAATGATTTGATCTTACAAGTATAGCTGAATATGCAGAAGTTAGTGTTTTATACTCACATCAATACATCATCACATGCAACTTGTAAGCTCATGTCATTTGTTAATATGCAGGAGGGGTTTGCTTTCTCTCACTGTACAGAATGTAGGGCCATGTTTGTATTACGTGCAAATGTACCACCAGAACGCTGGTGGTTGAGATTGAAATTTCAGTTCCTTGTTGCTAGAGACCATGCATTCATATTTGTTATTGTTCAACTGGTATGGTCATTCTTTTTATGTTACCCTGTCCATTTTGTATTAGTTATGGTGCTTTTTAGGCCTTTACGCGACCTATGTTACATGGAATGGAAGTGTACAACATGGATATGTATTCATGCGTCATACATTACAAATTATATAAAAAAATAACGGTCCTTCCAAAAATGAAGTGCTGAGTGCCGATTCCCATGTCATAGTGTCGTTTTCGACATGGGTGTTCGCTTCAAAATAAAGAATCTAAGTAACATAATCTTGATGCATGTTAATACTATTGCTTGGGGGGGGGGGTTGATATTAGTCTTTCAATTGTATGTATGTCATTCTTCAGTCCCGTCTACCTGTGCAACCTAGTTATGTACTAATGATTGTTTACTGAAAATTAACTGTTTCTTCTAAATTATACTTATTTTCAATCACGTATAGTGCTATTTCGGGATTTTTGTTATTATTTTAAATTTATGGGATTATATCTTATGTGACAGGTTGTAGCATTCTTAGGTGTCCTGGTCTACAATTTCTACGGAGAAGAACTTAGGGAAATGTTCGGCTATGCAGAACATCCATATGCATTCTATACCATGGCTGGTAAGTTCGCATATAACTGCTACTAAATATAATTATATACCTACAATACTTTTCTCTTGATGCAACTTATGTTCCCATCAGAATATTATTGAATGGAAACTGAACAGTAGTTAGTATGAAGATAAAACATTCAAGATATAGAAGAAACCAATCTTCTTTACCAATATTGTGAAGATTACGCCGAATCTTTGCCTTAAAATACTCCCTACGGCCTACAGTAACTATCTTCTTGTTGCTGCTTATGAAGATCACTACGAATCTCTAACTTACAATACTTTGTGAACAACTAAACCCTATCTTCCTCCTTATTTTGTTGAATAAGAAAATATCCTCTTATATATTATCAAGTCTTTAACAACTTAAAACTCTAATGCTGAATTATAGGCTTAAACATAAGGCCAGAAACACATTTTTAAAGTTAAAATAGAATTTATATAAAAATTCGTTAATGAGGCTTTCGTGGCTAGATTTTATGTAGAGATGTATACAAAATCAGGTAGACATGTACACATAAAATTAGGTAGAGATGTACATGAAATTTGGGTCCTAAAAGTCTGTCTGAACCAAAATAAGCTCGCAAAACGTTCGATTAAAAAAGAAAGCCCGTTATGAGGGTTTCGATCAGGCATCATATTTTTCATGATAACATAAAATAAGGGAATGGGATAGCTTTCTGAGTTTCAAAAGTCATTTTCACCAACTTTTATGTTGAGTTTATACATCAAAATGTCATTTCTCAGCTGGACTAAGGAAGAAACATTATATAAATCTTTATACAATTAATGAATAATATCATTATTCATAATTTCATATACAACTGTAAATAAGTTTGTGAATGAAAATGCATCAACCTATCCACCTCTTCTTTCCAGTGCCCTTTAGTATTATTGGCAGCCTTCTGATTTTTCTTTCTAGGCCTTTACATCATCATCCATCACCTTCTTCACATGGAGGAGATAGAAGAACAAGATTCTTCAGAGTTAGTAGGCTGTTTAGTAGCATTTGATTTTGGATCAAATCCCTCAATTTATTATATAATCCTATAAAAAATAAATCCATTAGTCAATCCATCATTATGTATGACACATGAATGGTAGGACAACAGAGAAAACGAAGCCAAAAAAAGTAGAACTTTATAGAAGTTTTGAATCAATGGGTTCGGAAAAGCTCCTTCACTGTGATGTATTTGTACCCATGTGTTATTGTTCTGGGCAGTTTACTTATTATATCCTATATAATATGACCAACTAAAGTAGCAAGGAATTGGTGAACTGCAAGAGAAAATACTTTAAGGAAAGTACATCATATATTAGAGGATATTTATAGATATCTCATGGCCCTTAATGAAGAATATGAAGAACAAGATTCTGGGGATTCAGTTATAATAAGAAAAAGAAGTCTAACTTTGCAGACTACTTGGTACCTTACTATTTAAAGCATGGGTTGCAGACTGTCGAGCTGAAATGTCTATGGATAGCAGGGTCTCAATTAGTACTAATGCTGTTGCAGGTAAGCCTTCGAAAATTTCTGCAACACATCTTCTAAGTTGTTTTTGGGGATTGAAGATGTCTGTAGGTGAAGGTGAATCACAGCCCACAACGCATGATTATTCTATGCAACTGCTCCACCTGCCCTAATAGACAGAAAGATACGAACTTTATAATTCAATTGTACCAGCTAAGTTGATGCAGTGATAGCAACAATGAACAAATGAACTAGGGAATATTAATCGTATTTAAATTTAATAAATATATTTTTAAATATATTAATATGAGTTCAAAGTTGAAATTCCACCAAAATGTTAAAATCTAATTGTTATATTATTAATTCTAAAAGTACACACACGCACAGGTTTTAACTCGTATTAATAATTGATTAAAATTTAATATTTATAGTTTTAGTTTATAAAAATGCTAACACATATAAATCAATATAAAAACAAGAAAATGAAAAAAAGTTTTGTAAAGCGAAAATATATGTAGATGGTCACTTTAAAGAGTATTAATTTGTAGGGATTTTAGTGTAAAAAAAATTCTTATTTAAAAAAACTCCCAAGATTCACTAGTTCGATATATAAGGATTTAATATCTATATTAATAGTTGTAGAGATATTAAATCATAAAAAAATATTTAAATTAGGGGCATAGCTATTTTTGAAATTATAAATTTTTTAAGTTACATGCATTGAGATTATTTTACTATTTTATATTTTCTCGAATAAAATCATGTTTTTATTTTTTCAACTATTTTTAATTTTGAATATTTTCCAAAATAAAAATTTTAAAAAATTAAAAGTATTCAAAATAAGAAAATAATTGAAAATAGGTGATTAGAATATTAATATAAATACATCAAATTTAAAATAATAATAATATTAATATATCTTAAAAAAGTAGTAATAAAAATTGAATAAATAGAAGATAATAAAAAAAGTAGGTAATATATCTTATTCAGATAATTTAAATATTCGTTATCTATTATTTTACAAACAAAAAATAAATTTTTAATTTATAATATACAAATTATGAACAATATATAATTTCCCCCGGCGAGGGAATGTTGGAGAAACACCTCCATTAATGAAGCATTACGCTTAATTGCTAGATTATGTTTTGAATGGACAGCCCAACCACATGTGGCTGTGGAAGAAACCTATATATATTTGTGTATGTATATCATCAATGACGGATTTTGAAAGGTACACGGGAGACACATGCCCCCCAATTTCCTTTTTCCTTCAAACGAGAAATTTTTTGGTATAAAATAAGCTCCTAAGTAAACGTACGGGTGTTTGCCTAAAATTTATTTAGCTACTCTTTAAAAGAACAATGACAAATGAGATGAATTTACTAAAGAGAATAAAATGATGAAATTCGACGTGTAAACATTGTATGTACCTACGAGCAAAGACCGAATTCTTACCATATACAAGGGAATGGGTTGTTTTTGGTGCCGCTCCCCATGGACCATAATTAATTTTTAGAGCATCTTCTTCATTGTTTACCTAAAAATTTCAAAAATATACGAACGAAGATTAAAAAGGTATGATTGCTCAATTTGGAAAACATATTTGTACGAGTCACTTGATGGGAAATTTGTTTATGATTCTCTGTAACTTGAAAATAATATCATAGTTGTGCCTTTTATTTTGGCAATCAATGATTTATCAAGATTAATTATTATCAAAATCGAGGAGACAAAAATTAAGAAAGAAGTACCGGCAATCAGATCTGGAGGTGGAGATGGTGGCAACTCCTAAAGGAAGACCATATGAAGGTTGCGATTGTGAATGATGCTAATCTCCTTAAATACACCAGTATCGTCCTTGCTGTCATGAATTTAGAACTCCCTTAATTTAATTCAGTTGTGCCAGCAGTTAGGAGTTATCTCCTCTTGAGATCTATTAACTTTAGTCTAAGTACGAACTCTATGAGCCACACATAACCACAATGTTTGGAAGAAAAATAAAACTTTTATTAATCAGAGCACAAGTGTTTCAAGTGTTTCAAATAGGAGAGAGTTTACAATTTTCGTGATGATCCTCCAAATGACCCCCCTATTAATACTACTCTAAGAAAGGTTCTAGATGTTACTAAAGTATTCTTTTTGGTTCTAGGGACTACTACTCAAAATTAGTATCTAAGATATTTTACAAGTTTGTGCAAGAGAATTCTAGAGTATTCCATATATATCAAGTGGTACTAAAATATTCTAGGATATTCTAGAAAGTTTCGCATAAAAAATGGCCTTGTCGGGTACTCGGGTCCACGGCTCAGTCAACGAGGTCTTAAGTCGACTGAATTTTCGATACGATGTAGGGACTATTATTATATATGTTATATAATTAATTTTCAAAGTTTTGGTAATACATAATATATTATTACCCCCCAATTAGGCAAATAAACTTAAATTTGTTTAAAATGAAATAAAGGAAAGGATGACACGCAAATTTGGCATATATTAAAGTATAATTGTAGAAACAAATTTAGCAAAAAAAAAATAAAATAAAATAATTGTAGAAACAAGACACCTCAATTCAAGATATATTTACATAAATAGCATCGGGATCCACAAATAAAAAAGTATTTTTATCATTTTATGTTATTTTGTTCACACCATGAGTTGTAAACCGGTATCATATATATATTATTAAATTTAAACTATATACCTTTTCAGTATTATGTCGTTCAGCCATTTCCGTATATGAAATAGAATCTATACTAGAGCTGGCAATTCGTTCGTTTCGTGTACTTTTGTGTCGTGTACTTTCGTGTTTCGTGTCATGAATGCCTAACCCAAACCCGAACCGTTAAGGATTCGTTTCGTTTCGTGTTCGTGTACCTTCATTTCGTGTACGTTTCGTGTCATTTTTCGTGTAATTTAAAATTAATAATAAAAATAAAAATAAATAAAAAATATATATAAATATTAAGTTTTTACTAGTCGAGTCTTAAATCAATAAGTGATAAAGACTCGAGTGCAGTCAAGTCTTATGAAATTTAAAGTTGAATCTATTTTATATCTATTTTCGGTAAATATTATATGTAATATATTATTGTAAGATATATGTATTCATATAATTTTGATAAATTTATTTATATATCTATTTATTTCGTGTACTTTCGTTTCGTGTCGTGTACTCAAGTGTAAATCCAAAACCGACACTAAATTCATCTGTGTACTTTCGTGTTCGTGTACCAAAAATGTCAAACCAAAACCGTTATTTTCGTGTCGTGTATGAAATTGCCGGCTCTAATCTATACTATACTATTATAAGTAAAACAAAAGATAATCCGATTGGTTGGTTGGTTTACACCTTCCAAAAATTAAGCACACGTATAATTTATTAAAAAATAATAATTCATGTATTTAACATAGCTACAAACTCTAGTAATTATAGTACAATAATTTACTACCCACACTCAACTTCTCCCTAACATTGTGCTCCAGAATTTGGAACAAAGAAGAGAAGCGAAAGGAAAGGAAAGGAAAGGAGAATTTTAGAATTTTCTTTTTGAAGTGTGCTCTTGAATTTTTCGCAAAAAGGACAAACATTTTGAATTGGAACAAATATTTGCACTAATTGGCTTTTAGTTGGCAAGGAGTTTGACAATGCTCTCCATAAAAATTCTAAACTTTTGTCTGGGTTTAATTTGCCACACCTTTATCCACACCTAAATTCTCTTTGCACCAATACATATGATCGTCTATTCCTTCATCCCAGATTTTTGTATTTAAGATACAAAATTGGTCTCGAGTTCTAAACATGTCCTTTAGTAAGTCTGTATCCCAACCCCTTCTATCATTGTGGAACAGAGCAGAAATCATATGATTCTCCAGGTACATTGGTTTTGTTGTAACATATGGGTTAAGATCATTCTCGAGCCAAGGTTGGCCTATAATTTTGATCTTTTCTCTAGAACCAATCTACCACTTCAATACCGACTTCGCCTCCCAAACACTTCTCCTAATAACTTGAATTACTAGACGCAAGAAAATGAATCTGTGGGAAATAACATGCCTTGATACTTTGTCGACTAAGCTCCCATGACACGTGATGAATCTCCACCCGTACTTTCCAAGTTACGTCAAGTTAAATTCTCTAAACCCCATGCCACCTGTTGATTTATGACGACTGAGATGTTTTCATCCATCCAATGAATGGTTGTACACTTGTTAGGATTTGAGTTCCACCACTGCTTAGTTAGCTTTCTTTCAATGTCTTTCGTTAACTCTAGAGGTAACAAGAACGCGCTTATAGCGTAACTGCGAGTGCTCACTTTATCTTTTTAAAAGCCTACGCTGATACTTTGTTTCTACTCAACGTGTTCGGTAGACCAAGAAATGTGCTCATGTCCTCTGCCTCTCCCATTTACAGGAATTAATGTGTTTTTTGTTATAGGGGATAACATTCAAACAAAAAACACCGATGACTTCATCAAATTTACTTCTTGCCTTCATGCAGATTCAAACCTTTGCAATAAATCTAAAATTTGAAGGGCCTTCTCTCCATTAGCCTTACAATACAAATAACAACCATCTGCAAATAACATGAGAGAGATACTGGGGGCTTGCCGACAGATTTTTATACCTTGAATTTTTTCATGCATCTTATATCTTTAGATTAAAGCTGACAAACCTTCTGCCCACAATATGAATAAATATGGGGAGATTGGAGCGCCTTGCCTAATACCCCGAGTTGGAAAAATCTGACCGATCTCTCTGTTTCCATGAACTATTTTGTATGGCGCCGTATTTACACATTGAAGGATTAAATGGTTCCACCAGCTATGAAAGCCCATCTTTTGCAAAACAGCCTTCAAATGATCCTGCTTCAGTTTATCATAAGCCTTGCTCATGTCTAACTTCAAGGCCATATACCCCTTTTTTTCCAGACGCTTTCTTTTTAAACAGCACTTGACCTCAGAAGAGATCATTATATTGTCTTAAATTAGCCGTCCCAATATAAAAGCACTTTGGTTTCCTGCCACCACCTCATCAAGCTTCTCTTTCGTTCCATTTGCAATAACTTTGATGATGATTTTCGCTAAAACATTACACAAAGAGATTGGCCTAAGCTAACCAATCACTGTTGGATTTGGTAAGCACTAATTTCGTCTCACTCAAACCTTGCACCATGTTACTAGTTAAAATAAAGTGCCTCACCAATTTGACCACATCATTACCAACTATTTCCCAATGTTTTTGAAAAAAACTGTCGTCATACACATCCCCACAATGCTTCACTTTTGCTGGATATTATTGTACAAGGTACCTTCCCACCCGTCCTTGACCAGTTGTTTAAACATGGGATCAATAAGTCATGCATTTTCGAACTCGAAACGCCTTGGACCTATCTGCTTTTCCACTTTATTAGGCATTAAAAAAAATTGGGTTGTGGTTTGAAGACGACTCTCCAAATTGTATAGTTTTGCTACTGGAAACATAGACAGCTGAAAGCTCGATATCAAGGCTCTATGGAGTCTAACCTCAATCCAGTTATCAGTATCACACCCTCTTTCCCACATATATGGATGTCCAATAAACTCCATATCAGTTAAGTCCGTCTCCACCAACATATCATTAAAACCTTCTATAAGCCAATTAGGATACGGAGCACCACCTCGTTTATCATCTTGAGACACAACATTGTTTATGTCCCCAATCACACACCACGGAAGATTCAAATCTCGAGTCAAATATCGTAGAAGGTCCCATGTTTTTTCCTCTGCGCTCTGTTTGGCTAACCATAAAATCCCGTTAATCTCCACGAACCCATTCCCTCTACTTTACTAACCATATCAATATGATTCTTCGAATAACCCTTAAATTCAACTTGGTATTCTTTCTAGAACAACGCCAATCCCCCACTTTCCCCCTCTGTGTCGACAACAAACAAACCTTTAAAACCAATTTTATGACGAAGCCATTCTAAATGATCTCTTTTAATGATAGTTTCACAAAAAAAATGTGGGCCTGTCTTGACGGATGACATCCGTTAGGATATTTCGAAGAAGCCCAACTCCTCGACAGTTCCATCTCAATGTACTAATAATTCTAGGCGGGCCTGCACAGCAAGACTCGCCCCAATCAAGTTTTTTTGCTTTACTTGATTACTAATTGTAGAGTCCAAAGCCATGTCATCCTCCTTATGCTTCATATCTTAAGAAATTTCTATTTGGGGCTCTTCTGTTCTTCTACGTTTTAGGTTAGTAATCTGAAGGCCATAACTTTCTAAGTCCATTACTTGCCTCCTTGCGCTTGAAAATTTAAGTATGAATTAGTTACCAATATTTTCGGAGTATCTGTCTCCTCCCTTATCATATCATCTCCTTTATTTTCTCTCATTAGCATCGAAGATTCTCCCGATTTGTTGGGATTACTCATAAGTCCAACGACAATTTTGGTAACAACTTGCCTTCTATCCTTATCTTTTTCCCCTTCGTAGAGTCCACCGGAGAACCACCCTCTTGTAGCCACTTGAATCCAATAATGTGATTTTTCGCTAAGCTCTGCCTTCATCCAAATGCCATAAGGTTTTTCAATCAATTTTGGAGAAGTGCTAAAGATTTTCTCGCAAAATTGCTCACTGTGACCCACATGTTGGGATACTTTCATATCTGAACGTTGCCCAACACCAATTGCTTCACTTTTCTTGACATCATTCTTCTCTTACCAGTGATATTGTGACTCGAACCTTCAACCAATTGCTTCACTTTTCTTGACATCATTCCCTCTGCACCCCAGCATCATGTTCAACAAAAGTGCCTGTATAATTTCCAATATCTTCAACCACTCTTTGTGACATGAAACCTGTACTCATACCATGCAGTGAATCTAGGTTTCAAGCTTATTCAATTCGATAGTCCTTGGATTCTCTCCATCCTTTAATCTTTCAAACACTAACTAAATCTTTCGAATGTGCATGGGCTTCCGTCTATGACTCTTTTGATGTCTATTTCATGGTAAAACTGGAAAATGTAGCGGTTCACATCTATCTCCTTCACTTACATACCCCGTTCTGGTTTTCACACAGAGAGGCCATCTTATGCTGCATTGCCTGAAAATTGATATCCTTTAAGAATTTTTAATATCTATTTCAGACAACTCCTCCACATTATCTTCATATACAAGGCCTCCTTCCTCCTCATCCTCAATTCTGAACATTGCAAATTTTTCCTCCATTTCTGCCAATGGATTTCTTAGACCAGCCATAATAACAAACTCACAATACTCTACTTGAAATAAGAAAAAAAACAGCAAAAAACTGGATAACCAAAAGGTTAGAACGGTCTCACCATGTCATACGACAATACAAATTATATAGTATAGTTTTCACTTAATTACACTTCTCCTCATCTCATAATTCCGAACATTACTTTTTGAGTTCATTAATTCAAATATTTGAGAAAATTAGAAAAATACGTTGAGACGATATGAGGGGCGCTACCTCACCGCACTTGTCTTCTCCTTTATACAAGAGTATTGATGTAATATATAGATATGTTAAATCAAGTAATAATGTATTTAAATTAGAAGTATTCATTAACCGTAATTAGTTGAGTAGGATGAGAATAATAAATAATATAAACTGGTAATATGCTATGATTGCTATAAAATTAAAAAATAACTTTTAATTGGTCGGTCGCAAACTAATACATAGTTCTCTGATTGGTGTAAGGAATGACATTGATACCCTTAATTTGTTTGTAATTATAACCACATTTACGAGTATTATTAGTAATTAATTCATGTAAAGTAAAGATTAATCATCTTAGATAAATCAGAATATATTTTCATCATCTATGGGTGTGCATATCAATACGTTCTTGTTTACTTGTGCCTTAATGGCTACCTACACCATCTTGTCATTGCCATAGTAACACTTTATTAATGTCTAGTTACTCTCCTTTTCTTTGAAAAATTATAAACTTGCGACGTTTAATATATCTCATTTCGTTCATGTCTTGATGATTGTTGCAGTTTTAGCTATTGTTCTGGTGGGCTTGCTTTATGGATTTTTTATAGCAATTATATGCGGTCAGAGGATCAGTGAACGGCATCACCATGTTCTTGCCAAGCAAGAGTTGACTAAGGTTTATTTTCTAATTTTTGGAACTAATCGTAGGTTAATTTTAAGTGTTAAATTGGAAGGTTTGCTACTTCATTTGGCCTTTTTGTGTACGTAGGATGACAACGGATCAGATCGGGCCTGACCAAATTTAAATTCAAACATGAACCCGTTTCTACCGCAAAAGTAAATTCGATCCAACAGATTTAGGTTTATCAAAAACCAGAAAAGTAAGAGCCATAAAATGAAACCTGAATATTAAGTTTTAAAGAGTTGTTTATAGTATGATGTTCACTCAGTTGTAGTTAACCCACTTTTCTGGTCAGCTATCATATTTTAATATTTATTATCATACACATAATTGTATTTATTATCTAATATTATAACATATTACAATGTATTTGCATTTTTCGGTTTCATCACTGCTCAAATACTTCTTTTTTTTTGTCAGAATCACCGCTCAAATTATTGACATTATTTATAGCCAATAATAGCTATATCTTATATATGATATTATTAAATGTCTAAACATTCAAGATAAAAATAAATTTAAGTATATATTGTATTTACCTAGAGAAAATAAGCTAAACTTGCCAAGCACATGTTATGCAAGGTATAATCATGTCCGGTAATATTTTAAATCAATTTTATCCAGTTAAAGCTACATGATTTTTTCTTTGGTACTTCTATTGTAATCCTCAAAATAGGGAGGGGGGGGGGGGCGATTTTCACTTTGTTTCCACGGAGTCAGGCTAACGATTAATGAGCTACTGTAGGACAAGGTAAAGAAAAAAGATTTATAAGCATGATTTAAAACCTATGTCCGCAAAGAGTAGGTAAAACACAATTAATTCGCAGATTCATGTTAATATATCTATTAAATATTCAACTTCACCAATTATGAATGTTGCAATTAGTTAAACAGATGCCCTAGAACTTGGTTAGGTAAAATCCTAGATAAAATGAAATTAATCCTAATTAGTGTTTACTTTCTAACAGTGTTCTAATAATCGAAACTCGATTTGACTCGGTGAGCCTACCAAATAATGAGTACTCGGGTTAATTGGGGAATACTAGGCTCTTAAATTGGACATATCTACAAATTTATAATATATCTTATATATTATATAAAAAATATGTATACTAAATATGTTAATTTGTTTAATTTAACAAAATCTTATCTAAAAAGTTGTCAATTTCGTTTAGTGAAAAAAAAATAATTTTTTATATTTGATATATATATATATATATAAATTTGTTAAAACCCTCTTTTGTTTAATGACTGAGTTTGACCAACCCACCCTATATCACTCAAAACTGGGTCAGAGTCCGAGTAGTATAAAATCAGCTTTAAGAAGGACCCGAGACTGTTATATGGGCCAGGTTTTAGAACACTGCTTTCTAATAATAATCATTCTATATGTACCAACACATAATTCATCTTTATATATTGATAAGGTGATTCAGGACAAATTTCTTAATTCCATGCTTAACATCATGATGCCCTATGAATATAATAGCGCTTATGTCGTTGAAAACTTTGTATTCGTAGACCAATGTGGAACGTGGGGAGATGTGTACTTCGTGCTATTTTCTAGGACAGTAATATTGTTATAGGTGTCTTGAGTTATCCCATTACAGTTTGAAGTTCAAATAAACCTTTCCCTTGAGAATAATCTAGAATGTGATGTAAAAAAGACTGATGACAAACCTAAAGCGTGCACGTAAATGATGTCTAGTCATCATTCAACTATGGCCAATCATTAAGTGTCAGAAAATTATCCTTAAGTTTGTTAACTTGGTCTTATCTTTAGGATTGTAAAAGCATGCATATTAATGGATCCAGATATAGAGTGATCAATATCTAAACTTATTATTAGTATTCAAACTCATAATATTTACCACGGGTTTTAAAATTGCTATATGGCTTTGGTAAGATAATCGCATGTGTAAATTTTTTATTCAATTGACAAGAGTGGATGGTAATTTTATGTCAAACGTTTTTAGTGTTTATCAAGTTACTTTCTTAAATAGCTAATTTTCATTATTGAAAATAGTTATCAAGAGAATTCCGTAACTGAAACGTCAGTCAAATTTGTCTAGTTGAATACATTTTAATGTGACTTGGTCTTGTTTGATCAATGTGAATTGGTATTATTGGTGTCTGTTTATGTGCAATGGTGGCACATGAAAAAATTACCCAAGAGAAAAATTAAAGCCTCAAGAAATATACGTTATAGGATTAATCCTTTCTTGAAGATGTGTATTGCACTGCTATTTAAAAATGCTCGAGTTGTTTCATACAATTTGTAGCATTTCATGCTTATAAGCATATGTTGCGTTACATGTCACAAGTATTACTGTACTTTGGTACTACTCATGGTCTGTGGACCATTTTACAATTGGCTCATACCAGTTGACTTGTAGGTCTTTCGTATTTTATGTTTGTGGTTCAGTTCACTCGTTTCACTAAGAGAATTTTTAAGATATGTTCACTGATTTCTGAAGGGAGTTTCTTTTATAGATACGTTCACTGATTTCTGTAGGGAGTTTCTATCTCTATGTTTCATGAACACAAGGATATCTAATGTTGCTTTTTTATTCTTCCTTTACATTTTGTCCACTTTTAGTATATATTTACTCCATGGTTATACTGTCATTTTTGTCTTTTAAGCTGTTAAGTTTTGTTTTGTTTCTAGGAATATATAGTAGAAGATCGAGAAGCTAATAAAAATGTTGCGGAGCTTGATGCCAGCCATGTTACGGAGTTGAGAATGTTGGGCCTTTATTGAGCTATAATCAAGCTTGCTTGACATTTTTGGTATGAGGCATTTAATTGTGTACAGATAACACTGTATATTCTTCATATTATAGTAAAATTTCGTTACGTGCTATGTTTATTTGCATTTCGATTATAGTTTATGTTCGTAAAAAACCCCCATAAATATTTGCATTTGCATGTAACATTCAATATGATCAAATGACTGCTGTTTAACTATGGAGGCTGATAAGTCTGATTCTCAAGTGAAGACCAGAACCTTTACTTTTTTCTCAGATGAGGCTAGAGTAAGGTGGAAGCATTAGTTAGATGAGTTGTTTTTTATGGAAATAGAGAAGGAAGGTATAAAGTACTGAGAGGTTCTAGATGATGCCAATCAAGTGTTCGGCAATGAGTCGAATGTATTCATTGTTATAGACTTATAGTAGTACGCTTAATTGAGGTGTTTTAGGCTCTCTTGAATTTCAAAAGTTTATCTGAATGAAGCAACAGTGTAGTTAATTAGTCTTATGTATATCTAGCATTTTGAGGAGATAAAGTACTTATGTACAAAGAGGTCTAGGGTTATGGATCTGAGAACTCTTCCAGGATAAATATGGTGAGGAACGGAAAGAATATTTATATATGTTATTTATTACATGTAGTTTGTTCAGAGAGGATTAAAATCATTTGTTTATGTGTTTTATATGTGGAACTTGTAGTTTATTAATTAGTAAATTATATAATAAGCCCAATTGTTATTGGGCCGCAGTCCATTAGGTTACTTAATTATATAATGATGTAATCCCCACATAATATTCAGCTTTGATTACACATTTATCTTGGAAATAATATTGATCAATTATTCTTGGGATATCGTGTAAATCTTTGCTTAATATTCGCTTTAATCTCTTGTCTTACATCAATTGGTGTTAGAGCTTAGGTTTCTCCATCAGTTTCTTAGTTTCTTGAAATTCTTGGATTATTTATTTTTTTCACTGGCGGAAGTTACTGTTCATACTGGGGTTACTGTCTACATCAGAGTAAAAGAACAGTTCTAGGAGAATTAGAATAAAAGGAGAAGGAAAGAAGAAAAGATAAGTGGTTTTAGCTTTTATCCATTGGAGGCTGCCGCTACTTAAAAGAAAGTAATTGACCCTAATCTTTTTTAATATATATTCTACGAAACTGCAACCAGGTACCTCAACTTCTAAAATCATTACAAAACAGTCCAACTTTCAGAAAATTGCTATTCTTCCCCCCTCCTGAACTTTCAGAAATCTCAAAGCAATGCTTGAAGTTTCAATAATCTTTCATATCAGCCCTATGTAATGCACTACCAGTGGTTCTACAAAACCAAACGTAAGAACACAACGGACAAGTACCTAACCAAACGCGACAGGGCAGGAACAGAAGTGTAATATTCACCAAATACTGAAATAAGATAGTCTGAAACTCAATATGGACTGCAATTACAACTCCTGGACATTCGAGAGGCCAGTTCTCTCCCAAAACATGTAAAATACGACTCACTATCTCGAGACCTAATTGGACTTCTCTTGCCCCTTGCTTTCCTTGTTCAATTACTTCTACAGTTTGAAAGAATGAACGGTGAACAGAGGAATCAGAATGCAAGATATTCTTGACAACCTTACCCAGATTCCTAGAGTACGAGATTGACAAGGTGCATTTCTTTATTACTTCAAGCACCTTTAACATCATCTTTCAGCGAACATCCTTCACTTTGTATTCCCAGTATTCATAATTAACTAAATCGCACTAGATGGAGAAAACATCGAGTGCCAGAACGTCATTTTATGCTCCAGTCTCAACAAGTTGCATAGTGAAGTCCAACGCTGAAATTACCAACGGATAGCAACTCTTGTTCTGCTCGCAATCAATCAAAATCAGTTTAGCAAGTCTTCCAGACAACAACGATGAGCGTCTTGATAAACCATTAGAGCCCATACCTAAAGGATTCGTGTTGAAGGCAATATCAAAGATATTCGCCTTTAACGCCTTTGTAGAAGCATACGATGGGGAGCAGCATAGCATCCTTGTCTAAGTTACCCGGACTCGGATACGGGTGCGGATCCAAGTGTCAGACTCTTAGTTTTTAAAAAATCAGGATTCGTGGATATGGATCCAATATTGGACACGGGTGCGGGAATTCGGCAAATAACCTTTCACATAAGTGAAATTATACCTACTTTTTATACATTACATTTGTTAATTCGTCTCTTCTACCACATAAAGTAAAGATATACATAAAATATTTTTAACATAAATCAAAAGGATAACATGTAAATAGTAATCTATAGACATCCCTCTTTCGTATTAAGAGGATTAAGTTGTTGCTAGGCCTTATAGATCATTTTAAATTACATTTCTTAAGGTCAAAGTGTCCGGTATCCAGCTAAGGATCCGACACAGATTCCATACCCACACCCACGTCATGTCCGATGGACACAGGTATGAGGGCAAAATTGAAGAGTCCGGGTAACTTAGATCCATGTCAATATAATAACACCCATTGACATCATTAATGCATCATTACTATTAGGAGTTAACCCTTTGACTGATGTGCAGATAAGTTCAAGCACATTCACCTTATGTAAGTTACCATTCACATGGATAGCACTAGAGCTGGCCAATTGTGCGGGTTCGAACCGCCCACTCGGGACCGGCTCGTACGGAAACCCGAATTTATTCGGCCCGAACCGGGCCGGTCCAAACCCGCACAATTCGCTAAAATCAACGAGCCGAATACGAATCCATTTTTAAAAAACCGGGACCGGACCGGACCGCACGGACCCGGCACGCACAGCCCGCGGGTGTGCCTCACGCGCCCAACCTTAACCTCATTCTTAACCTTAACCTGATTCTTACCAACCAATTTAGAACCATTAAGAAACACCCGAAGATCACTAGCAACACCAACTTCATCTTTATCCGATGACCTAGGTGAATTAAGCACACCCAGAAGCTTCTCAGCAGCAAGAGATGAATTGGGTACAGAATTAGAATTGAGTTTTTTCAAGAAAACAAGAAGTAGAAGTGAGTTTTTTCAGGGAGAGAAAAGTGAGATTTAGGGTTAAAGGGGTGTTTGGGAAGAGGGATTTTAGAGGAAGAAGAGATTCTGGTGGAAGAATGAAAGGAGAGTTTAGAGAGAGAAGTGGAGACATGGAAAACAGTGCAAATGTGATTTGGATGGAGTAATGCTATACTACGTGGACCAACCCTGTCCAAACACTTAATTCAATCTCCAACCCGCGAAGCCCGCACGGCTCATGAGTCCAGTGCCGGTTGCGAGTCCGTGTGTGGCGGTTTCAACCCGGCCCGGCCCGTTTCGTTGAACTTGTGTGTCCGGTTCAGTGTTCATCTTTCGCGGGTTCAACCCGTACTTAGCCCGGCCCGGACCGCCCGGACCGCACTACTGGCCACCTCTAGATAGCACCCTCGACTGATGTACTTCCGGTGCTGATGAGAGCATAGCATGCAGCCGTGCGGAATGTGACCAATGGACAGCGAAAATCAAACATTAGAAGGAACTCCTCAGAGCTATCCAGATATATCTTTTGTGCCAACTTTAACAGCAGCATATCAATTCTAGATTGTGTGCACTCCTAGCGTACAAGAGCAGTATTTCCATCAATCAGTTTTAATATATTGCCACGCGTTTTAGAAGGAACGAGGAACCCTTCAAGCCCAGGAACACATAAAGGTCGTTAAGTTTCGACAGCCATGAAGTACTATTGACTGGAGAACCTCCATTTATCTCACAGAATGATGAAATCCAATAGACTTATCAAGAAAATTGTACACACATTTCACAGGCCATATGTCTGTCAGCAATCCACCCCTTACTATTATTACATGATTCCGCTTTCTTCGCTGGCATCCTCTTGAAACTCTCGAATGCATGACAAATCAGTCCCATTGTTGTGTAATCCATTATCAATTCTTATCAAGCGACTTCAAATCGATTTCTGATTTCCTACTTCCAGCAAGAGACTCAATCTTCCCGTATTCATTTTCATGTAACTTTATGACACATTACTTAATAATTACCATCCCAACATTGGAAGCACTTTCTATCATTAACTCACCTCCTAACCACATCTAAATTTGTATGAACCTGCCATCCTTTAATAAGCAAACCACACCACAAATAATTTGCTCAATACAACTACCCGAATCATGTTTAACATTCCAAATTGCCAATTTTTTCTTAGGCATTGTATCAAACAAATTATGCATTGAACCTAAACACAAATACTTGCAAGCAGGACCATTACTACAAGAACATTTCACTTTGACATTTAATAGAGAACATTTGCGGACCAACTTATTAGGATCTAATTCTGGCTTTCGACTCTCTATCAAAATCTAACCATACTCATTTTCATGTAGCTTAGAAATCTTAATTATATCTTTACTTGACAAGTTGCTGAGATTATATTTTTTAAATTCTTATCGCACATCACAGCGGGTAAGACAGTAGGAGACGATATCGAAGTTTCAACAACTTGCACTCTCTCAGGAGTATACAGTCATACTTTGCAGGTTGTGCCAATTGTGATTTCTTTGAATTCTACTTACCAGATATAACTAAAACCCGTAAATAATCACAATCGGCTTTATCCCTAAACAATGGAATTTAGTAAATACTAAATTTGTCTGTAGTTGATAAAGTGGTTGATAAAGTACTGGTAACCAAGAAATTTGACCTCAGTATAATATACTTGTCATATTATTATTTTTAGGGGTTTATATCAAATTGCACACTCATTCTGTCGAAAAATCTCACCCGACCCATCGATTTCAATTTGGACTTATTTAAACTACTCAAAACACTATATATCACTCCGTTAAATCCTAAAAAAAATTAACAGAAAACTTAATGGCAGAATATGTGTCACCCACTTTGATTAAATATCATAAATACACTATTCGGATAAACATATGTTATAGATTATATAAATGGGATCTAACCTTAAACATTAGTGTAATCTTCTTCTTCTTTCATTTACACCTTCTACTCATTCCCAAAATTATAATCTAAAACACTGTTCTAAATCCACCCAATATATATTTCCACTTTCATCACCCAGAATACCCTTAAATAAGCCACATTTTGATGTCCAGTGGAGCCCTGTTAGTTCTTACCAACTAGATCAAGAAAGGATGGATAGTTAAATTGGTCGTGATCAAGAAACTGTAAAAAGAAAGATGGAGAAAAGAGGTAGGAAATCAGTGTGCGTTCGTGATGCTAAGAACTTAATGGTTATCGAAATATCTTCCCAAACCCTAAGCTATTTTTTTGCACTTTCATCATCATCTAGACACTATGCTCTTTAAAGTTGTCTAGGGGATCAATAATTGATTTTGGTTTCTGAGTTTGTATATAATGAAATAGAGAGAAAATAGAATGACATCAACACCACCTGGCAAACACACGGCCTGCCGACTGAGATTTCGTTAACTTTTTTGTTAACTTACTTTTCAGATTTAAGAGACTGATATATATATATATATATATAGTGTTTTGAGTGGTGTAAATGAGTCCCAATTGAAATGTTGAGTCGGATGAGATTTTCTGACGAAATGAGTGGCCAATTTGATATAAACCCCATTATTTTTATAGCGAGGGACTTCGAAAGGGAGAAACTGAACATGAGGCTGATAAAAATTATCTACCATCAGATAGCTTATTGTGGATGATAGGGTAATCTAAATTGTACGCTAGTTCTGGTAAGACTTTGGATCAGAAGGTGCATGAAACAATATAGGAAAGAACTTAGTTTCTTCTGTGGAGACCAAGGCAAATCCTGATAAAGTTTTGTTGATGTTTATGTGACAGGTTTTTGGAGAAAAATTGTGTATGATGTTTCTTTTTCTATAAATAAACAGATATCAAGTCCTGATTAAATTATGATAATTTGCTTTAGCAGATCTTTTTAGAGAAATTTTTTGTTCAAAGTTTCTTTCTTGTGGATGTATAAACATGTCACATGAAGCCCTATTTTTTTTTAATTATTGCTTGTAACATGTAGTCTTTTAAAAGGATTGCTAAGAGAAACTATATAAAAGTAATTAGTGCTCAAGTATTTGACACAGTAGGTTTGAGATGTCCATGGAGCATGCTGTTTGGAAAATATAGTAAGAACTAAGAAGAAATATATGAACTGATGATGCTAGAAAAAGGCAGCAGAAGCCATAAAGGATGTCTTCTCATATTTTCGATATTTAGTAAGTCGTGATGTCGATGCGGATTTATGAGAATTAATTAAGAAATTTGGGTATATGAGAATCCATATCTTGGAAAATTTTTAAGATGACACGGGAAAGCCTAAAGGTTCTCTTTTATGAAGCGACCCGAGGAATTAGTTTTGCAAATTGTGTTTTCCTTTGCTTTTGTTTCCATTTTAAAAATAAATAAATTTGCAAGATAATTTTATTCTCTCCCCCTCCTATTCTAGTGTTCTGTCATTCCTTTAGGTTATGTTCTTCGGCTTTAGTCTCGTTTCCCCTCTTAAAAAGTAAATTTTAACTTTTTAAAAATATGCTTTGTGATTTATGTGCATTTTTTTATGAATCAGTGCTATCTATTAGGTTGGCCATCTGTTTTTTGAGTTGGATATTTTCAGTCTAGTTTTTCCCTGATTTATTCTTGCGAATTGTGTTTTCCTTTGCTTTTGTTTTCTTTCTTTTTTTCTTTACTTTTTTTAATTCTTCCCCTTTTTATTCGAGTGTTCTTTGATTTTGTTGGCTTACATCTTATGCCTTTACATTCAGTCTTGTGCCTTTAAAAATATTGGACTTCTTTTAACAATATACATTGTGATGTATCTGAAAGTTTTTCTGTATCACTGATATCTATTAGTTTAGCCATCTCTTTTTTAATTTCATATTTTCGTGCTAGTTTTTCCCTGATTTTCACATGGGTAGAAAACATTGATAATAATAATATGGAATTTTAATTATGCTGGAACACCAGTTACACAGAAACATCACTGTAGATCCACAAGTCAAAGGATATTCTTAGCAACTTCAGAAAATATTTTGGCCATTTGCTTTGAATATCAGCTCTGATTGACAAGGCCATTGATTATTGATAATGTTGAATGCTTGTAACCTGTCGATGACAACAGCAAAAATTCTTAGCTGCCATGTAGTATTAATGTCCTATAAGCTTAAACCTGTAAGTATAAGTATAAGTGTGTTACAGAATTACGTAACTTGAACTGTGAAGGCTTTACAGAAGTTTGTTTCTCAGACTTTTTGTGTGAGTTCTTATTTAAAGTTACTCCAGAACACGAGTCTTCTTTGAACTTTGTTTTCCATCTAAATTTTGATTAAAGTAATTTTTCTCTAAATTAAGCATTTAGAGCACCAAAGTATGCAGTTGCTGTATGATGCTTGTTTGATAAACATTTTTATCTTGTTTCCTTGTTAACTCTGTTCATTTGCCCGTCTAGGAAATTTGTCGTCATTAATGATTCCGGATAGTTCAATGTCTTATGGCAACCTGTAGACAGTCCTGACTTGTGTTGAGGAGCTGCTGCATCCAGTATGTGAACTTCTCCATGTGCAGAGGCTCTTCAGTCATTTGTCTTGTGGATGATTTGCAATTTGTTTCCCTTTTCACCATTAGGTGATCTAGTGTTTGTATTGTAAGCATCTGAAAGAAAACAACTGTTTGATTAGTAGTCTCCTACTAGAAATGTCCCTTGATCTGTGAACCAAGTGTTTATTCCCAATGTTGTAAGATATTGTTGATTTATTCATTCTTGTTTGTTTGTTGCAAACAGCATATCTACATCTTAACCCGCACGGATCAGTAGTAACAAGCTGGATTTGTGTTGCAAAATATGTTTTAGATTCATAAATATAAAATTCGGGGCTAGTACCTTCTTATTTCTTTTAACAATTTTTCTCAGCTTCCCTTCCAACAACCGCGACCTAGTAAATAATCCTTTGTCCATCTTCCTTTGTGTTTACATCTTTCCGTTTGAAGTTCCCATGTTCAGGTGTGCCAAGGTAATTTGCAAAATGCAGAATATGTATTCTACATAGTTTTGGGTCTTTTGGAAACTATTAAGTGCTTATGTGCGCATCCGCTAATGCCAATGATGCTAAATACAGTTGGTAACTTAGTTCATCACCTTTGGGGTTTGATTTGATTCTGACTCGCGGTCAAAAGAGCCCTTAAGTTCAGTTTATTTATGTGTGGGCTGTTTTAGTATGAATGTCTAGATTGTAGTGCTCCGTCTTTTCACGTATTTTGTTTGACAAGATTTTGTTCAAATGTACTCATCAAAACACAATCACAACTAACAACTGGACACAATCAGTAAGAGCAAAAAGTAAACCAAACACAGAGAATTTAGATCAAAGCTTAATATACAAACACTGAAACATACACTTAATGTACAAACGCCTCACGAATCATCAACAGAAAGAAAAGAAGAGGGCTTATATAGCTATTCCTCATTGTCAAAGGCAAATTGTGTTGAAACAAAGCAACTTTGCAAGGTACACTTGTTACAATTGGAGTCTATATTTCACTTCCACTTTCTTTTGTTCTCTTTGATGTGCATAGTCAAGGGCTGATGGGACCTGCAAACAAGCAAGCAATTGATTAGATAAAAGATATTTATATTTTTACATTGGTCTGGGAAAGCCCGATTAGATTAAAAGGAGACTTATTTAAATCTTGTACCAGCTAATACCATCATTAATGGCCTTCCTTCACTCTACATCTTTGGATTGTGACTCTTCTGAGGATATTGCATCTTCCTCGGACTGAATCAGAGATTCATCTAAAACAGAGGTGGAAAACAGAATGAGCTTACTAAGGTCATATATGCATATAACAAAATCGCATCTGACATCTTAAAGTCGAACAGTGGTCTTAGACATAAAACATATCAATACATGACTTGTTAAACCATGCAATGCACTTGTAACCGGTGTTCTGTATAACTACTCTATTGAACTTGAGAGAAGCAACAAGTAGGAGAGGCAAAATCTGACAAAAAGAGTCCATAGTACATTCCCTAAATCAAACTGCAAATCCAGACAACGAAAAGACACATTCTCTGTGGTCTTGGGCCTTGCTATGTAATAACTACAAGTTTTGTTGGTTTAGCTAATACCGAGAAAACAAGACCTAAAGTAGCTATAAATGAAAACAAAAATGAAGTTGAAGATAAACGCAACAACATATAGTTAATTGAAGATAGAAAATGTTACCCTGAGCAGTTGCATCGAAAAGAGTAGAGGAAGGCCAGCCGCGAGAAGTGGTAAGAGACATAACCTCATCATCAGCGAGATTATTAGACAAAGTATTAACCAAGTCCGCAATCCCATAAGAATCTCTCCGAGGCGGAACCCAATAGGAATACCCGGGGCGAAACGGAAGCCAATCAGGAGCGGATCGCTTGACGATGATTCCATGAATAGCATCTTCAATACGCTGTACACTGAACGCTTCAAAATCCAATTGCTGTTGTTGCTGATCGCCTCCACCGATTATAAAAACAGAGTTGTTGTTGCCTGATTGGCTGGATTGGTGTCGAATTGAAGTGAGGAATCGAGAAGAGGAGGTGAGGTGGTGAGCTTTGAGTTTGCGAATTAGGGTTTGGGATAAAGAAGTGGCCATTTTGAATTTGATTAATTGATTAGAGAGGGGGGGGGGGGGAGTGAGTTGATAAATAAGGAAGGAAGGATGGTGGTGTAGTTTTGTTAGATTTGGGGGTGTTTCCGGGAGATTATAGGGGTCTGTGGCTCACCTTCTTTGCTTGCTGCTGCTTTCTTAATACCGTCTACGGTTCCGCCTTTGTTTTTTGTTTATTCATTTTTTACAATTGCCACTACCTATCGATTATTAAACCGATCATATTTTTAAAATTCTATTAATTCTTTTATATTTTTCATAATCGATATATTATAATTAAATTATTAATTTAATATATAATAATAATATTTACAACAACCATGGCTTGCCTCCCAAAATATACACCTCTTTACTCTTCTTTACTGTCAATGTGTCTCAGATTTTACTTACAACAATCATGGGTTCTGTAAGACCCGAAAAATTATGACTATTTTGTGTGGTATTAAATAAAGTATTATGTGTTTTATTACAATACAAATTCAAAATTATATTTGGTCATAAATGTGACAAGTTGTGTGTTTTATATGTTCAGTGTGACTTCGGGTATTTTTTGGCTATTTTATTTTGCGATAAACGTATTTATATATAATATTATGTTATCGAGATTAAATTTTAACACCCGATATTGTGAGTGGGGTGTTTGGCATTATTAGGCGTAATATGAAGTTTATTATATTGATTTTGGGAACATCTAGTTAATTTAGAAAATGTTTCAATTCGTGAAAAATGATCTTACTGAGCCCCTAACGGGACGTTAAAAAACCCACAAAAATCGTATTTTTATTTTTATAAAATAGTGGAACTGTCAAATATTCAATATTTTCGCATTTTTGGATTATTTATAATTTTTGGAAAATTTTGGCATAAATTTTATATTTATTAGATAAAAATTTATTCCTCGTTAATTATTAATTTTGAGCTAATTATTTTTATTAAATGATCTAATTAGGCCCTTTTAGTGTATTTTTTTATAATTATAAATAGATTTTGATAATTAATTATTTTTAGAAAAAAAAAATATTCAAAAAATTCTCTGAAATTAGTGTTAGGGTTTCAAGAACCATGATTTTGACGTGATCTGGAAAGCAAAGTATAACATTGTTAGGTCACACACACACTGTATTCACCCCCTCTACAGTGTGTGTGACCTAACAAGTGGTATCAGAGCCTATTTGTTAATGCACAAACAGTTTAAGATCCAAACACAATCATGTTTGACACAGAAACTCCAACTAAGCCTACCAAAACTGAAGAACCTCCAAAGACACAAATTCAAAGTCGTTATGAGACCATCAGAGTTCCCATACTGAGACCATCTGAATATGCCATATGGAAGGTGAGGATGACCATATTTTTGGAAGCTACAGATCCAGAATATCTTGATAGAATCAAGGAAGGACCTCACAAACCAACCAAGCTCGCGGTTGCAGTTGCAGGTGAAGCAGCAAAGACTGTACCAAAGGAGAAGAATGATTATACTGCTGAAGATATCACATCAATTGCTAAGGATGCTAAGGTACGACACTTACTTCATAGTGCCATTGATAATGTAATGTCAAACAGGGTAATTAACTGCAAGACTGCAAAGGAGATATGTGATGTTCTGGAAACAAGATGTCAGGGAACTGATACAATTAAAAAGAACAGGAAGACAATACTCACTCAAGAGTATGAACACTTTGACTCAAAGGCTAATGAGTCATTGACTGATTTATATGATAGATTTGTCAAACTCTTGAATGATTTGTCACTGGTTAATAATGAGTATGAACTTGAAGATTCAAATCTTAAATTCCTGTTAGCTCTTCCTGAAAGCGGGGATTTGAAGGCAACAACAATAAGAGACAACTACAATCTTGATGAAACAACTCTTGATGAAATTTATGGAATGTTCAAGACTCATGAACTTGAGATGGAACAAAGAAGCAAGAGGAAAGGAGGAAAGTCAAGGACAGTTGCTCTTAAGGCTGAAGAAGAATCCCCCAAGGAAGCTACCTCAAGGAAAGACAAGGGTAAAACTCTTTTCACAAAGTCTGATACTGAGTCGTCAAGTTCTGAAAGTGATGATGACTCAGATTCTGAAAGCTTGCCTGAGACTGATGCTGATGAGGAGATGATGAAGCTGTGTGCTCTTATGGTGAAAGGGATCACAAAGATTGCATACAGGAAGTTCAGGAAGGGAAAGAAGTTTTTCAGGAAAGGCACAAGTTCTGATAAGAAGAATTTCAGAAGATCTGAGGGCAGAGGAGGAAAGTCTGATAGAGGAGATTATACCAATGTCAAATGCTATAACTGTGGTGAGAAAGGCCACATATCTCCTGATTGCAAGAAAGTGAAGGGTGACAAAGGCAAGACTCTTGTCACAAAGAAGAAAAGCTGGACAGACACCTCAGACTCTGAAAGTGAGGAGAATTATGCTTTGATGGCAAATGCTGATAAAGCAAGTGTTGAAAGCAGTTCCGAAGCTGCTGAATCAAAGGTACCTCAGACTACTTATGCTTTTCATACTGATGATATTAATGAGTTGAGAAGATATCTTAAAACCATGTTTGTTAGTTATAGAGATCAAACTTTAACATGTGAAAGATTAATTTCTGAAAATCTTGCTTTTAAGAAAAGAAATGATTTCTTAGAAAAAGAGTTAGTTATGTTCCATCAAACTCAGAAAGATAGAGATGATGCTTTTTATGTTAGGGATGAAGTGCTAAAAATGAATGAATCTCTAAAAACTGAGTTAGAAAAGGAAAGAGAAGTTATCAGGACTTGGACTAACTCTGGCAGAACAACTCAAAATTTGCTAAGTAGTGAAAACTGGAAAGAGGGCTTAGGTTATGGAAAGGATAAGAGTGATAAAGGAACTGTAGAAATTAAGCCTGTTGTTGTTCAGCAAAAGCCAAAGTTAAAACCTGTTAAGTTTGTAACTGTAAAGTCTGATAATGAGAAATCAGAAGTTATAAAGGGATTAACTTCTGACAAACTAAAACAGGAAAAGACAACTGAAGTAAACATAGGTTTAATGACTAAGAAGCAGCTTAGCATAAGCTGAAAGATGTTAAGAACGCAAATAAGGTAAAATCACCTAGGAAAAATACGAATGGAAAGGAAGGTGTGAATAAAAGTAATGATTATAAACCTGTTCCTAAAGCTCCTAGGAAAATGTGTCATAACTGTGGAAGTTCTAACCATCTGGCCTCTTTTTGCAGGAAGAATAAGAACATAAACTCCTTACCTTCAAAGTCTGGAGTTAAGAGTCAGTATGTTAGATATAAGCCACAAAATCCTTGTTTTCATTGTGGTAGTTTATGGCATTCCATTTATACTTGTAAGGAATATCATAGTTTGTACTATGATTATTATCAAATAAAACCTTCTTTAAAGAAAGTTTCCATTGTTCCTTCTAGTATAAATTCTGATTTAAAGTCTGATAGTGTAAGTTCTGATAAGAAAAATGTTAACATAAACTCTGATGCTAAATCCGCTGCAAATGTTAACAAACTTGATAAGGCCAAAGGATCCAAGCAAGTCTGGGTCCTTAAAACTAATCATTAGTGGTCTTTGTGATTGCAGGGCAACAGGAAAAACATCCTAGTTCTGGATAGTGGATGTTCAGGATATATGACTGGAAATAAAGCCCTGCTATCAGACTTTGTGGAGAAAGCTGGCCCAAGTATTTTTTATGGAGATGGCAACATTGGAAAAACATTGGGATATGGCAATATCAATCTTGGGAATGTCATCATTAAAGAAGTAGCTCTGGTCTCAGGACTTAAACACAATCTGCTGAGTATAAGTCAAATTTGTGACAGAGGTTATCATGTTGATTTCTTTGAAGAACACTGTGAAGTTGTGAGTAAATCTAAAGGCAAAGTTGTTCTGAAAGGATACAGGCGTGGTAACATTTATGAAGCTAAGCTTTCAACAAGTACTGATGGTTCTGCAATCTGTCTGATGAGTAGAGCATCAATTGAAGAAAGCTGGAATTGGCACAAGAAACTCTCACATTTAAATTTCAACAATAGAAAATGAGTTGGTCAAGAAAGATCTTGTGAGAGGACTGCCAAAGTCAGTATTTGCTCCTGTTGGCCTTTGTGATTCTTGTCAGAAGGCCAAACAAAGAAAATCTTCATTCAAGAGCAAGACTGAATCATCAATTCTTGAGCCTTATCACCTACTACATGTTGATCTATTTGGTCCAGTAAATGTCATGTCTATTGCAAAGAAGAAATATGCTATGGTCATAGTGGATGAGTTAACCAGATACACATGGGTGTATTTCTTGCACACAAAAATTGAAACTGCATCTATCTTGATTGATCATGTCAAACAACTGGATAAATTGGTCAAAGATTCTGTGAAAACAATAAGGAGTGATAATGGCACTGAGTTCAAGAATTTGATAATGGAAGAGTTCTGCAAAAACCATGAAATTAAGCAGGAATTCTATGCTCCTGAAACTCCACAGCAAAATGGAGTTGTTGAAAGGAAGAATAGAACTTTCATTGAAGCTGCACGTACAATGCTTGAAGAAGCAAAGCTTCCAACCTATTTCTGGGCTGAAGCTGTGCAGACTGCTTGTTTTACTCAAAATGCAACACTCATTAACAAGCAAGGAAAGACACCATATGAGATGGTGAAGAAAAAGAAGCCAAATCTGAAGTATTTTCATGTATTTGGATGTAAGTGTTTTGTTCTCAAGACTCATCCTGAACAGCTATCCAAATTTGATCTAAAAGCTGATGAAGGAATCTTTGTTGGATATCCACTTTCCACAAAAGCCTTCAGAGTCTATAATTTGAGAACAAGAGTGGTCATGGAATCTATCAATGTCTCTTTTGATGACAAGAAGATTACTGGACTTGAAGATTTTATTGATCATGATCAGCTGAGATTTGAAAATGAAAACTCAAATTCTGATACTGAAAATCCTGACAATCTAAGTCCTGATACTGCAAACTCTGATGGATTAAACTCTAATGTTATTGAAACTGTGGTGACTACGCCAAAGGAAGATGCACCTATGCAGGGGGAGCATACTCAAGATCTTACCACATCTCAAGAAGCATCAGAACATACATCTGGCTCTTCAAGTTCTGATTCGTCAAGTTCTGATAAGCCAAGTTCTGATAGTTCTGAAAATCTAAATTCTGAAGAATCCAACTCAGAGAGCATAGTTTCAGGGGGAGCATCAGAAAATGAAAACGAAGACATCATGGATCATGGGGGAGCATCCAGTTCTAGAGAAAACCTTCCATCTGCAAGGGAGTGGACTAAATCACATACACCTGATTTGATAATTGGAAATCCTGATGCAGGTGTCAAAACTAGAACAGGTACTTCAAATGAATGTCTTTACAATTCTTTTCTTTCTCAGACTGAGCCAAAGAAAGTGGAAGAAGCTCTTCAAGATGCTGATTGGGTGCAAGCAATGCAGGAAGAGTTAAATGAATTTGAAAGAAACAAAGTCTGGACCCTAGTACCAAGACCAAATAATAGATCTGTTGTTGGTACAAAGTGGGTATTCAGAAACAAAACTGACAGTGATGGCATAATTACAAGGAATAAGGCAAGGCTGGTTGCAAAAGGATATTCTCAACAGGAGGGAATTGATTATGATGAAACATTTGCACCAGTTGCTAGGTTAGAAGCCATAAGGATATTTTTGGCTTATGCTGCTCACAAAAAGTTTACTGTCTTTCAAATGGATGTGAAAAGTGCTTTTCTCAATGGAGAATTGGAGGAAGAAGTATATGTTGAACAACCTCCAGGCTTTGTAGATTCCAAATATCCAGATTATGTCTATAGGCTTGATAAAGCACTTTATGGACTTAAGCAAGCTCCTAGAGCATGGTATGAGACTTTAGCTCAGTTTCTCCTGGAAAGTGGATTTAACAGAGGAACAATAGAAAAAACACTGTTCTACCTCAACCATGGAAAGGACTTACTTCTGGTCCAGATTTATGTTGATGATATCATTTTTGGGTCTACAAATGACAGACTTTGTAAAAAGTTTGCCAAACTGATGCAGTCAAGGTATCAGATGAGTATGATGGGGGAACTTAGCTATTTTCTGGGCCTTCAAGTCAAGCAGAATGAAGAAGGCACTTTTATTTGTCAAACTAAGTACACCAGAAACTTGCTGAAGAAATTTAGAATGTAAGATTGTTCAAGTGCACCCACTCCCATGGCCACTGCAACAAAACTGGACAAGGATACTGGTAAATCAGTAGATATTACTGATTACAGATGTATGATTGGCTCTCTACTCTAGCTAACTGCTAGTAGACCTGATATCATGTATGCTACATGTCTTTGTGCAAGATTTCAAGCAGATCCAAGAGAACCTCACTTAACAGCTGTGAAAAGAATTTTCAAGTATCTTAAGGGAACAGCTGATCTGGGATTATGGTATCCCAGAGAATCACATTTTAAACTAATAGGTTACTCAGATGCAGATTTTGCAGGTTGCAAAATTGACAGGAAAAGCACAAGTGGAAGCTGCCAATTTCTTGGAGGCAGATTGGTTTCTTGGTTTAGCAAGAAACAAAAGTCAATTTCCACATCAACTGCAGAAGCAGAGTACATTACTGCAGGAAGCTGTTGTGCACAAATTCTTTGGATGAAGAATCAGTTACTGGATTATGGGTTAACATATTTCAAAATCCCTATTTACTGTGATAATCAAAGTGCTATTCCTATGACAGGTAATCCAGTTCAACACTCTATGACAAAGCACATCAGCATCAAGTACCACTTCATAAGGGAACATGTGGATGAAGGTACAGTGAAATTGCACTTTGTTCCAACAGATTAACAACTAGCAGATATCTTCACAAAACCACTGTGTGAAGCTACTTTTACAAGATTGGTAAATGAACTTGGAATGGTTTCAGGTTCTTTTTCTAAATCTGGTTAGTTTTGTTCTGATGCATCAGACTTTATGATCAGTATTTACAGAATTTACTCTCTTTGTGTATTCTGTGCTTAATTGAAAATTTGCTTAAGTACTGACTGTTGTCTGATATAAGTTTCTAAACTCTGATAGTGATATGTCTGTTAATGTAACTACTCAATCCTATGAGGATACCTGTGCTAGATGCTGACCTAGTAGTCTTCAATAAACTAGGGATCCCATGTTAGAAGTAATTATTTCTGTGGAAATCTATTGACACAAGCAAATTCTGATATTGAGCTTAGTTGAGTTTACTTTGTCTATCTTATTACTAAGTCACAAACTAGAATAATGCTTTTCATCTGTTAAGTTCTGACGCTAGTAAATCTGTTGAATGTACTAAGTGCTGATAAACCTCTCTTATCAAAAGAAAAAGAAAAGATTCAAGGATTAAAATTCAGGTACTCTTTTGAGATCTAGAGTATAAATGTGGAAGGAACGACCCAAGTGCATTGCTGGTATTAAGTAAATATGCATCAGAAAAGCAAAATATTTTCTTGGTGACTTTTCACACTCTATGATTACTGGAGAAATACTCTGATAATAGCATAAATTCTGATAAGCAGTCGTGACTCACTTACACTGAGAAGCCACTGAAAAATGGAATTTAAAAAGATGCACAAAATTAGCACAAAATAGTTGAGGTGGACTCAAGCATGAACTCATTCAATAGTAGGTTTCAGAATAATGACAGGTTTTTAGTAAAGTTTTAGTTATGCCTTATTTCTAAGATGTACTGAAGTGAATCAGAATTTACTCTTTGTCTGATATTTAGCTTAATGCACACACTAAACACTCCATATGAATGATGAAAATTACTGTGGTGATCTATGTTATTTTAGATGAACAGTTTCTGTGTCACATTACACAAATTCTGAGGACAAGTTCTGATTGCATGTTCTGATGATTAAGTTCTGAAGAATCTAAATCAGAAATTGTGCGAGGACTTACAAAGATAGGCATTCATTTTTCGAGTTAAGAAATTATGTTCTGATAACTGTTCAAGTTCTGATATAAGTCTAAGTTCTGATATTCAATTCTGATTCTTTACTTGACTTATTTGTGGATAAAATCTAAAAACAGTTTCATTTTAAATCAGTCTATGTTTGGGTAGAATATTAACAGTCAATATCATTAGGGATAGTGGTTCACATACACGTACAGTAATTTTTACTTGTTACTTATGCGCATTAACCCTGACTTAAACTTCCAATGACTGTTTTCCTTCTTCCAAGTCTGGGGAGACGAGGTAGAATTAATTCTACCTGTCAGTATTAAATTTCTTTGCGTCTCCTGGCATTTTTTTGCCTATAAAAACAACCACTTCACATCAGCCTTCACATAAACTCTTTTATCACAAACTCACTCTCGTTTTACACTTACCACCACAAATGGCTGCATTTGGCTAGTTTTACAACTATGGTGATGAGACTGTACATGTCTTTTTAAATGGGATTCCAACTCCATACCCTATCGCCAACATCCCTCACAATCTCTGGATTCAATTTCCAGAGGCTATTAAACGTGATCTGCTGGCGGTTCGAAGAGAACTTCATCTTCGTCGTCTTCGAAAGCAGGAGCAAATAATACGACTCGCTATTCTCTTTGTCGACAGTAGGAAGAAGAAATAATTTATTTTCTTCTTCCTGTTTTTCTTCATCATCAGCTTTGTCAGGCTTCTTAGCTCAGGAAATTAGCTGTTGATGTTAGGTTTAGCAGCTTAGGACAATCTTGTAAAAGTTCTGATGTAATTTAAATTTCATGAATGTATTCTCTTAATATATTAATAAAATTTCTCTTTTTGCAAGTTCTTGTCTCTGAGAGGTTCTGAAATGCATTGATAAATCCTGATAAATATTCATATTCTAATGACCATTTAAATTTAAATTTAAATTAAGTTCTGATTTTACGTTATCAGTACTTGTTCCCTTGATTTATTTTGGTCATTCTCACTCGATTTTTTTTTCAAAATATTTGTGTTGCAGTGAAAAATAATTAAATAAGTGGAAACAGTTTCAATTTTGAATTAAAACTGCTTTACCTTGATTAATGGAATTACTGGGTAAGTGGAACGGTTTTTCCTTGAAAAACTGCAAGTGGGTAAGTAATGATTACTGTTTTCCCGTGCCCATTAACTATTCATTATTACTGCATGTCTGACAGGTGTCCAACGATTACATTTTTTTAAAAAGTATAAGTAAGACAGAGAGAGGATATTCTAATCTTTTATTCACTTTTATACTTTATCTCTCTATTTGGTTTCATTTAGATATTTTATCAAACACCTAACAGGCACTCTTAAATCTCGATTATTTTCATGGCACCTAAGGATTTAATCATTGATGGAGCTAAATTTGTTACAAATAACTATGCTGCAATTCTTGATCATGCTGAAGCTCCGTCTGAGTTGCATTTTGTGCAAGATCTTCTTGCACACAGCGAAATCGGGTATGCATTGACCCAACCTTCAACCTTTTCGAGCCAACAAGTTCTGACATTTTGGAGGACTGGACACTTTGATAATGGTGGTCAAAATGGTACTCCTAGTATTGTTTTCGAAGTGGGTGATTCTACATATGGGGTAACTCCTGGTACAATTCGCAAGGCTCTACATCTACCAGAAGGATGTACTTTTTCAACCCCGGAGGAATCAGTTCTTAAAGAGTTCATGGCTAGTTTGGGGTATGAGCAGAGTTTGGCAAAGCTTGGGCAGTTGAAACAGGCTCATATCAGAAAGGAATGGAGCTTCTTCTTTGACTGCATAACTAAAGCTTTTGGGAATAAATGGTCAAACTTTGATGCTATTCCTATAATGAGTCAGCACATCGGGTATGCTATCATTAACCAAACTCATTTTGATTTTACAACTGCTGTGATAGGTTTTATTGGGGATAGGATGACAGAAGATAGGAATGTTGTCTACTTTGCTAGATTTTGTCAGCTTATTTTTAATCATTGTTGTGCTGATAACCCCCAACCTACCACAGACTTAACTCCATCTTTCAAAATTGCAAAACGTGTCTTTAATGATTTGGTAAATGCTGATGTTAAGAAGAAGGTGGTTAGATCCTTACAGATTCCTCAATCTGTACAACAGATCTTAGTAAATGCTGATCCTGATACCTACAGATCTGTTTATCCTGATGTCCAACCAACCACCACATCTCAAACACCACAACAATCATCAGCACATACCACTCATACTACTCAACCTACCCTCAGACAATATCTCAAATCATATCTCTCCACTTCACAGACAGTTCAACCTTCATCCTCAGCACCTCCTGTGAAGCCTTCATCTTCCAAGGCTAAGAGGACAAAGACAGTTCCCCAAAACCTCAGAAGAGAAGGAGGATTGTTTTGAGAGATGAATCTGACAGTGAGGAACAGGTTTCTACATCAGAACCTGTTGTCAAAGAAGCTGAGAAAGTTCCTTCTCAGAAGGATTCTGCAATTGGGGGATCTAGGCTTCTCAAAAGGCTTAGAAGAATGACTGTTGATGAAACTCCCAAGGAATCCATATCTTCAAAGAAATACAAGAAACAGAGGGCAAAAAGGCCAGTTTCAGATGATGAGGAAGCAGCAGCTAAGGAAGGAGATCAGGAATCTCTGATCTCACAAGAACCAGCATCTGCTAAAGCCACTGCTTCTCCATTAACTCCAACTAAGGAAGCTGCTACTGAAAAGGCCAACACACCATCTGTGTCTCCTAAGACTGTATCTCCTGTTAATTCAGGCACAAGTACTGATATTGATATCCAGAACTTGGTTGTGCCTGAAGTACTTTACTTAGAAGCTCCAACAGCAACTAATCCATCAACAACACCTGTTACTGATGCTGCTCAAACTCCAGAATTATCTACAACACCTTCTCTGCATCTAGATGCTGATGATCAGAATATAGGTGAGCATCAGGATATGGCTGTTGATCAGAACTTGGAACCAGATCAGCAATTAGAGGATGATCATGAAGCCTCCATTGCTACTCATACTGTTGTTTTATCAGAAGATAGTGATTCGTCAAGTTCTGATGCTGCAAATACTGGAGATACTGGTGATGCTGCTCTAACTGCAGATGCTGATGAAGCAGGTCCTTCAGGACTTGCTCCTCAACAAACTGTTCTTAAATCTGAACTTGTGAAGAAGTTTGTTACAAGAGAAGCACCAGTGCCTTGGAGTGAAACTCCTGCAGGACAGGAATGGACTAAGGAATGGAACTCAGTTTCCTGTGTTCCAAATACAAAGCATCTTGCTGAGCACTTGACTAAAGCTGATGAGATGTTAATTACTGATGATTTCAAAACACATCTTAGAGTCACTGCATTGAGTACTAAACATCTACAAGGTATTCATTCCACTACTCATGCAGAGTTATATAAGATTCAGGAAGAATTCATTAAGCAAGAACAAGTTCAGAAGATTGACAAGAAAAAGTTCTTCCAACCTACCTTTGACAGAGTTGCTTATATTGAGAAGACTCAAGAGACACAACAAGCTCAAATTGATGATATTCTTAAAAATCAAGCTTCTCAGCAATCTCAACTTAATGAAATCCAAGCCTCAGTGGAATTGCTTGTCTCTCTTCTCTTACCTGCTGATGCCAAAAAGGGGGAGAAAGTAACTAAGTCCAAATGCAAAACTGATAAGACACTGAAGGGGAAGGATGATGAAAAGGATGACCAAGGAAACTCTGGAATGGGTAGAGGTCATAGTCAAGGTAGAGGTTTCTCATCAAGAAAAGCTGAAATCACAAGTCACAGGACAAGTTCTGATCCTGGAAAAAGAATTAGTTCTGCTACTGGTAAAAGGATAAGTTCTGATGAACTTTTAGATCTTGATGAAGAAATACCAAGACAGTTATTTCTTCAGGAAAATCCAGGAATGGACTTGGAGAGTTTAATGGAAGAAGAAGCCAGACTTAAATCAGAGAAAGTCACATCTAAATCTGAAGCTTCTGGTAAAAAGACACTTCCAAAACTCAAAGGCATTGTGATAAAAGAAAGGACAAATACTGAAGCAACATTGGCTAAATCACAACCGCAGATAGATCCAAGATCCAAGGGTAAAGAAAAAGTTGGTGAACCTATCAAGGTTTATGTGCCTCCTGAGAATGAAGAAATCACTGATGAAAAAGATGATCTTGCTCTGACTTCAAGAAAAGTTTTTAAGACAACCTCTGACATGGCTCAAGTTGTTCAGAGTCACGAGACAGTAAGTTCTGATATATCGAAGAAACAAGTAATCTCTGACATAGCTCAAGTTAACTTGATATCAGAAGATAAATCAAAGACACTCCTACCAGGATTCACTAAAGCAAAACAGACTCAACCTTTGAAGACTGCTGCAAGTGGTTTTGAAGCAAGAGTAGTTACTGGAAAGGAAGCAAGAGATAAAACTGGATTGGGAAGTGCTGATGAAAGAAGAATACAAAACACTACCAATGATCCAACTTCCTTAAGTGAACCAGGTATTGGAGCAACTCCTGAGAGATTGAATCAACTGGAATCTGTACAAATGGTTTACCATACCTACTTGAAAGAACACATCTTGTTGTACTTCATGACATATGGTAGGGTTTATCATATAAGGCAAAATGCCATTCCATTGAAGTATTTTGAAGAACCGGAGCATGTACTATTCTTACTTCAAGTGAATGACAAATTAACAGAAAGTGCCGCAAACTATTTGAAGGATCAGATTCAGAGACAGAAAAGACTTTATTCTGTTAAGTCTGACAGCACATATCTTCCAAAGTACAGAGATCACAAGGGTGATATAGTTGAAATGAAGCCCAACACTGCTAAGATTATAACTACCTTTCTGGGTTACAGGGCTGTGGAATTCAATCTTGAGTTTGATAAAGCATATTTGATCAGACTGGATCAGGATATAAGAAAAGCTAAGATTAATGATCTCAGGGCTGCAATCTTTCAAATTGGTGAAGATACTGCAGAGCTTAAAGATGCTAAAAGGAGGATGATTGATGAACTTAGATATGCTGAGAAATGTTTGTTGAAGAACTATCTCAGAACAACTCCTGACATCAGAGAGATCAGAAGATGAAGCCAAGTCAAGATCTACAACTGATTAAATTATGATATTTGTACAGACTGAAGCTGTTATCAGAAGTTAAAGATTGGTAAAGCTTTAAGGACTGTAAGTTGTAGTTATCTAGTCTAATTCTCATGTATTTGTACTTAATGTTTTTGACATCATCAAATATCTGTTAAACTTGTATATTATGCTAATTTACAAGTTGGGGGAGATTGTTAGATATATTTGATAATGTCATGGCTAATATGATTTATGTTTAGTTTTCAGATCTTACTTAAACAGGATAAATCAGTACTTACTGGAAGTCAGGACTTAAGGATATCAGTACTTATATTATCAGGAGATAATCATCAGAAGATGGATATCAGAACTTAAGTACTGAAGGACGTTCAGATAAGGACAGCAGCTGATTAAAGGAAAGAAGATCGAGATAAATATAAGAAGAGATATGCATGAAGAAGGAATTCTATGACGTTCAGATAAGGACAACAGCTGATTAAAGGAAAGAAGATCGAGATAAACATAAGAAGAGATATGCATGAAGAAGGAATTCTATGAAGAATAGAATACTTGGAAGAAAAGATATCTGATTGATATATTTTAGGAAGCAGAATTATATTCTATATCAATTAGCGATTATCTTGTAACTGTGTAGTATATAAACACAGACATAGGGTTTACACTATAAGTGTTATCATATTCGAGAAGATTATTCATCGTAACCCTAGCAGCTCTCGTGATATTTGTTCATCACTGAGAGGTAACAGTTCCATACTGTAATAGAGTTTATTGTTTCAATAAAGTTTGTTTTCTGTTACTTGAGTTATTAAAGTTCGATTTGATTGTACTTTACACTGTATTCACCCCCTCTACAGTGTGTGTGTGACCTAACAAACATATTTGTTGTCATTGTGAAGCTCTCGAAGAGGACAATCCAATTTTACCATAAAAAATTTCTCAGATTGATTTTATTTCGAATTTTAGGGTTTATGTTCAATTTAGGGCTTTTATTTATAGGGATTTTTGGATGATTCTGATGATATGAGTAGCTTTGCCATGTTTAGGAGAATTGATCCCTATATGCTTTGTTGTTGTTTGATTCCCGGATGGTTATAGTCGACTAACAATTTTTATTGAAAATTTTAATTCAATTTTCTGGGTTATACGATTATCGTTTGATGATTATGAATACATATATAGGTTCATGTGATTACAAGTTTCATTTTTGTATATGATTATAGGGTCGGTGGTTCAACCTCTTTGCTTGCTGCTGCTTTCTAAATACCGTCTACGGTTACGCCTTTGTTTTTTATTTATGCATTTTGACAATTGCCACTACCTATCGATTATTAAACCCACCCGATTTTTTAAATTCGATTAATTTTTTTATATTTTTCATGATCGATATATTATAAATAAATTATTACTTCAATATATCTTAATAATAATAATAATATTTACAACAACCATGGGTTATCTCCCAAGAAGCGCTCATTATGCCTCATAATTTACGCATTAGAGATAATCACATCGTTAAGAGTCTCGCTTTTATTAATATGATTCGAAGGGTCCTCCAACTATGGTTTGAGACGGTGCCCATTCACCTTAAATATATTTCCATCATCTTTTTTAATCACCACAGCCCCATATGAAAATACCTCCACAGTTTTAAACGGACCAATCCACCTTAATCTCAACTTTCCAGGAAAAAGACGCAACCTAAAGTGATACAAGAGACCTTTCTGACCAATCTCAAAGTTCTTCCGTTGAATCATCTTATCGTAAAACACCTTCGTTTTCTCTTTGTAAATCCGAGCCCTTTCAAAAACTGCATTGCGTAGCTCCTTTAATTTCGATAATTGTAGCTTGCGATGCAAAGCAGCCTCATCCAAGCTCATGTTGAATTTATTTGTAGCCCAATACATCTTATGCTCGAGTTCCACTGACAAATGACAAGGCTTTTCATAGACAATATGATATGGTCACATACCAATGAGTGTCTTGTATGCTGTCCTACAAGCCCACAATGCATCATCTAATTGTTGACTCCAATCTTTCTGAGTTGATCCCACGGTTTTTCCAAGATTTTTTTATCTCCCTATTAGACACCTCTGTTTGTCCGCTGGTTTGTGGATGATAAGGTGTAGAAACCTTATGTGTGATGTTATACTTGCGAAACAACGCCTCAGTGGTCCGGTTGCAAAAATGTGATCCTCCATCACTAATAACAACTCTTGGCATCCCAAACCTAACAAAAATATGTGTTCTTAAGAATTCTGAAATAACTATAGAGTCATTAGTGCAGGTGGCTTTAGCTTCCACCCACTTTGACACATAATCAACAACCAAAAGAATGTATAGAAACCCATTTGAATTCAAGAACGACCCCATAAAATCATTACCCCAAACATTAAATAACTCAACATTTAAAATAGGATTCATGAGCATTTGATTTTTAGCATTTATGTTCTCTAATCGCCGGCATCTATCATAAGTGCTACAAAATTCCTTCACATCTTTAAAGATCGCCGGCCAATAAAAACAACACTTTAAAACCTTATGTGCAATTCTTTTCGCCCTTAAGTGTCTCACACATGCATAATTATGACAAAATCTTAACACAGATTCAAATTCATTATCAGGAAAACATCTTCTAATTATTAAATCGGGATAATGCTTCCACATATATGGATCATTCCACACATAAATTTTGAATCTTGTTTAATTTTATATTTTTGTGCATGGGTCAAAGTATTACGCAACATTCTACCGTGCAAATAGTTCACAATGTCTGCATACCATGTGTTATTCCCAACAATCTAACAAAGAATTACAGAAGGGGGGTTGAATGTAATTCTAGCTACTTTTTGAATTTTAAGAACTGTTCTACTTTGAATATATAACTGTGTGTGATTTAGCTAAAGTGCGGAATGAAAGTATTGAAAAAATCAAACACAAAGTAATCAAATACGAGTATTTAAAAAGTTTCTGGAGGATTGAAATTTTCCACCAGAGATATATATAAATTTGAGAACTCTGTGATGCAAGATTTGCACAGCTGCTTACGAGTTGAACTTACAAAGATCAGAGAAATTCTTTACAGATATAACTTTATCTATTTCTCTGGTAATTGTTTACTTACTTCGATACTGTTCTACTTGCTACCCTTGGTTTATATATCACCAAGTTACATGATAAAAAGACAAACAAATAAGATAAAATGTATCTTAGTCTAATTACATGTTTCTTCATTTCTCTATCCAGCATCTTTGAATATCTTCAATTTAGCATGGAAATGGAAATACTTCTTTGTTCTCTAAAACCTGTAAATAGGCTGCCACATTCCATTTGCATACAATCAACGCATGTGACTGTCAAGTCACTATCAACTGCTTTTGAATTTGATCATCCGTTGAAACTCTGTGGGATCATCCGTTGAGACTTTGGTTGATCATTTATTGAGAGTCCGGTTGATCATTCATTGAGGCTTTAGTTGATCATCCGTTGAAACCTTGTGGAACATCTGTTGAGAGTATCTTCATAGCAGTTAACTATATTTCACTTATACAAGATTACAAGGCATCTAATATTTACAGTTAGCCAACCTATTTTGCATATCAATCTAGTAGTCAACATGACTTAGAACATTCTACAACATCTAGTTCTCTAAGGCATTACAATATGCAAAAATGTACTACTAAACTTATTAAAACATAAGCTACCCTTTCAACGGATGTTAAAATGATCATCCGTTGAAAGCTACAAAATCACTAAATTAAATCTACTAAGGTGTTTTGTTTAACTTATCATCAAGTACACAACATATTCCTAACAATCTCCCCCAACTTTTACATATTGATTTCTAGTAGATAAAACTAACAAGTGCTGCAATATATTGAAAATTATATAGAGGAAGGTTTACAGAGAATCTCACAAGCCATTTTCAAGGTGCTCCTCTAGACTGAGCAAATTTAACTTATTTCCTTGACTGTCAAAACTTCTTTCCCAATTTCTCATTGGTTTCTTCCGTTACCCAAGTACAACTCCAACAACATAATCTGAAGCATCACACAATATCTCGAATGGCAAATTCCAATTAGGTGCTTGTATGATGGGGGATAATGTAAGCTTCAATTTCAGCTCCTCGAATGCCAACTTGCAATTATCATTAAACTCAAATAGTACATCTTCCTGAAAAAGAATAATTTGAGGCCTAGCAATTTTAGAGAAATCTTGAATAAATCTTCTATAAAAACCAGCATGTCCAAGAAAGGACCTAATTTTCTTTACGCTTGGCGGAACATGTAAATACTTAATCAAGTCAATTTTTGCTTTATCAACCTCAATGCCTCTTGAAAAAAAATCACATGTCCAAGACCATGGGTCACCATGAAGTGGCATTTTTCCCAATTCAGCACTAGATTTGTTTCCTCGAACCTTTGTAAAATCAAACCCAAGTTCCACAAACAGTCATCGAAATTATCACCAAAGAAACTGAAATCATTCATGAATACTTCAATAATTTTTCCCACCATAATCAGAGAATATACTCATCATCCATCTTTGAAAAGTTTCAGGTGCATTGCACTGACCGAAAGATAAGCGTCTAAAGGTAAAAGTACCAAAAGGGCATGTAAATGTTGTCTTCTCTTGATCTTCGGGATCTATAGTGATTTGATTATATTCGGAGTATCCGTCGAAGAAGCAGTAATAAGCACGGTCGGCCAACCTTTCCAACATTTGATCGATGAATGAAAAAGGAAAATGACCCTTCCTTGTAGCATTGTTGAGAGGCCTGTAACCAACACAAACTCTATAACCAGTGACGGTTCGTTGAGGCACCAACTCATTCTCCTCATTTGCTACAACTGTAACTCCAGATTTTTTAGGAACAACATGCACTGAAGAAACCCATTCTGAGTCGGAGATAGGATATATGATTCCATTATCCAATCAGTATTTGATATCAGAGTTTGACAGATATGACGTCATCATTATTTACCATCAGTATTTGCTGATCAGCTTTTGTCATCAGTATTTTCTGATCAGCTTTTGTCATCAGTATTTGTCAAGTTGGAATTCAGGAGATATCAAAGGAGGAAAGATTTGATGAGATATGCCGGTGGAGGACTTTACTTATCATAGCAATCAATAGATGAATATCTATTAGGATTCCTTATTCTATTGTAATACATATTCTAGATTGATTGTGTAGTTGTGCAGTATATAAACACAAGTTAGGATTAAACTTTATGTGTCGTGCATTGATATATCATTATCTAACCTAGTAGCTGTCAAGGATATATATGAAGGGTTTTTAGTACATAAACGCAGCGAAAACGTAAATTTAATCTTAAAAAACCGAAACCCTCCACAGGATCCATGCGAAAAATAATATTTAATTCGTAGTTCAGTATGTTTATCTTAAGAAGCTTTACGTTAATGGAAAGATAGAGGTCTTTAATAGCGATCCAAGAACGATGAACGGAGATCCTTAGCAGCTGCTCCTCAAGTGTGAAGCACTCCACCGGTATCCACCAAGAAAATGATGTAATGAAGGAGGAGGAGATGGAGAGAATTAGGGTTTTGTAAATTTTTTTGGTTTAGGCAAAAATAGGGTCTATAATAATATATTTATAGGCAAAATTTTCAGCTAAAAATTTTCCCATAAAATATTATTATTATTAACCCTTTATTATTCTCATTAATAATTAAAACACCTTTTAATTATTAATCCTTTTTCTAAACACTTTAGAAATAATTCTCTCTCTTGATTTAATTTCCAAAAATTAAATTCTTAATTAATAATATTAAGAACCTTTTCTTAATTAATTTATAATCAATTAAATCTCATTTAATCAATTATTAAGTTTGCCAATTAATTATTTATTTCATAAATAAATAATTATCAGCCATTATTAATTAATTCCTCCACCATTAAATCATTCTCTTTTATGGTGTGCCCCTGTAGGTTCAATATTAAGCCGGTAGTAGAAATAAATAATAATAAAACTATTTTATCATTATTTATATAAATTCTCTAATTCATTAAATATGATTAATTAATTAATCATATTTATTCTACATCGTGAGGGATACTTCTCAGCATATCGCGACTATCCGGATAATAGGAATTCACTGCTTAGAATACCAAGAACCTATTCAGTGAGTAGTTACCGTACAATTAAGTCCTTCTACCCTGCAATGTCTTGATTAAATACAAGGCATGGAACTTGTGTCAAGCCTATCTTATTTAATCACTTGCTTTCCCATTCACTATGCTTAGTTCTATTTAATGTAAATTAGAAACTCCTTTCTAATTTCATTCACTCTGGCCAGAGATTCCTGAACTAACATAAGTGGATCAGCATTGAACATTCTCTTCCTACACTGGAAGGGGTAGATCCTTTATTGATCATACACTATCTTCGTGTACAAATTCCTATACCCACTAGAGCCCTTATAATTGTCCCTTGAGACTAAGAACTAAACCAAAGCATAGTTCAGTGTACACAAGATGACTATGATGACCTCAAGTCTAAGGATACTTGTACAACTATCACTATGTGAACAACTGCTGACATGTGAGTGAACTCCATCAGTTGTTCCGCCGTGTGAGTCATGTTTAGTGAACTTATTCTATAATAAGCACCTACATACTAGCTATAGTGTCACCACACAAATGTCTATGAGAACAGACATCCTTCATAATGAAGCAAGCATAGTATGTACCGATCTTTGCGGATTATTAATTACCAGTTAGTAATCCTACGACCATGAACTATTTAAGTTTAGAGTTATCATCTTTTAGGTCTCATTATTATAATCTCATCACAATCCATAAAAAGCTTTACTCTAAACTGTGGTATATCTTATTTAAACATTTAAATAGATAGAGCCCGCAGTAAAAAACAAAACAAGTCTTTTATTAATATCAATGAAATCAAAACAGATTACATAAAAGTTATTCCTAAATCCTCATACATGATTGGACTTAGGACATATCTCTTTCAATATGTTCATCCTTTGAGAGAGTATTGTAATCAGTTTTTATTCATTAATATAAAAAATGTTCTTTATGTTGAGTTTGTTATTTTGATTTGATTATTTAAACTATATTCACCCCCTCTACAGTTGATTAAAGGCCCAACAAAAAATAAAAATGCACTCTAGATATGCTTTTGTGTAGTATAAACTTGTAAAACACTTTCTCTTTATTACTCTTAATTCTGCAATCAAGCAACTCAATATTCAATTATTTTGAGACAATCACTGTAACCTTACAATCAGAAAAAGCAAGGCCATTTGGATATGCTTTTCTATTTTATAAAGTCTTAAAACAGTTTCACTTTAATACTCTTAATTTTGCATCAAACAACGTAATAGATAAATGTTTCGACGCAAACACAACAACCTTAAAAAAAACTAATCCATTATGCATATGCTTTTGTGTATATAAACTTGTAAAAACACTTTCACTTTATTACTCATAATTGTTGAATCAAACAACTTAATATTTTGAGATAATCACTGCAACCTTACGGTCAAAAAAAATAATCCGCCCTTGATTTGATTTTTATAATTATAAGTTATTAATCCATTGTTAGGTCCCAATGTGTTTGTAGAAGGGGGGTTGAATACAAACGTTACCAAATAATCGAATAAAATGCGGAATAAAAAATGTGAAACAAAATTCAAGTTAAATAAAAATATTATTAAACTTGAAAGGTGTTACAATAACTGTATCGATTACAAGGTATTAATCTCAAATCAATTATCACAAATCTAGAATAAATTCGACATGAACTTTTTCTATTTTTGCAATAATTAGAATCAAATGCTAAACGCGATTTGAGATTAAGTTCTAGGGATTTTGATCCGCTAGATTGTTACACAAGAACAAGATAAATAATTCTAGTGGTTTGGATTTAACATTAACAAACTAGAAATTGATCTTGAATTTCTGCAGAGAAGATGATTTTATATTTCAAGGCGGCTGCTCTTTTGTTCTTGACTTGTGTGTTGGATGATAATTGAAAGAAGGTCTTCTGCTTCTTTTTAATCAACAAAACCAATAGAATTGAATTGGCATGACAATCCTATAGCTGGCAAGACTTTCGGTAGGACAATTGAATGAACTAGCAAGACAATCTGAATGAACTAGCATGACAATTAGAATGAACTAGCATGACAATCAGAATGAACTAGCAAGACAATTATCCTCCTAGAGTAACTTTCGGTATGACAATGGAAAATGGCCTAGCATGACAATCGGTATGACAATCCAGATTGTCATGCTAGTTCATTTCCATTTGTCTTGCTGATTTAAGATTTGAATTTAATCCAATTAAACTTCTGAAAATTCCTAAAATTAATTCAGAATTAATTAATCAATTAATTTAATTAATAAATAAATTATTCTTCGCAGATATAATTTATTTTCTTAATTAAATTAGATGAATTAATTAATTAATAGAGAATTAATTCTAGTCTTGAGCAGCAACCATTCTTCTGCAAATCTTCTGAAAAACAGTGAAAATTATGAATCAATTCCACCACTTCAACGTTGACACTCGATGTACTGTCTGGTTCATGAGTGACTAACTTCCGTGACGTTTCTTCATGTCTTGACTCTGACACTTTGATTTTCTTCAGATTAAATCCTTGTAATTAATGATACTCTGACGAGATCTCTGTCACTTGATTAAATCCACGATCTTGATTTATATCACCGAGGCATGATCAACTTCTTGAACTTCTTCCAGTGAATTAACTCCTCAAGTCTGTAGATGAACATTGTCTCTGAATCCTTTGACAGATATTACTTTGCGAGATCTCTCTGACGGTCGATCCACTATTTACTTATTACATTCTTATTTGAGTTGAGTTGAATCCTCGAATATACAAATAGGTCTATGACATATGACTTACAATCTCCCCCTATTTGTTTGTTAGACAATAACACACAAATACCTAGAGGATAACTCAACTAACAAATAAGAAAAAGATATAAACATACATGTAAAGTAAATAGCAGAAAAGTTCTGGATGAGATTTAACATTTTCCAGATTCCAAGTAGATGTTCCTCTAGACTGAACATATCTTCAAGTAGTTCCATCTTCATTTGTACAACCACATTTCCTGTTGAGAAGCCCATATCTCTTGCTTCTCCCCCTATGAGAATCAACTGATTAAAGAAGATCACCTTCGTTTTACCACCTCTCCCGTACAATAGGATCCGCAGATAAAAACCAATGGTACTCCCCTAACAGATTCTTCCCTTACTAGGAAATCACCTTGTGTTTACCACCTCTCCCGTACAATAGGATCCGTAGTTACAAACAACAATGGTGTGGTGTAGTGTACATTTTTAGGATCTTTTTCTTCCTCCTTGCTATTTCTCCCCCTTAGTTGAGGAATCCTCCAAACTATTACTTAAGCTTTTATCTCCCCCTTAAAGAAGGAATGTATGCCTTCGTCTGAAGGAGTTCTCATATTTCACTTGGTTGGAAAAGAAATAACAAGTGTTTCTCTTTCTTCCTCACTGTGAGTGTGTGATTGTGTTTTAGTGTACCTCACATGTGTTTCACTCTTCTCTCCACTCATGTTTACACTCATTCTCACAAGTGTATCACTCCTCTCATAGCTCCATAATCCAGCTATACCTGCAAGGAAAATCACCTTAGCCATCCTTAAGGAGGTCATAGGTGGTGCAATGGGAGTTCGCAAATCCCCATCCTTGTTAAACTCGTCAGATGAATCTGAGTCATAATCTACAAGTTGCTAGTTTCCCTTTTAGGGTTCCAGATTTGAATTCTGGGAAGGTAAACAATGATCCAAAGAATTTAGCATAAAGATCAAAGTTCCCTTCTAATGTCTGTGAAGACATTTCCTTGTGACTCATCAGGTAATATCTGAATCATTGTCAACAAGTTGCCGATCTGCACCTATGTCAGATCCACTATCCGCAGATGCATCCAGGGGATTTAAGCCTGGGGAGGTAGACACTGACCACTGACATATGGCTTTTGGATCAGTATCCTCTCCTAACACCTGTAAAGGCAATTGGTCCATTAACGAACCTTAAACAATCGAATCTGACCTTAAAATGGTCGAAACTCTTGTTTCCGTCAACTCATCCTTTGTGTGTGTAACATTTCCTTGTGCATCAAGAATTGTTTATGTTTGAAGTGGTGACACTACATCGGATACCTTGGCCGACAGGCAAAATTCAATAGACTCACCCTGTTGAGAGAATGAATCTAGTAACTGTTTTTGTGCCTTTTCAGCCATTACATCTTTTTGAGAAGATGTATGGGGGCTAGCAGTTGTCTCGGTTTAAATACTACTCATCTATGTATGAGACAGAGCCACTGGGTTGACTACAGAACCTTCCTTATGTGGTGCACTAGGCACTATCTCCCTCACGCTCATTCATACTATATTTAGTGGTAAGAGAGTGTTGGTTGGTTCTGTTTTTATGTTTGTCTTTACAGTCTGGGATAGACGTTGTGGGTTTTCAACCTCATGACTGTCAATGAAAGAAAGTCAATGGAGACTGAACCTGTATCATAGAACATATGGTAATAGAGAGAAAATGATTTACAATAGTGATTTCAAAAGATTTTACATGAAATAAGAAATCACTAATGTAGAAAGAAGTTTGATTTTGTTTTTCAATATGAATGAGTTTTTGATAAAACATTGATCACTTAGGGTAAAGTCTAAGTAATTCTCATTCATATCAAAAGCTTACAAATTTCTGCAACATAATGTTAACAACATATCATTGATCGATACTTGTCAAGTACTTTAGATACTAATTGTTATGTTGCATTATCAATATATCACTGCACATATAAAACAATATGATTGTGCCTATTGATAAGATAGTTATTAATATGACGACTCTACTTATTCATATAAAATTATAACTTCTGTTAGAGTGCCATACCATGTCCTTGACGATTGCTTGAGCAGTATACTAGTTCATACCAACCTGAAGTGAGATTGTGAAGAAGAAATTGCATAGTCCAATAGATCTGCAGCTGCAAAGTCCATGAACTGTGGTGCATTGACTTCCTCTTTTGACTTACCAACCAGGAGTACACTTGTACACATCTTACTAGAGTACAATTCCAAGTGTAATGTGCAGCAGGTGTCTGATATGTCGTAATATTCTCTAGTCTCGTCACTGGTGCTATATGTTAGATACTGCTTCCTGATAATAACCTAGCACAATATACAAAATTACAATGATAACATTCCCAGCTTGCAAACAGCCATATCCCTCAGATAAACCTTTGCTGTTATCTCCAAAGGTAACTAGGGGGCCAGCTTTCTCAACCACATTTGATAGCAGGGCTCTATCTCCGGTCATATGTCTTGATGATCCACTGTCAAGAATCCACACTACCGGTTATACTTGTTTAATGCCCTGCACTACAAATGGATTAGACCTTCTTCGGAACCCAAACTTGGTTGGGCCCGGCATACTTGTAGAACTGTCCTTTATCAGGCAAAACAACATTTTTAATTTTAATTGTCTCAACTTTCTCAATGACTGAACATTTGACCTTGTAAACAGCCTTAACAAATTTCTGTTTAAGCTTAGGCACAAATGTCTCCTTTCTAGCCTTAGAAGGACTAGCAGTCTTAGACCTATCATGCTTCTTGTTATTCACATGCTGACGAGGAGTAGTCTTATCATTAGACACATGCTTACCATTAAAATAAGCATACATCATATTAAAAGCACAAGACATACAATTAACAACATCACATGCTTTATGAGAGTGATTAACAGCAGGCAATTTATGCATGGTAGACATGGCATTATTGTTATCCAACTCATGTGTGTCTGAGTTAGTCTCAGTTGCTTTCACAACTTTGACTGGAACTTTCGACTCACTTGACTTGGAAACAATCTTCTCATAAGCATGATCCTCAGCACGTATTTCTTCTTGAATAACAGAAGAGGTCGCATCAAATGGTTCAGCAATTGATGCTTTATAGAGGGGTTCATCAACACCCTTAAGCACATGTGGTACTTCCCTCCCTTTAGCACATACATGAGGAGGGGAGTTTATGCCTAATTCTCCAATAGCAGCATTGTAATCATAACCTATTCCAGATGTTTGATTAACAGCTTGCTTACTGTAGAACTCTTTAGCCTTCGAACAAGAATTGAAGTAGGCTCTAACCTTAGTCTCAAGATCGGTGATCTTGTCTTTGAGAATAGTTTCGAGTTTTCTATAACAGTCAACTCTATTCTCTAGAAAAGATACCTGTTCTTTTAATTTGTCTTGATTAATGTGCACAAGTCTTAATTCATTGACCTCTTTCTCAAGGTCTGTGATCTGTAAACTTAACAGTTCATTATCACGACGTGCACAATCTAAGTTACCTCTTAGATGATAAACCATTTCAGCATCAGAAAGTTTTACCTCTATTCTTGACGATGAAGCTTTTCCATCAATAGCCATAAGAGCAAGATTTCCTTCATCTTCATCTTCACTGTCAGTATCATCCCAGCTTCTTCCCTTTGCCAGATAAGCCCTTTCAGAGTTCTTTCTTACTTGCTTTGGCTTCCTACATTCTGTGGCAAAGTGTCCCAACTCATTGCAGTTATAGCATCTAATGGTGCTTCGATCAACCATCCCTGTTTTGTATCCACCACTGCTGGTGTTAGAGGATGAAGATCCACCTTTCTGGAATTTGTTGTAGTTGGACTTGTACTTAAACTTGGGATTCCTCTTGAATCTGACATGGGAGAATCTCTTGACAATTTGGGCCATTGACTCGTCTTCCAATTGCTCCAGCTCTTCCAAGGAATAAAAATCATCACTTGATTGATTTGTAGTAGGAGGATCATATTCTGCTACTAACTCATTTTCCTCACCCTTGGAAAACTGTACCATTCTTTCTAACTGTTGAGATTGTTGTTGTTGTTGACCTTCAGCTACAAGTGCATTAGATGTGCTGACCATTCTATCATTCCCGTAGACTTCCTTCTGTTGAATCTGCTCCAACTCATAGGTTTTTAACACTCCATAGAGCCTGTCCAAAGAAATCTCACTCAGATCTCTAGCTTCTCTAATGGCAGTGATTCTATGTTCAAGATGAGCTGGCAGTGTTAAAAGGAACTTTTTGTTGACCTCCCTGATTGAATAATACTTTCCATTGATGTTCAGGTTGTTGATCAACGCATTGTACCTCTCAAACACTTCAGTAATTCCTTCTCCTGGATTTGATTTGAAATGTTCATATTCAGAGGTTAGGATTTCCAACTTGTTCTCCCTAACTTCCTCTGTGCCTTCATTAATCACCTCAATAGTTTCCCACATGTGTTTGGAATTTTTACAGTTCATCACATGTCTGTTCATCAAGGGATCAAGGGAATCAATTAATATTAATTGAAGGCTGGCATCCAAGGAGGCTTCTTCCTTCTCAGCAGGAGTAAAATCTTCAGGCTCTTTTGGATAGGTTCTAGCTTCAGTAGTCACCACACCATCTATTATTACCTCCGGTTCAATAACCATCGGAGTTTTTATACCCTTCTTTAACAAGTTTGAATATTTGGGATTTGCAACTTGTAAAAATAATAGCATCTTCTTCTTCCACATGATATAATTCTCTTTATCAAATTGTGGAATTTTAACGGTTCCAACTTTATGTGAAGTCATTATGAATTTTTGAATAAATAAAAATTCAAGGAGTTGAAAAATCACAAAAGTCTAGGATCTTGATTTGTTCGTTAATCAGAAGGCTCTGATACCAATTGTTAGGTCCCAATGTGTTTGTAGAAGGGGGGTTGAATACAAACGTTACCAAATAATCGAATAAAATGCGGAATAAAAAATGTGAAACAAAATTCAAGTTAAATAAAAATATTATTAAACTTGAAAGGTGTTACAACAACTGTATCGATTACAAGGTATTAATCTCAAATCAATTATCACAAATCTAGAATAAATTCGACATGAACTTTTTCTATTTTTGCAATAATTAGAATCAAATGCTAAACGCGATTTGAGATTAAGTTCTAGGGATTTTGATCCGCTAGATTGTTACACAAGAACAAGATAAATAATTCTAGTGGTTTGGATTTAACATTAACAAACTAGAAATTGATCTTGAATTTCTGCAGAGAAGATGATTTTATATTTCAAGGCGGCTGCTCTTTTGTTCTTGACTTGTGTGTTGGATGATAATTGAAAGAAGGTCTTCTGCTTCTTTTTAATCAACAAAACCAATAGAATTGAATTGGCATGACAATCCTATAGCTGGCAAGACTTTCCGTAGGACAATTGAATGAACTAGCAAGACAATCTGAATGAACTAGCATGACAATCAGAATGAACTAGCATGACAATCAGAATGAACTAGCAAGACAATTATCCTCCTAGAGTAACTTTCGGTATGACAATGGAAAATGGCCTAGCATGACAATCGGTATGACAATCCAGATTGTCATGCTAGTTCATTTCCATTTGTCTTGCTGATTTAAGATTTGAATTTAATCCAATTAAACTTCTGAAAATTCCTAAAATTAATTCAGAATTAATTAATCAATTAATTCAATTAATAAATAAATTATTCTTCGCATATATAATTTATTTTCTTAATTAAATTAGATGAATTAATTAATTAATAGAGAATTAATTCTAGTCTTGAGCAGCAACCATTCTTCTGCAAATCTTCTGAAAATCACTGAAAATTATGAATCAATTCCACCACTTCAACGTTGACACTCGATGTACTGTCTGGTTCATGAGTGACTAACTTCCGTGACGTTTCTTCATGTCTTGACTCTGACACTTTGATTTTCCTCAGATTAAATCCTTGTAATTAATGATACTCTGACGAGATCTCTGTCACTTGATTAAATCCACGATCTTGATTTATATCACTGAGGCATGATCAACTTCTTGAACTTCTTCCAGTGAATTAACTCCTCAAGTCTGTAGATGAACATTGTCTCTGAATCCTTTGACAGATATTACTTTGCGAGATCTCTCTGACGGTCGATCCACTATTTACTTATTACATTCTTATTTGAGTTGAGTTGAATCCTCGAATATACAAATAGGTCTATGACATATGACTTACATCCATTCTAACTTAGCTAATTACCGATAACAAAATTATTTGACACAATAATTGTAACTATAAAAAGAAACTTGAACACTTATACATTCAAATTAATAAGCCAATAATATACAATCTCAGCAACCAGTTATAAAACTAAAACTAACAATTCTTCATACTAAATCATAAACTTCATAATCAAGGTTTGATAATGAATAAGAACAGATCTACAACTATTATATAAATTTAGGTATTAGAAGTTATCCTTTTTTTTGGCGATTTTAACAAAAGTATAAAGCTCTAATTTGATTCTCTATTGTAATGATGAACATAAATCATATTTCAAACGACTTTTGTGTTTGTCTTTAACGAATCTGTGTTGTAAACGAAGAAATCTATGTAATTTGTTGATTATAATGTATACAAAGAAAGTAAGTCATGAGCAAAAAACTGTTGAGTGTGATTATTTTGCAACAGAATATAACCAATTGAAAGTACTTTTTTTATTATTTTTTATTCATTATCGTAAATTTACGAAATGTTTTCAATTTTAAAATAATTTTGCAATAGTTTTTAAAGTCCTTAATTAAATTTGCAAAACTTTTTTTAGTATATTTATGAAAAATCCCAAGACAAAATTGTCTCTGAATTTACAATCAATAATAAAATAATAAAAATATCAATTTGAGGATATTTTTGTTTTTCTTAATTTTATACTTTTTGACGGAGGAATTTGGGAGCAACAAATCTGAGGTTCGTAACCGGAAACAAGATCTGTGACGGTGGTTCTTTTTCGGAAACGTGAACAGTAATCGTCGGATTCTATGAACAGTGTTTGGTGGCGATTATTGGTGGCTGAGATTGCTTCGGGTCAGTGCTGGCTCCTTTGCGCTCTGGCTTCTGACCCCTCACAATTTGCCTACGTATCCCTATTTATAGGGAATCAAGCCAACGTAGTTCTTGGGGAAAAAGAAACCTAATGGGCTTAGATCTCTTGTCCCGAGGCCCAATGGGAAATCCACTGGAAACCGTCTTCTACTAGCTTTAGGAATGTCCGCCGATGATGCCCAATCACAAAGGCCCAAGGCTCGTCCGCGGCTTCGAGAGTTCACGGATAAGGCATCTCCCTGGCCAAGGATAACCCTCCGCTACCAGCTGTTTCTCTAGTTTGTGGACGCAGGTATAGCCGTGGTTCACCCCAAATATTGGACGCATCCTTGTCCCCCGATAAGGAGCACCTACCAGATTACAGGATAAGTGATCCCAAGCTTTTGGGTGCAAAGTACAGGATACTCCAAAGTCTCCCAATGAGGACACCCGCTGACTATAGAGACAGAGCTCCCAAAGTACCCACCAGAACTCACCCCACATCCTCAATGAGGACACTCATTGACTACAGGAGGAGGCCTTCCGCCCAGGCATTACCCTTGAGGTCTCTGACCATGGGCACCGCCTTCCTGTAGATGCACTACAGGAAGGAGTTCTTCAAAAAAGTACCTGCATCAAATAGGTTAGTAATAATAATATTCATCTTCCTCGAATCTTCCAAAGAGTTCATGTTGAACTTCTTCCCAAATATCCTTGATTTTAGGGTGCGCCCTAAGTTCTTCAAAAGATAAAAAAGGTCAAACCCTGTAATGAGTTCCTGAGCATCTTCCTTCCTACCATCAAGGCGTGCCTCCCTCATCTGGTGAGGGCACGCCCTCCATATCTTACAGGGGGCACATTTCCATTAGTCATTCATAAGTCAGGGCGCGTCCTTCCCTACTAATAGGGCGCGCCTAATTTCCTTCTATAAAGAAGGGTCGTCTTATCTACTCCTTAATTTTAGGCGTATGTACTTCATTTCGACTATTTTATCAATCTTAATATGAATATTGTTTATACCAATTTCCGGGCACAACAACTATCCCACATATTCCATATGTCATTGGAAATGGGATTGGAATTTCTACTTACCTTTCATCAAAATTCGTATAAACTTATTTACCAACATTTTTCCACAGGGCGCGCCGTAAGCAGGGCGCGTCTTTCAAAATTTCCATCTTTCTCTACTCAGAACTTCAAATTGCCATGACAATTAGATTAGGCGCGCATTCAAGAGGGTGCGTCCTAGAATTTCAAACGGTTCAAAACAGTTCCCCTTTTTCTTCGGGAGTCATGACCGACATGATTGATGTGATTGACAGTTGTCATTTTGAGCTATAAATACAAGTCATAATCAGCCTTTTCACCTTTTACCTTACTCTCTCTCTCTTATTTTACTTTTTCTTCAAAAAATTACCACACTGGCGGGAGGAACTTGTGCCCGGAATCTGCCTTTTTCTGTTGCCGTTTCTCAGATTTTCTCAGTTGATCTTCTTCTCCAACCGAAAAGGTATGTAAAGCTTTTCTTATTTCAGGATTTCATCGAGTAAATTACACTGCATGTCATATTATCTTTTCAACTTTTTGTTCATAATTCATCCTCTGTTTGTATGTATTCGTGTGTATATATGTGTGTATATTGCAATCTCTATGGTTTAGATCCAAAATCATATGGTTTAATTTTCAAATTTATGTTTCTAGGAATTCCAACCGTTTATAATTCTACTTTCAATTAAGTCTAAGGGCGTATATTCCGTGAGACCCGTCCATGGTGCGCCCTTTCATTTATATGAGGCGTGTCACCCCACTTTATTATCAGTAGTGTCATTATAATCTGTACACCTTGCCGTTTAAGGCGCACCATCTTAACCACTAACCTTCCAACTAGGGTTGTCAAATGGATATTTCGGATACGGATCTACCTATATCCGTATCCGGATCCGAAATTTCATATCCGTATCTGGAAATATTTGAAGAATAATATCTGAATCCGGATCCGACGAATACTATCCGGATACGGATAATATCCGGATCTGAATCCAATTTTCAATCAGAATTTTTAATTACAATTCATTTGATAACTATATTAATCGATGAAATCATAAAACTAAATGATTCGTCAGGATTTTTATATTAAAAATTCAAAAAAAATTAAAAAATACAGTAAAAATTAAAATTTCATTTTTAAAAAATAAAATAAAAGTTAAAGTGATTTAATCCTTTTTAATTTATTAAAAATTAATTTTTATATATCTTTTCAATATATTTGTTATCTTTAAATTGTTGAACTCAAATGATTTTTTATATATGTCAATACTATTTTTATATTTATATAAAATTTGTATAAATATAATATTTAATTATATATGTGTGTGTATATGTTTATATACACATACAAACACTATAAATTTAATATAATAAATTTTAAATTACATAAATATTTAAATATAATATATTTATTCAGATTCAGATATTATCGGATTCGAATATGCCTATATCCGTATCCGTAATCATCGAATTCGAATACGGATAATATCCGCTTTATTTCGGATACGAATAATATCCGCTTTATTTCGGATACGAATGCGGATTTTTCGGACGAATATCGGATTTTTCGAATTTTTTCGACAGCCTTACTTCCAACATCTTAGCATTTAGTCATTATACTAGACTACATGGGTCTTATCATTGATAGGATGCGCCTTCATAGCATAGTACGTGCCTTAGGAGGAGGTTAATATAGGTCACCCCCAACACAGGGGATACTATCTTCTTAAGCCCTCTATTACTTGTTTGTTTCCTTTATATTTTCTTCTCCCATTCTTTCGAATTGGGCGCGCCCTCAATGTTTCTTTGGTTTTCTTGACAGCTGGAAGACGAGGGCGCGTCCTCACCTTTTCATCTATTCAAGGATTTTTGCTCTAGGCTAGGAATCTATTCTCCCCCTCCCATCTCCTTCGAACTAGACTTCCCAGACGCACACAGAACTCCCCATTTCTTGGAACAAGAGGCGCACCTTGTTGAAGAGTTCAAATTCAGTGATATAATGGTAGAATCACCACATAACTCTCAAGACCACATCCCTCTGAATCAAATAAAGGGGTAAACATAAACTAGTTCAAAAAGAAAGATCCCCAATCCCTGCTAGTACAGAACTAGATGACGATGACTGGTTGGAGAGTTTGAACGCGAATATGTATAGGGGCATTGAAATTGGTGTTAATGTTGGGGCAGGGTCATCCAAGGTCTCCTACAGGGCTGTTTCTCCAAGTCTCTCCCCTCAACAATCACAGGGTTCGCCCACTCCTCAGCAATCAGAGGGTACGTCTGAAGAGAACGCATCACCTCTTCGGGATGAAATGAATTTCTTTGATGAAGACACCTTTTATTTTTCTACTTCTCCTGACCCTTCTCCCACCCCCTTCCAATATTGGGAAGTATCTGATAGCGAGTTGAACTTCGATTGGAATGACTTCGAGCCGTGCAACGAAGTTGTGAAGAAGCGTTTCGGGAAAGAGCACATGAAGCTATTATGTGTTGGACTCCCCACAGCCTGTTCAGATGAACAATTAGGGTGGCTTATGGAGTACTATGACATGGAGGGTATCTGGGCGCGCCCTCTCAGCATGATGCGACCCCATATTTTTAATAATGGAAGGAATTTCAGGATTCCCGGAATGGTGACCAGTCCCAAGCTGGTTTCATTGGGAGTGGGCGCGCCCTTGCACCCCTTCCTTAGAGAGGTGATTAAGCTATATGATGTAGCCCCACTCCAACTTTCTCCCAACAACTACAAATTTGTCCTTGCCTTATTCATTTTCTACACAAATTTGGGTTTTTCTCAACCCTCAATGGCCAAAGTGAGCTACTTTTTCAGCCTAAGGAAGTCTGACCTTGGATACTACTATCTGGTCACGGACAAACAATATAACAAAAAAGGCTTCTCTTCTGGAAAGCTCAGCCATGAGAAAGGCTAGAAGGAAAATTTCTTCTATCTATACGATATTCCCAGGATAAGAATTAGATTCAACACATCTCCAAGTAAGGGCGCGCCTCCTTCGTTCTCTTTTTATCAGCTTATATTTATTTTCTATCTCTCATAATATTGTTTTTACTTAGACAAACCAGTGGTAAGAGCACTCGAGGGCGCGCCCAAAAGGCGAGTAGAAGCCCTTCTTAGAGTGGTCGTCGAGAGATGGAATCTAAAAACATTGGTTACCAGGACCAACCTTATGCGGGTTGGAATCCTTTTCGACCAGGTGGGGATTAGATGTAGATTCATAAGATTTAAAAAAGGTGTTCTTGTCTCTCGTGCCATTGACTTAGACAGTGATGAAGATGCTGAAGAAGAAGAGGAAGAAGTAAAAGACAACTCCCTTCAAGGAGAGGTTCCTTCAGGTTTGATCATTTTAAGCCTCATTGGCGCGCCTTCTGTTGTTGGCGCGTCTTCGTAGCTTAATAAAAACTTTGTAAAATTTCTTGTTAGCTTCACTCCTCGCATATCATATTATATCTTCGATTCCATATCCCTTAGTCATCCCTATACCTTTTTTGTTTTCGTATCATTTTCTTTAGTTATAGATTGCACATTCATATTATACATTTTATTCTTGTTTTTATCTTTACTTGTTGCATCTCGGTACATTGTATATTTTCAAGCCTTTATTGACAAATTTGATACTTGTGGTGCGCCCTAAATCTAGGAGCGCCTCATTGCAATGTTCATTTATGTTTACCATGTCTTATGCAGAAATGGCTCCTCCCAGAATTGCTAAGTCATTCGGGACGCATCCCAGCGACAAACCCAAGCCCAAATTAAGGAAATATGTTTTTGCAGCCCATACATCCACTCATGTTCCTACTCCTGTCTCTCAGACTGCTCCTGTTCTGAAAAGGCCAATCATTGATCTGACCGAAAAATAGGGTGCGCCCAAAAAGCCAAGGACAAATGGCGCGCCTTCAGGATCTGCTACTGCTCTGAATTCCCTTAGTCCTTTGGGTTACCTCCATGTTACAGATGAGGAGGTGGAGCAATGGCAAGCCATGTGCTTGGAAGACACCACCAAGCCTTCCATTAAGGCATCTTGCCAACTGTTCATCCACTCTAATCAGATGGTGGACAAGTTTTTAGAGGAGAAGGCGTGCCATGAGAGGCTGCAAGGTGACAACAATATTTTCAAAAATACTTTGAAGGACAAAGACTTCCTCCATTCAAAAGATATCAAAGCCAAATATTCTGAAATTGCTTTCCTCAAAGGTGAAGTTGCAAATTCAACTTCCCAGCTTGAAATAGCCAACAAAAAGGCAGAACTTCTTCACGTAGAATTGGCTGAAGCAAAAGCGAGGATAGAGTATCTTGAGGATCAAGAAAGGAGCGGCTGGATGGAGGTGAGGAGGACTATAACGGATGATGCTTTTGCCAATGGTTTCCATTTCTACAGGATTGGGTTCGTGGCAAATGATCTTGAGTACACTTTTGAGAAGTTTGGCGAAGAAACCGTAGCTAAAATGGCTGAACTCAAAAGGGAGTTTGACAAGGAGATTCGAGAGAAAAGGGTTGAGCTCGGCTTAGAGGAAGCTAAGGGCGCGCCTACCGACGAGCCTGAGAAGGACGCGCCTAAGGTTGACCCCTCAATTCCTCTCCAATCCATTCCTCCAACCGGTGAAAATCAGGGCGCACCCTAATTTATTATCATGTTTATCTGAAATAAGTCTTTTAATACTTTGAGGAACCAGCCCTCTTTTGATGCTGTGCAAAGTTGTTATGACTATGTTTCATTTTGCTACTTTTTTATTTGAATTATGGCTTTAAGGTTTCATTTATCTTTTAACAAGTAGATTTTCTGCAAAAAAGTTTCTAAATACCACATTGATGGCGCGCCTTAAGGGGTCAGCCACATCTTAAAAGTAAACATTCTTGTATAATAATCTTTCAAAGTCAAAACCAGGCGCCTCCACCATTAAGGCACGCCTTGTTTTACCTAGGTTTTTTTATTTTAGCTATTTCTAGACAATCTTACACTTTTATTTTTGCCAAGATTTTATAAACACACAGAAGTTAAGGTGCGTCTTTCCATAGAGGCGCGTTTTTTGCATCGTGATCATAAGTTAACTTAGAACATAGTATTTCCCCAATTGGGCACGCCTTATCATAACGCGCGTCTTCATTTTTTAACAGATTTTCTTAGATAGGAAATTTTTATAACTTCTGATTTAAAGGGTATATTCCCTAATAATGGAATTTCACTATCACATCATATTATGAACATCTTTTGTTGATGTATCACAAATAGCTTTTTCTGTATATATGAGGAGACTCTGTTATCAGGGCGCGCCCTAAAGTTCCCCTACAATTTATATGCTAAGAAAACAAAGCAATATGAATCAACTTTTTCTTTTCATTAATAATGCGCTCTCGTGCAAAGATTACACCAGTCCCATGGCTACTATGCTCTGTGGGAAAATTATTTGAAATTTTATCCTTCTGCTAGTTCCAAGGCTCGTAGTCATGTATACCACCCCCTAGGCTAGGAGGAATTTATAGGCTACTAGTCTATTACATAGGAATTAATCATAGAAACGAGGAGGCCAAAGCCACACCCTATTGATAATACTTCCGTAAGTGCTCTGCATTCCAAGCCCGAGGGATAAGTTTGCCATCCAAATCTTCCAAATGATAAGTTCCCTTCTAGAGTATAGCCTTGACCTTGTATGGTCCCTCCCAGTTAGCTCCAAGCACCCCATGCTGAGCTATTTTGGTATTTGGCATGACTTTTCGCAACACAAGACCTCCCACCTTATATGGTACGAACTTCACCTTCTTATTAAAATACCTTGCAATTCTCTGCTAATATGCAGCAAAATTCAATTGAGAGTTCATTCTGGCTTCATCTAGCAAATCCAAGTGGAGCCTTTGGTTAACTTCTGCATCTTCCTCAACAAACAAGGCCCTTCACAGGGATTCGGCTCCTACTTCCATGGGAACCATAGCCTCATACCCATAAGTCAGCAAAAATGGTGACTCTCCTATGGTTAATCTAGGAGTCATGTTGTAAGACCAAAGGACCATGGGCATCTCCTCTAGCCAATCTCCCTTCTTTTCTTCCAGCTTAGCCTTTAAAGTGTGCTTAATAATCTTGTTTATGGCTTCTGTCTGACCATTTCTTTGCGGGTGATAGACCGCGGCAAAAACTTTCTTGATGTCCAAGCCTTTACAAAACTTCCTTAGCTCTTTACTGTCGAACTGCTTTCTATTATCCGAGATGATTTTATACGGAATTCCGAACCTGCAGACTATGGAGTTAAAGACAAAGTCTTTGATTTTCTTTGCCGTGATCGTGGCCAATGGCATAGCTTCCGCCCATTTTATAAAATAATCAACAGCCACCACCGCATATTTCACACCCCCCTTGGCTTTGGGTAATTCTCCAATGAGTTCAATTTCCCACATGGCAAAAGGCCAAGGACTTGCCAGCGAAGTAATAGAAGTTGCCGGGGCATTGGAATAATTAGCGAATTGCTGGCAACGGTCAAAGGCCCGAACAAACTTGAAGGCATCTTCTTTCATAGTCGGCCAATAATATCCTTGTCTAAGGACCTTCAATGCCAATGAACCACCCCCCGAGTGATTGCCGCAAATACCTATATACACCTCTCTGAGAATATAATTCCCTTCTTCCGGATCCACGCATCATAATAGTGGTTGGCTAAACCCTCTCTTATACAATACTCCATCATATTCAACGTACTTCGCAGCCTGGTAGCGAAGGCGTCGAGCCTGTAACTTGTCTTCTGGAAGAGCTCTTATTTGAATATAGTTATGAATGGGGGTCATCCAATTTTCTTGCGGGATCTCCTGTGCCTGGAACACCCATACCTCTAGAATACTTGGGATTTCTTGGATCCCCAAAGGAATTTGCCCAAGTTAGACATTGTCCATCTGTGACCCCATCTTCTCCAAGGCATCTGCATTGCTATTCTCTTCCCTTGGTACACCTTCTAGCCTGGCACTTCCAAACCTTTCCAGTAGACGCTGCGCACATCTCATATATAACTCTGTCTGAGGTCCTCGGACTTGGAAACCTCCGTTGACCTGATTTACCACTAACTCTGAGTCACTCTGAGCGATCAAGTTCACAATCCGCACTTCCAGGGCTATTTTCAAACCATTAATTAATGCTTCATACTCAGCATCATTGTTAGTGATGTAAAATTTAAAGTGGATGGCACTCATCGAACGATGCCCTTCCGGGGTGACCAAAATAATCCCGGCACCTGCTCCATTATTATTCACAGCCCCATTAACATGCAAGATCCACCAAGGGTGTGGGAACTCTTCTCTCACATCAGCAGGATGATTTTCTTGTGAGGAAGATTCTGCCAACACTATAGCCTTATTGTCTACTTCAGAGTCAAACTCTTGTATGAAATCATCCAACGCCTATCCCTTGATCGCTATACGAGGGAAATATTCCAAATCGAATTGTCCCAGCTCTATCACCCATTTTAACATTATTCCCGATGATTCTGGTTTATTTAAAATATTCTGGACAGGAAAAGCGGTGCGAACCTCTATTCGGTGAGCTTGGAAGTACAGTCTCAACTTTTGTGCCGCAAGGATAAGGGCGTAACTAATTTCTCCATGCTGGTATATCTAGTCTCTGTATCTAGCAACCTTTTGCTTACATAATACATGGGCGATTGGTGACTCCCTTCCTCCTTCACCAACACCGCGCTGACGGAGTATTCTAAAACCGCCAAGTAAAGAACCAACGTTTCCCCATCCTCCAGTTTGGACAACATAGGAGGATTTCCCAACCGCTCTTTGATATTTAGAAAAGCATATTCATAATCTGAGGTTCACATGAAATCCTTTCCCATCCTTTTAATTGCCTTAAAGAATTCCTTGCATTTATCCGATGACTTTGAGATAAATCGATTCAAAGCCGCAATCTTTCCCGTCAAGTTTTATATTTGCTTAATGCTGGTGGGAGATTTCATGTCCAACAGAGCTTTGATTTTTTTCGTGTTCGCCTCAATCCCTCGGTGGTTAACCATGAATCCCAAGAATTTTCCTGTTTCCACGCCAAATACACACTTTTGAGGATTCAACTTCATTCTATACTTTCTCAATATATGGAACATCTCAGCCAAGTCTGCTATGTGATCTTCCTCCCTCTTAGATTTTAAAAGCATATCATCCACGTACACCTCTATCGTCTTCCCGATCTGCCTCTTAAACATTTTGTTCACAAATCTTTGATAAGTGGCCCCAATATTGATCAGTCCAAACGGCATCCCAATATAGCAATAAAGCCCCCTATTAGTAATAAAAGAGGTATGCTCTTGGTCGGGCTCGTACATGGGGATTTGGTTATACCCAGAGTATACATCCATGAAACACAGCAGGGCATGCCCTGCCATGGCATTGACCAACTGGTTGATTCTTGGCAAAGGGAAGCTATCCTTTGGACATGCTTTATTTAGATCATTGAAATCCACACACGTTCTCCACTTACTGTTGGGTTTTTTCACTAAAATCGGATTTGCCAACCAATCTGGGTAAAAAGATTCTCTGATTAGTCCGACGTCCAAGAGTCTTTCTACCTCTTCTGCCAAGTTACAACCCTTTCTCCACTCACGGCTCTCCATTTTTGCCTGATCCCCTTATGCTTGGGATCAATGTTCAAACGATGGTGTTGACGGAGGAATTTGGTAACAACAAAATTTGAGCTTCGTAGCCGGAAACAAGATCTGTGACGGTGGTTCTTTGTCGGAAACGTGAACAGTAATCGATGGATTCGATAAATGATATTCGTCGGAAAAGATGAACAGTGTTTGGTGGTGGTGATTATTGGGGGCTGAGATTGCTTAGGGTTAGTGGTGGCTCCTTTGCGCTCTCGCTTCAGACCCCTTAAAATTTGCCTACGTACCCCTATTTATAGGGGATCAAGCCCACGTAGTTCTTGGGGAACAAGAAACCTAATGGGCTTAGATTTCTTATCCCGAGGCCCAGTAGGAAACCTACTGGAAACCGTCTTCTACTAGCTTTAGGAATGTCCGCCGATGAGGCCCAACCACAAAGGCCCAAGGCTCGTCCGCGGCTTCGAGACTTCACGGATAAGGCATCTCCCTGGCCAAGGATAACCCTCCGCTACCAGCTATTTCTCTAGTCCACGGACGCAGGTATAGCCGTGGTTCACCCCAAATGTTGGACGCATCCTTGTCCCCCGATAAGGAGCCCCTACCAGATTGCAGGACAAGTGATCCCAAGCTTTTGGGTGCAAAGTGCAGGATACTCCAAAGTCTCCCAACGAGGACACCCGTTGACTACAAGGACAGAGCTCCCAAAGCACACACCAGATTTCACCCCACATCCCCAATGAGGACACCCATTGACTACAGGAGGAGGCCTTCAGTCCAGGCATACCCCTGGAGGTCTCTGACCACGGACACCGCCTTTCCTGTAGATATGCTACAGGAAGGAGTTCTTCAATAGAGTACCTGCACCAAATAAGTTAGTAATAATAATTCTCCATCTTCCTTGAATCATCCAAAGAACCCGTCCAAGTAACCATGTTAAAGTCCCATCCAGGCTATATTTCTCACTTAGGGCGCGCCCTAATACCTTAGGGGATAACTCTAAGAATCAGTTGAATTACTTTTTTCATATATCAATAGGGCGCGCCTCATTCACCAATGAGGGCGCGCCTTGATTATGTAAGGCATCTGCATTACTCTTCTCGTATGCATAAGGGCGCGCCTCCCCATATCTGTAGGGCGCGCCTTCTTCTTTTGTGATAAAATAGATGCCTTATCTTTCCTTAATTTTAGGCACCAAAATCCCAATTCTGACCAATTGACCCGGTTTTGACCCGAATAAGGTTTATACCAAATTTTGGGCATAACAACTACCCCCCAAATTCCATATGCTATTGAAAATGGGATTGTAATTTTCAACCCCCCTAGCAAACTTGAAAATTTGTATGAGCGTCTACCAATTTGAGGGTATGCCCTTACGAACTTATTTATTCCTCTTTCTTCATCCTGCTCTATTTCTTCTTTGAACATGATAGGATGCGGCTTGGATGAATGCGCGTCTCTTGAATCTATACAACAACTTCACACCCCTCAATGTAACATTTGTCACTCTCTACCACTTCTCTTCTTTATAGCTATAATATTGGTTTGTCTAGAGAGGTTTACCACTTATGCACAACTTCTCTAAGCTTACATGAGCTAACTCGGCGTAAGAAATAAGAGAAGTTGTACAAAAGTGTGCACCTCACATACCTTGAAAAAGCATAATCCATTAACGAAGATTTGAGAGTTTTCTCCAACTTTTTCATCCTAATATTGATTTCTCATGGGCGCGCCTTAAACAGAAAGGGTCATTATTAGAGGGCGCTCTCTAAGGGAAGGCATAACCAGGATAAAAGACCAGTTCTCTGAACTTCAAATAATAAATAATCTTTGATGAAAGGAGGACGTGTTTTGTTGGTGAGAGTGATTCTTCCATCAATAACACAATACCATTCCATATTTGATTTCTTGCTCCTTGTCAAATCATAACTCTCAATCGTTGATCTCGTCTTTTCCACAAATAGTGTGATTCATTTTAACTCAAACTCAAAACCTTTACGATCTTCAACAATCATATACTTTTAGAGGGTGCGCCCTTTATATAAGGCGTGCCTACCTTGATAAAGGTAATCATCCTTGGAGGGAGCTTCCTCTGTAAGAGGCGCGTCTACCTCGATAAGGGTATTCATTCTTGGAGGACGCGTCTTCTGGAAGAGACGCATCCATCTCGACAAGGGAAATTATCCTTGAAGGGCGCGTCCTCTGTCAGAGGAGCATCTACCTCGACAAGGGAAATCATCCTTGGAGGGCACGTCCTCTGTCAGAGACGCATCTACCTCGACAAGGGAAATCATCCTTGGAGGGCGCGTCCTCTGTCAGAGACGCATCCACCTCGACAAGGGAAATCATCCTTGGAGGGCGCATCCTCTGTCAGAGGAGCATCCACCTCGATAAGGGAAATCATTCTTGGAGGGCACGTCCTCTGTCAGAGGAGCATCTACCTCGACAAGGGAAATTATCCTTGGAGGGCACGTCCTCTGTCAGAGGAGCATCCACCTCGACAAGGGAAATCATCCTTGGAGGGCGCGTCCTCTGTCAGAGACGCATCGACCTCGACAAGGGAAATCATCCTTTGAGGGTGCGTCCTCTGTAAGAGGAGCATCCACCTCGACAAGGGAAATCATCCTTGGTGGGCGCGTCCTCTGTAAGAGGAGCATCTACCTCGTCAAGGGAAATCATCCTTGGAGGGCGCGTCCTCTGTAAGAGGAGCATCTACCTCGACAAGGGAAATCATCCTTGGAGGGCGCGTCCTCTGTCAGAGGAGCATCCACCTCGACAAGGGAAATCATCCTTGGAGGGCGCGTCCTCTGTCAGAGGAGCATCCACCTCGACAAGGGAAATCATCCTTGGAGGGCGCGTCCTTTGTCAGAGGAGCATCCACCTCGACAAGGGAAATCATCCTTGGAGGGCGCGTCCTCTATAAGTGGAGCATCCACCTCGATAAGGGAAATCATCCTTGGAGGGCGCGTCCTCTGTAAGAGGAGCATCTACCTCGTCAAGGGAAATCATCCTTGGAGGGCGCGTCCTCTGTAAGAGGAGCATCTACCTCGTCAAGGGAAATCATCCTTGGAGGGCGCGACATCTGTAAAAGGCGCATCTACCTCGATAAGGGAAATCATCCTTGGAGGGTGCGTCCTCTGTAAGAGGAGCATCTACCTCGTCAAGGAAAATCATCCTCGGAGGGTGCGTCATCTGTCAGAGGAGCATCCACCTCGACAAGGGTCTTCTACAGAATCTTCATATAATTAAACCAAATCAAAGATCAATATTCTTAGAAGGCTTCTATCTTCTACAAAGCTCAAGGGATGCAGAAATTATCTCATGTAGAAACATCTCTTGGGCGTCTCACGAAGTGTCATCCAATAAATGGCATCTCACACTCAATATTTCTGTCAGGGCGCGCCTTAAAGAAAAGGGCGCGTCTTGAAAGACAATGAATTAGTTCTAGTCGAGCCATTCTTCAAGTACTGACTATGACTCATCTGATCATCAAGACATCTTCATTGAAAACTTCCATAGAGGCGCGCACTGGGAAGGCAATTTTCCACTGAATGTCTCACACGCAGAGGGCGTGCCTTAATAGATTGTGATACTGTGCTTCGCAAATCATGAGATTTTTCCCAGATAAGGTTTCCTACCTGCAAGAAATACAATTAATATGGAACTTTAAATGTTACCTGGAGGACGCGTCCTAGAGGGACGGACGTGTCCAATCAGCGAACTCTCCTGAAATATGTTGGAAGTCTCCTGTGCCTCAGATATCTTTATCAAGGCGCGTTCTAAGTATTTGTGGGGGTCTCCTCCGTGCTAAATCTCTTTCACAATATTCTTCCTGCACAAGTCCCAGAAACAATTAACGGAAAACATAACAAAACTAGTCGAGTGTTACCTCGAGGAATCGTCTTAACGGCGATGACTAGCTCATGGTAGTAATGCCTTCTTCTTGAAGTGTTCTCCTCTCGATCCTCCTCAGATTTGCTCCTGGTTAAGTCCTCTGAACTGAATAGTGTTCTCAAATATTCTAAATCAAATAGGATTCTTCATTCTTCTTGAATAGGATTCTCCAATCTCCTTAATGAAATAAGATTCTTCAATCTTCTAATTAGAATAGGATTCCCCAATTTTCTATATCGAATAGGATTCTTCAATCTTCTAATTAGAATAGGATACTCCAATCTTCTAATTAGAATAGGATACTCCAATTTTCAATACCAAAGAGGTTTCTCCCAATCTTCTAAACCAAATAGGATTCTCCCAATCTTCTAAACCAAATACAATTTTTTGGAAAAATTCGCAGCTATTGTTTTCCTCTGTTTTTGGACTGCTCAAGTTTTATTCTCGTAATCATATCATCTTCGAATTAACGGGATTCAACAAGCTTCGCGTAGACTGTAAGATCGTTCAAATCTGACTTATGGAACTCGAGATACGACCTAAACAGTGTAAGCAAATCGCTTAATCCATCAAATCCGAATTTTCCATCCAACTTCGCTCCTTCGTGGCTATGGCTGCAAACTTCAACCTCCATGGCTGGATATCATCATCCATGGATCTCCCTCGTGGCCGCGGATACTATACTCAAATCTCCTTCGACCCCCCTGCCGAAAACAGTTATTCACTGATCTCCTCCGTGGCCGTTGTATGCAACTCCTCCTTGGCTATCTTTCAATTCTTGCGTCAAAGAACCTTCATCGTGATGAGACATCTCTTCCTCCTGAGATTTTGATCTTGATTAGCCCCTCCTTTTAGCGCCAATTTGTTGACGGAGTAATTTGGTAACAACAAAATTTGAGGTTCGTAGCCGGAAATAAGATCTGTGACGGTGGTTCTTTGTCGGAAACGTGAATAGTAATCGATGGATTCGATGAACAGTATTTGTCGGAAAAGATGAACAGTGTTTGGTGGTGGTGATTATTGGGGACTGAGATTGCTTAGGGTTAGTGGTGGCTCCTTTGCGCTCTCGCTTCTGACCCCTTACAATTTGCCTACATACCCCTATTTATAGGGGATCAAGCCCACGTAGTTCTTGGGGAACAAGAAACCTAATGTGCTTAGATTTCTTATCCCGAGGCCCAGTAGGAAAACTACTGGAAACCGTCTTCTACTAGATTTAGGAATATCCGCCGATGAGGCCCAACCACAAAGGCCCAAGGCTCGTCTGCGGCTTCGAGACTTCACGGATAAGGCATCTCCCTGGTCAAGGATAACCCTCCGTTACCAGGTGTTTCTCTAGTCCACGGACGCAGGTATAGCCGTGGTTTACCCCAAATGTTGGACACATCCTTGTCCCCCGATAAGGAGCCCCTACCAGATTGCAGGACAAGTGATCCCAAGATTTTGGGTGCAAAGTGCAGGATACTCCAAAGTCTCCCAACGAGGACACCCGTTGACTACAGAGACAGAGCTCCCATAGCACACACCAAATTTCACCCCACATCCCCAATTAGGACACCCATTGACTACAGGAGGAGGCCTTCAGTCCAGGCATACCCCTGGAAGTCTCTGACCACGGATACCACCTTTCCTGTAGATATGCTACAGGAAGGAGTTCTTCAATAGAGTACCTGCACCAAATAAGTTAGTAATAATAATTCTCCATCTTCCTTGAATCATCCAAAGAACCCGTCCAAGTAACCATGTTAAATTCCCATCCAAGCTATGTTTCTCACTTAGGGCGCGCCCTAATACCTTAGGGGATAGCTCTAAGAATTAGTTGAATTACTTTCTTCATATATCAATAGGGCGCGCCTCATTCACCAATGAGGGTGCGCCTTGATTATGTAAGGCGCCAGCATTACTCTTCTCGTATGCATAAGGGCGCGCCTCCCCATATCTGTAGGGCACGCCTTCTTCTTTTGTGATGAAATAGATGCCTTATATTTCCTTAATTTTAGGCACCAAAATCCCAATTCTGACCAATTGACCCGGTTTTGACCCGAACAAGGTTTATACCAAATTTTGGGCATAACAGATGGCACATAACTTTCGGGTCAATTCCCACCATATCAGAATGGTTCCACGCAAATACATCAAGGTTTTCCAGGAGAAATATCAAAATCCCTTCTTTCAATCTTGGGGCCAACTGAGATCCGATTTTCAGAACTTTACTTGGATCTTTTTCGTCAACATGGATTTCAATTGTGTCTTCCGTTGGCCCCATCTTTTCCGTTGGCATGGGTATCTGTGGATATAAGTCGAGCTGATTACGATCCTCATCATTTTACAGAGAAGGCGCATCCTCTTGGAGAGGAGCATCAACTTCTTTAGAAAGCGCGCCCTGTGTCACAGGGGAATCAACCTTTTTTGAATTTTATGAAGATAAGGTCGTGCCCTCAAAGAGAGGGGCATTTACCTTATGCACATCTTATCCAAGACTCTATAAGACATCAAATCTTCCCTCGAGCCATTCTCGGTTGAAGTTTTCTTGGACTATATCATTTGGGGGTTCTTCTTCCTCCAATATTTCAATCCTGATTATGTCTTCTAAGAACAACATCGCTGGAGGTAATTCAGTGGGGCGCTCATTTTCTTGCTCGATATAGTAATGGACTCGAATTTCCTCAATCGGTTGTTCGATGCTTTTATCTCGCTCTTCATCCGATGCGTCTTCGTTGTGGGCATCCTTTCTCCTAAAGCCCCTCATAGCTTGCCTATAACATTCCCGAGAGTCATATTAAGAACCCTTTATGCTTCCCACACCATTTGAGGTTGGAAACTTGATGGTAAGGTGATGGATCGAACTGATGACCTTCATTTCCCTAAGAAAAGGTCATCCTAACAGCAGATTGTGGGATGACTCCTGATTTAGAACCTTGAACTCGAGCATCTTTATCACGGACAACGGATTTTCCACCAAGGTACATGGCAATCGAATTGATCCCATAACTCTAACTCCTGTGCCATAAAAACCATAGACCCAAGAATCTTCTCCCAACATATCCCGATCAGGTAGCCCCATCTTTTTAAGGTGCTGTAGTAGAGGATATTTACCGAGCTTTCATTGTCTACGAAGGCCCTGTGGATATTCTTGGTCCCGATCTGGATGGAAATAACCAGTGCGTCATTGTGAGGGTGATGTACATGGACTCACCCTGAAATACTTTGGGTGGTCGAGTCTCCACCCTAAGAATGTCTATGTGTGGTCTGAATGGGGCTTCCCTTGTATACCTTGCCAAGGCTCTATTACTGCATTCCATTCTGGGATCTCCTCCGTAGATTGTTCGGATGCTGCCATCCCTGACGAACTTATTTTCTTCCAGAGTTTCATTGTTCGACCCCCGTAGGGCTCGGCCTCCTTCTTCCTTAACTATGTCGGCGCCATCATTGTGCCTCATTACTTCCTTAACCACCCATTCGCCTAGATATCCTTCCATGATAAGTACTTCGATCTCATCTTTAAGTTGTCGACACTCATGTGTTGTGTCCGGATGACTTATGGTATTTACAATATTTCTTCTTATCTTTGCTTTGCCAAGATGACAGTGCCTCGAGTTTTCTAAACAGCCCTCTATTCTTGTTTACCTCAAAGATATGTTTAATAAACGCGGCCAAAGGCGTATATCTGCTTGTTCTGTGGTCATAGCTCGAGGGAGGGCTCTATTCCCTCTTTGTGGTCCTAGCATTTACCCAATTCGGGATTCGACTACTCCTTCTATACCTTGGGCTTGGAGATCTGTCTCTCTTCCTTGCTTTGCTTCTCTGAATCGCTTGCGGAGTTGGTTGTACCTCCGCCAAGGACTGCTCTATGACTTTAAATGATTCTGCCAAGGCAAAGACCTCTGCCAAAGTGGCAGGGTCTTTTCCCTGTAAGTGCTTCCAAAAATCTGAGCCGACCCTTTGAAAGGAATATGTCCTAAGTCCAATCATGTATGAGGATTTAGGAATAACTTTTATGTAATCTGTTTTGATTTCATTAATATTAATAAAAGACTTGTTTTGTTTTTATTACGGGCTCTATCTATTTAAGTGTTTAAATAAGATATACCATAGTTTAGAGTAAAGCTTTTTATGGATTATGATGAGATCATAATAGTGAGACCTAAAAGATGATAACTCTAAACTTAAATAGTTCCTGATCATAGGATTACTAACTGGTAATTAATAATCTACAAAGATCGGTACATACTATGCTTGCTTCATTATGAAGGATGTCTGTTCTCATAGACATTTGTGTGGTGACACTATAGCTAGTATGTAGGTGCTTATTATAGAATAAGTTCACTGAACATGACTCGCACAGCTGAACAACTGATGGAGTTCACTCACGTGTCAGCAGTTGTTCACATAGTGATAGTTGTACAAGTATCCTTAGACTTGAGGTCATCATAGTCATCTTGTGTACACTAAACTATGCTTTGGTTTACTTCTTAGTCTCCAGGGACAATTATTAGGGCTCTACTGGGTATAGGAATTTGTACACGAAGATAGTGTATGATCAATAAAGGATCTACCCCTTCCAGTGAAGGAAGCGAATGTTCAAGGCTGATCCACTTATGCTAGTTCAGGAATCTCTGGCCAGAGTGAATGAAATTAGAAAGGAGTTTCTAATTTGCATAGAACTACGCATTGTAAATGGTAAGCAAGTGATTAAATTAGATAGGCTTGACACGAGATCCATGCCTTGTATTTAATCGGGACATTGTAGGGTAGAAGGAGTTTATTATACGGTAACTATTTACTGAATAGGTTCTTGGTATTCTAAGCAGTGAATTCATATTATCCGGATAGTCGCGATATGCTGAGAAGTATCCCTCACGATGTAGAATAAATGTATTAATCATATTTAATAAATTAGAGAATTTATATAAATAATGATAAAATAGTTTTATTATTATTTATTTCTACTACCGGCTTAATATTGAACCTACAGGGTCACACCATAAAAAGAGAATGATTTAATGGTGGAGGAAATAATTAATAATGGCTAATAATTATTTATTTATGAAATAAATAATTAATTGGCAAATTTAATAATTGATTAAATGAGATTTAATTGATTATAAATTAATTAAGAAAAGTTCTTAATATTATTAATTAAGAATTTAATTTTTGGAAATTAAATCAAGAGAGAGAATTATTTCTAAAGTGTTTAGAAAAAGGATTAATAATTAAAAGATGTTTTAATTATTAATGAGAATAATAAATGGGATAATAATAATAATATTTATGGGAAATTTCAGCTGAAAATTTTGCCTATAAATATACTATTATAGACCCTATTTTTATTCGAACCCCAAAAACCCAAAAAGTTTGGAAAACCCAATTCTCTCCACCTCCTTCCTCCTCCTTAACATCGTTTTCTTGGTGGATACCGGTGGAGTGCTTCACACTTGAGGAGCAACTGCTAAGGATGTCTGATCGTTGTCTCCGAATTATTTTAAAGGTTAGATTCGATCCCTATGTTTTTACCACGATTTATATGCTTTTATTTGGATTTTATATGTGTAAAAGTTTTTTGCCATGCCCCGCTGCGATTAAAAATCCAACAATAGTATCAGAGCTTAGGTTGTTTGCATATAGATCTGTGGTAAAAATTTCAGAATTTTATGTGCTTGTATGAATTAATTATGATGTTTACAAGTTATATCATGGATTAATTTTGTCTGATGAGAAATCGTTTCTCAGAGTAATTTTGAATGTTGATCTGGGTTCTACAAGTGTTGTAGATCGTCTGGGTATTTTTTTCATAATTTTATGATGTATAGATTTTTTATTATGAATTTTTGAAGTTCTTGCAATTAAAATTCGTAATTAAATAAGTAAATATATGTATATAAAGTATATATATATATATATGTTTGTATCATCTGCTGCTGTAAAGAAAAGCATCTGTTGAATGCTTTTTACTGACTGCACGGAAGAAGACAGAGAAGGTACGGTGGCACGCTAATCGAGAAAAGGCGGCTGCTGCAAAAAAAAAAGGGTGTCGCGCATTCCGGGAATGCGTTACAGCCTGTGGCGCATTCACGAAATGCGTTACACCTTTTAATGGCTTAAAAGGGCTTGTAACGCGTTCCTGTAATGCGTTACAACCCGACTGTTTACATTAAAATTGATTTTCTGGGAGTTTCGTAACTCCGTTTTGGGCGTGCAATATACCGTTGGATTCGTTTTTCCGAGATGGATCTAATGGAGTGATAAATTTTAGTTTATATAAAAGTTTTGAACTGTTTATATTTCCATAAAGTGTTTTAAAGCTGTTTTTAACTGTTTTAATTGCTTTTAAATGCTTCATGTGATACATAGAGATGTATAATGCTTAGACCAATATGCTAGATGATGTAATATGCCTACCTTGATGTTTATTCATGTTGATATATATGATATATGCTTAGTTTATCATGCGATGATAGATTTAGGTGAACTTGAATGAACATAAGGCGTTTGTTAGACAACCTAGTATAGTGAAATTGTTTCATAACCTTAATAACAATATTATGAATACAATCATGAGATTCTTGTGTTTATGAAACACATAATTGAATATGAATTTTCGATATGAGAGAAAGGATGATTCTGTCAACAACAGATTTTTATCTGTAAGAAAGGGTTATTAAGTGACGCCTCTTGACAATGCTCCACCCGATCTGGGAATCATCTGATTATTGATTATTGATTTAAAATATTTCATTTAAAAGGAAGAATCTCTTTATAATATGATTATGATTGTAACGTAATATAATCCCTCTAAAATTAAATAATATCAAGTAGTAATTGGCCAATGACACAACGGGCTTGTGTCGGTCATAGCCTTCCAACATGATAGAAAAGTAGTTCTTATTTTTGAATCATTGTCGGTTCGTGCTACAGCCGAGGGCTTTGATTTCGAAATAAGAAATACTTGTCTATTACATAGAGATGTGTACATTGAATAAGAATCTAAATGTCGGTACGTGCCACAGCCGTGGGCCTTTGGGGACTGATTCAATTGTACGGAATATTGGGTTAGACTTGACTTAGAATATTGAGTTTGTCGTGCCACAGCCGAGACTCAATTATTCAAGATGCTAAAGTTTGATTAGGGAATAACATAAGATGTAATTGACAAGAGTTGTCTGCCTATTGAACATTACATGGTGGTTCGTGCTACAGCCGGGGTCGTGTAATGGAATGTAGGATCCCTATTCCCACTAGCATTATGAATGCTTAATTTTTCACGTAGGGGGTTGAATAAATTAGATAAACTAGTGGGAGCCACTTATGAATAAAGAACCGATTCATGTAGTATTTTAAAATGAAATCGAATATTTGCTAAGTGTTGTTATGTGTTTATCATTTACAGATTTACAATATACATTATGTCTTCTGCACTATCACTCAGGAGCATACTAGATGCTCACAAGTTGACTGGTCCTAATTATGCTGATTGGCTTCGAAACTTGAGAATTGTTCTCAGGATTGAGAAGCTGGAATACGTGATTGACTCACCTAAGCCTACTGAACCTGCTAGTGATGCACATAATGATGAACATGTTGCGTATCGTAAGTGGATAGATGATGCAAATGTTGATCTATGCATCATGCTAGCTTCCATGAACATTGTGCTACAGAAGCAACATGAGCATATGGATGCTTACACTATCCTCATGCATCTACAAGAGTTGTATGATGTGGCAGGAAGGACAGCTCGATATGAGATATCGAAGGAGTTGTTCGGTTGTAGGATGTCTGAGGGATCATCTGTGAATGACCATGTACTTAAGATGATCAATTTGATTGAACGTCTTGGACAACTTGGTTTTGCCATGGATGGGGAGCTAAGCCAAGACTTGGTCTTGCAATCGCTTCCGAGTTCGTTCTCGCAGTTTGTTGTGAACTTTCATATGAATAAGTTGGATGTCAGCCTGCCTGAACTCCACAACATGTTGAAGACTGCGGAATCGAATTTTCCCCCTAAGAAGAGTTATGTTCTTCTAATTGGTGAAGGTTCCAATCCTAAGAAAAGGAAGAGGAACCCTTCCAAGAAGAAGAAAGCAGGTGAGAAAATGCCGGTTCCTCCAAAAGCTGAAGACCCCAAGAGCAAAGTTGTTCGCTTTTACTGTAATAAGGTGGGGCACTGGAAGAGGAACTGCAAGGTTTACCTTACAGAATTGAAGAAGAAGAAGGGTAGTGAGACTACCGCTTCTGATTCAGGTATGTTCATGATAGAAGTGAATATGTCATTAAATCAAATTTCTACTTGGGTATTAGATACCGCTTGTGGTTCTCATATCTGCAATTTATTGCAGGGACCAAGGAGAAGTAGGACTCTTGAGGAAGAGGAGGTGATTCTACTGATGGAAATGGAGCAAGAGTTGCTGCTGAAGATGTAGAATCATTTCATTTACATATGCCTATGGGCAAGACTATTGTTTTAAATAATTGTTATTTTGTTCCCTCGATTGTGAGGAATATTATTCCCATATTAGACTTGGCTGGATTTTCATTTATTATTGAGAATAATGAATGTTCTATTCTTAGAGATAATATTCTTTATGGACGTGGTGCTTTAAATAATGGTCTGTATAAATGTGACATTATTTACTTTAGATTGAACAAACTAATAAAAGAAAAGGGATGATAAAAATCTTACTTCATTGTGGCACTGCAGTCTCCATTTAGTAGACATGGAGAGAGGGCTGCAAATTTGCTAGGAATGGTACACACAGATGTATGTGGACCAATGTCTACGCAAGCCATGGGTGGATTTTCATACTTCATTACTTTCATAGATGATAGGTCTAGATTCGGATATGTGTTTGATGAAACACAAGTCTGAAGCCTTTAAAAAGTTCAAAGAGTATAAGTATGAAGTGGAGAAACAACCAAACATAGTATTATAACTCTTCGATCAGATCGAGGTGGTGAATACTTTAAAGGAGAGTTTCTGGATTATCTCAAAGTAAATGGTATAGTCTCCCAGTGGACGCCTCCAGATTGGTATCTGAAAGGAGAAATCGAACTTTGTTAGACATAGTTCGGTCCATGATGAGCTATGCAAATCTTCCAGTATTCCTATGGGGTTATGCATCGGAAACCTCAACATATTTACTGAATAAGGTGTCTTCCAAATCTGTTCCTCAAACTCTGTATGAGATATGGAAAGAAAAGAAACCGAGTCTTAAACACGTTAAGATTTGGGGATGTCCAGCTTATGTCAAGAAAGTTGACCCAGATAAGATGGAATATCGATCCGTAAAATGTAGTTTTGTGGGATATCCTAAAGAGACTTTAGGGTATTACTTTTACACCGATCATCGGGTGTTTGTCTCCAAACATGCTACCTTCTTGGAAAAGGAGTTTATCCTTGAAGGAAACAGTGGGAGCAAAATTGAACTTGATGAAGTTCAAGAAGCACAAACTACTACAGATCAAGTGGAAACACCTGTTCTGACTGAACAACCTTTTGTGGAACAACCCATTCATAGATCAGGGTGAGTGTCTCGCCAACCTAAGAGGTATTATGGCCTTGTCATTGAGAATGACAATGAGTTGTTGTTCATTGATGATGACGACCCTGTAACTTATAATGAGGCTATGAGTAGTGTAGACTCAGAGAAATGGCATAGTGCCATGAAATCCGGAATCAAATCTATGTATACGGGATACAAAAGAATGATTAGAGCAGATGGCCAGGTGGAGACCTTTAAGGCCAGGCTTTTGGAAAAAGGATTCAAATAAAGGCAATGGATTGACTTTGATGAAACCTTTTACCTGTAGCCCTGTTAAAATCAGTTCGGATTTTGCTTGCGATTGCTTCTTACTACGACTATGAGATCTGGCATATAGCCAGATGGTTTTCTTTCCAAGGGAAATGAAAACCTAGTGTGTAAGCTACTGCGAACCATATGTGGTTTAAAGCAAGCTTCTCGAAAGATGGAACATTCGTTTTGATGAGACAATCAAAGAGTTTGATTTTATCAAAAACGTAGATGAACCATGCGTTTATAAAAGGGTTAGTGGGAGCGCGGTAACATTTCTTATATTGTATTAAAATAGAGTTGACACACATAACAACATAGCAGACCCACTCACAAAGCTACTTTCTGAAAGTCACTTTGATCGTCATAAAGACTAGATGGGTATTAGATACCAGAGTGATTGGCTTTAGTACAAGTGGGAGATTGAAAGGAATATGTCCTAAGTCCAATCATGTATGAGGATTTAGGAATAACTTTTATGTAATCTGTTTTGATTTTATTAATATTAATAAAAGACTTGTTTTGTTTTTATTATGGGCTCTATCTATTTAAGTGTTTAAATAAGATATACCATAGTTTAGAGTAAAGCTTTTTATGGATTATGATGAGATCATAATAGTGAGACCTAAAAGATGATAACTCTAAACTTAAATAGTTCCTGATCATAGGATTACTAACTGGTAATTAATAATCCGCAAAGATCGGTACATACTATGCTTGCTTCATTATGAAGGATGTCTGTTCTCATAGACATTTGTGTGGTGACACTATAGCTAGTATGTAGGTGCTTATTATAGAATAAGTTCACTGAACATGACTCGCACAACTGAACAACTGATGGAGTTCACTCACGTGTCAGCAGTTGTTCACATAGTGATAGTTGTACAAGTATCCTTAGACTTGAGGTCATCATAGTCATCTTGTGTACACTGAACTATGCTTTGGTTTAGTTCTTAGTCTCCAGGGACAATTATTAGGGCTCTACTGGGTATAGGAATTTGTACACGAAGATAGTGTATGATCAATAAAGGATCTACCCCTTCTAGTGAAGGAAGCGAATGTTCAAGGCTGATCCACTTATGCTAGTTCAGGAATCTCTGGCCAGAGTGAATGAAATTAAAAAGGAGTTTCTAATTTGCATAGAACTACGCATAGTAAATGGTAAGCAAGTGATTAAATTAGATAGGCTTGACACGAGATCCATGCCTTGTATTTAATCGGGACATTGTAGGGTAGAAGGAGTTTATTGTACGGTAACTATTTACTGAATAGGTTCTTGGTATTCTAAGCAGTGAATTCATATTATCCGGATAGTCGCGATATGCTGAGAAGTATCCCTCACGATGTAGAATAAATGTATTAATCATATTTAATAAATTAGAGAATTTATATAAATAATGATAAAATAGTTTTATTATTATTTATTTCTACTACCGGCTTAATATTGAACCTACAGGGTCACACCATAAAAAGAGAATGATTTAATGGTGGAGGAAATAATTAATAATGGCTAATAATTATTTATTTATGAAATAAATAATTAATTGTCAAATTTAATAATTGATTAAATGAGATTTAATTGATTATAAATTAATTAAGAAATGTTCTTAATATTATTAATTAAGAATTCAATTTTTGGAAATTAAATCAAGAGAGAGAATTATTTCTAAAGTGTTTAGAAAAAGGATTAATAATTAAAAGGTGTTTTAATTATTAATGAGAATAATAAATGGGATAATAATAATAATATTTATATGAAAATTTCAGCTAAAAATTTTGCCTATAAATATACTATTATAGACCCTATTTTTATTCGAACCCCAAAAACCCAAAAAGTTTGGAAAACCCAATTCTCTCCACCTCCTTCCTCCTCCTTAACATCGTTTTCTTGATGGATACCGGTGGAGTGCTTCACACTTGAGGAGCAACTGCTAAGGATCTCTGATCGTTGTCTCCGAATTATTTTAAAGGTTAGATTCGATCCCTATGTTTTTACCACGATTTATATGCTTTTATTTGGATTTTATATGTGTAAAAGTGTTTTGCCATGCCCCGCTGCGATTAAAAATCCAACACCCTTAACTCTGCTATCAAAAAGCTTTTCAACGCTTCGTCTGAAGCCCCTCTTACACTGGTGGACTCAGCGTTCAATATTTTAAAGTAGGACGTCAAACTTTCATTTTCCCTCTACCTAACATTGGCAAGAGTTGTAACAGAGGGAGCATACCTCACGGCGGCTTGGAACTTGGTCAGGAACAGGGTCTTCATTTGGTCCCTGGAAGTGATCACTCCGGTCCGAGCTTCTGAAACCATTGATGGGCGCTCTCTCTAAAAGTCACCGCCAAAAGCCGACATCGAGCCAAGTCTAGGACTTGATACACGTCCATCTCTATATTTAATCGGCCCAAGAATTCTACAGGGTCTGAGCTTCCATGGAAACTGAGATCGCTAGTAGTGTTGCGACCGTGGCCATTACTCTGCCTTTCAAGTGGTTAAGAAGCCTTTTTAGATCATCCACATTGAAGGTTCCCATACCTGGGATAGTTTGCATATGAGGTTGTGGTCCTTGGGACTGAGGTGAAGGTACCTCTACCTGATTTCCACCTAGAGGAGCTTGTTGTTAATTGGTGTTCCGAGCATCTTCAGGTATCACAATTACTTCTGGGTTTTGACCTTGATCTCCCCCAAGATTTTCTCCTTGACCTTGGCCGCGGCCCCGAGCCATCTCGTGATCATAATTTGCCACATCCCTGTGATCATCATATTCGGCATAGTTACCGCTTTCTGCTCGGTTATACCAGCGTATCCCTGTGGCAACGATAGTTGTCATGGCGATATCCATCCAAGTATATACCTCGACCTCCACCTCTTCCCCTCCACTGGGGTCTTCTCCAACGATCACTTCCATATCATCGACCATATCGGTCCACCGATTCGCGTGGAGGAGCTCTCTCATGATCACGGTGCCGTTCCTAATTCTCATGGGAATTCAGGGGCACACGCGTTGTACAACGGGGCGTTACATCTCCGCGATCAACCTCTTTTTTTCCATTCTAGCAGCAACATCCTTAGATTATTGTCGCCTAAGCGGATCCCCAAACGATCCTTTAAAGCTGTGAAGCCTCACTGCTCATTATCCGGCATAGACTCAGCTTGTCGGCGTTCTTCAAGACTACGCCCAGACCGGTGCGGATGAGTAACCCCCCGGTTATCTGCCCGCAATATTTCTTGACCATCAGCATCCTCTTCTACAAGCTTGATGATCGGGGATACATCATTGGAATAGTTCAGATATCGCGGGGTTATTGGCATACGTCCACCTTTAGTTCGACCGCGACCGGCCAATCCATCCCTATCAGTCATGGGGGCCTTCCCAGGTGCGTGAGCGGCACGGTTATGATGAAGGACTCTTCTGGTCTTGCGTCACTCCATGGTGCTCAGCCTTGAGTTGAAACCGTTCAAAGCATCTTCCATGCAATACAGTTGTTCCAACAAGTCATCATTGTTGTTAAGCACAGGCGGCTGACCCCCAATATCTGGAGTGGGGCGATCAGTCATGGGTGGAACATAGGGTTCATGGCGGTCATAGCCATGATCAGATGCTTTTTCAGAGCTTCCATCACAAAAACTTTCATCATGGTATTGAAACATCTTTCCTCCTAGATGCAGATCTTGATTAGCCCCTCCTTCTAGCGCCAATTTGTTGACGGAGGAATTTGGGAGCAACAAAGTCTGAGGTTCGTAGCCGGAAACAAGATCTGTGACGATGGTTCTTTTTTGGAAACGTGAACAGTAATCGTCGAATTCTATAACCAATGTTTGGTGGTGATTATTGGTGGCTGAGATTGCTTCGGGTTAGTGGTGGCTTCTTTGCACTCTCACTTCTGACCCCTCACAATTTGCCTATGTATCCCTATTTATAGGGAATCAAGCCAACGTAGTTCTTGGGGAACAAGAAACCTAATGGGCTTAGATCTCTTGTCCCGAGGCCCAATGGTAAACCCACTGGAAACCGTCTACTACTAGCTTTAGGAATGTCCGCCGATGAGGCCCAACCACAAAGGCCCAAGGCTCGTCTGCGGCTTTGAGACTTCACGGATAAGGCATCTCCCTGTCCAAGGATAACCCTCTGCTACCAGTTGTTTCTCTAGTTCGTGGACACAGGTATAGCCGTGGTTCACCCCAAATGTGGAACGCATCCTTGTCCCCCGATAAGGAGCCCCTACCAGATTACAGGACAAGTGATCCCAAATTTTTGGGCGCAAAGTGCAGGATACTCTAAAGTCTCTCAACGAGGACACCCGCTGACTACAGAGACAGAGCTCCAAAAGCACACACCAGAACTCACCCCACATCCCCAATGAGGACAATCATTGACTACAGGAGGAGGCCTTCCGCCCAGACATACCCTTGTAGGTCTCTAACCACGGGCACCGCCTTCCTGTAGATGCACTACAGGAAGGAGTTCTTCAATAGAGTACCTACATCAAATAGGTTAGTAATAATAATCTCCATCTTCCTCGAATCTTCCAAAGAGTTTATCCAAGCATCCATGTTGAACTTCTTCCCAGCTATCATTGATTTTAGGGCGCGCCCTAAGTTCTTCAAAAGATAAAAAGGGTCAAACCCTGTAATGAGTTACTTAGCATCTTCCTTCCTACCATCAAGGCGCGCCTCCCTCATACGGTGAGGGCGCGCCCTCCATATCTTACAGGGGCACATTTCCATTAGTCATTCATAAGTTAGGGCGCATCATTCCCAACTAATAGAGCGTGCCTACTTTCCTTCTATAAAGAAGGGTCGTCTTATCTGCTCCTTAATTTTAGGCGTTTGTACCTCAATTTTGACTATTTTATCAAACTTAATCTGAATATTGTTTATACCAATCTTCGGGCATAACATTAATCTTTAAATTAAAAAATTGCTATAAAATATAACTTCCCATAACTTAATTATCATATCACGCGTGAATACGAACATTGTATATGAATACTAATATATTTTTAGTTCTATTTTCGAAAATATTACGAACTTGCAAATCGTGACATGCAGTTTCTTAGGAATAAAAAATCGAACTCTTAACCTATCAAATAAAAGAATGAGAATAACCGATCAAATGTGTGGAATAAGAGTGACAGCTATTCATTATATCATAAATTTAAAAGTTTTTTTTAATCTTAAATTATAAATGTGTACATAAAAGTGATAAAAACATGATTCACTATTTTAAATTACATAATACTAAATTACATAATACTAAGATGAATGGATAAGTCTCTTCTATATATAATAAGAGAATATGATGATAATATTCATGAGATTTGTAATATATAATAGATGATGTCAAAGATTACCGGAGCTAACAATGTCACAAGAGTCTCTGATCATAGTATGGAGCAAATTAAATGGACATATGATATGAGTAGAAGATTAATGAACAGTTATCTTCAGTAATCAGTTAAGCTTGGGGTCAATCTTAAGTAAGTTGTATTGTTATCTAAATTTGTATTTTGTACTTGTAACACTTAAAGACTGTAAAAATGCAAAGGAGTAGACTGGAGTCTTTTTCCTAAAACAGTATCAAGCCTAAGGATTCTATCTGGAAGAAGATCAAGAAGATCATGCCTCAGAAGAATTTTGAAGAAGCTTGGAGTTGAATAAATCTGTTTGGAGAAAAATGTTTTAAGTCAAGATCTCTACAAGTCACAGATTTAATGTTATAGAGAAGTGATTCGAGAACTCCAGAATGGTTTATCGAGAAGTCATTCCAACTCCAAAGAGTACCAACGGATAATCAATATCTACTCGATGGATGAGCAACATCTACTCGATGGATAAGCAATGTCTACTCGACGGATAAGCCATCACTACTCGACGGATAAGCAATATCCACCGGGAGTAGAGAAGTCAGGAAAGCTACTCGAGAACTCAAGAAGATATCGATAAGCCAATTGAAGAACTGTAGGTTGGAGATATTGACAAGTCATTCCTTCACTAGAGAACTCAGAGTTATCGACAAGTCTACATTTATTCGAGAACTCAGAGATATCTACAAGTCAAAGTGAAGATATGAAGACTAGAGATCTCAACAAGCTGAAGACCTCTCCAAGCCAAACTCATTACAGAGTGCTAGAGATCTCGATAAGCCTATGTACTTATCGAGATGTCAAGTGTTCTATTAAATCAAACTGGAGATCTCGAAGTACAGTCTCAAAGTACAGAATTACAGATCAGTTCAATATCCAAGATAAACAATCAACAAACAATCCAACAGCTGGATTGACAAGTCTACAAAAAGCAGTTTGAAGAGTGTGCAAGATCAATGGCAAAAATTAACTGACAGAGGAAGATTAAAGTAAACACGGGATGCCAAAGATATGCTAAGCCAGAAATGGAAAATTTGCTTTTCTATAAATAGAAATGACAAGTGACAGTTTAGAAAAGTTAATAGCATGTTTATTATCCATTGTGTAAACCAGCAGTTAACTGAGATATAAAGTTAGCACTGGTCCTCTAGTTAGAAGTAACAATTTAGATAAAAATTCGTGTAACACTCTCGAGAAGAAGCTGAGCTCTTTAACTTCAAAGAGCTTAGAAATTTTGTAGCAAAACATCTTAATTTTTAATACAAAAATTAAGTGAGTTTTGAAGATCCGTGTTCTTTATTTTCTGCAAGCTTATATTCTGCATGAACACTTTTCTATACAAGATTTAATTTACTTTGTTCAACCATTAACTTTCAAGAAAAGCCTAAAATCAGAAAAACACATTCATTCCCCCCCCTGTGTGTGATTCATTACCTAACAAGTGGTATCAGAGAAAAATCTGAAAGTAAACAGATTCAAAATCTTGGAAGAATGAATACACAGAAAATCAGTAGCATCAAAATTCCTACCTTTGACAAAGCTAAATACACTCTTTGGTAAAAGAAAATGATGTTATTTATCAGGATGGCCAATCCATTCTATATTCAGATCCTCAAGAATGGACCCTTCATTCCTATGGTAAGAGTTGAGGAATCTACAGATGTAGACATGGTCATACCAGCTCATTATGCTCCCAAAGATCTAGCTGAATATTCTAACCCTGAAAAGGAGAAAGTCTCCCTGGATAGCAGCTTGCAATTAATATTGATTGATTCACTTGACAATGTGATGTACAACAATATTGTTAACTGTGACACTACCAAGCAAATATGGGAGAAGATTGAAATACTCTGTGAAGGAACTGAGGAGGTTAGATCTAATCAAAGAAGGATATTGATTTCACAGTATGAGGGTTTCATGGCTAACCCTAAGGAAAGCATTACTGATGTGTTTGAAAGGTTCAATAAGCTGATAAATGACTTGCAGCTTCATGACAAATACTATGAAGCTGAAGAGGTGAATCTGAAGTTCTTGCTTACTCTTCCTGACCATTTGGAACAGAAAATATTAGCAATCAGGGAAGGGAAAGACTTGAGCAGAATAACTCTGGAAGTTCTATATGGAATTCTCAAAACCTATAAACTAGAGATGATTCAAAGTCAATCATTGAGATCTGGGCAAGGACATGTTGTAGATGGTTTAAGTGCTTTAATAGTAAATGAAGGTCAAACATCTCATGATGAACCAAGATCTCATATTCCGGATGCCTCAACAAGTGAGCAGAGAACAATAGATTCACATGAGCAAGTCATACTAGAATTGGAAACGGATGAGTTTTATACTCTTGAAGAACTGGATGGGCTAGATCAGTCAATGGCCTATCTAGCTAGAAAATTCTCTAACATTAGAGTAAGGAAGCCAAGATACTTCAAGAGTAAAGAACAGTCCTTTAACAAAGACAACAGCTGGAGAGAGAAAGGGAAGTACAATTCTGATAGCAAGAGTGGTTACAAAACTGGATCTGTTGACAGATCTAATATAAGGTGCTTCAACTGTGATGAACTAGGCCACTTTGCTACAAAATGTAGGAAACCCAAGAAGTCAAGGAAAGATAAGGCTTATCTTGAACTTGAAGCAAAATATGAAGCTCTTCTGAAGAAATAGCAAAGCAAAGATTATATTGTAGAAGGTAAAAGTTGGGATGACTCTGAAAATAATGAAGATGAAGAACTTGGAAACTATGCACTCATGGCCTTGAAGCAAGGAGAATCATCCTCATCTAAATCACATGTACCAACTCTTACCTTCACTGATTTAAATATGAATAAATATAAGGAAGCTGTTGAAAAGATGAGTACAAAAATGTTTCATATTCATACAAGAAAAACAAGAAGCTTGAAAGTGAAAAACAAGAAGCTGAATTATTGCTGCTAATGAAGAAGTTAGCAGATTAACAAAGTTAAATGAGAAGCTTGAAAGTGAAAAATAAGAAGCTGAATTGTTGATAGTGGAGCTTGAAGCCTTGAAACAAGAAAATAGCTATCTGAAAAACAAGCTTAAGTGTACAAATGAAATTGAGGTTGTGCTAAGGGAAAAACTGGAGAAAAGTGAAGTAAAGTTGAAGTCCTTCAAGAATGCATCTGAATTGGTTGGTCAGTACCATGAGAAAAACAAACCATGTGCAAACATTGTTATTGGTCTTGATTATGATGCCTTAAACGGCAAAAAGAAAAACACTGGTGACAGAGGAAAAGCAACAAAGAGTAAAAATGTTCCAGCAATGTTGAGAAATGTTGGGTTACCTGTGTTTAAGACTTGTGAAGTAAACTTCAGTGAAGAAGAATTGATCATCAAGCAAGAAATTGCAGATGAGGACAATGAAAAGAAAAATGCAAGCTCAATTAAATCTTTTAAGGCTGAAGAAAATCTTATGGATAATCAAAGTACCAAGACTCATGTCAAAGAAACCAAGATTGAAGATGCAAGAAAGAAGAAGAAAAATAGAAATGGGAGAAAGGGGATAACCAAAAGCAATAATTCGGCTTATGTTGCAGATGTTCCTGACAAGAAGTGTGGAAAATGTGACTCTACAAATCATCTAACTCACCTTTGTAAAAAAGGTGTTCGTAAGCCAACAGAAGGAACTTGCAAATACAATGAAGCAGATTTAAATGATCCCTACTCATTCTGTGATAAGTTTGATTACATCCCTTGCAACTTAAAAGTGATGAAAAGTTGCCACAAACTGAGAGTGGATCTTAAGGAAACAAAAATTGAGTCTAAATTAGAAAGGGAAACTGCACAACAATCATTGAACTCTATTTTATCTGAAACAAATCACTCTACTTCTGCTAAATCAGTTAACAAGAAGAAAGTACCCAACACTGCTTGGGTCACTAAACACACCTGAATCTCATTGTGTGCAGCCGTGCAGGGCAAAGTGAAGAAAGTCATATGGATCATTGACAGTGGATGTTCCAGACATATGACAGGTGATAAGGCCCTGCTATCACAGTTTGAGGAGAAAGCTGGCCCATTGGTAACCTTTGGAGACAACAACAAAGGATTCACAATGGGATATGGCAAGATTGTCTCTGAAAATGTTGTCATTGATGATGTAGCATTAGTAGCTGGTCTTGAGGTGAATCTTCTTAGTGTTAGCCAATTTGTAGACAAAGGCTTTGAAGTTTTATTCAATAAAGAAGAATGCACCTTTATCAACAAGAAAACTGGTGAAATTTCTCTGAAAGGAGCAAGGAAAGGAAGCTTGTTTGTTGCATACTTGGACTCAACAAATAAGGATGGTATTTGCTGCTTCTACACCAAGACATTAGAAGAACAAAGCAAGCTATGGCATGAGAAGCTGTATCACTTGAATTTCAAGGAAATTAACAACTTAGTCAAAAAGGAGTTAGTGAGAGACATGCCCAAGCTGGAGTTTGCTCAAGTTGAAGTCTATGAAGCTTTTCAGAAAGGAAAGATAAAAAGATCTAGTCACTAGTCAAAAAATGTGAATTCTATTAGTGCACCCTTGCAGCTTATTCACATGGACTTGTTTGGGCCAGTAAATGTCTTATCAATTTCAAGGAACAGATATGCACTTATGATGGTGGATGATTTCTCAAGATACACTTGGGTAGAGTTCATGTACTCTAAAGATGAAACTCCACATATCATAATTGAGTACATCAAGAAGATAGAAAAGCAGGATAAAGATTAAAATTGTGTGAAAAGACTGAGAAGTGATAATGGAACATAATTCGGAAATGTTACATTAAGTGAATTCTATAAAGGTAAAGGCATTGTTCAAGAATTCTCAGCTGCCAGGACACCTCAACAAAATGGAGTAGTTGAGAGAAAGAACAGAATATTGGTTAAGCTGCTAGAACAATGCTGCAAGATGCCAAGTTGCCAACAAGTTTCTGGGAAGAGGCTGTCAACACTGCACGTTATACTCTAAACAAATATCTCATTAACAAGGCACATGGAAAGTCATCCTATTCAATCATGTCTAAGAGAAAGCCTATTGTAAAGCATCTTCATGTGTTTGGAAGCAAGTGTTACATTTTGAAAGACAACTCTGAATATGTGGGAAAATTTGACTCAAATGTTTTTGAAGCAATTTTTATGGGATATTCACTGGAAAGAACAGCCTACAAAGTCTATGTGAATGATCAAAAGAAGATTATGGAAAGCATAGATGTGACCTTTGATGATGACAAGTGTCCAGACTTGGAATGCCTTGATGATAATGAAGCCGAAACACTTGCATTTGAAAACCTCAACATTGATAGTGATTCTGATGGAGAAGATGAAGTTAATGCACAACAAATGATGAATGAAGAGTCTACTGAAGTGGAAAATCATGGGAATGGAAGCTCATATCAAACACCTGAATTTGATGGCACAAACTCAGGGGGAAAAGAGAGGAAGGATCTACCAGTCATACCAATAATGGAGAAAATGATGAAGGCACAAGTCAACAAACTCACACAAGGAAGTGGGATAGAAGTCACTCCAGAGAAGCAATTATTGGTGATCCTACTGCTGGTGTGAGGACTAGAAGTGTAACAGCTAATGAGTGCCTACATGCATGTTTTCTATCTCAAGTAGAGCCTAAAAAAATTGATGAAGCTCTGCTGGATCCTGACTGGATATCTGCCATGCAGGAAGAGCTGAATCAGTTTGAAAGAAGCAAAGTCTGGGAGTTAGTTCCTGTACCAAAGAACGGAAGTATTATTGGAACAAAATGGGTGTTCAGGAACAAAATGGATGAAAATGGTATAGTTACCAGAAACAAAGCAAGGTTGGTTGCAAAAGGTTACTCACAAGAAGAAGGGATTGATTATGATGAAACTTTTGCTCCTGTTGCAAGACTTGAAGCTATAAGATTTTTTTTAGCATTTGCTGCACATTCAAATTTTAAAGTGTATCAAATGGATGTCAAAAGTACCTTTCTAAATGATGTGCTAGAAGAAGAAGTTTATGTGCAACAGCCTCCTGGATTTGAGGATCCAAAATTCCCAAATTTTGTGTATAAGTTACTCAAGGCTCTTTATGGACTAAAACAGGCACCTAGAGCTTGGTATGACACACTGTCAGATTTTCTATTAAAGCATGGTTTTACTAGAGGAACCATATACAAGACCCTCTTCTACAAGAAACATGGTGAAGATATGATCCTAGTTCAGATCTATGTGGATGATATCATCTTTGGTTCTACTAATGAGAAGTTGTGCCAAAGATTCTCCAAGCTTATGCAAAGTGAATATGAAATGAGTATGATGGGGGAACTGAGTTACTTCCTTGGACTTCAAGTCAGCCAAAGAAGTGATGGTATCTTTATCAGCCAAACTAAATATGTCAGGGATCTTTTGAAAAAGTTTGGAATGGTTGATTGTTCACCTGCATCTACACCTATATCTACTGCAACAAAGTTGGATGAAGATAAAAAGGGCAAGAGTGTAGATATCTCAAGCTACAGAGGGATGATTGGATCATTGCTTTACTTAACAGCAAGTAGACCAGACATCATATTTGCAACATGTCTATGTGCAAGATTTCAAGCCAATCCTAAAGAATCACATTTGATGGCTGTAAAGAGGATTTTCGGATATTTGAAGGGAACTCCAAACTTGGGATTATGGTATCCTAAGGGAAATGGTTTTGAAGCTATTGGATACACAGATGCAGATTTTGCTGGATGCAGGGTTGAAAAAAAGAGTACCAGTGGAAGCTGTCAATTTCTTAGACAAAGACTTGTATCTTGGTACAGCAAGAAACAACAATCTGTATCAACTTCTACAACTGAAGTTGAATACATAGTCACAGGAAGTTGTTGTACTCAAGTGTTTTGAATTAGAAATCAACTAATGGATTATGGCCTAGTGTTACACAAAATTCCTATCATGTGTGACAATACTAGTGTTATATCTATAGTAGCTAATCCAGTTAATCATTCTAGGACAAAGCACATTGATGTGAGGTACCATTTTATTAGAGAACATGCTACTAATGGTACCATTGAACTCATTTTTTTACCAACAGAAAAACAACTAGCTGACATTTTTACTAAACCTTTGGATGAAGCAACTTTCACTAGACTTGTAAGTGAAATTGGAATGCTCAATTCTTCATCCTAAGGCAAGAACTCGGCTAATATTTTGCATCAGATTAATCTCCAGTAAATCAAAATTAATTTGATTAAATTGGAAATTAACTAAAATATGAATTATAAATATTTCATAAATCTCTGCATATTTGTTTTTCAAATTCATTTAACTTGGAATTTTTCAAATTCTGATTAAACTGCTTAGTTGTTAATTTACATCCTTAATATGTAAAATTAACTCAAGGCAGAATTACAATAACCAAAAGTATCTAGAGAACTGAGTTCTCGATAAGTATAAATTGACTTCTTGTCGACAAGTCATTTTAGGACTTCTCGAGTGAGTCATCGATAAGTCAACTTACTTGTTAGGTCACACACTGTAGAAGGGGGTTGAATACAGTGTTTATCACAATCAAATCGAATTAAAGAACTCAAGTAACAGAAAACAGACTTTATTCAATATAATAAACTCTGTTACAATATAGAATTGTCCTCTCTCAGTGATGAACAAATATCACGAGAGCTGCTAGGGTTACAATGAATATTATTCTCGATAATGATAACACTTATAGTGTAAACCCTATGTCTGTGTTTATATACTACACAGTTACAATATAATCACTAATTGATATGGAATATAATTCTGCTTCCTAAAATATATCAATCAGATATCTTTTCTTCCAAGTATTCTATTCTTCATAGAATTCCTTTTTCATACATATCTCTTCTTGCGTTTGTCTTGATCTTCTTTCCTTTCAATCAGTCGCCTTCCTTATCTAAAAGTCTCCTTGAGTCCTGATATTATCTCCTGATAAATATCTCCTTATAACTTAAGTTCTGACCATTTAAGTTCTGACTTCAGTATAAGTACTGATTTCCAGTTAAGTACTGATTTGTCCTATTTAGGTAATATCTGAAAACTAAACACAAATCACATTAGACATGACAATATCAAATATATCTAACAATCTCCCCCAACTTGTAAATTAGTATAATATACAAGTTTAACAGATATTTGATGATGTCAAAAACATTAAGTACAAATGCATGAGAATTTGACTAGATAACTACAACTTACAGTCCTTAAAGCTTTACCAACTTTAACTTGCGATAACAGCTTCAGTCTGTATACACATCAGAATTTTAGCAGTTGTAGATCTTGACTTGGCTTTAATTACTAATCTCTTTGATGTCAGGAGTTGTTCTGAGATAGTTCTTTAACAAACATCTCTCAGCATATTTAAGTTCATCAATCATCCTCCTTTTAGCATTCTTCAATTCAACTGTATCTTCACCAATTTGAAAGATAGCAGCCCTGAGATCATTTATTTTAGCTTTCCTTATGTCCTGATCTAGTCTGATCAAATATGTCTTGTCAGACTCAAGATTGAATTCTACAGCCTTATAACCCAGAAAGGTAGTTATAATCTTAGCAGCGTTAGGCTTCATCTCAACAATATCACCTTTGTGATCTCTGTACTTGGGACAGTATGTGCTGTCAGACTTCACAAAATAAAGCTTCTTCTGTTTCTGAATTTGAGTCTTCAAATAATTTGCAGCACTTTCTGTTAATCTGTTCTTCACTTGAAGTAAGAATAGAACATGTTCTAATTCCTCAAAATACTTCAGTGGTATAGCATTCTCCCTATGTGGTAAACCCTTCCATATGTCATAAAATATAACAAGATGTGTTCTTTCAAGAAGGTATGGTAAACCATCTGTACAGATTCAAGCTGATTCACTCTTTCAGGAGTTGCTCCAACACCTGGTTCACTTAAGGAAGTTGGATCATTGGTTGTGTTCTGCACTCTTCTTTCATCAGCACTACCCAATCCAGATTTATCTCTTGCTTCCTTTCCTGTAACCACTCTTGCTTCAAAACCACTTGTTGCGGTCTTCAAAGGTTGAGTCTGTTTAGCTTTAGTGAATCCCGGTAGGAGTAGTTTTGAGGATTTAACATGAGCAATGTCAGAGGTTTCCTTTAACTTATCTTCTGATATCAAGCTAACTTGAGCTATGTCAGAGGTTGCTTGCTTCAGTGTTATATCAGAACTTATTATATCTTGACTCTGAACAACTTGAGCCATGTCAGAGGTTGTTTGAAAAATCTTCTTTGAAACCAGAGTAAGATTAACATCTTCAACAGATATTTCTTCATCCATAGGAGGCACATAAACCTTTACAGGTTCACCAACTTTTTCTTTGCCCTTGGACCTTGGATCTATCTGCATTTGTGATTTGGCCTTGGTTGCATCAGGATTTACCCTTTCTTTTATCACAATGCCTTTAGCCTTAGGAATTTTCTTTTCAACAACAGAAGCTTCAGATTTGGAGTTGACTTTTTCTAACTTAAGTCTAGCTTCTTCTTCCTTTAGACTTTCAAAGTCCATTCCTGGATTTTCTTTCAGAAATAACTGTCTTGAAATCTCCTCATCAAGTTCCAGATGTTCATCAGAACTTATCCTTTTACCAGTATCAGAAGTTATTCTTCTCCCAGTATCAGAACTTGTTCTTTGACTTGTAGTTCCAGTACTACTTGATGAAAGACCTTTACCTTGACCATGACCTCCACCCATTCCAGAGTTTCCCGGATCATCTTTTCCATCATCATTTCCCTTCAGTGTCTTAATAGGTTTGCATTTGGACTTAATTACTTTCTCCCCCTTTTTGGCATCAGCATGTAATAAAAGAGAGACAAGCAATTCCAATGAGGATTGGATCTCATTGAGTTGATTTTGATGAGAAGCTTGATTCTTCAAAATTTCATCAATCTGAGACTGTTGCTTCTCTTGGATTTTCTCAATTTAGGCAATTCTGTCAAAGGTAGGTTGGAAAAACCTTTTCTTTTCAAGTTTCAGATTCATATCTTGCTGGATCAAGTTTTCTTGAATTTTATTCACCTTGTCATGAGATATTGAGTGTTGACCTTGAAGGTGCCTTGTACTCAATGCAGTAACTCTCAGTTGTGTCTTGAAATCATCATTGATCAGCATTTCATCAGCTTTTGCAAGATGCTCAGCAAGAATCTTTTCAGAAGGAACAAAGGTAACTGTGTTCCACTCCTTAGTCCACTCCTGTCCTCTAGGAGTTTCACTCCAAGGTACTGGTGCTTCTCCTGTAACAAACTTCTTAACTATCTCAGCTTTATGAATAGTTTGTTGAGGTGCATGTCCTGATGGACCAACTGCATCAGCATCTACATTTGCAGCAGTAGCTTCACCAGTAACGTCATCATTAGCAGCATCAGAACTTGTAGAATCAGCATCAGCAGCATCCTCTGATAAAAGAATAGTATGAGAGGCTATGGAGGCTTTAACATCATCCTCTAAGTGTTGATCTCCAACTAAGTTCTGATCAACAGCCATATTCTGATGCTCACCTAAAATCTGATCTTCAGTATCTAGATGCAGAGAAGGTGTTGTAGGCAATTCTGGATTAAAATCAGTATCAAGAAATGGTGTTGGTGGTGGAGTGATTGGAGCTGGTGGAGCTTCTAGATGCAAAACCTGAGGCACTTCTAAGTTATGGATGTCAATTTCATCACTTGGCCCCTCGTTATCAGCATGTACTGGAGATTGATGAGTTGCATGAAGGTCTGGATCAGCACTAGGAGAATTGTGAGCTTCAACAGGGTCTTGTGAGATCAGAGATTCCTGACCCCCTTCCTAGCTGCTGCTTCCATTCCTTTACCAGAATCTTCAGGCCTTTTTGCCAATGATTTGAGTCTTTTAGCTTTTGAGGAGTCTTTAGGAGCTGTATCATCAGAATTATGCTTTCTAAGCCTTTTTAGGGGTCTGGAACTCCCAATATCAACATCCTTCTGAGAAGAGACCTTCTCAGCTTCTACAACAACAGGTTCTGAAACTGGAACCTGTTCCTCAGCATCTGATTCATCTCGCAGAATGAATCTCCTTCTCTTCTGTTGTGTCTGAGGTACTTTCTTAGTCCTCTTAGGTTTGGAAGATGAAGGCTGTATTGTAGGATCTGAAGTTTGAGGGTTGAGGTTGAGAAGTGTGAGGTGGTTGAGTAGAGGTGGTAGGTGCTGATGGATGAGGTTCGGATGGTTGAACATCAGGATATAGTTCAGTGTATTTAACTGGATCGTAGTTTATTAAGGCTTGTTTGACAGATAAAGGAATTAGGAGGGGTCTTAACACAGCCTTCTTATTATCAGTAGATAATAAGTCATTAAAAGCTCTTTTAGCTAGTCTGAATGATGAAATTAATTCACTAGCAGATTGGGGCTTATTACCACAACGGAAACTATAGATAAGCTGACGGAATCTAGCAAAATAATCAGTAGTTCTATCTTCTGTCATTCTATCCCCAATAAAACCTAAGACAACACTTGCATAGTCAAAATCAGTTTGATTTATGAGAGCATACCCGATTTGTTGGCTGAAGATGGGAATTGCATCGAAATTGGAACATTTGTTTGCAAAAGCCTTGGTTATGCAGTCAAAGAAGAAACTCCATTCCCTCCTTATGAAAGATCTCTTCAACTGGCCCAGCTTTGCCAATGTCTTCTCATATCCCAGACTGGCCATCATGTTTTGAAGAACTGGCTCTTCAACAGTAGAATAAACACAGTTCTCAGGTAGCTGCAGTGCTTGTCGAACCGTAGACAATATCACAACATACTCATCCTCCCCTGATGAAAAAATAATACTTGGGGACCCTTGAGCACCACCATCATCATATACACTGCTTCTCCGGAACTCCAGTACTTGAGTACCAGAGACTGCTTCAGGTTCGGTCAGAGCATACCCAATATCAGAACTAGCAAGAAAGTCCTGAATGAAGTGAAGTTCAGATGGGGCTTCTAACTTGCTAAGAATAGCGGAGAAGTTATTAGGAACAAACGTAGCTCCATCAAAAATTATGTCCTTGGGTGCCATGAGAAATACGTGAGAGAGAAAATTTCCTGTAAGGTGTTTGATAAAATGTCTGTATGAAAAATCGTCAGTAGATGTGAGAGAGAATAAAAGTAAAAAGAGAGAGATAAAATATGAAGGTAAATAAAAGATTTTACAATTTTTTCTCTCTTTTACTTATATACAAAAAATAACCGTTGAGACATCTGTCAGACATGCAGCAGTAAAAGATAATTAATGGGCACGGGTATTCAGTAATCATTACTTATCACATGCAGTTTTTCAAGGAGAAAAACCGTTCCACTTACCAAGTAATCCCATTAATCAAGGACATGCAGTTTTATTTTAAATTTGAAAACTGTTCCCACTACATAAATTATTATTACTACTTTACCAATATTCTGTAAAAATATGACCAATGTGAGAATGACCATAAATAAACCAAGTAAATAAATACTGCCACGTCAGAATCAAAACTTGATTTATATCAGAGCTAAAAAGGTCATCAGAATATGGTTAGTATCAGGATTTAATATGTCATCAGAATATGAAACCTTAACTCGAAAGGTGAATGCCTATTTCTGTAATTCTTCACACAAATTCTGATTTCGTTTCTTCAAAATTTAATCATCATAATTTTCATCATAACTTGTCCTCAGAATTTATGCAACTGACACTTAAACTGTTCATCTAAAATAACATTTATCACCACAGTAATTTTCATCATTCATATGGAGTGTATGTGTGTGTATTAAGCTAAATATCAGACAAAGAATAAAGTCTGATTCACTTCAGTACATCTTAGAAATAAGGCATAACTAAGAACTTTGCTCAAAATCTGTCATTATTCTGAAGTCTACTTTAGAATAAGTTCATGCATGAGTCCACCTCAACTGTTTTGTGCTCATTTTCTGCATCTTTTGAAATTCTATTTTACAGTGGCTTCTCAGTGTAAGTGAGTTACGACTGCTTATCATAATTTATGTTGTTATCAGAGTATTTCTCCAGCACTCATAGAGTGTGAAAAGTCACCAAGAAAAATATTTATTTTGCTTTTCTGATGCATATTACTTAATACCATCAATGCACTTGGGTCTTCCCTTCCACATTTTTACTCTAGATCTCAAAGGAGTACCTGATTTTTATTCCCTTTTTCTATTTCTTTTCCTTTTTCTTTTTCTTTTCCTTTTTCTTTTAATAAGTGAGGTTTATCAGCACTTAGTACATCCATCAGATTTACTAACATCAGAATTTAACAGATAAGAAGCACTATTCTATTTTTTGACTTAGTAATAAGATACACAAAGTAAACTTAACTAAGCTCAAAATCAGGATTTGCTTGTGTTAAAAGATTTCCACATAAATGATTACTTCAAACATGGGACTTTAGTATATTGTAGACTACTAGGTCAGCATCTAGTACAATTATCCTCATTGGATTGAATAGTCACAGAAATATTCATATCACTATCAGAGTTTAGAAATTCACATCAGACAACAACCAGTACTTAAGCAATTTTCAATTTAAGCACAGAATACACAAAGATAGTAATATCTGTAAATACTGATCATAAAGTCTGATGTATCAGAACATAAACTAAGCAAATTTAGAGAAAGAACCTGAAATCATTCCAAGTTCATTTACCAATCTTGTAAAAGTAGCTTCACACAGTGGTTTAGTGAAGATATCTGCTAGTTGTTGATCTGTGGGAACAAAATGCAATTCCACTGTACCTTCATCCACATGTTCCCTTATAAAGTGGTACCTAATGCTGATGTGCTTTGTCATTGAGTGATGAACTGGATTACTTGTCATAGCAATAGCACTTTAATTATCACAGTAAATAGGGATTTTAGAAAATTTTAACCCATAATCCAGTAACTGATTCTTCATCCAAAGAATCTGTGCACAACAGCTTTTTACGGCAATGTATTCTGCTTCTGCAGTTGATGTGGAAATTGACTTCTGTATCTTGCTGAACCAAGAAACCAATCTGCCTCCAAGAAATTGGCAGCTTCCACTTGTGCTTTTCCTGTCAATTTTGCATCCTGCAAAATCTGTATCTGAGTAACCTATTAGCTTAAAGTCTGATTCTCTGGGATACCACAATCCCAGATCAGCTGTACCCTTAAGGTACTTGAAAATTCTTTTCACAGCTGTTAAGTGAGGTTCTCCTGGATCTGCTTGAAATCTTGAACAAAGACAGGTAGCATACATGATATCAGGTCTACTTGCAGTTAGATAGAGTAAGGAGCCAATCATACCTCGGTAATCAGTAATATCTACTGATGTACCAGTATCCTTATCCAATTTTGTTGCAGTGGCCATGGGAGTGGATGCACTTCAACAATCTTGCATTCCAAATTTCTTCAGCAAATTTCTGGTGTACTTGGATTGAAAAATAAAAGTGCCTTCTTCATTCTGCTTGACTTGAAGGCCCAGAAAATAGCTAAGTTCCCCCATCATACTCATTTGATATCTTGACTGCATCAGTTTGGCAAACTTCTTGCAAAGTCTGTCATTTGTAGAACCAAAAATGATATCATCAACATATATTTGCACCAAAAGTAAGTCATTTCCATGGTTGAGGTAGAACAGTGTTTTGTCAATAGTTCCTCTGTTAAATCCACTTTCCAGAAGAAACTGAGCTAAAGTCTCATACCATGCTCTTGGAGCTTGCTTAAGGCCATAAAGTGCTTTATCAAGCCTGTAGACATGATTTGGAAGTTTGGAGTCTACAAAGCCTGAAGGTTGTTCAACATATACTTCCTCTTCCAATTCTCCATTAAGAAAAGCACTTTTCACATCCATTTGAAAGACAGTAAACTTTTTGTGAGCAGCATAAGCCAAAATATCCTTATGGCTTCCAATCTAGCAACTGGTGCAAATGTTTCATCATAATCAATTTCCTCATGTTGAGAATATCCTTTTGCAACCAGCCTTGCTTTATTCCTTGTAATTTTGCCATCACTATCAGTTTTGTTTCTGAACATCCACTTTGTACCAACAACAGATCTGTTCTTTGGTCTTGGCACTAGGGTCCAGACTTTGTTTCTTTCAAATTCATTTAACTCTTCCTGCATTACTTGCACCCAATCAACATCTTGAAGAGCTTCTTCCACTTTCTTTGGTTCAGTCTGAGAAAGAAAAGAATTATAAAGACATACATTTGGTGTAGTTGTTCTAGTTCTGACACCTGCATCAGGATTTCCAATAATTAAGTCAAGTGTATGTGATTTAGTCCACTTCTTTACAGATGGAAGATTTTCTCTAGAACTGGATGTTCCCCCATGATCCATGTTGTCTTCATCTATATTTTTTGATGCTCCCCCTGAAATTATGCTCTCTGAGTTGGATCCTTCATTATTTGAGTTTCCAGAAATATCAGAACATGAGTTTCCAGAATTATCAGAACTTGACCCATCAGAACTTGAAGAGCCTGTTGTAGATTCTGATGCTTCTTGAGATGTGGTTGGATCTTCAGTATGCTCCCCCTGCACAGGTGCATCTTCCTTTGGCGTAGTCACCACAGTTTCAATAACATCAGAGTTTAATCCATCAGAATTTGCAGTATCAGAATTTAGACTATCAGGATTTAGACTGTCAGGATTTACATTATCAGAATTTAAATCTTCATTTTCAAATCTTAGATGATCATGATCATTAAAATCTTCAAGTCCAGTAATCTTCTTATCATCAAAAGAGACATTGATAGATTCCATGACAACCCTTGTTCTTAAATTGTAGACACTGAAGACTTTTGTGGAAAGTGGATATCCAACAAAAAATCCTTCATCAGCTTTTAGATCAAATTTGGATAGCTGTCCAGGATGAGTCTTAAGAACAAAAAACTTGCATCCAAATACATGAAAATACTTCAGATTTGGCTTCTTTTTCTTCACCATCTCATATGGTGTCTTTCCATGCTTGTTAATGAGTGTTGCATTCTGAGTGAAACAAGCAGTCTACACAGCTTCGGCCCAAAAATAGGTTGGTAGCTTTGCTTCATCAAGAATAGTTCGTGCAGCTTCAATAAGAGTTCTATTCTTTCTTTCAACAACTCCATTTTGTTGTGGAGTTCCAGGAGCAGAAAATTCATGCTTTATTTCATGGTCTTTGCAGAACTCTTCCATGATCAAATTCTTGAACTCAGTGACATTATCACTTTTTATAATCTTCACAGAATCTTTGACTAATTTATCCAGTTGCTTGATATGATCAATCAAGATAGATGCAGTTTCACTTTTTGTATGTAAGAAATACACCCATGTGTATCTGGTGAACTCATCCACTATGACCATATCATATTTCTTCTTTGCAATAGACATGACATTCACTGGACCAAATAGATCAACATGTAGTAGGTGATAAGTCTCAAGAATTGATGATTCAGTCTTGCTCTTAAATGAAGATTTTCTTTGTTTAGCCTTCTGACATGAATCACAAAGGCCATCAGGAGCAAATACTGATTTTGGCATTCCTCTCATAAGATCTTTCTTGACTATTTTATTTATATTGTTGAAATTTAAATGAGAGAGTTTCTTGTGCCAATTCCAGCTTTCTTCAATTGATGCTCTACTTAACAGACAGATTGCAGAACCATCAGTACTTGTTGAAATCTTGGCTTCATAAATGTTACCATGCCTGTATCTTTTCAGAACAGCTTTGCCTGTAGATTTGCTTACAACTTCACAGTGTTCTTCAAAGAAATCCACATGATAACCTTTGTTACAGATTTGACTAACACTGAGCAGATTGTGTTTAAGTCCTGAGACCAGAGCTACTTTTTCAATGATGACATTCCCCAGATTGATATTGCCATATCCCAAGGTTTTTCCAATGTTGCTATCTCCATAAGAAACATTTGGCCCAACTTTCTCCATAAAGTCTGATAGCAGGGCTTTATTTCCAGTCATATGTCCTGAACATCCACTGTCCAGAACTAGGATGTTTTTCTATTGCCCTGTAATCTTAAAGACCATTAATGATTAGTTTTAAGGACCCAGACTTGCTTGGATTCTTTGGTCTTATTAAGTTTGTTAACATTTGCAGCGGATTTAGTATCATAGTTTATGTTAACATTTTTCTTATCAGCATTTACACTATCAGACTTTGTATCAGAACTTACACTAGAAGGAACAATGCTAACTTTCTTTAAAGAAGTTTTATTTGATAATAATCATAGTACAAACTAGGATATTCCTTACAAGTATAAATGGAATTCCATAAACTACCACAATGAAAATAAGGATTTTGTGGCCTATATCTAACAGACTGACTCTTAACTCCTGACTTTGAAGGTAAGGAGTTTATGTTCTTATTTTTCCTGCAAAAAGAAGCCAGATGGTTAGAATTTTCACAGTTATAACATATTTTTCTAGGAGCATTAGGAACAGGCTTGTAATCATTACTTTTATTCACACCTTCCTTTCCATTCCTATTTTTCCTAGGTGACTTTACCTTGTTTACATTCTTAACATCTTTCAGCTTATGCTTAAGCTGATTCTTTGTCATTAAGCCTACGTTAACTTCAGTTGGCTTTTCCTGTTTTAGTTTTCCAGAAGTTAATTCCTCTTTAACTTATGATTTATCAGTATCAGACTTTACAGCTACAAACTTAATAGGTTTCAACTTTGGCTTTTGTTTAACAACTATAGGCTCAATTTCTACAGTTCCTTTATCATTCGTATCATCTCCATAACCTAAGCCCTTTTTCCAGTTTCCACTACTTAACAAATTCTGAGTTGTTCTGCCAGAGTTAGTCCAAGTTCTGATAATCTCTCTTTCCTTTTCTAACTCAGTTTTTAGAGATTCATTCATTTTAAGTACTTCATCCCTAACATAAAAAGCATCATCTCTATCTTTCTGAGTTTGTTGGAACATGACTAACTCTTTTTCTAAATAATCATTCCTCTTTTTACAAGCAAGATTTTTAGAAGTTAATCTTTCACATGTTAAAGTTTGATCTCTATAACTAATGAACATGGTTTTAAGATATCTTCTCAACTCATTAATATCATCAGTATGAAAGGCATAAGTAGTTTGAGGTACCTTTAACTCAGCAGAATCAGAACTGCTATCAGCATTTGCCATCAAGGCATAGTTTTCCTCACTTTTACAATCTGAAGTGTATGTCCATCTTTTCTTCTTTGTGACAAGAGCCTTGCCTTTGTCACTCTTCACTTTCTTGCAATCAGGAGATATGTGGCCTTTCTCACCACAGTTGTAGCATTTGACATTTGGGTAATCTCCTCTATCAGACTTCCCTCCTTTGCCTTCAGATTTTCTGAAACTCTTCTTATCAGAACTTGCACCTTTCCTAGAAAATTTCTTTCCCTTCCTGAATTTTATGTATACAATTCTTGTGATTCCTTTCACCATAAGAGCATACAGCTTCATCATCTCTTCATCAACATCCATCTCAGGCAAGCTTTTAGTTTCTGAGTCATCATCACTATCAGAACTTGATGACTCAGTATCAGACTTTGTGATGAGAGCTTTTCCCTTGCCTTTCCTTGAGGTAGCTGCTTTGGGAGATTCCTCCTCAGCCTTAAGAGCAACCATCCTTGACTTTCCTCCTTTCCTCTTGCTTCTTTGTTCCATCTCAAGTTCATGAGTCTTGAGCATCCCATAAATTTCATCAAGAGTTGATTCTTCAAGATTATAGTTGTCTCTTATAGTGGTGGCCTTCAAATCCCATCTTTCAGGAAGTGCTAACAGGAATTTAAGATTCGAATCCTCAAGATCATACTCCTTGTCAACTAGTGACAAATTATTCAAGAGTTTGACAAATCTGTCATATAAACCAGTTAATGACTCATCAGGCTTTGAGTTAAAGTGTTCATACTCTTGAGTGAGTATTGTCTTCCTGTTCTTCTTAACTGATTCGGTTCCCTGGCATCTTGTCTCCAAAGCATCCCATATCTCCTTTGTAGTCTTGCAGTTGATTACCCTGTTTGACATTACATTATCAATAGCACTATGCAGCAAGTGTCGTACCTTAGCATCCTTAGCAATTGAAGAGATATCTTCAGCAGTGTAATCACTCTTCTCCTTTGGCACAGACTTTGCTGGTTGACCTGCAACTACAACAGCGAGTTTGGTTGGCTTGTGTGGTCCTTCATTGATTCTGTCAAGATATTCTGGATCAGTAGCTTCCAGAAACATAGACATCCTCACCTTCCATATGGAATATTGAGATGGTTTCAGAATGGGAACTCTGATAGTCTCATATCGACTATGGATTTGAGTTTTTGGAGGTTCTTCAGTTTTGGTGGGCTTGGTTGGAGTTTCTTCTTCAGACATGATTGTTTTTGGATCTTAAACTGTTTGTGTGTTAACAGATCTGCTCTGATACCACTTGTTAGGTCACACACACTGTAGAAGGGGGTTGAATACAGTGTTTATCACAATCAAATCGAATTAAAGAACTCAAGTAACAGAATACAAACTTTATTCAATATAATAAACTCTGTTACAATATGGAACTGTCCTCTCTCAGTGATGAACGAATATTACGAGAGCTGCTAGGGTTACAATGAATATTATTCTCGATAATGATAACACTTATAGTATAAACCCTATGTATGTGTTTATATACTACACAGTTACACGATAATCACTAATTGATATGGAATATAATTCTGCTTCCTAAAATATATCAATCAGATATCTTTTCTTCCAAGTATTCTATTCTTCATAGAATTCCTTCTTCATGCATATCTCTTCTTGCGTTTGTCTTGATCTTCTTTCCTTTCAATCAGTCGTCTTCCTTATCTGAAAGTCTCCTTGAGTCCTGATATTATCTCCTGATAAATATCTCCTGATAACTTAAGTTCTGACCACTTAAGTTCTGACTTCAGTATAAGTACTGATTTCCAGTTAAGTACTGATTTGTCCTGTTTAGGTAAGATCTGAAAACTAAACACAAATCACATTAGACATGACATTATCAAATATATCTAACATATTGACTTCTCGATAGGTTTAAAATGACTCATCGATAAGTCTTTGTAGAGTTCTCTAATAATATTCATTCACAGAGTTCTCTACAAGTACAATTCCTGACTTATCAATAACTCAGAACTGAGATAATTTAAATTGATAAATTATTCTGGTAAACTACTTTTGAAAAATGTATTCTAATTTTATTTTGAATTTATTCAAATAAAAGTTATAATTAATTCAATCCTTTTTGGACAAACTGGGCATTCATCTAACATTTCGATAAGTCATTTTTGATTTCTCTATAAGAGTAATTTAAAATGAGTTCTCGATATGTACTTCACTTCTCTAAATGACTTCTCGATAGACAACTCCGAATGTCTATTTTTGAGTTCTCGACAAGTCATCTACTTTTACTATAAATACCCGGACTTCTCGATTATTTTAACTTGGAATTTCTCAAAATTCTAAGTAAACTAAATATTTATTAATTCATATCCTCACTATATGAAGTTAATAAATAGCAGATCAAAAGAAGCAAAAAGTATGAAAAACTGATATAATTTAATTCATAAATTATGTTCAGCAAAATACTTTTGACATACCTTGTCTATAATTACTCTGACTTATTGACATATTTGCATGCTTGATTTTTTTTTAAAATATGTTGGTCTAATGTAAGTAGACTAGTACTTTATATTTGATGTTTTGAGATAGCTGTTAATGGTTAATTGTTTGACTATATGTTGATAGGAGAAGTTACTTTTATGTAGGGAGTACTTGTTTATTTGCATGGGGAACAGTTATTCTAAATAGTGAACTAATATTCTTGAGTACTTGCATGGGGAATAGTAACTAGTCATTTCTAACTGTCAAATATGCTTATGTGATTATTACTCTTATTATCCGGGCAACTCAAGAGTCTATTGGTTTCTATCTTTACTCCCTCTATAAATTAAAACGCTTCACTCTTTATCATTCATCAATTTCCTATTCTCAACAAACATCTAATTTCAAACTCACCTCCTGTTCATCTCTCTCTCTCTCACTCTAATGTATGCCCCAGTCTTTTACAGACTTATTCATGGGGCTTACCAGCTTGTCCATCACCTAGATGAAGACCAAATTTACTTTGATCCCTTCGGACTTCGTGTTCGTCTCAGGGGGGGTTGTTTGCAGCCCCTTTGATATTCCAAGAGAGATATTTGATGAACTCTCATGGAATGATCAATTCAGCATCCTTTTCTTTGAGATGGAAGTCTCTCTTGAGCAAGAGAGACGTGCAAGAGTAGCTGAGCAGCAACGCCTTGCTGCTTTGGAGTTGCAGGAGAGAATCATTTCTCTTGCACACTCCATGTCCAGAGCTTACTAGCGCAGGGCAATGAGGTTGGAGGCAGAGAAGAAGTCCAAACTAGAGTAATTAGGATTAGGATTTACTTGTTAAAATCTATGTCTTAATGTACTCTGTTTCTATTATTAATGAAAATTCAAATTCTTCTCTAGCATTCTCTTGTTTGTGTAATGATTACTATGTGCTTATATCTGTATTGAATATTGTCTTCTCTGCAATAATGCTTGCAACTAAAATATCTTGCAATGTATTCATCTAATGGAACTCCAAAAAGATATATTTTTTCAATGCATTACAGGTCCAACATGATCTACTCAGACAACAACAAGGAATTCAGATAATCAATCCACAGGTATTAGTGCTAAAACTGTAGCTAAAATATTTCAAAACCAAACTGCAATTCACCTAGGCACAACAACACAAACACAAACTCAAACACAATCCCACTCAGGTAACTCTCAAAAGGAACCTGTTTTACAAAAGGACAGAATCCCCAAAATGTTCTTCAGTTGTTTTGTTGTTTGAGAAAAGAAACATGGTATCACTAACATGAAAAACTCATCAGATTTTCATGAATATCACTAATGCACTTTTATGTGCAAAACAGTCTGTTAGGTTTGAGGGTAGTACTCCTGAGGGGGAGCTATTTAAATCCTCTCCAATTCAATTGGAGGTTCCTCAAGAAGGAACAACTCCCCTCACAACTCTAGTAGAAGCTGCCTTAGCGGTCAAAGCTAGAAGTACAATTGTCAATGATAATGTCATAAGAAAGGCAAGCATAGCATATTCAAGTATCAGTATGTTGCAAGACATACAAGGGTTTGAGGCTGGTGCACATGACAGTAACCCAGTCAAATCCCCTCCAATTCAATTGGAGGTTCCCACTATAAGTGGAGGACAATACACTTTCAAAACCACAGAGCAATCTGTGAGTCAAACTATGACCTTAGTCACAGATGTTTATGAACTCACTCTTCTGATGAAATGAGTATGAACTATATGGATTTCCCCTAATCATGTGATCACATATAAACTCTTCTCAGCCATCTCTTATTTCTGTAGGTCAAACAACATTTGAGCCTTTTATGTGAGAATAAGAGAAAAGATTGAGAAAAAAACAGAGAATAAGAGAGGCAAGATCCTTTCTGGCAAAAGATGAGGTAGATGAGTGTATGGATTTAGTAATCCTTGTGAGGAAACTTTGACTCTCAAAAGTTATGAGACTAGTGCAGTGAGAAGTAGTGAGACTACTTATTCAAAAGAACAGAGAGCTTAGGACTTTTATCACTGACATAATTTTTCTGCAGATCTAAGTGCAATTTCTATTCTATTTGATAAACTCATCACCATATATCTCACTGAAGCTTGAAGCTGTAGATAGTGTTCCAAATGGACAATGACAGCAGCTTGAACAATGTACATCTAGCTGGATCCTTCTTCCTGGAGATAATGTTAAAAAGGGGGAGAAGATATATCTAAATGCCAAAACAGCTGATGGATATTGAATAAATCTAAATGCAACTCAACAAAAGAAGACCAGATGGGAAGATTGGTTTCTGCATTTAGTTAAAGTTTTGACATCATCAATCAGAATTTGTGCATAATTTCATAATGAACAAGTTGGGGGAGATTGTAATATATAATAGATGATGTCAAAGATTACTGGAGCTAACAATGTCATTAGCATCTCTGATCATAGTATGCAGCAAATCAAATGGACATATGATCTGAGTAGAAGATTAATGAACAATTATCTTCAGTAATCAGTTAAGCTTGAGGTCAATCCTAAGTAAGTTGTATTGTAATCAAAATTTGTATTTTGTACTTGTAGCACTTAAAGTCTGTAAAAATGCAAAGGAGCAGACTGGAGTCTTTTTCCTAAAACATTATCAAGCCTAAGGATTCTATCTGGAAGAAGATCAAGAAGATCATGCCTCAGAAGAATTTTGAAGAAGCTTGGAGTTGAATAAATCTGTTTGGAGAAAAATGTTCAAAGTCAAGATCTCTATAAGTCACAGATTTAATGTTATAAAGAAGTCATTCTAGAACTCCGGAATGGCTTATCGAGAAGTCATTCAAACTCCAGAGAGTACCAACGGATGAGAAATATCTACTCGATGGATGAGCAACATCTACTCGATGGATAAGCAATGTCTACTCGACGGATAAGCCATCACTACTCGACGGATAAGCAATATCCACCGGGAGTAGAGAAGTCAGGAAAGCTACTCAAGAACTCAAGAAGATATCGACAAGCCAATTGAAGAACTGTAGGTTGGAGATATCGACAAGTCATTCCTTCACTAGAGAACTCAGAGTTATCGACAAGTTTACATTTATTCGAGAAATCGGAGATATCTACAAGTCAAAGTGAAGATATGAAGACTAGAGATCTCAACAAGCTGAAGACCTCTACAAGCCGAACTCATTACGGAGTGCCAGAGATCTCGATAAGCCTATGTACTTATCGAGATGTCAGGTGTTCTATTAAATCAAACTGGAGATCTAGAAGTACAGTCTCAAAGTACAGAATTGCAGATCAATTCAATATCCAAGATAAACAATCAACAAACAATCCAACAGCTTGATTGACAAGTCTATAAAAAGCAGTTTGAAGAGTGTGCAATATCAATGGAAAAGATTAACTGACAGAGGAAGATTAAAGTAAACACGGGAGACCAAAGATATGCTAAGCCAGAAATGGAAGATTTGTTTTTCTATAAATAGAAATGACAAGTGACAGTTTAGAAAATTTAATAGCATGTTTATTATCCATTGTGTAAACCAGCAGTTAACTGAGATATAAAGTTAGCACTGGTCCTCTAGTTAGAAGTAACAATTTAGATAAAAATTCTTGTAACACTCTCGAGAAGAAGCTGAGCTCTTTAACTTTAAAGAGCTTAGAAATTTTGTAACTACTAGAAATAGTAGATACGACATCGGTGCTTAGACATTGGCATGTAATACACCCGATGTTAAAATCATGTTTAACATCGGTTTAGAAAAAAATGATATTGAATACGAAACTGACATCGGTTTCATATAGTAGGCGTTGTCTATATTCATAAATTAAAAAGGCCAAATATATGCATTTAATTTTGACATCGGTTAATTTTGTTAACCGTTGTCTATAACCTTTTTTAAAAAAATAAAAATTTACTTGTCTTTTTTCCCCCGGTTTCAGTACACTTTCCCCCTTTAATTTTAACAAAAAAATTGTTCCCCTTTACACATATTTCATTTCCCTCTTTCCAAAACTATCTCCCCTCTTTCCCTCTTTACTCGCACGCCGACTCTCTCTCTCTCAAACATCGATGGCAACTCTCTCTCTCTATCTCGAACCTCAACTTCATCTTAAACATCACGACTCTCCCTCATCTCTCTTCTCTTTCTTTCTTTTCTTGCCACTGCCTCTCGTAAACCCTAATTAGAAACTAGTACATAATCGACACTGAAATTGGACCTGATTAGGAACCAAATCAAGCTTCAAATTGGCAAGGTTAGACCTAAATAGTGGCTTTAGAGCTTGAAAAGGGCCATGGGTTTCGTTCCAAAAATATCGTCGAGTTCTTGTGTACATCTCTCTCTCTGTCACACACAAAAATACAATCACCATAAATGGAGATTGATGAAAGCTCTGTAGCTTCGAAAGATCGTAGAATCGATGCTCTCGGCGACCTACGTGTTCTTCCAGATGAAACCTTGTGTTCAATTTTAGTTTTGCTCTCTCCTCGATGTCGCTCGTTTATCTTGCGTTAGCAGGTATCAATTCTAATTTTTCAGTTTTGCATAGCTTATTTTTAGTAGTGAATTTAATTAATTATAGAATTATGGATTAAATTTATATATGTTTGTTATCAGGTTTCAATTTAGTACAAATATGTAATGTTTTGGTATTATTGTTGTTTGAATAATAAGTATTGAATCGCAACATTTAATTAGGAATTTGGATCGAAATTAAGCCGCAGGTCGTAGAATGAAGGAGGAGTTACAGTGAGATAATAGATTCTTTTGTGATTAAGTTTTAACAGTAGGTTAATATGTTTTGTTAAAAGAGGAGGAAAGTAAACGCACGAGGAATAGGATGATGAATATTTTGACAATAGACGATTTTAGTGGTGTTAGAGAATCCAGATGTTATTGGTTTATATGCTAGGTGTTGTCATCATCAATAATTAGCATCGTTTTGCTATGTTATTTTTTCTCTCCTAGTAGGCGTGTTTTGCTACTTATTTTGGCCGTGGGAGATACTTCTGATATTTGAAATATATCAAATTGAGGGTGACAAACGATTTTCTTATAGACTTATAGTTCAATGATAGAAGTATGAATAAATAGTTATATGAGCAGCTGTTTTATTTTATATTATATTTAAAGCGTATATGGTGGGAACTTTCGCAGTTCACCCATCTATAGGGTTATCTGATTTAAATGTCAAATATGTTGAGAATGGAAGATATCATTTGAGATTATGTAGGAATTACCAAAAATAAATGTAATTAGTGATATCATTTCAGCTTCATTGAAATGTGTGTGTATGTTATAACAAATGTAATGAATTAGAAATAACTTTGCATTGTGAAATATGCAGTGTTATGTACATACTGTGCAACGAGGAACCGCTGTGGATGACTCTTTGTTTGAAGAACTTAAACCTTCAGCTTCAATATAAAGGCTCCTGGAAGAAAACAACGCTACATCAGTATGTGTGGGATCTTTCTTATGGATAACGTACTATTTCATTTTATAGTATTTAATATAACTGCTCGAATTTTAATAAAACTGATAAACCCCCTCTATTTTTTTTGCTTGTGCTGCAGACTGCAACTACTAAATGAGCATGAATAGTGCAAAAAGGCCCTGCAGTTTGACGGTAACCAATCTTCTTCACGATCTTTTGATTACATTATATTTTAGCAAATTCAACTCTTTGTTTCTGTATAGGCCCTGCAGTTTTCAAACTTTCGTCAAAGTTTTGATATCCTTGTTTGCATGAATTTAATTTATGTCGAGCTCCGTGAGACTTCAGTTCTTTGGAACTACAAGTATGCAGGTAACTTTCCTACACTATCACTTTTATAAGCAATAATATAATTTAATTACTCTGATCTAGTAATCTTGCTTGCATTTCCAAAAATTTAAGGCCACTGTAGATTATGAGTTTGGAAGGAAACAAGCAAATTACAATGGAGTAAACAATAAACTAGCCAGAAATCAAAACAACTAGAGTTATCCTTAGTAGTGGCAGTTAATACCCATAAAAATATAAGTAGAATTTTATAAATTCAATTTATACTCATATAAGAATTGTATATAAGAACTTTGGGTACTTTACAACAGCTAATCTTGCAGTTCTCTTATCACAGTTTTTCCGGGAGTACAACACATTGTTGGAGTCTTCTAACTACATCACTAGAAGAAATGTAGTCAAGGTCATCTCATGTTCTGTTTTTTTGCATAACTCACATTTCATTATAATCATACGCCTAATGTTATTAATGCACTATCTTCTTTTAGTGATGGTACAGTGTGTTAGTTCAATAGACAACATGAGGATCCTCATGAACCTTCTCAGGGTATTTTGATGTTTGTTCATTCATCTAGCTCTGATTCGTAATGCAATATATATTTCTTTTTCTAATATTAAACTTTCTCATTTATATTTTAAGGATTCAAACAAGACGATCAAATTAGAAGCATTTCATGTGTTCAAGGTTATTTTCTGAAAATCTGGACCGAATATCTTGTATGTTGTATATATATGTCTATAAACACATTTAGGGTATTTGGCTCTTCGTTCTCTGATTTTAAATCTTATAGATACTCTTGCATGCTTATGTTACTAGCTTTTTGTTGCTAATTAAAACAAGCCTCCTGAGATCGTGAATGTACTTGTAACAAACAGAAGCAAACTTCTGCGATTCTTCAATGACTTTCATTTTCATAAAGGTAACAAACTTCTCGCTATATCTCATTATATCATAATATCTTCACTCCTATGTAAAGTAATCATGCAATTCTTACGTGAGCACATTACAAATGAGTCTACTATTTATGTGGACATACAAGTGAGCTATTCTTGTAAATCGCATAAGAAAGATGTGGTGATATCATTTCTGCAGGAAAGTGCTTTTCTGTTTATTCAAAATAATACATATCTTAGACAAGCCACACTATGACTCGAGACATCTGTCTCCAAAATATGACAAAAGGTTCAAGTAATGATGCTTTCCTCACCAGTATTGTATGCCATACTTATAACCATAAAACAAAAACAATAAAAGGCATAAAAGAAAAGTAATATACGTGACCTTTGAGTTCATTAGATTCTCAAGTTCATGGATTTTCTTCCAGTAACCTGTTTTGTCCCTTGAACCTAAATTTGAAAAACAAAGTAAAAATAATAATGAAATTGAATATATAGATCAAGTACTCTGCCCTGTCCAGGCTTAATGACATTTATTGAAGTAATTTTTAACAGTAATTTTATATATATACACACAGACACACACACACTTATATATATAAGTCAATGCTTGTGTGTACCTTTAGTGTTGATAGGGGAAGCGGTCATCCCTAATATCCTAGGAAGCTGAAAGTTATTAGATTCCACTTGAGGGTGATAAAATTCATGTGGTGCATTATTAAAAATCGGTGAAGGTAGATACAATGATATACAACAGATATACATATAAAACAAGATAAACATGACTCCTATTACACGAAAACAGTGTGAACAATAATCTTTTCGCCACTGTGTATGTGTTGTGTATTTGCTTGCCCTTTGGAAAACATTGTCTATAGGTATAGAGTGGAGACTCGTGAAATAGGTTGCATATGCAACTATTGAAAGGAAAATCAACTTCTAATATAAAAAACTCAATCAACTGGTCTATAAAATGTCACAGTAAATTTAATTCGATAGTACTACATAGATAAACTTACCATCATAATGCAAGCGTAGGGGTGTCTCCCTCTAGCATGATGACATTCATCAAATAATTCCTTGAAAGGTAATTTCCCAATTGTAATTGAGAGGGAAAAAATACCTGCAGTGCATGTTTTCTAATTATCTAATTATGTGGTCTATGCGCGTACTCAGGCTAGAACTGAATGTATCCAACCTCGAATCTGAGAACCAGGTTCTTCGTTAGCGTCGTTGAGCTTCTCCTACAACCCTGTTTGACAGAATGGCACAAGTTAGCTTTTCAAAGTAGAGCTTAAATTTTTATAGTAGGAAATTCCCATATAAATGTGTTGACTCAATTTTTAAAAGTCTACTTATATGTACAGGGTTTTCGTGCATCTGCAATGGGAAGGGGAATTTCCAGTGGGTACAGCGGAATGGAGGGAAAGCCAAACAGACAATTGAAAATAGAAGCCAAGTATACGGCTCTGTTGTTTAAGCAACACCTAACGGTTTGTATTGAGAAAATATATGGACTAATCTGTGATAGCTTGAAGAAAGAGATTAGCCCATTCCTGAACTTGTGTATTCAAGTATGCATTTTACTTTAATTTTTTTTGGTCATGTATAAACTCTTGGCAAGTCCTTAGTTAAAAGAGTCTGGATAACTAAGTTATTTTATTGTTATTGGTTGGGAGTTTATGTTATTCCCAGTGGACTAACAATGAGATTTACAGAAGGGGGGTTGAATGTAAATCTCAAAACTTTTTCAAGTTTTGAGCAGTTTCTAAGGCTAAGTGTTTTAGTGAGCAAATGTGTGTGAATTGCTTGAAGCTAATACATACAGATATATATTCAAACACAAATATAAAGAACACAAAGAACTTAAAAACTTTTATGGTAGATTTGTTGTTCCACCAGAGATGTGTTATTTCAAAAAATCTGTGATTCAAAGAATTAAATCACAGCTGCTTCCTAGTACAAACTAGATGATTTTCTCTCTGGATTTTTCTAAACAGCTCTGGAAAATTCACACCTAATTACTAGCTGCTACTTGGTTTATATATCACCAAGTTTACAAGTGAAGACAAAACTGTAAAATACAATTAAAAAGGCTCTTCACATGTTTCTTCTTTATTTCTCTATCCAATGCAATTTGGGTTTAGCTGTTAATCTTTGAATACTCCCTTGTTTGCACCAGAATGGAAATGCTGCATTTTCTTGATTCCTCCTAAAGGCTGCCACATTCCAGTTTGTCTCTGTCAACCCATGTGCCTCTGTCAGCTTATGAATTATCACTATCAACTGTTATTGAACTAAGCATCCATTGAAGCTTTCATCCGTTGATGTCTTATCCGTTGAGGCTTTATCCGTTGAAGCTTTATCCGTTGATGCATTAGCAGTTGAAGTCTTATCCGTTGAAGCACTTATCCGTTGATGGATATTATCCGTTGAAGCTTTAGAGGCATCAGTTGAAGCTTTGTTTCTTATCCGTTGAAGGTCTTCAATATCAGTTGATACTTCTTCACTTATATAAAATTACAAGGCATGAAATATTTACAATTAGCCCTCCTATTTGCATATCCACTAGTAGTCAACATGACTGATAATTTTCTACAACATCTAAGAATTACAACTTGAATCCAAAGAATGAAATGTGCTAAAATACTAAACTTATTGCTAACTAAAGCTACTCCTTCAACGGATAGCCAAGATGGTCTTATCCGTTGAGGCTACAAATACTAGATTTCTACTTAAGTATTTTGTTTAATTTATCATCAAACTAATACACATATTCCTAACAATCTCCCCCTATTTATGTCTACTAGAACTGTAGGCATAAATTTGGGTTTAGCTTGATGATAACAAAATACTTGACAAACATATTAACTGTAAAAAAAAGCAGAAATTCAAAAGTGCTGCAAAAATGTGTATGTTGAGATGGAATTGAAGAATTACATTATTTCCAAGGGTGCTCCTTTAGCCTGAGCAGATTAATTTATTTTCCTTTGATCCCTTGTTTTCTTTCCTAGCCTCCTATCATTCTCCTCTATTTGAAGTTGAAGTTGTCTGTAGAACTCAACTTCATCTTCTTCATTGATGTCCAACTTAGATTGCATATCCTTGAGAGTTTCATTATTGGCAATCTTGAGCTGATCTTCAAGTCTGAAAAATCTTCTGACTCCTTTGTTGTCTCTGAACTCCATCAACCAATGAGGTGATTTGTGAACTGTAATTCCTCTTTCTTGAATGAGTAATATTCTAGGCAAGGCATTGGGCTCCCACCAAGTCTTCCTTATATTGGCAATCTTGTTGAGAATCTCAGTCTTGGCAGTCCTGGTAAAGCCAGAATCCCTTTTTATGGCTGAGTAGACTCTAACCAAGGTAGAGTAGCCTTCATTCAGAATCCTGTAGAGAGGCCAAGTTCTTTCCCCACTTCCTTTGTATTTGAACACTAGTCTTTCTGGTAGCTGTCTGTAGGCATCTATTCCCCTTACTTCCTCCAGCTCATCCAGATAGAGTTCAATGTCTGAGAATTCCTTTATGTCACAAATGCGAACATAATCATCCTTAGAGGCTTGTGGCTTAGGCTTAGGCTTCTGAGTGAATTTGATTGAGGTTAGAGGAGGTGTTGATTTGATTTTCCTTTTCTGTTTCTTTGAGGGTGGAGAAGTGGTTAAGAATGTGGGCAATTTGATGGTGTCCCAATCAATTGGTTCCTCCTTAAGAGTGATTGTTTCACCATGGATGTTTATGAAGGGGTCGGGCACAATGGGTTCAGGAATAGAAGGTAGTGGTTTGGATTTTGATTGGGTTTCTTCAGTCTCATCTACCATATTTCTTTTTGTATTGACCTTCTTTCTGTTCCCTTTCTGCCATTCCTCTCTTTCCTTACCTCTTTCTCCCACATCATCACTAAACATGTCCCCCATACCTACATCTTCACTCTTGTCTTCAATTTCTTTCTTTTCTTCAGCTTGACTTGACTTTAGTTATCTTTCAAGCTTTGTTTGTGCTCTTTTGTCAGCCTTTAGCTTTTTGGCTTCTTCCTTCAACCTTCTGGCTTCTTCCCTCTTGGCTATTGAGAATTTGGGATGTCCTTGCATCACACAAATGCTCTTTCCCTCTCTAAAGATAATAGCCATTTTCATCCTTTTAACCACATACATGGTCTCTTTGTTCTTTATGATACTTCCACCCAGAACCTTGTCTTCATCAGGCTTTGGAAGAGGAAAATCCACTTCTTTCATCTGAGCAAGGCTTAGAGGATTCTTTGTAGAGTCCTTATTGGATCTGTTGTTGGGCTTGAGAACCATAGGTTTCATATTCTTGGCAGAAGTCTCTCCAACCTTATTCCTCCTTACTGGCTTGAGCTCCATAATAATTGATTCCACCTTTGTGCTATGCTTCACAGATTGTGATTTAGAAGCTGTAGAAGCAAAATTTTGTTGCACCTTTTCATCAATTTTCCTCCTTTGCTCTTTGACTTGCAATTCAGCTGCTGCTATCTGGATTAGATCAATTCCATCAAGCTTTCCTTTGATTTGAATAGGTGGAGAAGTGGTGATGGCAGGAATTAGCACTTTAGATATTTGAACTGTTGTTGATGGCTCTCCTTCCCTTTCCCTTTTATTCTCCCCCTTTTTGTTATCATCAAGGGTAGGGGTCAAGCCTTGTGCTTTTGCCAGCTGTATTAGTAGATTTGTCTGAGTTTGTTGATTCTGAAGAATGGTGACCATAGAGTCTTTAATAATCTGAACTCTGTTTTCCAACCTGGCCAGCCTCTTGTCAGCATCAGATTCTCAAACCTAAAAGTGATTGAACAGTAACCATGTCTTCTACAGTTGGAACTGTTTCTGTTATATGTGTAGAGACCATCAACGGATAGGGAGTATCCGTTGAAGTGGAAACTGATGGTATCAACGGATAACTGCTGTTAAGCTTATCCGTCGAAGAACAACCACTTGTCAACGGATGAGAGATATCCGTTGAAGAAGGAAAAGATGTAGATATTGAAAGTGACATAATTGTTGAATCTGTGTGAATTAATTTTAAGTGAGGTGATACAGATTCTTCAACTATATCTGAAAGAATTGGCTGATGATCCAACAAATCATCTAAAAGATGATGATCATCAGGATTTGAGTGGGGCTCATCCCTGAGTTTTAAGGAGGGAGAATCAGGAATTGATGTGAATATCATATCCACATCCAGAGAGGGTGATGGAGAGTTTGATGATTGATGTATTTCTATTATGAGAGAATGGGGCTGTGACTCCACATTTGCTGGAGTCACATCAAGCTGAATTTAAGAAGGCAAAGATACAGGTGGATGTATCTGTGCTGTGTGTGCCCCCTGTGTGGAAACTAGGGTTTTAGCCTTCTTCTTCCTTGAAAAGGCTTTGATTGGTGAGTGTGTGGTTTCAGTGTCCCTCCCTCTTTTGTTCTGTGTCCCTGGTTGGGGACTATTTTCAATAGCTGCATCCTTTTTGGGAGGATGCAACTAGGGATGTGTTTGACTCCTTTTGAACCACCACAGTCTTTTGAGAGACTGTGACTTGGCTGGCTGGGGTACCACTCACCTCTCCCACCTTATCCTGGGGGGTTTTTTGATGTTCACCCCTCCCCTCACCACTCACACCCTGTTCACTCCCTTCAGGGTTTATGGTAGTTGTTATAACTGTTGTCTTTTGGGAAACAACAGAGGTGGTTTTCTTTGACTTGTGTTTTGAAATTTTAGTTTTGGTGGCTTTGGTAGGAACCTGTTGAAACAAAGACACAGATTCCAATGCCACACTAGAAGGCAAAGAAACAATGGGGTTGGAAACAGTAGGAGTTATAGAAGTGTTTACCTCACTTACCTGTGGTGCATTCATTATTGGCAAATATACCAATGGCACCTGGCTGTTGAGGTTGATTCTCACAAGGTCTGCAAGGACCCTTTTCTCTTGAGCCCAGCATTTGAGTTTATTGCTCTCATTAGATATAACCAACCCTTCAGCAACATGGTTAGCCAATAACATAAAGAATCTAGCATAGTAGATGTTATGGGGTCTATTAGCTTTGTTACCTAACCTGGAACCTAATTCTAGCATGACATAGTTGCTAAAATTAAAGTACCTATCAGAAACTATCATATAGAGCATATTAACAAGAGATGAAGTTATGGCATCAAAATTGCTAATCTTCCCAGAGAAAACCTTAATAAAGGCATCTCCAAGAAAACTCCATTCTTTCCTAAGGCCCTTCCTTCTAATACTACCTAAACTAGCAGAATTAAAAGCATAGCCTATAGAATCTAACATAGTAGATATATCTTTATCAGTATGTGGTGTCATGGCATTATTCTCAGGCAACTTAAAGCAAGAGTGTATATCATCACAGTTAATGCAATAATCCTTACCTTTGAGAGAGAAGGCAATAGTCATATATGTGGAGTTGAACTCTGCAGTTGTCCAAATCTCCTCAATTACCTCACATTAAATGGTTGGGGCTTCCAGCATTGCATAGCTTAGTTTGCAGTTTTTGATGAAGTCCATCATCTTGTGATAATCAGAATGGGGTTCATTCTTTTCAACCAAGGCTACGAAATTGTTCTTTTCATAAACAAATCCAGACTGAGACATAATTTTGACTACTGGTGCCATTGTTGTGAGTAGAGGTTGCAGAGAAGAACTTGAGAGTTTGGGGAGAGAAAGAGAATAAAAATTGCAAGAAAGCGTAAAGTGAAAATAAGAATTCAATGGGCTTTTATACTTTCTTGAATTAAAACGTAAATAAAATGATTAAATGATACTTTTAAATAAATTACAGCCGTTTGGGAATAAAGAAAACTGTAGAAATTCTGAAAACTGTCTTTAATACAAATACATACAACAGTGTATATCTGTATCAATCGGTTAAGTAAAAGAATCAACGGCCGTGACTCACTTAAAGTAACTGATGTGACACTTCAACGGATAAGGTAAATAGTTATCCGTTGATGATCAACACTATTTTATTCGTTGAGGGATAAAATTACCAGAAATGTATTTATCTTTCAACGGATAATGAACATCCGTTGATAGAACAATTTTGGCTTTCAACGGATAGGGAATATCCATTGATAGAATAATTTTTACTTAAAGCCAACTTGTTCTTGCAGCGAATTCATTTCAGGCTTCAAGGTAGATTATAAAGAGGACATAAATTTATGAATAATTAAGCATACCTAGCTCACTTACTAATCTTGTGAATGTTGATTCATCAAGTGGCTTGGTAAATATGTCTGCAATCTGCTTTTCACTTGGAACAAAATGAAGTTCCACTGTACCTTTCATCACATGTTCCCTAATGAAGTGGTACTTGATATCAATGTGCTTGGTTCTTGAGTGCTGCACTGGATTTTCAGTAATGGCAATGGCACTTGTGTTGTTACAGAATATAGGAATTTTGTCAACAGTTAGTCCATAGTCAAATAGTTGATTCCTCATCCATAGTATCTGTGCACAGCAACTACCAGCAGCAATGTACTCAGCTTCAGCTGTTGATGTAGAAACAAAATTTTGCTTCTTGCTGAACCATGACACAAGCTTGTTCCCTAGAAATTGACAGGTGCATGTTGTGCTTTTCCGGTCTATTTTGCAGCCTGCATAATTTGCATCTGAGTAGCCGATTAGATCAAAACCAGACTCTCTAGGGTACCAAATTCCTAGATTCGGAGTCCCTTTGAGATATCTGAAGATTCTTTTAATAGCCACTAAGTGAGATTTTTTAGGGTTAGCTTGAAATCTAGCACAGAAACATGTAGAAAACATTATATCAGGTCTACTAGCAGTTAAATATAAAAGTGAGCCAACCATGCCTCTATAACTTGAAATGTCCACAGACTTTTCAGTCTTGTTTAATTCAAGCTTGGTGGCAGTGGTCATGGGAGTTTTTGCAGATGAACAGTCCATTAAGTCAAACTTCTTTAAAAGATCATAAATATATTTAGTTTGACTAATGAAAATTCCACCACTAACTTGTTTAACTTGTAAACCAAGAAAATAAGTTAGCTCTCCCATCATGCTCATTTCATATTTACTTTGCATTAACTTAGCAAACCTTTTACAAAGCTTATCATCTGTAGATCCAAATATAATATCATCTACATAAATTTGAACAAGTATTGTAGAGCCATTAATATTTCTAAAGAAAAGAGTTTTGTCAACAGTACCTCTTGTGAAGTGATTATCTAGAAGAAATTTTGACAAAGTCTCATACCAGGCTTTAGGTGCTTGTTTTAGTCCATAGAGTGCTTTCAACAGATAATACACATAGTCTGGAAAGTTTGGATCTTCAAATCCTGGAGGTTGGCTTACATAAACTTCTTCCTCCAATTCCCCATTTAGAAATGCACTCTTGACATCCATTTGATAGACTTTGAAATTGGCATGGGCTGCATAGGCTAGAAAGATTCTGATGGCTTCAAGTCTGGCAACTGGAGCAAATATTTCATCAAAATCTATTCCCTCTTGTTGAGAATAGCCTTTAGCAACCAATCTGGCTTTATTCCTTATGACAATGCCATTTTCATCCATCTTGTTTCTGAATACCCATTTTGTGTCAATAGAACTCTTGTTCTTTGGCCTGGGTACCAGCTTCCATACTTTGTTCCTCTCAAATTGGTTTAGCTCCTCTTGCATTGCTAAAATCCAATCTGGATCCAATAGAGCTTCTTCTACTCTCTTAGGTTCCTCCTGTGATAGAAAGCTACTATACAGACATTCATCTTGAGTAGCCCTTCTAGTTTGCACTTTAGATGTAGCATCACCAATGATCAGTTCAAAAGGGTGATTCTTGGTCCATTTCCTTTGAGGTGGTAGATTAGCTCTAGATGAGGTTGCCTCAGTATTGTCATGATGTGTGATAGAATGTTGATTGGTTGAAACTCCCCCTGAGTTGCTGATCCTTTGAAAGAAATTGGGAGCTCTATCAACTGATGAAGTGAATTAATTATCCGTTGACAGACTGTGATCAATGGATGCTTTATTATGAACTTCAACGGATGATGCACTTTGTCTTTCAACGGATGCTGCATTGCTTCTTTCAACGGAAGCTGAATTATGACTTTCAACGGATGCAACATTCTGTGCATTATCCAAAGACAGATTTTGAATTCTTCTTGAGATGCCTTCTTCATCATTCTCATCTTCACTATCATCACAATATATCTCAATATTGTCAAATTTGAGTCCTTCATGATGTCCCTCATCTGTTAGTCCATCAATCTTTTTATCATCAAACACAACATGCACAGATTCCATGACAATGTTGGTTCTTAGATTGTAGACCCTATATGATTTTCCAGCAGAATAACCAACAAATATTCCTTCATCAGCCTTTGCATCAAACTTCCCTTTGTGATCAGGTTGATTCCTTAAGATGTAGCATTTGCAACCAAAGACATGCAGAAAGTTTAAAGTTGGTTTTCTTCTCTTGAATAATTGATAGGGAGTCATGCCTTTTGCCTGATTGATTAGAGAAATATTCTGAGTGTAACATGCACAGTTAACAGCCTCAGCCCAAAAGTAAGTTGGGAGTTTTGACTCTTCAAGCATTGTCCTTGCAGCTTCAATTAGTGATCTGTTTCATTTTCCACCACACCATTTTGTTGTGGAGTCCTTGGAGCTGAGAACTCATGCATGATCCCATTTTCTTCACAGAACAACTTCATGGTTGAATTCTTGAACTCAGTTCCATTGTCACTCCTAATATTCCTTACTTTGAAATCAGGATGATTGTTGACTTGCTTCATATGATTGATAATGATTTCACTAGCTTCATCCTTTGATCCAAGAAAATAAACCCATGAAAACTTTGAGAAATCATCTACAATCACTAGGCAATATCTTTTCCTTGAAATTGACAATACATTGACTGGTCCAAAAAGATCCATGTGTAGCAGTTATAATGGTTCATCAATTGCAGATTCAAGCTTCTTGCTGAATGATACTTTCTTTTGCTTTCCTTTCTGACAAGCATCAAACAGTCCATCCCTTGTGAATTCTACTAGAGGCATTCCTCTAACTAAGTCCTTTTTGACTAGATCATTCATTGTCTTGAAATTCAAGTGGGATAGCTTCTTGTGCCATAGCCAACTTTCAACTGGACTTGCTTTGCTGAAAAGACAAGTAATAGATTCTGCATCTGTAGAGTTGAAGTCAGCTAAATACACATTCCCTTTTCTAACTCCAGTTAGAACCACTTTATTGTCCTTCTTACTTGTGACAATACAGGCTTCAGAGTTGAAGGAAACAGTATTCCCTCTATCACATAGTTGACTGATGCTCAATAAGTTGTGTTTGAGACCATCAACCAATGCAACTTCATCAATGATGACATTTTCTTTTGAAATCAAGTCATATCCCATAGTGAATCCTTTGATATCATCTCCAAAGGTTATGCTAGGGCCAGCTCTTTCCTTAAACTCTGTGAGCAGGGTGAAATCTCCTGTCATGTGTCTTGAACAGCCGCTGTCCAAGTACCATAGATTCCTTCTTTTTCCCTGCACACAACAAAATCAATCAAGTTGATTTTGGTACCCATGTTTCCTTGGGTTCAGCCTTGTTAGTCTTTTTCCTAGACTTCATTCCTCCTGCATCTTTTGACTTAGATAACTTTGGGTCAACCTTGGTCTCAGATGTAGTTGGTTGAAGTGTAGGGTTAGTCACAGAATCATTTAGCACATTTGATTGAATTTGATAAGGCATAGATTGTGCAAACATGTTATTCCACATAGGCATATTGTATGGCATTTGAGGCATACTAAATGCAGTAAAATAAGGATTATTAATATATGGCATGTTTGCAAAATGTGCATGGGGATTCTGATGAGACATAACAGGCATAACATGCAGAGGTGACATAGACATGTTAGGCATGGAGGGATTTGAAGGCATGAGAGCATTCTTAACAGATTTGCAGTTATCAGATAGATGATTAACACTTTTACAATGCACACATCTTTTTCTAGGAGCATACCTATCAGGTGTGTAATTGTTATGTTTATTAATCCATACCTTCCCATTTCTTTTAGATTTTCTTTTAGTTTCCTTTTTATCCTCAACCAACTTAAGCCTATTTTTCAGCTGATCTAAAGTCATGTGTCCTATATTCACCTTACTGGCATCTTTGGATGTGCTAGCTCCTTCTTTGACAAAGTTCTTGAAAGTAGAACCATCCTTCTTATTGAGATTTTTATTTTTGAAATTACTTGCCTGTTTTAATTTATGAGCCTTCAACGGATGCTCTTTTTCTTCCTTCAACGGATAACTTTCATCATCCATTGATTCCACATCCGTTGACAATCCATCAATTAATTCTAACTCTTTTTTGTTTTTCTTCCAGGCATCCTCACAGAATGATTCAATTCCCTGAACCTTGGCAATCTGAACACTAACATCCCTAGATGTTTTCCAGGCCTTGATTACCTCTTGCTCACTCTCTAACTGTTTAGAAAGAATTTCTACTTTCTTAACAGCTTCGTCTAGTTCACTCTCAACAGTCAAGCATTTAAGTTTAATCTTTTCAAGCTCAATTACCTGATCCTCTAACACAGCATTCCTATCACTTAAAAACACATTATTCTCTTTGAACCTAGTATTTTCTTTGGCTAGTGATTTAAGGGAAACACGCAAATGATATAATTTATTGGACATATCATTTATGGCTTCATTGCATTCTTTTTTAGAAAGCTGAGAGAGATCAGTAGTAATTATTTGGTTGCTTGATGAACTAGTTTCATTTTCATCAGAATTAGCCATCAGGGCTAGGTTGACATATTCCATATCATCATCTTCATTGACTCCATCTGCTGCCCAGTCATCTTGAGTGAGAAAAGCTCTTTCCTTTTGTTTGAGCAAATCAAAATACTTCTTTTTGTAATCAACTTGCTCAAATTTCTTCTTATCAGAGGTTGGCTTCCTATACTCACTTACAAAGTGTTCACTAATGCCACAGTTATAACATTTGAACTTGGATTTGTCCACCATGTTTTTTTTGGCTTAGTGAATTTTGTATTTTTCCTAAACTTCATCTTTGCAAACCTCCTGGATAGAAAAGCCAGATATTCATCAACATCATCAGAGTCATCCTGACTGGAATTGTCTTCATCCTCAGCTACTTGCTCTTTACCCTTGCTTGATTCAGATTTGCTTGTGCCAATTTTGAGACTTGGCATTGTCTTCTCCTCATTCCTGGCTTCAATCTTCTCACTGTCAGCTACAAGTGTAATTGTTCCTCCTTTTCTCTTTCCCTTTTCCAGCAGCTCATCCTGCTCCATTTCAAGTTCATAAGTCTTCAAAATTCCATATAATCTTTCAAGTGTGAAGTTCTTATAATCTTGAGAATTTCTTAGAGAGACAGTCATAGGCTTCCATTCCTTTGGTAGAGACCTCAGAAATTTTAAGTTGGAATCCTTGACTTGGTACACTCTACCATACAGCTTCAATCCATTTAACAATTTCTGAAATCTGTTGAAGGTATCATTTAATGATTCTCCTTCTTCAAAGTGAAAATATTCATACTGTTGAATAAGAAGCTGCATCTTGTTCTCTCTAACCTGCTCAGTACCTTCACAGATGATTTGTACAGTATCCCAAACTTCCTTTGCAGTTTGACTATTGATGACATTGTCAAACATATCTTGATCTAAGCCATTAAAAAAATGTTCATGGCTTTCTTGTCCTTGCGGATTTCCTCCATGTCTTCAATAGTCCATTCTGCTTTTGGCTTGGGAATGGACTGTCCAACAGCAACTGTTGCAGTAGCAGCTGTGGCCACTTTGTGAGGGATGTGAGGACCATTTTCAATACAGTTGATGTAGCTTTCATCTTGAGAAATAAGATGTAAATGCATCTTCACTTTCCAGTGATGATAGTTATCTTTTTCCAGGACTGGAATCTTTATTCCAATATCCTTCCTAGCAGGAGGATTCTTCTCTGCACTCATGATGTTAGTAGAATAGATCTTTAAACTCTTTCTATGTTAAGAGCTTGCTCTGACACCAATTGTTATTCACAGTGGACTAACAATGAGATTTACAGAAGGGGGGTTGAATGTAAATCTCAAAACTTTTTCAAGTTTTGAGCAGTTTCTAAGGCTAAGTGTTTTAGTGAGCAAATGTGTGTGAATTGCTTGAAGCTAATACAGACAGATATATATTCAAACACAAATGTAAAGAACACAAAGAACTTAAAAACTTTTCTGGTGGATTTGTTGTTCCACCAGAGATGTGTTATTTCAGAAAATCTGTGATTCAAAGAATTAAATCACAGCTGCTTCCTAGTACAAACTAGATGATTTTCTCTCTGGATTTTTCTAAACAGCTCTGGAAAATTCACACCTAATTACTAGCTGCTACTTGGTTTATATATCACCAAGTTTACAAGTGAAGACAAAACTGTAAAATACAATTAAAAAGGCTCTTCACATGTTTCTTCTTCATTTCTCTATCCAATGCAATTTGGGTTTAGCTGTTAATCTTTGAATACTCCCTTGTTTGCACCAGAATGGAAATGCTGTATTTTCTTGATTCCTCCTAGAGGCTGCCACATTCCAGTTTGTCTCTGTCAACCCATGTGCCTCTGTCAGCTTATAAATTATCACTATCAACTGTTATTGAACTAAACATCCGTTGAAGCTTTCATCCATTGATGCCTTATCCGTTGAGGCTTTATCCGTTGAAGCTTTATCCGTTGATGCATTAGCAGTTGAAGTCTTATCCGTTGAAGCACTTATCCGTTGAAGCTTTAGAGACATCAGTTGAAGCTTTGTTTCCTATCCGTTGAAGGTCTTCAATATCAGTTGATACTTCTTCACTTATATAAAATTACAAGGCATAAAATATTTACAGTTAGCCTTCCTATTTGCATATCCACTAGTAGTCAACATGACTGATAATTTCCTACAATATCTAAGAATTACAACTTGAATCCAGAGAATAAAATGTGCTACAATACTAAACTTATTGCTAAGTAAAGCTACTCCTTCAACGGATAGCCAAGATGGTCTTATCCGTTGAGGCTACAAACACTAGATTTCTACTTAAGTGTTTTGTTTAACTTATCATCAAACTAATACACATATTCCTAACAGTTTATTTTAGACATGGAATGTATGTCCGAATTGATTGTTGGAATATTGTATGTTAAGAAATTTGGTATTAATGTAGCTTTATGTTTCTGTTGGATGTTTTTGGTTGGATGTTGCATTGTTTGGTATTTTTATGGTTGTGTAAATGCAATTGGTTCATGTGGTTGTAAAACAGAACCAAGATGGCATGTAATTTACACCACAATAACATCACAATGGTAAATGTAAACCGATGTAAAAAATGTACAAAAGACATCACGTAAAATAATATTAAATGAAAAAGAACTAAAAAAACCGATGTGAAATAGTCATTTGACATCGGTTCTGAAAGAAACTCAATGTATTTTAAGTCAAATAACATCGGTTAGAGAAACTGGCTGATGTTAAACAAAAAGATTTAACATCGGTTTCGTGAAGAACACCCATGTCGTATACATCATTTCACATCAGGAGGCTAATTTAACCGATGTCTGATCAAACATTTCACATCGGACAACTAATCTTACCGATGTCTGATCTAGCATTTCACATCGGTTTGTTCGAAAGAATTTTAAGAAATGGCTTTTAGAGCTTGTAGGTTTCATGTTTTAATGGATAAATACCTCATAATATACTCATATTCACTTAAAAATACGGTAATATAAGCTGAAATTTGTTGCAAAGACGTCACATTTAATCTTAAAACCGATGTATAGCACTGTAATAGACATCGGCTGTTAACCGATGTCAAAGGCTGATGACATTTAACATCACACATGAAGACATCGGTTCAGATTTTTTTTAACATCGGTTCTGAACCGATGCCTTAATTTTTAATATAAAAATTAAGCGAGTTTTGAAGATCCGTGTTCTTTATTTTCTGCAAGCTTATATTCTGCATGAACACTTTTCTATACAAGATTTAATTTACTTTGTTCAACCATTAACTTTCAAGAAAAGCCTAAAATCAAAAAAACACATTCACTCCCCCCTCTGTGTGTGATTCATTATCTAACAAGATTAAAAAATCTCATTGAAATGACTAATTTACCCATGTACTTTAAATTTATATAAAAGAAGTTTTTGGGAGGAATTGAACCCGAGTCTTTACATCAACAAGAACATCACCTTACCACTACAACACACTGTTACTTAAGTTTTTCTATCATACACATAATATGTGAGTGTCGTAAATAGCGACAATTTATTTAACTTTAAACATGATTTCTAAAATATTTTTAAAGTTAATTTTGAACAATTGAATTTGAGATATAAAGTTAAGCATAGTACATAACGGATCATTCCCTTATTTATTAAACAATTTTTAATTTGAAATATATATATATATATATTATAATAAAAAATAAATTGTACATATAATTTGTTAGTCCCTTAACAATATAGCAAGAATTACAGAAGGGGGGTTGAATGGAATTCTTGAACCTTTTTCTTGAAATAAAAATGTTCAACTCGATTATGGATATATTTGTTTTGATTAGCACAATGCGGAATGTAAACTTGAATGAATCAAAACATACGTAATTAAAAACAAGAGTCTTTAAAAACTTTCTGGTGGATTTAAATAATTCCACCAGAGATATATTTAATATATCTAGAGGACTCTGTGTGCAGAAATGCCCACAGCTGCTTACAAAATAGAACTGCTAAGAACACAGGAAATGCTAAAGATAGTGCTTACAAAGATTTCTCCGTTGTTGTTTCTTAGCTATCTCAGTTATTTTTCTATTTGCTACTCTCTTGGTTTATATATTACCAAGATTACAAAGTCAAAAGAACTGAACAAATATAAAATCTAACAGTCTTGATCTTTGCTGCTTTTTCGTCCTTTATTACCCAGTTAATGGGCTTCCACAGTGTACTTGTATCCAACTCAACGGCTGTGTGTCAGCTTTCACTGTTCAACTGATGTTTGAATCTTGATAGGATCATCTGTCGACTTTCAGATCATCCGTCGATGACTTAATTGATCATCCGTCGACTGCTATGTTAAACATCCGTTGATAGTCATTTGATCATCCGTCGAAGCTTTGTTAAGCATCCGTTGGTAGCTATTTTGGTCATCCGTCGAAGCTTTGTTAATCATCCGTTGGTAGTTATTTTGGCACTTGACTTCATTTCACTTATACAGAATTACAAGACATTGTTTATGTATAGTTAATCAACCTATTCTGCATATCTAGTTAAAGTCAACATGACTTATATGCTACTCCAGATTCTATACAAAGGTGCATACAACACTGTGCTACAAACTTATTATTACATAAGCTACTCACTCGATGGATAATAAGTTAATCATCCGTCGGGACTATAATGAGTTATCCGTCGGGACTATAATTCTTATACGTCGAGTGCTACATTATTTTACTAAGTAAAATCTACTTAGATGTTTTGTTTAGGTAATCATCAAGTACACAACATATTCACAACAATCTCCCCCAATTTATGTCTACTGGAATTGTAGCCATAAATTAAGAGATACTTGATGATAACAAAACATCCTAAACTTATATCTTTAAAGATAAGTAGATAAAACTGAAAGTGCTTCAATTTAAACAAAAATGTACAAGGTTTGGCTCACAGTCAGTTCAAGATGCTCCTCTAGTCTGAGCAGATTTTTCTAGATTCTTGAAGGTCTGGATCTTCTTCCAAGCTTTCTGTTGTTTTCTTCAATTTGATTCTGGAGCTGTCTGTGGAATTCTAATTCATCAGATTCTGAGAGATCTAACATTTCTTACATTTCCAAGAGAGTCTCATTGCTAGAGATACTCAATTGGTCTTCTAATCTGAAGAATCTTCTCACACCCTTGTCATCCATGAATTCCATCAGTCAGTAGGGCCTTAGATGCACTCTTCTCCCTGTGTATGGGATGATAAGAGTTTTGGGTAGTGCATCTTTGGATTTAACACTCCTTAGCTCTTCAATCTTCTTCAATACTAATCTTCTTGCAGTTACATTGAACCCAAAGTTTTTCTTGAAGGATGAATAGACTTTGATCAACACAGTTTGGCTTTCTTGAAGTATCCTGTAAAGAGGCCACTGAATCTCCCTTCCCCCTTTGTACTTGAACACCAACCTTTCAGGTAGGTTTCTGTATACATCAATTGCCCTTACCTCATCCAGCTCCTCCAGATAAAGGTTTACATCTGAGAATTCTTTGATGTCACACAAGTACAAGTAGTCTCCCCTGTTGACCTTGGGTTGAGCTTTGACTACTGACTTGGATTTGAGAGGTGACAGCTTCACTTTCTTGACTGCCCTTGATTTTGTCCTTCTTGGCTTAGTAAGAATTGGCAAGTTGAAGTCAGGAATTGGTAATTTATCCCACTCTATTGGCTCATCCTTTGGCACAATAGGCTCTCCATGTATGTTCCTGTAGGGGTCCACCACCCTTATGTCTTCAAACACCACAGAGGGCTTTGATGCTTGAGTTTCAGCTTGAGTGGATTCCTTTGGAAATTGATCTTCCAATTCCTTGTCAACAACATCCAACTTTCTTTTTATTCTTTTAGCCAGTTCTTTCTTTCTTGGGGATTTCTTCTGTTTTTCAATCTTCTTCTCTGATTCAGTAGTTTGAGATGGTTGAGAGGGAATTTGTTGAGAAGAATTCACAGCCTGTAGCTTGGCCAAGATAGCAAACTGTTCTTTCTTTTGTTGAGACTTCTTTGCATCTAGAGTAGCTTGCCTCTTTTCCTGCTTCAATCTGGCTTTTTCTTCTTCCTTTGCATGAGCAAATTGTGGATGTCCAGCTACCACACAAATTTCCTTCCCATTTCTGAATATCTTTGCAATTCTCTTTCTTGAGGCTGAATCAGCTGGATCTTTGTAGAGGAGAATAGATCTTGACAGAAGCTTCTTTTCATCAGGCTTGGGTGTCTCATACACAGAATCCATAGGGTTCTTGAAAGATAACTTTGGATAGTTTGCCCTTGGTTTAAGAATTATCTCAGCCTTTGTAGTCTTGATGCAGGAAGATTGTCCTTTCTCCAGATAGTTCATGCTCATCTCATTCACATTGATTGGCTTGACATGAGAGTGATGGATGACTGACTGATCTGGTTCCTTGACTAATTGAAACTTTTTCTGTATTTCCTCATCAATCTTTTTCCAGTTGATCAGAGTCAACTCTCCTTTATCAGCATCTTTCAAATTTGTTGCTGCTGTATTTATAAGATCTATACCATCTGCAACTGGTGGCTTGGAGATAGTAATTGAAGGTACAATTACTTTGCTGATTTGAACTAGAAGTTTCTCCCCCTCAGTTGGTCCTTTCTCCCCCTTACTTGATTCTCTCTCCCCCTTTTTGTTATCATCAAGTGGAGGAGTTAGGCCTTGTGCTTTAGCCAGTTGCATAAGAAGATTTGTCTGAGTCTGTTTATTTTGAAGAAGTAGAGCCACTGAATTCTCAATAACCTGAACTCTGTTCTCCAGCTTGGCTATCTTCTTGTCAGAATCTGATTCTCTCCTTAATCTTAGTAATAGATCATGCATGGTACCATATGGCATTATTGAATTCAGCTTCTCAGAGTTATATGTCTTTAAGTCAACTATCTCCTTTTTCAATTCATCCACACTGAGATTCTGTCTTGAGTGTTGGATCTTCATTAAATATAAAGAGTCTAGGTGAGCTTGAAGAACAGCCTTGGTACCAGCATCTGAAGCTTCCTGAAGGGCCTGCTGAATAGCTATTACTTGTTTTACCAAAGACACCTCAAATTGCCCTGGTGAAAATTCCTTTGCCCATGCCCATTTAGGTAAACTGAAAGCAGAACTTGGGCCTTCAGCTCCCCCTAAGTTCATGCTTCCATCCAAAGAACCAGAGTCATCATCATCAGAATTTACTCCAAATTCTTCAGATGGCTCTCCAGCTTGAGAAGGCATTCTGTTCACAGCAGCTTTATCTCTTTGAAGAGATTCTGTGGTGTGCACTAGATTCAAAGTCTGCTCTGCCTCCACATTGCCCTGAGCAGCCAACAGTTGATAGGCTGAAACAGGGTGAGTAAAAGTGTCAGCATCCAAGGAAATGTTATCAATTACAGCTTTGTAATGTTGCTGAAATTGTCTTTCCTTTTCAGCATCATCCACAATCATTGACTCACTAGCAATGACTGGTTCCATCCTTATTTTTCCAGTACCTGCCTTTCTCTCATATTCTCTCTTTTGTTGCATCAGGGTCTCATCCTGGCTCCCCACCCTCACACCCTCACCTTCACCTACTAAGGTGGGACTCCTCTCACTCACTTTTGCCAATCCTGAATGAATGGATTGCTGAGATTCACTCTTTTCCTCTCCTATTGCCTGGGAGCAACCCAGCCTCTCACTCAATGCACTCTCCTCTCTCAGTCCTAAGAGTGATTGTATTACCACCAAATCTTCTGCACTTGAAATTATTGAAGTTTGAAGTTGTGCAGTGACACTCGACGGATAAGTGATATTCGTCGGGTGAGTGGTAAAGCTATCCGACGGATAACTGCTGTTAAGCTTATCCATCGGGATACAATCACTACTCGACGGATGAGCAATATCCATCGAGAGAGTAGAAATGAATGAGGTGGGAAGAGAAACTATTGTTGACTCTGTGTTGATTGAAGTTATTTGAGGCACAGATGTCATAATAGAATCAGAAAGAATTGGCAAGTGAGCCAACAAATCATCTAAAAGATGATGCTCACTTGCACTAGATTTTGGCTTCCCCAACAGAGTTAAAGAAAGGGAATTAGGAATTGAAGTGTTTATCATGTCCACTTCCAGTGAGTTAGTTGGTGAGTATTGTGTTTCTGTGGCTTCTATTATGAGAGATTTTGGCTGTGACTCCACATTTATTGGAGCCACATCAATCTGAATTTGAGAAGGTGCATGGACTGTGTCTTTAGCACCAGTTTGCACTAAGTGTGTGCCCTGTGCATCCCCAGTTGTTTTGGATTTCTTCTTTCTAGTGTAGGTTTGGTGTGAGCTTGTGTCCCTAACCCTCTTGGCCTGTGCTCTTGGATGAGAGCTTTGTTCAATAGCCTCATCCTTTTGGGAGGATGCAGCTAGAAGTGAGCTTTTGTCCTTTTTAAGCACTACAGTTTGTTGGGGAAGCTGCAGTGTGGCTAGGCTGGGATTCACTCAACTCTCCAACCTTATCCTTGGGGTTTCTTTGATGTTCACCCCTTCCCTCACCTATCTTACCCTCCTTCACACTCCCCTCTTTGGTTTTGGTAGATTTTTGAACTGGTACCTTTTGAGAGATACCAGAGGGGGTTTTCTTTGATTTGGATTTAGAAATTGCAGTTATTTTGGCAGCTTTGGTAGGCAACTGTTTGGTCATTGTCACAGTTGTCATAGCTATGCCTGAAGTCAAAGAAATAGAAGAGATTGGAATAGTTGAGGGTCTGGATGAACTTACCTCACTTACCTGAGGTGTCGGCATTACAGGAAAATAGAACATTGGCACATCCTTGTGATGGTTGGCTCTGTTCAAGTCTGCAATGATTCTTCTCTCTTGAACCCAACAAGCTAATTTGTTGTTTGGGTTCTCAAGTTCAATCTCTTGACAAAGATGGTTAGCCAAAAGCATAAAAAATCTAGCATAGTAAATATTCTTTCCTCTTTTGGATAAGTCACCTAGTTTAAAACCTAACTCATACACAACAAGGTCACTGAAATTGTAATATTTGTCTGTAACTAGCATGTATAGCATGTTAAGCATGGAAATGTTCACGGAATCAAAATTACTGATTTTTCCAGAAAAGACTTTAGTTACTACATCACACAAGTAACTCCATTCCTTCCTAAGACCTAGTCTTCTAATTTCACTTAGTTTTGTAGTAGGAAGTGCATAATGAATGGAATTGAGCATATTGACAATATCAGTGTCAGTGTGTGGTGCAGTTACATTATCGTCAGGAATCTTGAAACATGCTTTTATGACATCACTATTGATACAGAAATCATTACCTTTGATGGTTAGAGTGATGGTTTTGTCAGTAGAGTTATAGATTGTTGTTGTCCACATCTCCTCAACAACTTCACAATAAATTGTGGGTGATTCCAGCATGGCAAAACTTAACTTGCAGTTGTTCACAAAGTCCATCATCTTATGATAGTCTTCAGATTGCTGAATCCCCTTATTGACCAAGGCAGTGAGGTTGTTCTTCTCATAGATGAACCCAGTCTGTGACATGATCTTAACTACGGGTGTCATTATTAGAGAAGAAAAGCTTGAAGAGAAAGAGGATTTTTGCTTGAGAGAGAATGAAGTAACACAATTGAATTTGAGAATGATAAAAGAAAATGATTAGAATGAAATAAGCTTTTATACTTTACTCAAAATCAACTGATAAAAATAATAAAGAGAAGTAAATTACCCAATAGAAATTGTCTAAAATAGCCGTTTTAAAATAAACTGTAAAAATTCCATCCATTATCCGTCGTGTAATGCTTACAAACTGTAAGTATATTCGATGGATAATGTTCAGGGAATTAACGGTTAAGATTTAGACACTTCGACGGATGAGGATAAGTTGATATCCGTCGAGCTTTAAAATACTCCAGAAAAGTAATTGATTTTTATTTACAATTTGTATATCGACGGATGACTCAACTCGATGGATAATGGTCATCCGTCGAGATGCAAATTTTGACTTAGCCAAAATTTTCATCCAAGACTAAAAATCAGTTAAATTTCTGGCTACTTTTCAACTTGCAAAATAATTCAGATAAATTCAAGAGTAATTAAGCATACCTAACTCACTTACCAACCTAGAAAAGGTGGATTCATCCAGTGGCTTGGTAAAAATATCTGCAAGTTGCTTCTCACTTGGAACAAAATGTAACTCTACAGTACCATTCATTACATGTTCCCTTATGAAATGGTACTTGATGTCTATATGCTTTGTCCTTGAATGTTGCACTGGATTTTCAGTGATGGTAATTGCACTTGTGTTGTCACAGAAAATAGGAATCCTTTCAACTTGCAAACCATAGTCTAGCAATTCATTTTTCATCCATAAAATATGTGCACAACAACTGCCAGCAGCAATATATTCAGCTTTAGCTGTAGAAGTAGAAACTGAATTTTGCTTTTTACTGAACCAGGACACAAGCTTGTCTCCTAAAAATTGACAGGTTCCTGTTGTGCTTTTTCTATCAATTCTGCAACCTGCATAATCTGTATCTGAATAACCAGTTAGATCAAAGCCAGAATCTCTAGGATACCAAATGCCAAGGTTTGGTGTTCCTTTAAGATATCTGAAGATTCTCTTAATAGCTATTAAATGAGACTCTCTAGGATCAGCCTGAAATCTAGCACACAAACATATAGCAAATATTATATCTGGCCTACTAGCTGTTAAGTAGAGAAGTGAGCCAACCATGCCTCTATAACTTGAAATATCCACAGACTTTTCAGTAGTGTTTAGTTCAAGCTTAGTTGCAGTGGCCATGGGAGTTTTTGCAGATGTGCAATCCATTAGATCAAACTTCTTTAAAAGATCAAAAATATATTTAGTTTGACTAATGAATATTCCATCACTAACTTGCTTAACTTGTAAACCAAGAAAGTAAGTTAGTTCTCCCATCATACTCATTTCATACTTGCTTTGCAACAGTTTGGCAAACTTTTTACAAAGTTTCTAATCTGTAGAGCCAAAAATAATATCATCTACATAAATTTGAACAAGTATGCTAGAGCCATTCACATTTCTGAAAAATAAAGTTTTATCTACAGTACCTCTTGTGAAGTGATTTTCCAAAATGAACTTTGATAAAGTGTCATACCAGGCTCTAGGTGCTTGCTTCAGTCCATAAAGTGCTTTCAGTAGATAATAGACATACTCTGGGAAATTTGGATCTTCAAAGCCAGGAGGTTGACTTACATACACTTCTTCCTCCAAATCTCCATTCAGAAAGGCACTTTCGACATCCATTTGATAGACCTTGAAATTGGCATGGGCTGCATAGGCTAAGAAGATTCTGATGGCTTCAAGTCTTGCAACAGGAGCAAATGTTTCATCAAAATCTATTCATTCTTGCTGATAATAGCCTTTAGCAACCAATCTTGCTTTGTTTCTTACTACTATGCCATTTTCATCCATCTTATTTCTGAATACCCATTTGGTGTCTATTGGATTCTTTCCTGTAGGCTTGGGTACCAGCTTCCATACTTTATTCCTTTCAAATTGGTTTAGCTCCTCCTGCATAGCTAAAATTCAATTAGGATCTAACAAGGCTTTTTCTACCTTATTTGGTTCTTCCTTAGACAAGAAGCTACTGTATAGACATTCTTCTTGAGTTGCTCTCCTGGTTTGAACTCTGGAAGAAACATCCCCAATAATCAGTTCAAAGGGGTAATCTTTTGTCCATTTTCTTGGATGAGGTAGATTAGCCCTAGATGAAGAGACCTCAATGTTGTCTTGATGTGTGATTGAGTTTTAATTGCTAGAAACTCCCCCTGAGTTTGTGGATCTTTGATTTGAGATTGGGGTGCTTTCTATGGGTGATCTGCCTTGACTTCCTGCTCCTTTTGATAACCCGACGGATGGTAAATTTTGATTACCGACGGATGAGGCAGGTTGTCTTCCGACGGATGAAGCGTTATGTAACTAGATGGATGTTGAGTTTTATGCTTCATTTGTAGTAGATTTGTCTGCATTGTCCTTAGACACCGTTTCTTGATCACTCTCATCATCACTTTCATCACTGACCATCTCAACATTGTCGAATTTGAGGCTCTCATGGTAATCTCCATCTATTAGTCCTTCAATCCTTTTATCATCAAACACAACATGTATAGATTCAACACCAATGTTGGTTCTTAGATTGTAGACTCTATATGCTTTACCAACAGTATATCCAACAAAAATTCCTTCATCTGCTTTAGCATCAAACTTCCCATTTTGATCAGTTTGATTTCTCAGAATATAGCATTTACAGCCAAAGATATGAAAAAAGTTTAGAGTTGGCTTCTTGTTCTTGAACAATTGATAAGGTGACATGCATCTTGCTTGATTAATCAGAGAGATGTTCTGAGTGTAGCATGCAGTGTTTACAGCTTCAGCCCAGAAGTATGTTGGTAGTTTTGATTCTTCAAGCATTGTCCTTGCAGCTTCAATAAGAGATCTATTCTTTCTTTACACTACTCCATTCTGTTGTGGAGTCCTTGCTGCTGAAAATTCATGCAAGATTCCATTTTCCTCACAAAATGCTCTCATGACATAGTTCTTGAACTCAGTTCCATTATCACTCCTGATTCTTCTAACTTTGAAATCAGGATGATTGTTAACTTGCCTTATGTGATTGATGATGATTTCACTAGCCTCATCTTTGGACTTTAGGAAATATGTCCAAGAGAACTTTGAGAAATCATCTACAATTACTAGGCAAAATCTTTTCTTTGAGATTGACAATATATTGACTGGTCCAAACAAATTCATGTGAAGCAGTTGTAGAGGCTCTTCAATTGCTGAGTCAAGTTTCTTCCTGAATGATGCTTTAATCTGCTTCCCTTTTTGGCAGGCATCACACAGTCCATCCTTTGTAAACTCCACCATAGGAATGCTTCTAACTAGCTCTTTCTTTACCACCTCATTCATGGTCTTGAAGTTCAAATGGGATAGCTTCTTGTGTCATAGCCAACTTTCATCTTGACTTGCTTTACTAAGAAGACAAGTTACAGATTCTGCTTTAGTTGAGTTGAAGTCAGCTAGATACACATTTCCTCTTCTCACACCAGTGAGAACCACTTTGTTGTTTTGATTATTAATCACAACACAGGTTTCTTTGTTGAAGGTTACTGAGTTGCCTTTATCACAAAGCTGGCTGATACTCAACAGATTGTGTTTGAGACCATCCACTAAGGCAACCTCTTCAATGATGACATTGTCCTTTGAAATTAAGCCATATCCCACAGTATAACCTTTGCTGTCATCTCCCAAAGTGATACTTGGGCCAGCTCTCTCTTCAAACTCTGTGAGCAGGGTAGAATCACCAGTCATGTGTCTTGAACAACCACTATCCAAGTACCAAAGATTCCTTCTGTTTCCCTGATTGCTTAAGGAACTTGTCTCTGTTTCATCAGACTTGGCCATAAGGGCTAGATTGACATAGCTGACATCCTCATCTTCATCCAAACCATCAGCTGCCCAGTCATTCTCTTATGTAATAAAAGCCCTTTCCTTCTGTTTGAGTAGATCAAAGTATTTTTGCTTATAATCCACAGACTCAAATCTTTTCTTACTGGAATCTGACTTTCTACACTCATTTGCAAAATGCCCTGCCAAGCCACATTTGAAGCACTTGAATTTTGATTTATCCACCATGTTTCTATTTGGCTTGGCAGCTCCAAAGTTCTTCTTGAACTTGAGCTTGGCAAATCTTCTTGAAAGGAATGCTAGGTGCTCATCAATGTCCTCCATGTCATCTTGACTCAATGAATCTTCACTTTCTACAGCTAGCTCTTTACCCTTGCTTTCACAGGCCTTTGAAGTTGATTCCACAGCTTCCATCTTCACTTCCTTCTCCTCTTCCAGTTCAGCCACTAGTGCAATGGATCCTCCTTTCTTCTTTCCTCTCTCCATTCTTTCATCTTGCTCTATCTCAAGCTCATAGGTCTTCAGAATGCCATACAGTCTCTCCAAAGTAAACTCCTTATAATCTTGTGAGTTTCTCAATGAGACTGTCATTGGTTTCCATTCCTTTGGAAGAGATCTGAGAAATTTCAGATTGGAGTCTTTAGTCTGATAGACTCTTCCATGCAATTTAAGAGCATTTAGTAGCTTTTGGAATCTACTAAAAATGTCAGTGAGTGACTCACTTTCTTCATTGTGAAAATGCTTATATTGCTGAATCAGGAGCTGCATTTTATTTTCTCTTACTTGCTCAGTACCATCACAGATTATCTGTATTGTGTCCCAAACTTCCTTGGCAGTCTTGCAGTTGATGATGTTATCAAACATGTCTGCATCAACACCATTGAATAGAATGTTCATGGCCTTTTTATCTTTCCTGACTTGTTCAATATCAGGATCAGACCATTCATGCCTTGACTTTGGAACATATGGTTCATTTCCTGTTGCAGCTCTCATAGGAACATGAGGGCCTCTTTCTATGCAGTCCACATAGGCCTCATCTTGAGAAAGCATATGAAGATGCATCTTTACCTTCCAATGATGGTAATTATCTTTATCAAGAAAAAGAATCTTGACTCCAACATCTTTCTTGTTCATCTTGCTGAATTGTTTTGATCTTTAAACTCTTTGTAGATTAAGAGCTTGCTCTGATACCAATTGTTAGTCCCTTAACAATATAGCAAGAATTACAGAAGGGGGGTTGAATGGAATTCTTGAACCTTTTTCTTGAAATAAAAATGTTCAACTCGATTATGGATATATTTGTTTTGATTAGCACAATGCGGAATGTAAACTTGAATGAATCAAAACATAAGTAATTAAAAACAAGAGTCTTTAAAAACTTTCTGGTGGATTTAAATAATTCCACCAGAGATATATTTAATATATCTAGAGGACTCTGTGTGCAGAAATGCTCACAGCTGCTTACAAAATAGAACTGCTAAGAACACAGGAAATGCTAAAGATAGTGCTTACAAAGATTTCTCTGTTGTTGTTTCTTAGCTATCTCAATTATTTTTCTATTTGCTACTCTCTTGGTTTATATATTACCAAGATTACAAAGTCAAAAGAACTGAACAAATATAAAATCTAACAGTCTTGATCTTTGCTGCTTTTTCGTCCTCTATTACCCAGTTAATGGGCTTCCACAGTGTACTTGTATCCAACTCAACGGCTGTGTGTCAGCTTTCACTGTTCAACTGATGTTTGAATCTTGATAGGATCATCTGTCGACTTTCAGATCATCCGTCGATGACTTAATTGATCATCCGTCGACTGCTATGTTAAACATCCGTTGATAGTCATTTGATCATCCGTCGAAGCTTTGTTAAGCATCTGTTGGTAGCTATTTTGGTCATCCGTCGAAACTTTGTTAATCATCCGTTGGTAGCTATTTTGGCTCTTGACTTCATTTCACTTATACATAATTACAAGACATTGCTTATGTACAGTTAATCAACCTATTCTGCATATCTAGTTAAAGTCAACATGACTTATATGCTACTCCAGATTCTATACAAAGGTGCATACAACACTGTGCTACAAACTTATTATTACATAAGCTACTCACTCGATAGATAATAAGTTAATCATCCGTCGGGACTATAATGAGTTATCCGTCGGGACTATAATTCTTATCCGTCGAGTGCTACATTATTTCACTAAGTAAAATCTACTTAGATGTTTTGTTTAGGTAATCATCAAGTACACAACATATTCACAACATAATTAATTTTTTTATATGTTGAAAAGATATACACTTATATAAATAATATATATGTGTATTACATATTTAGATAAGTTATAATTAGCGTATTTCAATTTATTTCGAATTCAGAATTAGAACTTGACCCTTTTTTAAAAAATACTCGAAATTTGACTAAATAATCTGCCCGTAAATACCACGTCACTACCTAGGTTTAATTTAAATTACGAGTTCGACTAGAAAATCTTACCAACAAAGAAAAGTTCTGTGATATCTTATATTGGTAAAAATTAATATCTCTGAGGTCTTTATATAATCAAGTCAATTGATAATATGTATCAAAATTACTAGCTTCAAAATCAGAAATTTACCCATTTTCAAAAAATTCTCGAAATTGGCTACATGACCTAGCCGAAAATACATCATCGCTATATAGGTTTAATAAATTTAAATTACGAGCTCGACGAGAATATATTACCAATAAGTATAAATTTTATAATATCTTATATTAATAAAAATTAATATTTTTTAAGGTCTGTATACAATCAAGTCAATTGTTATTATATATCAAAATTACTAACTGACTGGTTTTACATTATTACATCTGGAACTTGACCTAATATTTAAATATATTCAAAATTTGACATGAGATGTCACAAACTCCGTTAAAACTACGAAGATATACTAAATCGATTTATTTATTAATGTTTCACTTTAAAAGAATTAGGTCTAAAATATTATTCAATGATAGTGAACCTATAAAGAGGTGCTCCTAAAGTCCTGTTTTTTCAATTCTCTTTAGAAATAATTAAACTACAACTATAAAGTAACATTAATAATTTTCATTAACATGTTATTTGAAAAATGGTAAGACATTTGATGCTTCTTCATAAAAAAAATAGTTTATTTATTGCATTATTTAATTAAAGATATATATGGGTTCTATGGAGTCCCATATTTCATTGGAGTCCCTAGAGTCCATATACGTTCTGCAAGTAAAATATAGCTTAAATTGTTGCAAAACGTATTATTTTTCGAATGATATTCTACATATATCACAATTTTATTGAAAATCTTGCAGATCGCATAGATTTTACAAGTAGAACGTTGCAAAATATATTATTCTACAAAACATGCTTAGTTTACAGAACATACATGTTCATGTTGCAGAACATACATATTGTACTTGTAAATATATGAGATTTGCATGATTTTATTGAAGTAATGATATGTATGAAACATGTTTTGCAAGATGATAGGGATAAATAAATTATGTTTGTATAATTAAATACTGCATTAATTGTACAAACTGTGGGCTGCCAGGCCCAATAAAAAGATATATGATACTCAGACCAGAAAGGTTAAGCCTGATGGACCAGATCAGGCCTGATGGAATAAAAAAGGCCCAAAAGCCCTGATTATTAATTAATTTCGTAATTAATTAATAAGGGACAAATCAGATATTGAAAAGAGTCCTGATAAGGATATAAATCCTTGGAGATTAGCCTCAAGGGGACCTAAAAGGATAAGGAATCAGTTTCCTACTATCTAGGACTCCAAAGTCCATTCCAATTATGAGACTTGCCCACCAAGTCTCCTATACCAAGTCCAATTCAAGGACTCCCAACATCTATATAAGGGGTCTCACCCCCACCAATTAGAACTACGTTTTTTGGCTTGATTCTCTAATTCACAGAGATACGTAGGCATCTCGTAAAGGCAGATTGAGTCACGAAACACGAGAGCAGCCATTAAAGGCCTTGAGCTCCCGAATCTTAGTATTAAATACAGCAAGTAATAACCTTGGTTTTTTATCTATAACATTTGGCGCCGTCTGTGGGAAACACAACAACAACCATGGCGAGAACACGAAGAACAATTGGAGCTCTAGAGGAAGGAACACCATTAGAGGCAACCCAGGTGATTTCATCAACCGTGGAGGTTCCTCCCCATTCAACTTATGCATCTACTCAGGGGGAAGCCCAGACAGGGGCAACTCATCCTCAGCCACAAGGGACAACTCCCCCGACTATTCAAGGTACGAATCCTCAAGTTCAACAAATACATATACCTGTGAATTCTCGACCCGTCGGGTATGAATATTCAACTATTGTTACTACTAACCCCCCTTATGGGATGCCCCTTCACCCTGAGGTTGGAGGAAGCGGATATGCTGGGCGAAGCGAAGCACGAGGGCGGTCGCCCCCCTATATACGAGGTTTGGATCCTATCCCTGAGGATCGGGAATTTTCTGGTCCATACACTGAGAGAGACTCCGAATCTTCGGATGATGAAGTGGCCCCGAGAAGGAGGCGTCCTGGAAAAGAGCCAATGGCCGATGGAAGGCAACGCCCCCAAAGCACCCCAGGGGCGAATCCCCAAGAAGTGCAGGAAAAGATCAGGGCTCATGAGGCTGAAATCCAAAGGCTGAGGCGTGATTTGGAGGCTCACCAAGCCACCAGACCCCACATACCTCCTAGGGGGAGAAATCCTTCTCCTATCATAGACCTGGATGGTCCGGTAAGAAGAAGGGCTGCTGTCCCAAGAACTGATCCAAGCAATCTCCTTCCCCTTGGAGATCCTGATGATCCAACTCCACCCTTCACAGAAGAGATAATGAATGCCCATATCTCAAGGAAATTCAAGATACCCACTATCAAAGCCTATGATGGCACGGGAGACCCCGCTAATCATGTTAGGACATTCTCTAATGCACTGCTGCTGCAACCCGTGAATGATGCTATAAAATGTCGGGCCTTCCCTCAAACCCTGTCGGGTATGGCTCAAAGATGGTACAGTCGCCTACCCCCAAATTCTATTGGATCATTCAGAGAATTAAGTCAGGCTTTTATTAAGCAATTCATCAGTGGAAGAGTCCATGAGAAAAGTTCAGCATCTCTTATGAGTCTTGTGCAGGGAGCTAAGGAATCCTTAAGAGATTACCTGAATCGTTTTACAAAGGAGGCTTTAAAAGTCCCAGACCTTGATGATAAGGTAGCCATGATAGCACTGCAACAAGGAACTAGGGATGAGTTTTTCGAGATGTCTTTGGCCAAACGACCCCCTGAGAGCATGTTGCAGCTCCAAGAGAGGGCAGGGAAGTATATCAAGGTTGAAGAAAGTATGAGGAAGACCGTAGTAAGTAATGAGCCCACTGGAGGCAAGAAACGAAAAACTGATTTGGAGTATATCGCTAAGGACAAATATCCTAGAACCGAACAAAACCCTGATTCAACCCCCAAGAAGGGAGGACCTGGGCAAAAGTTCACTGAATACGCTAAGTTGAATGCTCCCAGAAGTCAGATTTTGATGGAGATTGAGAAAGACAGAGATATTCGCTGGCCTAAGCCCTTGAAGGCTGATCCCGCCAAGCTAGATAAGGGCAAGTATTGCAGATTTCACAAAGATGTTGTCCATGACACCGATGAGTGTAGGCAATTGAAAGATGAAATTGAGTTTTTGATTCGAAAAGGAAGATTGAACAAGTATACTGGAGATGGAGGGGACAGAAATAATAATGGAAGGAAGAACTTTGAAGATCGTAGGAGGGACCAAGACGATCAGGGGCGAAACCCCCAGCCTAGAGGACCAGTTATAAACACCATTTATGGAGGGCCGAGACCTCGAGGGCCTGTGATAAACACGATCTTTGGAGGTCCAACTGCTGCTGGATTGTCCAAAAATTCCAGAAAGGCATATACTAGAGAGGTTATGCATATTGTTGGAGAAGCCCCGAAGAGGGCCAGGACAGAGGTAACATTGGCTTTTGATGATTCCGACCTGGAGGGTGTGAAGTTTCCCCATGACGACCCGCTGGTCATAACACCAATAATAGGAAATAGCCCGGTTAAGAGGGTCCTTGTGGATAATGGTGCTTCTGTGGATATCTTGCTCCACGACACCTTTCTAAGGATGGGGTATAACGACTCCCAGTTAACACCAACCGACATGCCGATATATGGATTTGCTGGAGTAGAATGTCATGTGGAAGGGATAATCAAGTTGCCAACCACCATAGGTACGGAGCCAAGGCAAGCGACGCAGATGCTGGATTTCGTAGTGGTAAAGGCTAGTTCAACTTATAATGCTATCATGGGGAGAACAGGGATACATGCCTTCAAGGCAGTCCCCTCTTCCTACCATTCAGTCATGAAGTTTCCCACCCGCAACGGGATTGGAGAAGAGAGAGGAGATCAAAAAATGGCTAGAAGCTGTTATGTGGCCTCTTTGAGGGCATATGGAGTCGGGGGGCAGGTTCTTCCTATTGAAGATATGGATGTTCGAGAAAATGATGAGAATAGAGGAAGGCCAGCAGAAGAATTGGTCTCGGTTCCTTTATACCCCGAGAATCCTGAGAGGACGACTTTCATTGGAGCCACATTAGAGGAGCCCCTTAAAGGGAAGTTAGTGAAATTTTTGCAAGAAAATAGTGATGTGTTTGCATGGTCAGCAGCTGATATGCCAGGCATAGACCCGGAGTTAATTACTCACAAGCTAAACGTAGATCCAAGCCGAAAGACAGTGAAACAAAAGAAAAGAAATTTTGCCCCGGAAAGACAAGAGGCTATAAAGCAGGAAGTGGAAAAGCTCTTAGAGGCTGGATTCATTGAGGAGATTCAATTTCCGGAGTGGTTAGCAAACCCTGTAATGGTGAAGAAGGCTAGTGGAAAGTGGAGGATGTGTATAGACTTCACCGATCTGAATGATGCATGCCCCAAAGACTGTTTTCCGCTGCCTAAAATTGATACTTTGATTGATGCTACCGCTGGACATGAGATGCTGAGTTTCATGGATGGGTTTAGCGGATACAACCAGATCAAAATGCATAAGGATGACATTCCAAAGGTATCATTTATCACTGACTTTGGTGTTTATTGTTATCTTGTTATGGCGTTTGGTCTCAAGAATGCAGGATCCACCTATCAAAGGTTGGTGAATAGAATTTTTAAGGATCTTATTGGTAAGACTATGGAAGTCTATGTTGATGACATGTTAGTCAAGAGTCTAGTAAAGACTGATCATATAGCCCATTTAAGGGAAGCTTTTGAGGTCCTGAGGTACCACAAGATGATGTTGAATCCGACGAAGTGTGCTTTCGGAGTAGGATCTGGAAAATTCTTGGGATTGATGGTCTCGAAGAGGGGAATTGAGGCAAATCCCGATAAAATAAAGGCGATCCTGGACATGGAACCCCCCAAAACTGTCAAGGATGTTCAGAAGCTCACAGGAAGGGTTGCTGCGTTAGGACGATTCATCTCCAAGTCAGGAGACAAGTGCTTGTCATTTTTCAAGTCACTGAAGAACATCAAAGACTTTGTATGGAATGAGGAAAATCAGAAGGCATTTGAAGAGTTAAAGAAGTATATGGGCCAGGCCCCGTTGTTGGCCAAGCCAGTTCTGAATGAAGTTTTATTTTTGTACTTGGCTGTTTCAGAGAGCGCCTTGAGCGCCGTGTTGGTTAAGGAGGAACTGAAAGTCCAGAAACCCGTATACTATGTCAGCAAAATTTTGCATGGTGCTGAGTTGAATTATTCAGCCATTGAGAAATTCGCTTTAGCCTTGGTAATGGCTTCAAGAAAGCTGCGTCCTTATTTTCAAGCTCACCAAATTGAAGTGCTAACAAATCAGCCACTGAGAAATATCATTCACAGTCCCAAGGCAAGTGGGAGACTGATTAAGTGGGCAATAGAGTTGGGAGAGTTCGATCTCAAGTATAAGCCACGTACGGCCATAAAAGCCCAGGCACTAGCTGACTTCCTGGTGGAATGTACCATACCCAACCAAGAAGTCGGGGGGCAGGAAGATACCATACCTCAAGACAAGGGAGTCGACAATGGGGACAAGGAGAAAGAATATTGGGTTCTCTATTTTGATGGAGCATCAAAAACAAATTCCAGTGGAGCAGGGTTGGTTTTGCAAAGCCCTGATGGATTCTTAATTGAGTATGCCATGAAGCTAGACTTCCCAACAACAAACAATGAGGCAGAGTATGAAGCCCTGATTGCTGGCCTTGGTCTAGCTGGGACACTTAGAGTCAAAAACTTAAAGGTCCGTGGAGACTCGAAGCTGATCATATCCCAGGTAAAGGGAGAATTTGAGGCAAGGGATGATACGATGGCTAAGTATGTTCGCCTAGTAAGGGCTGTGATGACCCAATTTAATGAATGCCATGTTGAACACATTCCAAGGGAAGAAAATGCTAAAGCAGATGCGCTATCAAAGTTTGCTTCATCTGAGATTGAAGAAAGTTCAGGAAGTGTGTACTTCCGTGTTTTGAAGACACGAAGCATAGATGTTAAGCTTGTGGCTCCCGTAGGCTTGGGGACGTCATGGATTGATCCCATCAAGGCTCACATTCAGACCGGTTGGTTGCCAAGCGATGCAATTGAGGCACGGAAGTTAACTGTTCGAGCACTAAGGTACTCTTTGATAGATGGGATTCTATATAAAAGATCTTTCGTGGTTCCTTACCTGAGGTGTCTCAGGCCCGATGAGGCACGCTTGGCTCTTGAAGAAGTGCATGAAGGTATTTGTGGACAACACCTGGGGGGCAGGGCCTTGGCTCATAAAATAACCCGTTTAGGCTTCTATTGGCCAGAAATGATGGCTGATGCCAAAGAATATGTGAAGAAGTGTGATCGTTGTCAGAAGCATGCACCAGTTGTTAGACAACCCCCCGAGATGCTGACCTCTATCAACTCGCCTATTCCCTTTGCCATGTGGGGGATGGATATTCTAGGGCCTTTTCATATGGCCACGGCACAAAGGAAATTTCTGATTGTAGCCATTGATTATTTCACCAAGTGGATCGAAGCCAAACCCTTGGCCAAAATCACAACTAAGCAGGTTGCACAATTCCTGTGGGAAAACATTATGTGCCGATATGGAATTCCCCGTATCCTCGTCACTGACAATGGAACACAATTCAACAATGAGGAATTCAAGAAGTATTGTGAAGAAAATGAAATTGAGTTACGATTCACCTCTGTGGCTCACCCGCAAGCCAATGGGCAAGCAGAGGTAGCAAATCGGATAATCCTGGATGGACTAAAAAAGAGGATCGAAAAGTCAAGAAATAATTGGGTGGATGAGATACTTCCAATATTATGGGCCTATAGGACTACCTGTAGAGTCACGACAGGAGCAACTCCTTTCATGTTGGCATATGGGGCAGAAGCAGTAGTTCCCGTGGAGATATCGCATTCCTCTCCAAGGATTCAGACTTTCAATGCTGTAGAAAATGAGGAAGGGCAGAGGTTAGCCCTGGATCTAATTGATGAAGTGCGAGATGAGGCACATGCAAAGATAGTAGAATATCAGAAAAAGGCTTCATTCTATTATAACCTAAGGGTTAAAGAGAGATTTTTTAAACAAGGAGATCTAGTCTTGAGAAAAATAGAGGCTTCTGGTGTTGGACAGAAAGGAAAGCTTGCCCCAAATTGGGAAGGGCCGTACAGAGTCAAGAGCGTTCAAGGTAGAGGAACCTACAAGCTGGAAACTATGGAAGGTTTTGAAGTCCCGAGGACCTGGCACGCACAAAACCTGAAGGTTTACTATGTGTAAGATAGGAGAAGTACGATTCTCACTTGTCATTGACAAGTAGGTTTAAAAGCACCTTGAAGCTTTGCTTGCATAGGATTTTATATTCCAGTAGAATTTACATTGTCTAGTTATTGTTGATTAGGGTCGAACCCATGCTATGTAAGGTTTTGGAAACCCAGACTTCATATTAAAGAGTTTGAAATTATTTCTATCTAAGGATGTTTAAGGTTCAAATGCATATTAAGATTGTAAAGATAAAACAGAAAAAGGCAAGAAAAGCAACGTATAAAACATAACCCCGAAGGGTAACAAGTTCTGATACAAATAAAGTTCAAAAAGAAGATATACAAAAAGCTAGGCCTTGGAAGGATGAGATTCCTCAGAACCACTATCCGAAGTCTCTTCGGAAGTTTCAGTCGTTTCTTCGGACGTCTCGGTCGTCCCCTCCGAAGTCCCTGTAGAAGTTCCCTCGGCAGAAGATGATGGCTGTTGAGGTGCTTCTTTGGGAGATTCTTCCACCCTGGCCTTCTTAGCAACAGGCTCGAATTCCTCCTCGGGGGAATCTTCCTCCTCTCCATCCTTGATCATACCAGCAAGCTTTTCAGTAACACCTCCAAGCTCTGGAACCCGCACTGGGCAAGGAAAGGGCAACTGCTCAAGGACCTCGGGAAACTCATCCTGGATGGCCTCCACAGCAGCGTCCCAGCCTTCCTTATAGCTAACAGGATGGAGAAGGGCGTCATGCTCCACCATCAAGTCTTTGAATTCTTGAGTGTCCATCCAGCCATCAAAGGCTTTTTCCTTCTGCGCCTTCAAGATGACATTTTCAGCCCGGGCCGTCTCCAGGTCAGAAGTGGAAGAGGCCAATTGAGCTTCAAGGGCCTCAATTTTTTGATTGGCCTCCTCCAACTTCTTGTTGGCATCTTCCAGGCCAACCTTCCAAGCCTTGGCTTGGTGAATAGCCCCTTGAAAATGGGCGTTAGCCTGCAGGAGAAAACAGCAAAGGTTTAGAAAAGAAAGAAAAGAGAATTGTAAAAAGCATAAGTAAAGTACATACCGTCGCCAGAGCTTGGGCTCCAAACAGCTCATTCCCCTCCAAGTCCTGTTGAAGGACAAAATCTTGATAATCCACCGGGGAAATGGAATGCTTAGACCATTCCTTGGACAGGGCGGTGCTGCCCACAATTGAGTCCTTGCCCCGGATCCCCCAAGCAGGTTGAAAGTAGGCACCTGGCCTCTGCTTGGAGCGCAGAACTTGGCTGGGGCCTTCCTCATCTGGCTCCGTCGCCTGAAGAAGGAACTCCGGGAAGCGGTCACCCAGTCGAGGGTCCTTAAAGATCTTCCCGGCCCTCTTCATCCTGGTTGTCTCCAGGTCCTTCGGCTTGGTAGCCTCCTCAATCTTCTCAGCCACTGCAACAAACAAAGTCAGTTGAAAATCAATGAAATAAAAGTGCAGGAAATAAAGGAGATAAGAAAGGGAACTTACTTTTCTTATTAACGGGCGAAAGGCCGCGTTCTACCAGGACGGTCTCCCGGATAAGGTCCCAACAATGGGAAGTGCCGTTGTCTTGCGTAAGGAGGTTGAAACCTCTAGCTTCCTCCTCAGACAAAGTTATGTCATTCGGGCTCCCGTCTACGGCCAGCCCAAAGGATGATCGAAACAGGGAGCCCCAATCTCCACCTTCCCAAATAACAAACAAAAAATCTTTCTTCCACCCCAAGTTGTTGTCAGGGATGGACTTCCCATTTACGATATGGGGGATAGTGGGGCGCTGGTTGATAGAAACCCAACCCGGACTTTTATCAGGGCTGTTTTTAAACTGAAAAATCTTCCTGAAAACAGTAACAGATGTGGGGACGTTGTGCTTGGCGCATTGCGACAGATAACACAGAATCAACCTCCAGGAATTAGGGGGAAGTTGGCAAGGGCTGATGCCCACATCAGCCAATAGCAAAGGAATGAATGGATGAAAAGGGAGTCTAATACCTGCCCTCAGAGTATCCCTATAGACGCATAGCGCGTCCTTCTTCCACTGACAGGCCCTGTCGGCCGGACCCGCAAGAACCAGCTTAAAAGGCTCCTTGATTTTGAAGCAGCTGCTCAACTTTTCCAGCTCCTTGGGATCCCGTAAAGCACTGATATGATCGTGCGCGTCCAGATGCGCATCAGACGGATACTCGTCCCCTCGAGTGTTGATCATGTCGATTAAGGAAGTATACCTCGATCGAATAGGAAAATCGTTGGACTTTCTAGCCACGTTCATCTTGACCAAACGAGTCATTCTTTTGTCAGCCATCTAAAAAAAAAAAAAAAAGTATGAGGCACGTAAATAGGCTATCTTAAAATGACACACAATGGAAAAATAATGAAAAGCAAAGGGAGGAATCTTACCTGAAGAAGCGCTCCTAAAAAAGGCTTTGAGCTCCGACTTGCTGTTATTCCTCTGAGAATCTTAGCAGGAAGATAAAGAAGAAAACTAAGAAATGAGAAAGTGAGGAGTAATAGCCTTTCCTCATTCCTTTATATAAGAGGAAAAGGAAGTTGAAGGGACGAAAAGCCCATTGAGGACAAAAGCCCATAAAAAAAGGCCCAGAAAAAAGAATATTCCAGAATATTCCAAGGAATTCTAGAGCATTCTTAACAGGGTGTATTAAGCCCAGATCAATAAAAGAGGCCCAATAAGATTTGAAAAGGCCCAATAAAAGAGGCCCAATAAGATTTGAAAAGGCCCAATAAAAGAGGCCCAATAAGATTTGGAAAAGCCCAATAATAGAGACTCAGAAAAATTTAATATGGCCCAACAAAAAAGGCTAGGCCCAAATCCAATTAGGATTTGGAAAATACAATACCCTAAATTAAAGCTAAATAAAGAAGGCTAGTGGAAGACCAGGAACCAGGTCGAAATCCAGGTCGTGAATCCTGCCCGAAATCTTTCGAGCAGACACCCGAAAATAGCGGGTAAAAAAGACCAGAATCCAAGTCGAAATCCAGGTCGTGAATCCTGCCCGAAATCTTTCGAGCAGACACCCGAAAATAGCGGGTAAAAAAGACCAGAATCCAGGTCGAATTCCAGGTCGTGAATCCTGCCCGAAATCTTTCGAACAGACACCCGAAAAAAGCTGGAATAAAGGAACTGAATTGAGGTCGAAGTTTCGATCAGGAATGAGGTCGAATAAAACCAAGCATCTTTCAAAAAATAGGGATTAAAAACCCAGGTCAAAGTTCGACTAAGATCCTGGTCGAATTCCAGGTCGTGGATCCTAGTCGAAATCCTTCGACCAGGAAGCAAGAAAACCAAAGAATTTTCGAACAGGATTCAGGTCGAAATATCGACTAGAATCCTAGTCGAAATCCTAGTCGATAGGCCTAATAAAAAAAAAAAAAAGGGGTTGAATTTTCGACCTCGATCCAGGTCGAATTTTCGACTAGGATCCTGGTCGAATTCCAGGTCCTAGATCCAGGTCGAAATTTCGACTAGGATCCTGGTCGAATTCCAGGTCGTGGATCCTAGTCGAATTCCTTCGACCAGGATGACAAGGCTGGCCCCATTTTTCGACTAGGATCCTGGTCGAAATTTCGACCTGGATCCTGGTCGAAAAAAGGGCTGGAAATTTGAAAATCCCAAAAAATTCCAGAAAATAAGGAAAAATTCCAGAAAATTAGGGAAAATTCCAGAAAATAAGGAAAAATCCCAGAAAATTCCAGAAAATTAGGGAAAATTCCAGAAAATAAGGAAAAATCCCAGAAAATTCCAGAAAATTAGGGAAAAATCCCAGAAAATTAGGGAAAATCCCAGAAAATTAGGAAAAAATTCCGGAAATAAGGGAAAAATTCCTGGAAATTAAGATAATTCCTGAATAAAAGGAAAAATTCGTTGTAAATGTGTAGGTCGCTCCACACTTTACGGAAAAACGAAACCCTGTAAGGGAACAAATAGACTTAACTTCTGCGAAACCTAATCAATGTTTCCCAAAAGTTGGGGGGCAAATGATAGGGATAAATAAATTATGTTTGTATAATTAAATACTGCATTAATTGTACAAACTGTGGGCTGCCAGGCCCAATAAAAAGATATATGATACTCAGACCAGAAAGGTTAAGCCTGATGGACCAGATCAGGCCTGATGGAATAAAAAAGGCCCAAAAGCCCTGATTATTAATTAATTTCGTAATTAATTAATAAGGGACAAATCAGATATTGAAAAGAGTCCTGATAAGGATATAAATCCTTGGAGATTAGCCTCAAGGGGACCTAAAAGGATAAGGAATCAGTTTCCTACTATCTAGGACTCCAAAGTCCATTCCAATTATGAGACTTGCCCACCAAGTCTCCTATACCAAGTCCAATTCAAGGACTCCCAACATCTATATAAGGGGTCTCACCCCCACCAATTAGAACTACGTTTTTTGGCTTGATTCTCTAATTCACAGAGATACGTAGGCATCTCGTAAAGGCAGATTGAGTCACGAAACACGAGAGCAGCCATTAAAGGCCTTGAGCTCCCGAATCTTAGTATTAAATACAGCAATTAATAACCTTAGTTTTTTATCTATAACACAAGATAACACGTTTTAGAACATATTTTATTTACAGGACATTGATGGACTCCGATGACTCCAATTAAAAGGTGTACTTCATAGAACTTTACTATATATATATATTCAAATATTTGTGAGACAAATCCTAAATTTTATATTATTCAATTTGATATGGTTATTATAAATAATCATATACATAAAATCCCTATTTTTTGTGGAGTTTTGTATCCAATCTAATGGTTCAGGTTTTATGTTTCTAATAATTTAAAAAACTAAAATAATAAACTACACAATATAAACGCGTGTATACATATGTTATTCAAACTGATCATGTTCTATAAAATTATATGTTCTGCAATGTTGAACTTGTCAAATGTATGAGATTTGCGAGATATTTATTAAAATAGTGATATTTATAGAACATGATTCACATTATAATACGTTTTACAAAAAAAATTATACTATTGTACTTGCAAAATATATATGGACTCCCGTACTCAACTAAAAACAAGGACTCAATAGAACTTAACTCATATATATATAAGAATTTGAAAAATTATAGAATTCAATATTTTGAAAAAAATATATATTTAAATTAGCAATAATAAATTTATAAAAAAATATTTAGTGTTGGAAAATATTGTACAATTGTTTTGAATTATTTGAAAAAAGGTTAAAACTATAATGTGTTGTACTATTTGATTTAATTCATGTTATGTTATCTAAATAAAATTTTAATATTAATCGATATTTTGAAAGGATTAACAAGTTCAAGTAATATTTTAAAAAATTAATAAAATTGAAAATATTTAATTTTAGAACAATAATATACAATTTTATCAAGTTACTATAAAAAGAAATATTATAATCATATATGAAAGAAACTTCAGAATGATTTGAATGATGATATTAATACAAATTTATTTTCAGATTCTTGAAAAAAAGACTTCTGAATATCAGTAGTTAATCTTTACGATATATGAATTATTTTTATGTCACGTCCATAGTGCTACTATGACTACGATATATGAATAATTATAATTTATTTATCAAATAATTATAATTTTTGAATAATCATAAATACATGTTATTTGAGTAATATACTGAATAACAATTAAATATGTACATGACCAAGATATCTAGAATATAAATGAACGAGACCAACATAATTTACTCGAAAATATAATAAATAATAATTTACATATATACACACACATGTGACTTTATCTTTACCAATATTAAAATATTTAATTTTAATAGTGTATTTCAGAGTTATTAAATATATATACTAGAAGAAAATAACAAAGGTCTTTTATGTTCTGAAAATAAGAATGATCAATTAAATTTAAGTTTTTTTCAATGTGTTAAAAACTAAATAGATTATGTCAATTTTAATTTATGAATTGACAATTATCTAACATCCTATAAAATTAACTTTGTATAACGGAGATGATTAAAAGCTAAGTACACGGCCCAGATCAACTTTAGTTAGTGAATTAAGACATTATCAATGATATTAAATCAACATAAACGTTGAATTAGAAAAATAACATTTTTCTAAAAAAATAAACTTATATTAATTGTAGTGTAAATTATACTTTGTTGAATATTACGATTGCAAGTCTTGAGTACTTTAATTATGCATTACTAATCCTTTTAAATTAAGCAAGGTAATTATAAATGAGTAATGACTTTAGTAATAAAATATCTAATTACTCTGGGTTTATTTGACCAAAACTCAAAAAATTTACTCTACTCTACAATATATATATATGTTAATTTTTAATTTTTTTATGAACACATTGATAATATTTGATTGATTAACTTCAATATTTTCCTTTTACATTGTTTGTATTTATTTAGTAAATATAAATTACACGACACAAACAAGAAAATATGTATTATGATTAATGAGATATATTAAAAACATTATGAACATTATTTATGTTTTAAATGAAAATTATGCACATTGATAGATATTCAACTTGTATTTGATATATTTTAGATATTATATAATCTTTATAAATAGGAAAATATCAAGAATTTTAGTAATATAATTATATGATTTAAAAAAATCTAGAAAATGAGGGGAGTTAAAACATTATTAGTGTGTGTAGTAGTAGGAGCTAAGTAAAAAAAGAAAAGAAAAAAAGATTGGGGGCAAGCGGCGGATATGATCACCCCCAACCAACCCAAACCGGCTTTCAAGTAGAAGTGCCTACTAGTGTAGCAACTACTCCTTACATTTAGATACATATATACATACATACTAGTACACAGTATACTACACACCCAATAGCCAATAGTCCCATACCATATTCATTCATCCCCTCCTCCTAACCAACCCAGTAAGTGCCCCCGGCCTTATACAATTATCATACACACACATATATTTTTATCATTATCATTGTCTCTTTCATCATCCCTACTAATTTGTTTCACTTAATTCGATTATATGCTCACTCGCTCTTCCCTCTCTTCTTCCTTACATCCTTTTTTTTAGGTTTATACTTGACACAACACACACTACTCTTCCCCCCACTTCTCTATTTTCTCGTCTATGCTCTTCATTTCTTTTGTTTCTTCATATTGTTAATTGGATTATTATTGTCTTAATTAAAAATATGCTTTTCTCATGTTCCCAGATCTGCTTTCCTTTTGTCTTTTTTTTTTGTTATCTTCATTAATTGTTTTATTTCATCTTAAGTTTCATTCCCCTTTATGGCTATGATTTTTTTATTATGTGTAATTGTTTTCGTATCAACATTTCTACATCCTCAGTTATTTATTTTATTTATTTATTTCCAATTTTATAAATATTTTTGTTTCCTACTGAAACTATATGTCATCACATTCATAATTAACTTGTATCTTTTAAGTAATGCTTTTATCCTTTTTCCCTCTTTTCTTTTTGTTAAGTAGTAATGCCTTATCTTTGATCACACATTGCTTCTTCTGTATATTCTCTATGTGTTTATCTTAAGTCTTGGTCTTTGAACAATAATTAATGTTATTGTGTTTTTTCTTTTAGGTTTTTACAGTTTGATAGAAGCTGTGCTTGTCCCACAACACCTTCATGGGTTCACGGTTTCCGTCTCACCAGCTGAGCAATGGCCTTTATGTCTCTGGCCGCCCTGAACAGCCCAAAGAAAGAACCCCTACAATGACCTCGACGGCTATGCCTTATACGGGCGGTGACATCAAGAAATCCGGAGAGCTGGGAAAGATGTTTGATTTACCTGTGGATGGCTCCAAGGTCAGGAAATCTGGACCGATATCCGCTGCTCCTTCGAGAACTGGATCTTTTGCGGGCAGCGCTTCACATTCAGGACCAATGATGCCTAATGCAGCATCTAGGGCTAGCTACTCCACTTCCGGTCCTGTGTCATCTGCTGGGATATCTGGTTCAGTTTCTGTAAAGAAATCGAACTCCGGGCCGTTGAGTAAACACGGGGAACCTTTAAAGAAGTCGTCTGGCCCCCAATCTGGTGGAGTAACACCAGCTACCCGTCAAAACTCAGGTCCTTTACCACCAATTCTTCCTGCCACGGGACTTATTACATCTGGTCCCATTACGTCCGGTCCATTAAATTCATCCGGTGCACCAAGGAAATTTTCTGGTCCTTTAGATTCCAAGAGTTCGATGAAACTGCATGGCTCAACTACTATTAACCAAGCTGTGACAACTTTAAGCCAGGACGAAGACCATTCATTTAAGTGCAGTTTCCCAAAGCCAATTCTATGGGCGATGATTCTGCTCTTTGTAATGGGATTCATTGCTGGCGGTTTTATCCTTGGGGCTGTCCATAATGCTGTTCTTCTCATTGTTATATTGGTTCTTTTGGGAATTGTTGCCACAATATTTGCCTGGAATACTTGCTGTGGAAGAAGATCGATCATTGACTTCATCGACCGCTACCCAGATGCTGAGCTTAGAGAAGCAAAAGATGGGCAGTATGTGAAAGTCTCCGGGGTATGTTTCCTTTTCAATAACAAATTACATTATCAAATAATTTTAATGTGTGCACAACCATGTTCTGGACTTGCAAATAAAAAGACTAGAACATCGTTCCTTATTAGATCAGTTGTTGTGAATTAGTAAATATTATGAATTTGTTAGATGCAATTGCACATGAAATTAATGACCAAATATGTGTTAGCTCTTGTGAGGGAATTGGAAGGTGTTGTTGAGCATTGTGCGTATTAATTTCTCTGAAAAATATGGACCAATGAATGTTACTAAATGCATATTGACAGTATAAATTTAGAAGCTTCAAGTTGACCTTTAAGAACCTTATAATTGGTAATTTTGGGATGACCAAACAGTTGAACCTTGTTTAAGTAGATTTGTGGCTGCTGTGTGGATTAGTACCTTTCCCTATCAATCCGGTGTCTATAATTATTTTATGATATGGAAAATACTTACGAAAGAATTTTTTTGTTGGTTAATGCGAAATAAAGTGCTGAGTATTTGGCAATTTTTAGGTAGAGCTGGTCTGTTCTCTTTGCCGACGTGTGTTTCCTAAATCATATTGATGTTAGTACCTGTATTTGTTTTTTACTTTTTTCCTTTTTTTCTACTTTGAGTTTTATAAGTAATTCTTAGATTGCTGCCGGCCACAAAATACAAGCTAACAAAAAGTTCATGTTTCCTTGCTAACAATCAATGAATCAGGATATATCATTCCAAGCTCCAATGCATTAATTAAAACAGTTAAAATAAACAAGTTCCTTACAGCATTACGGCCCGATGAACTTGCATTATCGACTTATCGTAGTAGTATACCAATCTTTTACCAATGTTATATGACAATAAAGTTGGGGAGTAAATTACAGTTTAATTGGCGTGAACTAAGATTTTTGCTGCTTGATGGCTGATATTCAACTAAGCATTTTGGTTACTGAAAAATATATTTTAAAACACTTTAAGGGCTCTGGTCAAAAATCTTCAACGTCGTCAGTTAAAGGAATGGTTTTATTGTCTGTTCATATTTACAACATCTATACTGTATCTATATAAATGTGTATATTCCTAACCTAATCCATTGAAAACAAACCTTAAATTTAAATCAAAACTTTGTGGTGTATCCATATCCTACATTAATATTAATACAAAATTATCATTTAGTAATATACAAAAGGTTTCTTTCTCCTCTCTATTTCAAAATCAAAGAAATTATTTCTCGAGTCAAGTTCTCAACTAGGGGTGTTATTAAATGTCTTAATTAGTAGCTTTGAGGTTTAATTGAAATTGAGTATGATTGGTTTTGATTTTTGAGACATAGATGATGTGATAATTTCCTGGGGTTTCGATGGAACCCATGAATTGTGTATGTATCTTGTATTATTGTTTATTGGGTGAAATGGAGGATGTGATGGAAAGAAATTTAAATGATTGGTTGTGTGTTGGAAGCCAAATGTTTAGATTTTCAGGTAGGTCATGATGATTTTGGGTGTTTTATAAGTTACCTGACATGTGTATGTACATGTGAGATCTTGTGTTTATATGAATGGATTTGTAAAGTAGATGGAATTGACTGATTTTTAGTTGGGGAAATGGGATGCCGCCACTAATGAGTTTTCCTGCGGGTTGTGGGCCTGTGGCATCTGTGAAGGAAGATAATGTATAAATATAGACAGATACACAAACATCTTGCGGGCTATAAATATGTAGACACAGAAATACCACTCCCATAATTGACGGAATTGGAGGTTTTTGACGGAAGTCCATATAATGCTGAATAATATTTTGTTTGGTCATTAAATTGTTAAGTTATATGTAACGGCTATCAACCTGCAAAAAAAAATATAGTATATGCCACTATATATTTTGGTCATGAATTTATTTATTGTTTACTTTAATTGAACCGGTTATCTTAAACCCTAATGTCACATTAAAATTGGGTTATGGCTCTTAGCTACTTCCGTGTATGAATGGTGCATGTATATGCATACCGAATACGACACTGCAGTATTCGTCTTATACGTTAATTTCACTGCATAAGCAGGGAGACCTCACTCCAAAGTCGGGAACTAGCAGACAGGGTACATACTTACATATCCATACCTCTATCGGAATTATTTATTTCTTATCCTCATTTGTCAAAAGCTGCTATTAAATATGAATCATGTCAATAGCTAGCTATAAGGATAAAGTCGAAGAAGACAGACTGCCACTCTTTATAATATAATAAGCAAAAGATTGAAATGGAACCTTAATAACAAAACACAAACATTGTAGAGTTATGATATCTATTCACTGTTATTCCAGGTGTGATGAGTTACAAAGTAGCCCCAGTTCTATACCATTGCATAATTGGGTGATAAAAAAAACTCATAGAGCTTACTTGTCTCAGAATGAGAAAAGAGGCAATTAAAGTGTAATAGAACTGGAATAGAATGACTTGGCTTGGTCCTCCCCGGAGACTGGCACTTAAAAGGAGAAAAAGTGTAAAGGGGTCATTACTACATACAGTAACTTTTGTGGATGAATTCCTGTTCGGTCTGAACTTAAATGATTGCATTTTAAAGTATTTTACATATCTTAGGATGTGATCTCGAATATATATATATATATATATATATATATATATATATATATATATATATATATAGAACTGGAATAGGATGACTTGACTTGGTCCTCCCTAGAGACTGGTACTTAAAAAGAGAAAAAGGTAAAATGGGTCGTTACTACATATACAGTAGCTTGTAGGTCGTTACTACATACAGTAGCTTGTATGAATGAATTCCCATTCTGTCTGAACATAATTGATTGCATCTTTAAATAATTTACATTTCTTTGGATGTGATTTCGAATATCTATATATATATACTATATAGAAAGCGGATGTGGTTCTTCCATCCTTTTGGTCTGTATGCACGTCATATTAATTGTACAATCTATGAGATGAATTGCATCTTTATTTACAACCAGGTAGCCAAGTATCTCTTGCAGTTGAATACATCCGTGAATAGTTATAGCTACAAAATGTGCATGAGAAAAAAGTTACTGCACCGTATTACGCCAATCAGATGTTGTCAACAGAATGTTACAGTATTTTATTTCCTCAAGTTCTTGTGATACCATTCTTCTATGCGATGATTGGAATTACTTCAGCTTTTGATTGTGGTGCATTTTTCTGTGAAGGTGGTGACCTGTGGTAATGTTCCCCTTGAATCATCGTTTCAGAGAGTTCCAAGATGTGTCTACACATCATCATGTTTGTACGAGTATCGTGGGTGGGACTCAAAAGCTGCCAACCCAACTCATCGTCGATTTACGTGGGGACTACGATCATCCGAAGTGAGTAGCCGATATGTGAAAGCAACTATATTAACATGTTCATCATCCAATTCTTTCTAATTCACGAACTTGTTATATATATACTTGAAGAAGTAGATGGTTGCCGAAGCTTTTCTGTCCTACTATTTTGATTTGCGATGAATGGAAATAGAAATCTCCAACTATTCAAATTGTGGTGCTTCACAATTGTTGAACACCTCAATAATGTCCAATAATAATCAGAAGTTCTAATTTTTTTTTTGTTTGATATGCTTAGATTTCTTAATATTGATATGTGATGTGTGTTATTTGACAGAGGCACGTAGTTGACTTCTACATTTCTGACTTCCAGTCTGGTTTAAGAGCATTGGTTAAGACTGGGTTTGGTGCAAAAGTTACTCCATATGTGGAGGGGTCTGTTGTTGTTGATGTCACTGCTTTAGACAAAGACATGTCTCCTGATTTTATCAGATGGATGAGAGAAAGGAATCTTTCAAGTGATGACCGTGTAATGCGATTGGAAGAAGGGTATGTTTTTTCATTTTTCCATTATATACTATAGTGTTACACTCTAATCCTTTTTTTACTGGCTTGTTTTTGCATTACTGAGGTTCTAAGGCAAGATTGTAGTATGTTGTATACAGAAAAGATTTTGAATTATTGTTTTGTTATCATAGATTGTGTATCTATGAAATACTAAGTGTTATTGGATAGCGTATTTTAGTCATTACATCCTAATTAATGTGTATTTTTAATTCCAGTTGTGGCTAGTCTCCCCCGCCCTGGCCTCTACTCTATATATAGATAGACATAGTTTATATTTGATTTTGAGAAATATAGTCGGAGTAATGGGAATATACATCCTTAGTTACTTGAGTTTTGGATTTTGCAGGTATATCAAAGAGGGAAGCACAGTGAGTGTGATGGGAGTTGTTCAGCGGAATGAGAACGTGCTAATGATTGTTCCTCCACCAGAGCCGTTGACAACAGGATGCCAATGGGGCAGATGTATTCTTCCAGCTAGCCTGGAGGGCATTGTTTTGAGATGCGAGGACGCATCAAAGGTTGATGTTATACCAGTATAGGCATAATTTGTTTGGTAAAGAGTGTTTGTGGGTATGTTCCTGGGAAGTAGTTTGTTGCTGTAGCACCAAAGATGGTGAGTTTAGGGTGGTGAAATTTTTTAGTTTGTTTGTTAATAGGTTTTGGGTTTTGTTTATTAGTTGATGATTGTAAAGGTTTGAAATCAGGTGGTGGGTTGATCATGTAGTTGGAAATATTATGAGGAAGAACACACAACTAGTACTTGGTACTTGCAAAGACATGAATGCTTGTTGCAATGACATGAATGTGTGTTTCTTTAGTAGCCTGCGGAATTTCCACAGCACAATTTTTATTTCCAGAGTTATTTGTAGCATATTGTACGAGGATATGCCACAAATTATAAAATGCAGGAGAATATGTTGCTGGGGAAATTTAAAAAAGTGCTCTGGAAATACTATTTTTCATATATATTTTTTTCCTATGACTGGAGCACGCCAAATATTGAAAAGAGGTCTTTATTTAAGTGCCAAATATTCAAAACAAATCTAAGATTCTAAGAACACAGATCATAGCTATTCCAAAAATTATTGTTATATGTTAATACAGAACGTATTAATTTTTCCTGAGGTTGATCGATCTGCAGAACGTTCAAGGATACAAAAATAAACAGTGCACCGACGCAGAGAGCATGGGGGGGGGGGGGGGACACAGAGGATATAATAATAATTATTATTATTTATTTATTACCTGCAAACACAATCAACTCGTCCTAAAACAAACACCCACTCACTGTAATGTTTACATTTGATCTCTTAGATCTCTCTCATTCATACACACACAAAACAAACTCATACTAAACTAAACATCAATGGTGAGGTCGACCAAGCATCGATCCACAATTTTATATCTCTTATTCGTGTGCTTGGGCCTCTTTGCTACCTTTTTACTTGCAGATCTTCTCTGGGCTTCTTCTACTTCTTACATATCCACTTCTTCTCCTCATCTCAACCCTAATCTTCATAACAATAATGCTTCTCTAAAGGTATGTATCAAGTTCTTTATTACAACAATTCACTTGTATATATTTCATTACCACATACTCTTACCTACTTGTTGTTGTGTATGTTTATGATAGGTTAGTGGGGATGGGGTTTTCGAAAACCCCAAAAAGGATAGACTGTTGTCTGCTACTTATGCTGACTTGCCTGCCCCTCTACTTTATTGGGAGAAGATGGCTACTTCTCCTGTCCCCCGTCTCGATGGAGCCGCGATACAGATTAATCATCTTCTTTTCGTGTTTGCTGGTTATGGCACCATTGATCTTGTATATTCTCGGACTCATGTTTTCGTCTTTCATAGTGTTTTCCTACTCAATGTTGTGTTTTATTATTTTGTATTATGATTTAGGTGCATTCTCATGTCGATATTTACAACTTTACTGACAACACATGGGGTGGAAGGTTTGATATGCCCAAAGAAATGGCACATTCGCATCTTGGCATGGTAACGGATGGAAGATACATTTACGTTGTCACCGGACAATATGGTCCGCAATGTAGAGGGCCTACGGCACGCAATTTTGTGCTGGATACTCAGACGAAGCAATGGCAGGATTTGCCTTCTTTACCGGTTCCTAGGTAAGTGTAGTAAAGAGGGCTAACCTGACTTCAATTTAGCTTTCTGTGCATTAGTGTATTTAATTAAATTGTTTCATGACTGTGCTGTATCTTCTGTTGTAATTTGGAGTGTTGCCTCACTATTGTGGATTTTCTAATCATGCATAACAGCATAACCTATTGGAGGTGTGATAGGGGAGGCAGGGATTAATTAGGGTTTACGGGGGGTTTCACAGAAAACTCTCGCAAGAGAACAACTCAATATCAAAATCCAATCATAATAATCTGATGAATTACAATAAAGAAGTCCTATATATAATAAACTACTTTCCTAAACAAACTCAAATCCTAATTAGCTAATATCCTATATTAAAAGATAATAAATACTATATAACTAATTGGGCTTCCAAAGCCTATTATATTGTTGCCAAATACTCTCTTTGGGCTTATTAACCCAATGTCCTACATCAACTCTCCTCCGCTGAAAAGAACTCGACTCCGTCGAGTTAATAAAATCACAAGAAGAACGATAGAGCACCAAAGAACCTTGCATAAGTGGTACATGAGAACGATCACCCGTAAGAGTATATCGACGACCACCCTTAACAATCGTATAAGTGTTAGCACGTGCGATATGATGAGCATCTCGATCAACAAGCCATGGACGTCCTAAAATGACATCACAAAGCTTCAACGGAAGAACGTCACACATCACTGTATCATTAAATCTCCCAATTGAAAATGTCACCAAACACCTTTCCCGAACGCGCAACTTTGTATCATCGATCCATGTTATATCATAAGGTTCAGGATGCAATTCCACCTTTAAACCCAACCTACAAATTGCCTCCTTAGATATAACATTAGTACAACTTCCAGTATCAATGATAAGAGAACACAACTTACGAGCACATGTAACTCTAGTTTGAAAGATTTGTTGGCGTCGTAGGCGGAGATTACTCGCACCCTCTTGAATAACTCCAAGATTTGCTACCTTCTCTAAATGATCTTCGGCCTCTAAATCTTCTTTAGTCATCTCAACATATAAATCATCATAATTTTCTTTTTCCATCATATTGACTCTTTTCGAAGTGTTCATTTTAGGAGAAGGGCACTCGAAAGTTTTATGCCCAATTCCTTGACAATTAAAGCATCTACTAGTGTTACTACCTTGTGATGAGACTGGAGCGCGGTTAACTTTGCTATTAACTGTTTGTTGGCCTTGAATGGAATCTGGAATAACATATTCATTCCTCGACGGGCTAGAGAATGAACTCCTCCCGATGCTCCTTCTCTTCAAATCATCCTCAACAGAGTGTGCAATCTGAATAGCATCCTTCAAAAGAAAGCATCTACTACCAGCTACTTTACCTGAAATATCATGATTTAAGCCTCGACGATACAAAGAAATTAGAACATCTTCATCCCAAGGAAATTTAGATTGTGCTGCCAAACTATAGAATTGCCGAGTGTAATCTGCTACGGTCTTACTTCCTTGCACAAGCTCAGTGAACTGAAGTGAAGCATGTTGTTTATAATCTGCAGGCTTAAACTGACGAACCAAAGCAGCTCTCATGTCTTCCCATCTTGCCACATGATGATACCCAGATCTTTGATGTTGCTCCCACCAAATACGAGCAATTCCTCTCAATTTTGCAGCAATGAAAACAACCTTCTTATCCTCGGCAAGATTGTACCATTGAAAAAAATTATCAACACTATGTAGCCAATCTAGGAATACATCTGGTTCTTGATCCCCACGAAACTCAGCAACTTCAAGTTTCACTGTATTAATTTTCTGTTCAGGAACATTAGGTTTAGGTTGAGGCTGTACACCAAGGCGGTCACTGATTAGTTTGAGCGTCGCTTGTACATCTTGCACTTGCAAACTCAGACCTGCAACTGTTTCCTCGAGATTCTGTAATCTCGTATTGTTTTCCTCGATATGCGCATCAAGACGGTTGTTTACTTCTCCAGCGTTAACCATTCTGTAACCGTAAACTTAAGTGCTGACTAGCAGTTTTCAGAAAGTTCAGAACTTTTATGAAATTCTGAAAAAGTCCAGGGGCTGTTCTGGAGTAGAGGCTGTTCTGGAGTCCTCTCGAAGATTGCGGACAATTTTGTAATATTCTAGAAGGGCAGAAATGGTTCTAGAATTGGATTTAATACACGCTAATATACGTGTATGTATATGTATTTATATACGATCCTTTGACAGATTTTCTCTGGCTTTCTTCTCGTCTGCTTGCTTCACAATAGGATGGATGGTGTTGGTTTACTGCTCTGTGTATGCTGGAAGGTGTTTGATTAAAATTCTAAAAGAGACAGGTATATATATGGGCTGGAATATACGTATTTTCTGGTGTGGCTAGGGTTTGCAGATGGATGAAGGTTGGTTTCAGGTTTATGGGTTTGATTAGGCGACGGAAGAGGGATAAATTGGCTCTGATACCACTTTGATAGGGGAGGCAGGGATTAATTAGGGTGTAGGGGGGGGTTTCACAGAAAACTCTCGCAAGAGAACAACTCAATGTCAAAATCCAATCATAATAATCTGATGAATTACAATAAAGAAGTCCTATATATAATAAACTACTTTCCTAAACAAACTCAAATCCTAATTAGCTAATATCCTATATTAAAAGATAATAAATACTATATAACTAATTGGGCCTCCAAAGCCTATTATATTGTTGCCAAATACTCTCTTTGGGCTTATTAACCCATTGTCCTACATCAAGGTGTTTATATACTTGAAAAGTTCAACACAAATGACAATGAAGGGCACTGCTGCAGTGTTATATCATTTCAATAAAGTTGCACAGTCGACATATGAATATCTGTTTACATCCAAAAGAGTTCCTTTTTTTTAAGTTAGTCATGTATATTGATTTAGAAAGTGAAAGTAGTACCTATATTTCTAATTTATTAAAAATGAAAAAGTAACTTTGAAGTGGTTTACACTTGTAGATGTAACACTATGATAAGTGTGCTAGCTAAACTGGTCTTTGAAGTCTTGTTATTACCCTAAGATTATCTTGACTGATCCTGGAAACTTCAGTGCCAATTTTCCTGCTGTTGAGTGTCATGATCTATGTGTCAATTATCGTGGCAGATCTAGCTTTGAAAAGTATCATGTGAATGAGTTTAATAAATGTGTGTGTGTGTGAGAGAGAGAGAGTTTGTCTGTCTTTGAGTACGGTCAATGAGCTTGATCATGCTACACATGGTGATGTCAGATATGCACCAGCTACTCAACTTTGGAGAGGTAGACTTCATGTGATGGGTGGAAGCAAAGAAAATAGACATACCCCAGGATTAGAGCATTGGAGCCTGGCAGTGAAGGATGGAAAAGCTTTAGAGAAGGAATGGCGCACTGAAATTCCAATTCCTCGCGGTGGCCCCCATAGGTATATTTCTGGTTTCTAGTGATGCTTTATGAGTATTTGGAGAAAATCTCTATCTAACAGTTTCACTATGATTTAATAATTTATGTTGGCTCAGCTTTTGCCACTTACTAGTTACAAAGATATTAAAGGATATAAAGTGATGGTAAATTACATTTGTCCCTATTCTACAAAGTGAAAAAGTTTTTTTAATGCCTTTGGTGGGTTTGGAACATCATGTAGGTGAATAAGTAATGAAATTATGAACAATAATACAGGTAAAAGAGAGGAAGAAACGACATGGAAAGAGGTGATAACAGAATGTAGTGTGGAAACATGATAAAATTTATGAAGATAGAAAGTGGTGAAATAGAGCATAAAGGACCTGAATAGAGGCCAGACTGAGTAATATGAGAAATTAATAATTTTAAATGATGAGATTTATGAGGTACACAGTAATTGAAAGGAATGATCAGTCATTTCATGTGTAAATTGTAAGGAAGAAAGTGTAGTCAATCTGTGGTATCTAATGAATATAGGAGCAAGTAGCCAAGAACTATCATAAAATAGTTTAATTTCCTTGACCAAACTATTCAATCCCCACCAACAAATGCAAAGAGTTATTTTTACTAAAATATGGCCTTTCTGTGTCGAATCTCTCCATCTTCTGTTGTATCTTTTACCTTTCGAATTGATGCGAATAATCTGAACGTTTCAAAGTCTGCATTTAGGACACCATTGGGATGAAATATGATTTTTTAACGCAAGGCTGTGCTACTGAATGAACACCTAAAGGCTGAATATATAATTTTTTTGTAGGGCTTGCGTTGTTGCAAATGACCGGTTATATGTCCTTGGTGGTCAAGAGGGTGATTTCATGGCAAAGCCTGGTTCTCCAATCTTCAAATGCTCCAGAAGGAATGAGGTATCTCATGAATATTATTTTGGTGATTGAAAAAATGCTGTTTACTTATGAAGAAAATTTCAATGGTAAATCATCGACTAATCCAAAGACACTTTTTACAACATTAAACCCTGCTGGTGGTGTTTATTGTGCCAGTATTTTAAAAGGTCAGCAAGTCAATCTAATAATTGTGGTCTTCCTTGTTTTTTTATTGAAGTTTTTTCTTTTCCAAATAACCGGTTTTAGGATTGGGTATCACCCGAGTTACTCATAGTGTCAAATTCTTTATATATGTTACTTGATAAGTCCGTCTTGTTTTATTTTAGGTCCTATGGAAGTGTGACTTCTCGAGTACAAGTTGTGTAGCCAATATTATTTAGACCGAGTGCTGTGATAGTCTGGTTCCAGTGAGAATTCTTGTAAATGGGATGAATAAAAATGATATTTTTACATTGTATTGCTGACTGATTAGAGGAATTAGTGAACATATTATTTGTATCTTATAGGTTGTGTTTGGTGATGTATACATGCTTGACGACGAGTTGAAGTGGAAAGTTTTGCCTCCAATGCCAAAGCCTGATTCTCACATAGAGTTTGCTTGGCATATTGTAAACAACTCGATTGTCATCGTTGGAGGCACAACAGATAAGCATCCAGAAACGAAGAAAATGACACTGGTTGGAGAAGTTTTCCAGTTCCGGTTAGATGATCTGGTATGATTTCTTGACATCTACTTCTTCTTCTTCATGATGTCATTATCTTTTTCCGCAACTTCCAATAAAAGGGAGAGAAAATCTATATGTCGATGGAGTTGCAAAATTTTGCATGAAAACGCTTAAAAATATCTTTTTTCTGGTAGCTTTTGGTAGACTTCTCAATTTCAAATTGGTGATCTACACCCACAACCTACCGAAAATTTCCATTTGAGTATTAAGCTGCTCTCAAATTACACCAAATACATTGTCAAATTCTGAAAATTAAGGTCGTGCGTCTTATTAGGTTATGTCTTTAATAACTACTGGGTTTTTAGCTTCGACATATGAACAATTAGTTTGTTAGGGTTGTGATTGTTCTTAGTAAGTTTATACTTAATATAATCTGCTGCTTTTTAATCGACTCAGAAATGGTCAGTGGTTGGAAAACTTCCGTTCCGGGTTAAAACCACTCTGGTTGGATTTTGGAATGGGTGGTTGTACTTCACATCAGGACAAAGAGACAAAGGGCCAGATGATCCATCACCCAAGAAGGTAATCGGGGAAGTGTGGAGAACTAAACTGAGTTTGTGATACTTATTAACTAAAGTATTCTCCCTAATTAACCAATTGCACATTGCAGCTTGTAACTAAAATTAATTTTATTAACTAGGCCATTTTTTAGATCATGTTAACATTATTATTCTTTTTACTCACTAATATAAGGTGAGTTATGAAAGAGGTTAGGGGAAGTATGAAATCAAGGTATTTGTATCATGTTGTAAGTTTTTTGTAATATTTAAACATGTACGTATGTATTTATGTACGGAAGATTTGAGGAAAAAAGGGAATCATTTATAGTTACAGAAAGCTGAGCCCCAACGAGGCAATAATGATATTTTTGTTGATGACATGACTGCACTTGCTAGGTCTTTTTTGTACTACATGGGATAAACCGATAGGTGTTCATATATTATGCATTGTGGTCGTTTGTTTTTGTTTATATTTATTTTTAGTAATTTTGATTTTCTGAAATTAAGAAAAATTAAAGGGAATGCTTAATCTGTAACTGTAACGCTTGCTGATTTCTTATGCAAGCAAATACATAACTTCGAAAATATTTCTTTTCTTTGGAATGGGGGTTGGGTTGGTATTGAGTGTACAGTTAAACTTCTTTATCTTTAAAGTAATAGGGTCGGATCAAGAAAAAATATTATTTTAGAGGATTTATTATTTAACCGGGATTAAAAATATATTGTGTCAATTATGTTGGGATCGAAAAAAAATATATTATTTTATCGATTATTACTTCATCGGATTAAGGTTTAAGATTTAACTGTATCACTTATGCAAGGAAGAATCTGTTGGATGGATGTTTGAGATGGGACGGATGTTTGAGATGGGACGGAGACGAAAGGTCATGGAAAATTTTGTTATAATTTAAACTCAAATTATTATTTATGGTTTTAAAAATAAAGTAGTCGATTCTCCTACTTTCTCTTTTAATTTCTATCATAAAAATAATAATAATAAAAATCTTCCCTCTTTTTTATTATTTCCCCTCTATCATTTCTTTTTCCATATATTTTACTAATATTTTTTTCATTTAATTGTTTATACATTCTATTCCCACCGGGGGAGTTTGATTTTGTATCCATTTTTAGAAAATATTTTTTTGTTGGACGAGAATGATACCTAGAACAGACAAGATCACTAAGCTATCGTATTGTTCAAGTTTCGATATCAACCAACTAAAATTACCATAAATTATTTGAGAAAGGATAATAAACCCCAAATATTTTTCAAAATTGTTCCCGAACATCCATGTGTCTAGTTAGGTAATTTTTTATAAAATAATGATTTTTTCGTGCATTAATATGTGTCCTGAAATAAATAATTGTTGCGGAAAGATTTTTGGAAAAAAATTGGGATGAATAAAAAATTGGTTTGGGGGGGGGGTGTAAATTGTGTAAAATAAAATGAGTGAGTAGGGCAGACAAGAGAGAGAAGTAGAACAACAGTAGTTGTAGTAGAAGTAGGTCAAATCTAGCAAGTGTGTGTAACACAAACTCTAATAATGGCGGAGCAGAATAATAATCAGAACGACGACGACTCCACACTACATAACCAATCTTCTTCATCAACAACATGGGCAAATGGAATGTTTATGCTAGCTGAAGACCAGTTGTTACTAATCTTGTTGTTATTACCTATTCAATCTATCTTATACTTAGGAATTACTTGTAAGAGATTCACCTCTATCTTTTCTCAATCGGATACTCTCTGGGAATCACTCTGCATTCGAGACTGGAACTTTCAAGATTTGGGCGTAGCAGCAGCAGCAGCTGATGATGATGGTGGTGTTAGTTGTAGTAAGTTCAAGAAGATGTACAGGCGCCTACATCAGCTCCAATCCGTGTCGTGTCGTGTACTTTCGCTTCCCGATCCTGATGTTTATCCGGGGCCTAGAGCTTCTCACTCTCTTAATTTTCTCTCTGGATCTCTCCTTTTCTTGTTTGGTGGCGGTTCTGATGGAGGTTTGCTCTCTTTTTGTACTTGCTTGCTTCTTCTTTTTTTTACTACTGTTTAATTCTGTGTTTACTGTTTGATAACCTAAGCTGATATATATTTGTTACTACTATCATCATCACTGCCCGTTTTAAAGATGTCTGAAATGATTTTGTTGAATTCACAAGTCCTATGTCTGTTTGGATCCCTCATTGGAGATGTCGTACTTTGCCCCGTTCAATTCGTTTATAGTTGCTTTTAAGTTTTAATCCTACACTTCACGGGAAGAGATTTTTGCTTTTTCAAATTTCTTTGCATCTTATCATGGTATAAATTGTGTTAGAATTAGCATAAATAAAAGAAGAGGGGGCAATTACATAAAAGAGGGGCATTTTATTGTATTGTTTGTATAAGGGAGTAAGCAGGAGGAAACATGTCACGCCCAATCTCACACAAGCACAAAAATAAAATACCATGTTATGAAGAGGACCTGAATAAAGCGGAAGCATATTTCATAACTTCCAGGTTTTCTTTATTGTATCTTAATTCAGGATTGTCACCTACGAAACCTCTCTAGTCTACTCCAAGACCTCTTTACTGCTTGAAGTAGGGTGAGGTAAGCTTACCCTCACCTGGCCCTGCTTCTCGCTTCCGAGAGGGATATACCATATATGTTTGTTGCTTCCGAGAGGAATTGCCATATATGAGCGTAAGCTTGGTTTGGTTATTATGTGAGTTATGCACAGACTTCTGTTTCGAGCTAGAAAATCTGTAAATAGGATTTAAAAATATGTTTTGAGAAAGCATAACTACAATGGTACCTAGAGAGGAGGGTGCCTGTCATACAGTTGTTCAGAATCTTGATATCTAATCTTAGGTAATTATTTATAGGGCATAAAAGAATGATGCATCAGATGCGGCCATGCGGGTATTCTATCATCCTAAGAGGAACTTGGTCAAATGTGCGCACTGTGTCATTAAATTATTAGTATTGTTGGCAATTAGGACATATAACATTTGCTAAAGAATAAATATTGTCCTCTTCAAGTGAAAGGGCTTGTGCAAGTGATGCAACTAAAGGCACCCATATGAGAGTTGGTAGGACTTGGGATCTTCCTTTGCCTTGCCTCTGTAAAAGTGGATTAGAATATGGAAATGAAACAGAATTAAATTTTCGATTGGTCAGAACTCCAAAAACCGATGTTTTAGCATGATGTCAATATAATTTGAAAGAGTTATTTCCTGGCTGTTTGAAGTCTAAGGTCCGTTGTTTATTTGTTTCTTTTTTGTGGTGTTTTTTCTTTTAGGACGTCATCTTGATGACACATGGATAGGATACTTGAGCAATGACCTGAAAAGAATATTGAAATGGCAACTGGTGAACACGGGCGTTCCCAGTGGGCGATTTGGTCATTCTTGTGTTGTAATTTGCAATCATCTTATCCTTTTCGGAGGGATAAATGACAACGGAATTCGCCAAAATGATACTTGGGTAGGGGAGATAGCATTACATGAGACTTTGGGAGTAACATTGTCTTGGAGGCTACTTGACTTGCTTTCTGTTGCACCTCCACCACGTGGAGCCCATGCTGGCTGTGCTGTTGATAAAAATAGGATGCTTATCCATGGTGGGATCGGGCTGTCTGGTCTGAGACTAGGTGACACATGGGTTCTAGATATAGCAGAAAATTTTGCCTTCGGAACTTGGCATGAAGTAGTGGGTCATACATTGCCTGTGGCTCGTTCAGGACATACATTAACTTATATTGGTGGAACTCAAACAATATTATTTGGTGGGAGGGGATTGGGTTATGAGGTGCTTAATGATGTCTGGCTCTTTGATACTTCAGAAGGTCAGTTAAGATGGGTACAACTGCTGTATGAATTAGGAAATATACCAGACGGGTTTTCTCTCCCAAGAGTTGGTCACTCAGCTACCCTCATCTTGGGAGGTCGAGTACTCATTCATGGTGGAGAAGACATGTTCAGGCGTAGGAAAAATGACTTTTGGGTTTTAGATATTACAGCTAGGTCAATTAAAATGCAGTCAACCAGTATAAGTCAAAGGACTGGTACACATATGTGGAGAAGGCTCAAGTCGGACGGTTTTATACCTAATTGCAGGTCATTTCATCGTGCTTGTGCAGATAATTCTGGTCGTTACTTGTATATATTTGGTGGAATGGTGGATGGGTTACTACAACCTGCTGAAGCTTTTGGCTTGAGGTTTGATGGGGAACATTTTCTAGTGGAGCTTGTGATCTAGCTTCAGTGTATATAAATAGGGAATGAAGACTTGTGCTTTGAATGCCGGGCTAATCGCATTCTTCTGTGTGTTGAGTCCGAGTGGCTAAAAAGATGAGGAGGATATGCTGATCACTTCTTTTTGTATGCTTTGGTGCAGTGAATTACTTCCTAAGGATTCCTTGTTTGTGCAGAAAAATGTAGAAAATCAAATGCAGTAATGCAGACATGTCTTGCCCCGAAGAAAAAGTACTTGCAGTGCAACATCAATTACTGTAGAGTGAGGACCAAACTGGCATGGCCCTCTTATTCAAACCGGCTCGATATAGCACAGTTTATACGGGTGAGAATGCTAGAAGCCGATGAATGTGCATCCAAGTGATACTCAAAGCTCGTGTTTAGAATAAAGTCCCAGATCTGACTGGTTAATAATGAAGCTGTTGTCTCATACTTTTGATGGGAAAATGGTATAAAAAAAACTAGATGGGTGTAAAATAGAATTTAGGGGCGATTGTAAAATTCCAGAGGAAATTTTCTATGGAAATAATTGTGAATTGAATGGTTGAACTTAGGAACGCCCATATACTTTGTTCATGTTCACCATCAATTTTAGATTGTGACCATTTTTCAACTAATGACACATTTGAACGATGTTAACAATCGAATGGGACGTAGGGAGTATATACCAACGGCACATAAAACTTTCAATCTCTTAAAAACGCAATCCAAGAATATATGACTATACAGATATTATCACGGTCAAAGCTGTAATTTCGAAAAATTCCTGAAATTTTAATAAAGAAAAATAAAATAAAACTGACGAGCTTTAAAAGTCATGGCTAACTTGTCAGTCATGTTTCGACGGCCGATAAGTGGTATTGGATTATATTCTGTTGGAATGAATGAGATGAGAGTTACAGTATACCTAATTATTTAAAAAATTCAATCCATTTTACCCATCAATTTCAATTTCTAATGACCTTGTATTGTAGTATCTGATTGGAACCAATGATTTCTAATAATCCCAACCAGGCTCGTCAATGGATCGGGTTTGGATCGGATCAACCTAAATTCATATACATATTTATTTATTTTTTCTGATTCGGATCGGATCGGTTCCAGATTTTTTATAGGCCGTTCCATATCCGGATCCGTTCAGATCACGGATTTCGGATCGGATATCCGCTCCATTTATGTATATTTATTTTTTTAACTTAACTTAGTACAAAATTTATTTAAAATTAACAATTCTGAAAAATATTAAAGTACAAGTAGAATACAACGAAATTCAAAGATAAATTACAAACTAAAATTCGCTTTTTGAAATAAATATACCGAGCTGTACAATATTTTAATGCTAACTATGAAAAAATTGATGTTGCGAAATGGAAGTGTTATATAAATTGAGACTTTGGGCTATGCGGATCTGAAAAGGAAAAGAAACAGGGTTATACGAGGTTATAGAAATGGACTGTACGCTTGAAATCGAACCGAAAAAAATATAGATAATGGAACTTGACTCGACGATAATACGTTTAAAAATTAGAATTATTAAAAAATATTTTACTATAATTATATATATATATATATTTATATATAACCGGATCGAGTTATTAACGGATCAGATCGGCCTAAATCCATATCCGCTCCATTTATAATCGGATATTTCTTATCGGATCGGATCCCGGATCGGATTTTTAATAGGTCGATCCATATCCGCTAAAATGGCCTCGGATCAGACCGGGTCGGTCGGATCGGATTTTCGCTCCATTGACAGGCCTAATCCCAACTAGACACCAGTTTGATAAAGAACGCAACATTCTTCTTTATACCGTTTGATAGTACATACAACTCCTGAAAGGACTACTCCTAGACTCCTAACTATATATAGCTCCTGGAAGGATTACTCCTAGACTCCTAACTCCACGCAGCTCCTGGAAGGACTAGTCCTGCACACTACCAGTCCTGACTGACCCAGTGCCGCAAACCAAACCTTGATAAATCCCAGCACGTGGGACACTGGTCCAAGCACATGATGAGGACAACTGTCACACATCAATCATGGGAATAATCGGGGCACGTGTCAAAGGATACTCAGAACATTCATCGGCCAGTCCTGCGCTGACACGTGTAAAGCATCCACTCCAGCCAGGTGTCCTCCGCTCCCACAACCAATAGCCACGATATAAAGGCACCAGCCCCAAGACCCTACCCTTGGGCTATTTATAGCCCAAGAAGGTGAGATTTTGGGGTTAATCACTCTCTCACACCCATATACACACACAACCATCTCTCATTACTTTCCATCTTCATATCTTCATCTTCCCCAAAAGCGAGTTCTTACTCTCACGCCGGAGGCGCCGCGGGACTCAAACCCCCCTTCCGGTGTTGTTTTGCAGGAGCCCCACCATAGCTACACCCCCACAGCGGCGAAAGTTCCAGGCACGGCGTCGAAGGAGCGGCCCCGCCACCAGGAGTTATCATTTGACGCTAGAAGGAGGAGCTCTCCATCCTTGGGTCTCGGTGCCCCTGGATTCACCTTCATCAACAAGCTCTTGAAAGAGTCCTTTTATCCAACTTGTAAGAACCCAAACAACCAACCTCTTCCATAAACATGAATGTTGTTTATTTAAGCCACGTTTGTGTGTGCTCGTTATTTTAGGCCACATTTGTGTGAGCCCTTTTTATGACTTAAGCCACGTTTGTGCGAGCTATTGTTAGTTTTAACCGTTGTTGCTCTGGTTTGAATATCGCATTTGTGTTCTGCTACCTTGTTGAGTGCTCCCAGGAAATTGTTTAAACTACTCCCAAGAAGCTATTTGTTGGTGTTTGTTGTTATTCTGGGTAGTTTTTACAATTTTCAAAAAAGCAACCTTAGATCGATATATCCTGTAGCATATTGTTGTTAGTTGTTGTTGGTATTGTTAAAGAATGGCAAGACCAGGAAAACACACCTCTGGGAGACCATCTGCTAGTACTCAGGTCCAAGAGCCGGACCACTCCCAGGCCCTTGACCCAGGAGTCGAGAGAGAAACACTCCAGGAGCAACCACTGCACACTCCCGTTGTGGAGAGAATTGTAAACACCAGGGATGCCAGAAGCCTTATTGAGCTTAACCAATACAAATACATCAATGTCCCAGTAGCCGAAGAGCACATGGCCAACCTTACAAGTGATGAACTAGCAGAAGCAATCAGGCTCTACAGGCAGGAGCAGACCCGGCTCCAAGAAGAAGCCGAAATCGAGGAGGAACCGGAGGAGTCCGGGGACTCCCAACAGTCAAAGAGATCTGTGTTTGACAGAATTAGAGCCAAGGGGAAGAAAAGCAAAAAGGATCAAAGCAGGAAAGAAGCAGAAGCTGCTAAGTAGAGAAAGTTGGAAGAGGTCTGGGAGCAAATCAGGAAAGAAGAAGAAGCAAAGCTTGAGCTAAAGATCCAAAAGAGAATGCAGCTAGAAGAAGAGAAGCTACTAGCCAAGTCCAGGAGCAAGAGAACCCGGAGAGACCCTACTCCGGAGCTGATTTCTGATGATGAAGAAGAAGAAAGCCAGAAGGACCTGAAAGATATGATCTATGAATTGCAGAGAAAGATGGACAGAGATTCAGGAGTAGAAATTGGAGAAACATTAACTCCATTCAGCCACTCCTTGGAAGCCATTCCCCGGCAGCGGAGCTTGAAGCATTACAACTTTGACTCATTCGATGGTCTAGGAGACCCGGAGGAGCACCTGAACTACTTTGAGCAGATAGCGCAAATATATTACTACAATGACTTGACGAAATCAAGGTTCTTCGCTTCAACTCTTAAGGGAGGGGCCCAGAGGTGGTTCAGTAGGATCCCCTCCCGCAACATACATAGTTGGAAGGAATTTCGGACCTCCTTCCTTCGGAGATTTCGGGAAAATAAAACGCACGAAATGCACATGTGTCACCTGGAGACAATCCGGCAGCATGACAATGAGTCCCTCTCTGCATACATGCGCAGGTTCCAGGAAGCAATCAACAAAGTTTCTAGCTTGGATGAGAGGGAAGCTTTGAGCATTTTCAGGAGAAACTTGGACCCAGAGCATAATGAGAGATATATAGTGGAGCTAATCAATAAGGAGCCGCAAAGTCTAGCAGCAGCTTACTCCATGGCTGCCAGATTCATAAAGGAAACAGATGTGCTCCAGGCAATAGGGATGACACGGAATGGGGGGTCCAGGAGTAAAAACACTGATGACCGACCCAAAGGGGGTTACCATCAGGATAAGAAATTCAAGCAAAGCAACCAAAGCCAAGAAAAACAAACTACTCCGGTTTTCCAGAGACTTGGTCCTAAGTAGGAGTCAAGCAGCGATCCAGGACCCGCGAAGCAACCCCGGGAGCCGAAGCAGGAGCCGGACTGGACTCCTCTCAACATGACCCGAGAGGAAATCTTGAAAGAGGTAAAATAAAAGCCTTTCTAGTATCCTCCGAACCCAATGCAAACTCCTCCGGAGAGCAGGCCTTACAATAGGCAGTGTGATTATCATGAGACCCATGGCCACAAGACTGAGAACTGCTTATCACTCAAGTACTTTATTGAGGACCAAGTGAAGAAGGGGAACATGAACAAGTACTTAGTTCGGGAGAGCAACAAAAGGGGGGAAGTGCAGAAGAGAGGAAATAATATAGTCAATGTAGTCCTAGGAGGCTCCCACTCCCCACCTCGGAGCCCGAACTTCGGCGAAGAAGTGCTTTCAATCCAGTCACGCCCGGACCTAGTGATATCTTTCCGCAGCAAGAACTACGAAGGAGTCAACCCACATCACAATGCAGCTTTGGTTGTCACTCTGGACATATTTGATAATGAAGTAAGGAGAATGCTCATAGACAATGGTTCCTCAGTAAATATTCTCTTCAAACACACAGTGGATTGAATGCAGTTAGGAAGCGTCCGCTCAAATGAGTGCCGGGAGGACCCACTCTATGGGTTCGGCCACAACTTAGTCCCGATCCAAGGAACTTTATACCTTCCAGTCATTTTTGGAACTGCTCTTAACCAAGTGACTCATGTCATCAAATTTTATGTGATCAACGTTCCTTTGTCATACAACGGGATCATTGGTAGATCAACTCTAACCATGATGCAAGCAATAACTTCAATCTCCCATATCAAAATCAAGTTCCCAACCCCGACAGGAGTCGGGAAAATAAAAGGAGATTATGGAGTTGCTGAAACATGCTACACACAGGGGTTAGTCATGGCAGAAACCTATCAAGACAACAAAAGGAAGGCAACAGTCCTTCGCAAGCAATAAAGTATGAAGAAACACCGACCCCGGACAAGGGAAGAAGCAACAAAAGAAGTACAACTCATTGAATCAGGTCCGGAGCAAGAATGAAATGTATCAAGTCCGGAGGGATCGGCAAGCAACCAAGTCAGGGTAGTCGACAAAGCAAATCAGGTCCCAGACCAAGCTAGTCCTACCATGCAAGCAACCGAAGAATCTGAACAAGCAAACTTTTATCTGAAGAAGAACTCTGAAGCCCGAATTCATCAAATGGTTTCAAACAAAGAGCAAGCAAAAGTTAAAGCTACAGTCGAAACAGAAGAAGTCCAGGTAGATGAAAGCAATTCTAGCAAAAAGGTGAAAGTTGGGTTGGGACTCGAAGAGTCCTTCAAGGAAAGATTAGTGTCCCTGCTCTGGGAGTACAGAGATGTTTTTGCCTGGAGTCCAAGAGACATGCCAGGACTACATGAGTCCATAGCAATGCACAGCTTGGATGTCAACCCCAACAGAAAATCAGTCAAACAGAAGAGAAGAAATTTTGCCCCGGAGAGGCAAAAAGCAATCGACGAAGAAGTGGAAAAGCTACTCAAAGCAGGAATTATCAAAGAAATCAAATATCCGGAGTGGCTAGCTAATGTTGTTATGGTAAAGAAGTCCAATGGCAAATGGAGAATGTGTGTGGACTACACTGATTTGAATGATGCATGCCCGAAGGACCCGTATCCTCTCCCAAATATTGATCAACTGATAGATGCCACCTCCGGACACATCATGCTAAGTTTCATGGACGCCTTCTCCGGATACAACCAGATCAGGATGAACCCGAAGGACATACCTAAGACAACATTCATAACTCACAGAGCGGTCTATGCTTATGTGATGCTACCCTTCGGACTCACAAGCGCATGATCCACTTATCAAAGAGCCATGCACAAGATATTCAAGTCCCAGATTGGGAGGAACTTGGAGTGCTATGTCGATGACATATTTTCCAAATCAACAGCCATACCAGGGCATGTGGAAGATCTAAAGGAATGCTTTGACAACCTGAGGAAGAACCAACTCAAGCTGAATCCGGAGAAATGCACCTTCGGAGTAGGAGCAGGCAAGTTCCTAGGATTCATGATCAGCAACAGAGGCATAGAAGCCAATCCGGAGAAAATAAAAGCAATCCAGGAGATGAAGGCTCCCATGACCCAAAAAGATGCTCAGAAGCTAGCAGGATCATTAGCAGCACTCGTGAGATTTGTCTCAAAGCTAGCAAAGAGGTGCCTACCATTTTTCGATTTACTCAAAGGATCAAGTAACAAGAAAGAGGTGAACTGGAGCCTGGAGTGCCAAAAGGCATTCGAGGAAATCAAGTCCTACCTCTCTCAGCCACCAGTCCTAACTAAAGCTCAGTCAGGAGAGCCTCTCTACTTATACTTGTTAGCAGGAGCACAAGCCGTATGAGCTGCCCTAATCAGGGAAGAAAAAGGAAGATAGCAACCAGTTTACTATGTAAGCCAAGTACTCAAAGATGCAGAAACAAGATATCCAAGATTGGAGAAGTTTGCCTTTGCCTTAGTCACAACTTCAAGAAAGCTCAGGCACTACTTCCAAGGAAGAGAAATCAGAGTAGTGACAAATCAACCACTAAGAAAAATAATTCATAAGCCAGATGTCTCGGGAAGACTTGTTAATTGGGCTGTGGAGTTGAGCCAGTTCAATTTAAGCTTCATTCCCAGGACTTCCATCAAAGCTCAAACACTTGCAGATTTCATAATAGAATGCAACTTCCCAGAAGAAGAGCCAGAACCAATGGACACGGATCAGGAGCCAGAAAAGGATACAAGTCCGGGAGCCTGGACCTTGAAAGTAGATGGTTCTTCAACAAGCGAGAGGTCGGGAGCCGGACTCATACTCAAAAGTCCTGAAGGATTCACAATTCAAACAACTATATCTTTCGGCTTCCCCGCAACAAATAACCATGCAGAATATGAGGCGTTAATTGCAGGACTAAAGCTATCCAGGACTCTAAGGATCCAGGACCTAAAAATCTACAGCGACTCCCAGATAGCGGTCAAGCAAACAAATGGAGAATATGTAGCAAAAGACCCTATCCTAGCTAAGTACCAAGCACTGGTTCAAAGTACTTAGCCTCAATACCAAACCATCAAGTCCTTCAGATTTTTCGAGAAGAGAATGAAGAAGCGGATATTCTATCCAAATTAGTGTGGAACTCATCAGATCTGGACTACTCAGTTTACTTCGAAGAACTCCACAAACCATCTATCGATTCCGAAGAGGTCTTGAAGATCGAAAGCAACCACAACTGGATGACTCCCTTCATCAACTATTTGGAGAAAGGAGAGCTCCCAGAAGATAAAGGAAAAGCTCAAAGACTGAAAGCAAAAGCAACCAAATTCTTCCTCGAAGAAGGAGTACTCTACCGCAGGACATTCTCATCTCTTATCCTGAAGTGTATTGGCCCAGAAGAAGCAAAGTACTGTCTGGAGGAAGTGCATGAAGGAATATGCGGAGATCACATGTCTGCAAAGGCCCTAGCTCATAAGATCATAAGACAAGATTACTACTGGACGACTATTCATCAAGATGTAATGGAGTTCGTGAAAAAATGCAAGGAATGCCAACTCTTCAGCAATGTGTCCCGGATCAGCCCAGTCCTACCCTCCTCAGTCCTATCACCTATCCTTTTCTCCGTTTGGGGTATCGACATCATAGGACCCTTTCCCCGGGCCAAAGGAGATCTCAGGTACTTGTTAGTCTCAATTGACTACATGACCAAATGGGTTGAAACGAAAGCAATGAGAACAATCAATCAACAAGATTGCATAAAGTTTATGGACAACATTTTGATGAGGTTTGGGATACCACGGGTCCTAGTATCAGACAATGGACCTCAATTCATCGGAGCGGAATTCGAGTCCTACCTCCAAGAGCGCGGGATCAAGCACAAAAAGTCATCAGTGGCATATCCCCAAGGAAACGGCCAAGTAGAAGTCACCAACAGAATCTTGCTCCGAGGAATTGAAAAAAGACTCAAAGGAAGCAAAAGCAAATGGCCAGAAGAACTACAAAGTGTACTTTGGTCCTACAGGACAACCCCCAGGACAAGCACATGAGAAACTCCATTCAAACTAGCTTATGGAACAGAAGTAATGCTTCCTATTGAAGTGGGATCTCCTTCTCACAGAGCAATAAACTTTGAAGAAGAAGCAAATGAAGAAGGACTCATAAAAAATATGGAGCTAATTGATGAGGTCCGTGACCAAGCTGTAGAAACGATGGAAAAATACAAGGAAAAAACAAGAGAGCACTTCAGTAAGAAGGCTAGAGTCAAAAACTTCCAAGTTAGGAGACTTAGTCCTTCGAGACACTGAAGCATCAGATCCTACAAACACTGGAAAGCTAATGCCCAAATGGGAAGGACCATACAAGGTCAAAGAAGTCCTGAGGCCAGGAACCTACAAGCTCCTGAACATGGATGGCTCAGAAGTCCCAAATACTTGGCATGGACTAAGGCTAAGAAAATTCTACCAATAGGAGAACAAACAAAGCAACCAAAAATCTTGTAACCAATATGGCAAGCAACCAATTTGTTTCCCCTCATGTTTTGTATGAATGATCAATGAAAAGCATTTCCCCTTTATATACTTATCAAAGTTAACCACTAGTCCGGACAAGCTGTTAGTCAGGACTAGTGCAACCATTTTACTTGAAATTAATTTTCTAAGCAAAAAGCTAACCACTAGTCCGGACAACCTATTAGTCAAGACTAGAGCAACCATTTTTACTTAGAATTAATTTTCTAACTAAAAGCCACCACTAGTCCGGAAGAGCTATTAGTCAGGACTAGAACAACCATTTTTACATAGAATTAATTTTCTAACTAAATGCCACCACTAGTCCGGACAAGCTATTAGTTAGGACTAGAGCAACCATTTTTACTTAGAATTAATTTTCTAACTAAAAGCCACCACTAGTCCGGACAAGCTATTAGTCAGGACTAGAGCAACTATTAGCCACCACTAGTCCGGACAAGCTATTAGTCAGGACTAGAACAACCATTTTTACTTAGAATTAATTTTCTGACTAAAAGTCACCACTAGTCCGGACAAGCTATTAGTCAGGACTAGAGCAACCATTTGTACTTAGAAGTAATCTCCTAACTAAAAAGCCACCACTAGTCCGGACAAGCTATTATTCAGGACTAAGGCAACTTAAAGATAATTTTCTAAGGCAAAAACAAGCTACAAAAATGAAGCAAAATAACAGCAATAAAAGCAAACATTAAAGAATTCACCGTGCTATAACAAGCCCGGTGCAAAATACCAATATTACAAATATCAAAGTTACCAAAAGTCTTAAATCAGTAGCAAAGTTACAAATCAAAGAAAAATCAGGACTTTGGAGCACTAGGAGGCAGGAAGCTGGGGCAAGGGTCGTCGAACGACTCCGGCTCCCCTAGTCCGAGCTCAATATCTTCCTTTGCCTTAATAAACTCATTAACGAAGTTGTCCCAATCGGCCTCCAGATTGGTTTTGATATGTCGCTCCGCAACCAACCAGCAACGAGCTATCTCTGGAGCACCAGCATTAGCAAGAGCTTTATCATACTCCTCGGATCTCTTGAACTCCGCAATAACTTCAGCCTCCGGCCTAACAGCAGACATCTACCTCCGGAGCTCAGACAGTTCGGACTTCAGGTCAGCAACTTCCCTTTTAGCGTTCTCATCCCGGGTAGTGACATCAGTAAGGTGCTTGTTTAGTCCGGACAAAGAAGTATCTTTAACAATAATCTGATCCCGGAGCTGACCAATCTCAGAGTTCTTGTCAGCAATAGCAGTCCGGAGATCCTTGAGCTCATTATAAGCCAAGGAAGCAGAGCCGGCCATATAACAACCAAGCTGAAAAGCGATAAAGGTATTTCTTAAAAAAGTATTCAAAGGCAAAAGAATAAATACAAAACAGAAGCAGAAGAAAAGTGTACCTGGCCCCAGACCCGGGAGCACTCCTTCATTGTTGCATCGAATCCGGCCTGGTTCATCCTCCTCCAGCCAGCTTGAGTAGGAATCCCAGCCATGAAACTGAAAGGAATATGTCCTAAGTCCAATCATGTATTAGGATTTAGGAATAACTTTTATGTAATCTGTTTTGATTTCATTGATATTAATAAAAGATTTGTTTTGTTTTTATCACGGGCTTTATCTATTTAAGTGTTTAAATAAGATATACCATAGTTTAGAGTAAAGCTTTTTATGGATTATGATGAGATCATAATAGTGAGACCTAAAAAGATGATAACTCTAAACTTAAATAGTTCCTGGTCATAGGATTACTAACTGGTAATTAATAATCCGCAAAGATCGGTACATACTATGCTTGCTTCATTATGAAGGATGTTTGTTCTCATAGACATTTGTGTGGTGACACTATAGCTAGTATGTAGGTGCTTATTATAGAATAAGTTCACTGAACATGACTCGCACAGCTGAACAACTGATAGAGTTCACTCACGTGTCAGCAGTTGTTCACATAGTGATAGTTGTACAAGTATCCTTAGACTTGAGGTCATCATAGTCATCTTGTGTACACTGAACTATACTTTGGTTTAGTTCTTAGTCTCCAGGGACAATTATTAGGGCTCTTCTGGGTATAGGAATTTGTACACGAAGATAGTGTATGATCAATAAAGGATCTACCCCTTCCAGTGAAGGAAGCGAATGTTCAAGGCTGATCCACTTATGCTAGTTCAAGAATCTCTGTCCAGAGTGAATGAAATTAGAAAGGAGTTTCTAATTTGCATAGAACTACGCATAGTAAATGGTAAGCAAGTGATTGAATTAGATAGGCTTGACACGAGATCCATGCCTTGTATTTAATCGGGACATTGTAGGGTAGAAGGAGTTTATTGTACGGTAACTATTCACTAAATAGGTTCTTGGTATTCTAAGCAGTGAATTCATATTATCCGGATAGTCGCGATATGCTGAGAAGTATCCCTCACGATGTAGAATAAATGTGATTAATTAATTAATCATATTTAATAAATTAGAGAATTTATATAAATAATGATAAAATAGTTTTATTATTATCTATTTCTACTACCGGCTTAATATTGAACCTACATGGTCACACCATAAAAAGAGAATGATTTAATGGTGGAGGAATTAATTAATAATGGCTAATAATTATTTATTTATGAAATAAATAATTAATTGGCAAATTTAATAATTGATTAAATGAGATTTAATTAATTATAAATTAATTAAGAAAAGTTCTTAATATTATTAATTAAGGATTTAATTTTTGGAAATTAAATCAAGAGAGAGAATTATTTCTAAAGTGTTTAGAAAAAGGATTAATAATTAAAAGGTGTTTTAATTATTAATGAGAATAATAAATGGGATAATAATAATATTATTTATGGGAAAATTTCAGCTGAAAATTTTGCCTATAAATACACTATTATAGACCCTATTTTATTCCAACCCATATCAAACCCGAAAACCCAAAAAATTTGGAAAACCCAATTCTCTCCACCTCCTTCCTCCTCCTTAACTTCGTTTTCTTGGTGGATACCGGTAGAGTGCTTCACACTTGAGGAGCAGCTGCTATGGATCTCTGATCGTTGTCTCCAAATTAATTAAAAAGGTTAGATTCGATCCCTCGAATTTTTATGCACTATGTATATGCTTTTATTTGGATTTTGTATGTGTAAAAGTGTTTTGCCATGCCCCCGCTGCGTTTAAAATCCAACAATGGTATCAGAGCATAGGTTGTATGCATATAGATCTGTGGTAAAAATTTCAGAATTTTATGTGCTTGTATGAATTAATTATGATTTTTACAAGTTATATTATCGATTAATTTTGTCTGATGAGAAATCGTTTCTCAGAATAATTTTGAATGTTGATCTGGGTTCTACAAGTGTTGTAGATCGTCTGGATATTTTTTTCATAATTTTATGATGTATAGATTTTTTATTATGAATTTTTGAAGTTCTTACAATTAAATTCGTAATTAAATAATCATATATATATAAATTGTAAGTATATATATATATATATTGCATCTGCTGTACTGCTGTAAAAGAATACATCTGCCTGTTGTCTGCTGTGTTGCACGGAAGGAGGAGGAAGGACAGGCGGCGGCACGGGTATCGAGAAAAGGCGGCTGCTGCAGAAAAACAAAACAAAAAAAAAATTAGGGGTGTAACGCATTCCGGGAATGCGTTACACACCTGTGGCGCATTCATGGGATGCGTTACACCCTTTAATGGCTTAAAAGGGGTGTAACGCATCACCAGAATGCGTTACAGGTCCTGTAACGCGTTCCTGTAATGCGTTACAGCCCTTCTGTTGATTTTAAAATTGATTTTCTGGGAGTTTCGTAACTCCGTTTTAGGCGTGCAATATACCGTTGGATTCGTTTTTTCGAGACGGATCTAATGGAGTGATCACTTTTAGTTTATATAAAAGTTTTGAACTGTTTATATTTCCATGAAGTGTTTTAAAGCTATTTTTAACTGTTTTAGTTGCTTTTAAATGCTTCATGTGATACATAGAGATGTATAATGCTTAGACCTGTATGCTAGATGATGTAACATGCCTACCTTGATGTTTATTCATGTTTATATATGTGATATATACTTAGTTTATCATGCGATGATAGATTTAGGTGAACTTAAATGAACATAAGGCGTTTGTTAGACAACCTAGTATAGTGAAATTGTTTCATAACCTTAAGAACAATATTATGAATACAATCATGAGATTCTTGTGTTTATGAAACACGTAATTGAATATGAATTTTTGATATGAGAGAAAGGATGATTCTGTAAACAACAGATTTCTATCTGTAAGAAAGGGTTATTAAGTGACGCCTCTTGACAATGCTCTACCCGATCTGGGAATCATCTGATTATTGATTATTGATTTGACATATTTAATTTAAAAGGAAGAATTTCTTTATAATATGATTATGATTGTAACGTAATATAATCCCTCTAAAATTAAATAATATCAAGTAGTAATTGGCCAATGACACAACGGGCTTGTGTCGGTCATAGCCTTCCAACATGATAGAAAAGTAGTTCTTATTTTTGAATCATTGTCGTTTTGTGCCACAGCCGAGGGCTTTGATTTCGAAATAAGAAATACTTGTCTATTACATAGAGATGTGTACATTGAATAAGAATCTAAAGGTCGTTACGTGCCACAGCCGTGGGCCTTTGGGGACTGATTCAATTGTACGGAATGTTGGGTTTGACTTGACTTAGAATATTGAGTTTGTCGTGCCACAGTCGTGACTCAATTATTCAAGAGGCTAAAGTTTGATTAGGGAATAATATTAGATGTAATTGACAAGAGTTGTCTGCCTATTGAACATTACATGGCGTTTCGTGCCACAGCCGGGGTTGTGTAATGGAATGTAGGATCCCTATTCCCACTAGCATTATGAATGCTTAATTTTTCACGTAGGGGGTTGAATAAATTTGGAAAACTAGTGGGAGCCACTTATGAATAAAGACCCGATTCATATAGTGTTTTGAAATGAAATCGAATATTTGCTAAGTGTTGTTATGTGTTTAATCATTTACAGATTTACTTTGTACATTATGTCTTCTGCACTATCACTCAGGAGCATACTGGATGCTCACAAATTGACTGGTCCTAATTATGCTGACTGGCTCCGAAACTTGAGAATTGTTCTCAGGATTGAGAAGCTGGAATACGTGATTGACTCACCTAAGCCTACTGAACCTGCTAGTGATGCACATAATGATGAACATGTTGTGTATCGTAAGTGGATAGATGATGCAAATGTTGCTCAATGCATCATGCTAGCTTCCATGAACATTGAGCTACAGAAGCAACATGAGCATATGGATGCTCACACTATCCTCATGCATCTACAAGAGTTGTATGATGTGGCGGGGAGGACAGCTCGATATGAGATATCGAAGGAGTTGTTCGGTTGTAGGATGTCTGAGGGAACATCTGTGAATGACCATGTACTTAAGATGATCAATTTGATTGAACGTCTTGGACAACTTGGTTTTGCCATGGATGGGGAGCTGAGCCAAGACTTGGTCTTGCAATCGCTTCCGAGTTCGTTCTCGCAGTTTGTTGTGAACTTTCACATGAATAAGTTGGATGTCAGCCTGCCTGAACTCCACAACATGTTGAAGACTGCGGAATCGAATTTTCCCCCTGAGAAGTGTTATGTTCTTCTAATTGGTGAAGGTTCCAATCCTAAGAAATGGAAGAGGAACTCTTCCAAGAAGAAGAAAGTAGGTGAGAAAATGCCGGTTCCACCAAAAGCTGAAGACCCCAAGAGCAAAGTTGTTTGCTTTCACTGTAACAAGGTGGGGCACTGGAACTGCAAGGTTTACCTTGCAGAATTGAAGGAGAAGAAGGGTAGTGAGACTACCGCTTCTGATTCGGGTATGTTCATGATAGAAGTAAATATGTCATTAAATTAAATTTCTACTTGGGTATTAGATACCGCCTGTGGTTCTCATATCTGCAATTGTTGCAGGGACCAAGGAGAAGTAGGACTCTTGAGGAAGAGGAGGTGATTCTACTGATGGAAATGGAGCAAGAGTTGCTGCTGTAGATGTAGAATCATTTCATTTACATAGGCCTACGGGCAAGACTATTGTTTGAAATAATTGTTATTTTGTTCCCTCGATTGTGAGGAATATTATTCCCATGTTAGACTTGGCTGGATTTTTCATTTATTATTGAGAATAATGAATGTTCTATTCTTAGAGATAATATTCTTTATGGACGTGGTACTTTAAATAATGGTCTGTATGTATGTGACATAATTTATTTCAGATTGAACAAACTAATAAAAAAAAGGGATGATGAAAATCTCACTTTATAGTGGCATTGCAGTCTCCATTTAGTAGACATGGAGAGAGGGCTGCAAATTTGCTAGGAATGGTACACACAGATGTATGTGGACCAATGTCTACGCAAGCCATGGGTGGATTTTCATACTTCATTACTTTCATAGATGATAGATCTGGATTCGGATATGTGTTTGATGAAACACAAGTCTGAGGCCTTTGAAAAGTTCAAAGAATATAAGTATGAAGTGGAGAAACAACCAAACATAGTATTATAACTCTTCGATTAGATCGAGGTGGTGAATACTTGAACGGAGAGTTTCTGGATTATCTCAAAGTAAATGGTATAGTCTCCCAGTGGACTCCTCCAGATTAGTATCTGAAAGGAGAAATCGAACTTTGTTAGACATAGTTCGGTCCATGATGAGCTATGCAAATCTTCCAGTATTCCTATGGGGTTATGCATTGGAAACCTCAGCATATTTACTGAATAAGGTGCCTTCCAAAATCTGTTCCTCAAACTTCGTATGAGATATGGAAAGAAAGGAAACCGAGTCTTAAACACGTTAAGATTTGGGGATGTCCAGCTTATGTCAAGAAAGTTGACACAGATAAGCTGGAATATCGATCCGGAAAATGTAGTTTTGTGGGATATCCTAAAGAGACTTTAGGGTATTACTTTTGCACCGATCATCGGGTGTTTGTCTCCAGACATGCTACCTTCTTGGAAAAGGAGTTTATCCTTGAAGGAAACAGTGGGAGCAAAATTGAACTTGATGAAGTTCAAGAAGCACAAACTACTACAGATCGAGTGGAAACACCTGTTCTGACTGAACAACCTTTTGTGGAATAGCCCATCCATAGATCAGGGAGAGTGTATCGCCAACCTGAGAGGTAATATGGCCTTGTCATTGAGAATGACAATGAGTTGTCGATCATTGATGATGACGACCCTGTGACCTATAATGAGACTATGAGTAGTGTTGACTCAGAGAAATGACATAGTGCCATGAAATCCGGAATGGAATCTATGTATACGGTATACAAAAGATAGATTATAGCAGATGGCCAGGTGGAGACCTATAAGGCCAGGCTTGTGGCAAAAGGATTCAAACAAAGGCAATGGATTGACTTTGATGAAACTTTTTACCTGTAACCCTGTTAAAATCAGTTCGGATTTTGCTTGCGATTGTTGCTTACTACGACTATGAGATCTGGCAATTAGCCAGGTGGTTTTATTTCCAAGAGAAATTAAAACCTAGTGTGTAAGCTGCTGCGAACCATATATGGTTTAAAGCAAGCTTCTCGAAAGATGGAACATTCGTTTTGATGAGACAATCAAAGAGTTTGATTTTATCAAAAACGAAGATGAACCATGCGTCTACAAAAGGGTTGGTGGGAGCGCGGTAACATTTCTTGTATTGTATTGAATTAGAGTTGACACACATAACAACATAGTAGACCCACTCACAAAGCTACTTTTTGAAAGTCACTTTGATCGTCATAAAGATGAGATGGGTATTAGATACCAGAGTGATTGGCTTTAGTACAAGTGGGAGATTGAAAGGAATATGTCCTAAGTCCAATCATGTATTAGGATTTAGGAATAACTTTTATGTAATCTGTTTTGATTTCATTGATATTAATAAAAGACTTGTTTTCTTTTTATTACGGGCATTATCTATTTAAGGGTTTAAATAAGATATACCATAGTTTAGAGTAAAACTTTTTATGGATGATGATGAGATCATAATAGTGAGACCTAAAAAGATGATAACTCTAAACTTAAATAGTTCGTGGTCATAGGATTACTAACTGGTAATTAATAATCCGCAAAGATCGGTACATACTATGCTTGCTTCATTATGAAGGATGTTTGTTCTCATAGACATTTGTGTGGTGACACTATAACTAGTATGTAGGTGCTTATTATAGAATAAGTTCACTGAACATGACTCGCACAGCTGAACAACTGATGGAGTTCACTCACGTGTCAGCAGTTGTTCACATAGTGATAGTTGTACAAGTATCCTTAGACTTGAGGTCATCATAGTCATCTTGTTTACACTGAACTATGCTTTGGTTTAGTTCTTAGTCTCCAGGGACAATTATTAGGGCTCTTCTGGGTATAGGAATTTGTACACGAAGATAGTGTATGATCAATAAAGGATCTACCCCTTCCGGTGAAGGAAGCGAATGTTCAAGGCTGATCCACTTATGCTAGTTCAGGAATCTCTGGCCAGAGTGAATGAAATTAGAAAGGAGTTTCTAATTTGCATAGAACTACGCATAGTAAATGGTAAGCAAGTGATTGAATTAGATAGGCTTGACACGAGATCCATGCCTTATATTTAATCGGGACATTGTAGGGTAGAAGGAGTTTATTGTACGGTAACTATTCACTGAATAGGTTATTGGTATTCTAAGCAGTGAATTCATATTATCCGGATAGTCGCGATATGCTGAGAAGTATCCCTCACGATGTAGAATAAATGTGATTAATTAATTAATCATATTTAATAAATTAGAGAATTTATATAAATAATGATAAAATAGTTTTTATTATTATTTATTTCTACTCTCGGCTTAATATTGAACATACAGGGTCACACCATAAAAAGAGAATGATTTAATGGTGGAGGAATTAATTAATAATGGCTAATAATTATTTATTTATGAAATAAATAATTAATTGGCAAATTTAATAATTGATTAAATGAGATTTAATTGATTATAAATTAATTAAGAAAAGTTCTTAATATTATTAATTAAGGATTTAATTTTTGGAAATTAAATCAAGAGAGAGAATTATTTCTAAAGTGTTTAGAAAAAGGATTAATAATTAAAAGGTGTTTTAATTATTAATGAGAATAATAAATGGGATAATAATAATATTATTTATGGGAAAATTTCAGCTGAAAATTTTGCCTATAAATACACTATTATAGACCCTATTTTATTCCAACCCACATCAAACCCGAAAACCCAAAAAGTTTGGAAAACCCAATTTTCTCCACCTCCTTCCTCCTCCTTAACATCGTTTTCTTGGTGGATACCGGTGGAGTGCTTCACACTTGAGGAGCAAATGCTATGGATCTCTGATCGTTGTCTCCGAATTAATTTAAAAGGTTAGATTCGATCCCTCGAATTTTTATTCACGATTTATATGCTTTTATTTGGATTTTGTATGTGTAGAAGTGTTTTGCCATGCCCCCGCTGCGTTTAAAATCCAACAGAAACGAGCAATGTTATCTTCAAGCTCTGGACGGCCGACATCCAGACTCTCACCATCCACAGCTTTTTCCTTACCAGCACCGGAACCACCACCAGCTTCAAAATTCTTACTCCGGGGAGGTTTGGAGCCAAGAGTCCGGAGCCTCTTCTTCCGTCCGGATTCAACATCGGGAACCTCTCCAAGAGGCTCCAAATCCTCCAAGTTAGCATATTCATCATCAATCTCCACTTCAGCATTAGGCTCCGGAGCAGCTTACTCACATCGGGCTCCGGCCTCGAAACTGCATTGCTCTGAGACCCCTCCTCCGCCGAAGCGTTGGATCCGAACCCACCAGTTGCAGCTTTCTTTGGCAGCTTAAAGGCCTTGCCCAAACCCTTAAGTGCATCACTGTATGCGGAAGATGACATATCCGGATTATAGTGCGGCAAACCTGCCAAAAAGCAAAATAAAAACACAACTCAGAAACTACAAATAGATACAACATAAGAAAAGGTACTAGAAGCCCAGACAGTTCGGACAGAAAATAAACAAACAGTTCGGAGATAAGAAATAAATAACTTACACCCTATTCTATGCATAGTCCTATACATCATAAAGGTATCAGGGGTCATCTGAAAACCCAAGCATTTACAAAAGGCAAAAATCATCCGGATGGCATCTCCCCGGAGAACATCCCTTCGGAACCTAGTCTGGACTCCTTCAGCAGCAATGTACGGAAGATAAAATAAATCCAGCCCTCTCAGCATGATAAGCTCTCCATTCCAGTGCTTCAGGGAAGACTGCTGAATCACCGGCCTATAGGAGCCCCCGTAACCGCACTCAGTAGCCCGGAACCGAAGCTCATAAAGAGGAGTCTGGCCGGATCGGTCCAAGTGTAAAATATGATGCCACAATTTAAAAGTCGGCTGAACTTTGAACTGGTTGCAGGAAGCAATAAACCAGGTCATCCATTTTATGCCATTAGGCATTATCTGCATCGGAGAGATCTTGTAAACGTACTTGCACAGGTGCTTAAGGAACAAGTGCCAGTGCGGATTCCACCCGGACCGGAGATTCTCCAACCACACCGGAACGAATCCATCGGCCGGTCGGTGATAAATCCGTTCATCCGGAGTCGGCCACCTCCACTCAACCCGGGGGTCCAGTTGAAAAGCAGCCCGAACCGACGAGTCCTGCGCCGCATGGTCTAAAGCGGCATACTCGTCCTTCAACTCATAGGGCTCCTTGGCCACTATGCTACCCACGAACTTCCTATCAAACTCATCCTTATTGTAAGGCCCCAGAGTCGCGTTCGGCTGCCTAGCGTACCCGGACCTGATACTCCTATAATAGAAGCTATTGTCGATCTCATCACTCTTGGTAATGAAGTACCCCGAAGTCTTAACCCATAGACCCTCCGGACTGCAAGGTACCTTTCTAGAAGAAATCTTAGCCACAAAAAGCTTGGTTATAGCTTCAGAGTCGGAGGTGGAAGCCTTCTTCCTCATTTCAACCCGCTCAGATTCACGGGAAGACTCCAATTCCGAACCGGACGGCCCCGAGTAGCAAGTTATGTAGGCCTTGGCACGAGCTTTAGTCCGGACCATAAACCTAAAACAAGTGATAAAGGTTAGTCTAAATCCCTACAGTTTATTTATCTTGAAACTACATGGTCCGGATTATCCTATGATCAATTTTATTTCAAGTCAAAAGCAAACAGTCCGGAGACCCAAGCCCAAAAGACAAAACAAAAACCCAAAACATAGCAACCATTCGGAACTATAAAACCCTGAAACTAGACTAACACTCCGGACAATAAACCTAGCCTATTACTCCGAACCCAGAGGTCACAATAACATAAAAAACAGTAACCAATTACAAACTCCAAAAACAACATCATTAGTCCGGACTAGGTAACCAAGTCCGGACCCAACCAAAAAACCCTAAACCCAGAAACACTATCAACAAGAATCAAAAAGCAAATCACGCCCAAAACTATATACATACACGCATATACAACATTCAACAAAACCAAAACACAACAAAATAACCAAACTAGAGAGACAAAAACAGAATCCAACCGAACAAAACAATATCGAAGCAAATACAAAGAAGAAAGACAGAAAAGGAAAAAAGGAAAGCTTATAAATTAGAGATTACGGAGAGATTGAGGATGCTCGATCAACAGCTGTGAACTCCAAGAACTCTCCCGCGACGAACGGCAGCAACAACAAGAAAAACGAGGAGAAATAAGAAAACTAGAAGAGAAAAAGAGAAGGAATCGTAGAAGCAATAAAAAGAAAAAGAAAGAAGGCAGGACCTCCTTTTATATGGGCGGTGAAAAACTGAAGAGACGCGCCACGTGGCACAATCCTGACCGCTTATCGCACACGGTTATTAATGTTATTCATAATTACGGCACGTCTTTTAACCACCAACAGTTGTGAAAATTCAAATCACTGGGGGGGGGGGGAATCCCCAAAACTGTTTCATCTTCCAAGTCCGGACTACACCACTCAACGCAATCCGGACTGGGGGGGCAAGAAAAGCTCAACTCCTGCCAAAGACAACCACCTTAGTCCAGACTACAACAATCAAAGCAATCCGGACTGGGGGCGAGAACAACTCAACTCCTGCTAAACACAACCGCCTTAGTCCTGATTCGCTGAACTCAACGCAATCCAGACTGGGGGAAAGAAAAGCTCAACTCCTGCTAAAGACAACCACCTTAGTCCGGACTACAACAATCAAAGCAATCCGGACTGGGGGCGAGAAAAGCTCAACTCCTGCCAAAGACAACTACCTTAGTCCGGACTACAACAATCAAAGCAATCCGGACTGGGGGGCGAGAACAACTCAACTCCTGTTAAACACAACCGCCTCAGTCCTGATTCGCTGAACTCAACGCAATCCGGATTGGGGGGCAAGAAAAGCTCAACTCCTGCTAAAGACAACCACCTTAGTCCGGACTACAGCAATCAAAGCAATCCGGACTGGGGGCAAGAAAAACTCAACTCCTTCCAAAGACAACCACCTTAGTCCGGACTACAACAATCAAAGAAATCCGGACTGGGGGCGAGAAAAACTCTACTCCTGCTAAACACAACCACCTTAGTCCTGATTCGCTGAACTCAACGCAATCCAGACTAGGGGGCAAGAAAAGCTCAACTCGTTCCAAAGACAACCACCTTAGTCCTGATTCGCCGAACTCAAAGCAATCCGGAATAGGGGACAAGAAAAGCTCAACTCCTTCCAAAGACAACCACCTTAGTCTTGATTCTCCGAACTCAAAGCAATCCGGAATAGGGGACAAGAAAAGCTCAACTCCTTCCAAAGACAACCACTTTAGTCCTGATTACAAAACAATCAAACGCTCATGTTCTACAAACAAGCCCAAATTTACTCCCCCATCCAGAAAATATGCATCAGGGAGTGGGGAGGCACATGATAGTACATACAGCTCCTGCAAGGACTACTCCTAGACTACTAACTCTATATAGCTCCTGGAAGGACTACTCCTAGACTCCCAACTCTATATATCTCCTAGAAGGACTACTCCTAGACTCCTAACTATATATCCTGAAAGGATTACTCCTAGACTCCTAACTCCACGCAGCTTCTGGAAGTACTAGTCCTGCACACTACTAGTCCTGACTGACCCAGTGCCGCAAACCAAACCTTGATAAATCCCAGCACGTGGGACACTGGCCCAAGCACATGATGAGGACAACTGTCACACATCAATCATGGGAATAATCGGGGCACGTGTCAAAGGATACTCAGAACATTCATCGGCCAGTCCTGCGCTGACACGTGTAAAGCATCCACTCCAGCCAGGTGTCCTCCGCTCCCAGAATCAATGGCCACGATCTAAAGGTAACAGCCCCAAAACCCTACCCTTGGGTTATAAATAGCCCAAGAATGTGAGGTTTTGGGGTTAATCACTCTCTCACACCCATATACACACATAACCATCTCTCATTACTTTCCATCTTTATATCTTCATCTTCCCCAAAAGCGAGTTCTTACTCTCACACCGGAGGCGGCGTGAGACTTAAACCCCCTTCCGGTGTTGTTTTGTAGGAGCCCCATCATAGCTACACCCCACAGTGGCGAGTTATCACCGTTTTGTAACCAAATCTCATAATAAAAATAAAAATTAATAAATTAACACTTGCCTTTTCACGAGTCTTGCTTCATACCTCGTATATATATATTTTAAATTTTTTACTCATTTCATTCCATCATCCCACAAAACACAACACTAATATTTGTGATAAGTATAATATATTTGTTCAATATTAACTTTTTGTTCAAGCAATGGTCCGATTTACTGATATCAAAATGTACTGGTTGATGTGGTTAGCCCTTTCATAACAATAATATATATAATCCATAATTCTTACAACAGAGATATCTAAGCAAACCTCCATTAATTTTCACATAACTCGTTACACCATCATATCTTTGGTACAGACTCGCATATATATGCCGGTGATAATTCACTCAACACCATACATGTTTGTTTATTGCACAAGTTACATTTTCAAGTAAAAGCCCAGTCTGTTGTCCGATTTTTCAATGTCTAGGATTATGTTACACTTTACCCATCATCTATATATAGACTGGGTAATAACTTTAAGGTCTGGTATAACCTTCCAGAGTTAAACGCTAAAAAGATGATCATATCTCAAATTTAGGAGTTGGCAAACTCAACAATATGTCATCTTGTTTTAACTAGGTGTGCCATCACTCGAGAAATAAGATGTCCGACCAATTCAAGTCTATTTCTGCAAATTGTGAACTCGACCTCTGTTTATAAGTTGCCAGAGTGCGGCCTTGGCTTCTTCGAGTGTTTCAACTGCATGCCCATCTTCAAATGGTATCCTCTGTATGTTGAACTGCAATGAGAAAGAATAATTGGTTAACTCACTAGCACTAAAATTTGAATGAACACACTTATAGTACGATGGCTGCTGCAAGGCAAAGGACCTGAGCGCCTTGCCGGACACGAATATCTGTTCCCTTGCTGTCTATTGAGATGAGAGCGACATCATCAACCTCGTTTTCCAAAGATAAAAGTTCTTTTAAGGGCTTCGAAAATAATGCATTGAGTTCCTGTACAAAGAAGTTAGATATAGAGGAGATAGATCAACTTTCCAATTACTTCAGCTTCAAAAACGCATACATACATAAACATCTATTATTAGTATGAAGCTCCATAAGCCAACCTATATACCTATTAGTTGATTCGCATAAAATATAATTGTTGCACTGTTGCTGAGAATTCTTTGGGAAATTTGTGAAATATGTCCCAATTTAATAGGACACTTTATGAATATGTCCTCTTTTATTTAAAAATAATAAATATGTCCTCTAGTTAAAATTTAACTCACATGTAACTCATATACGTGTATTTAAGATATAAAAGTGATACACATTTACTAAATATTTCTAAAATGCCCGTAAGGTTAGATAGATTGGCATTGAAAATAAGTTTTAAGAGATTATGATGAAATCACCAGTAAGTTCGTCCTCGTATCTTTTATGCTAGAAAATTGAAATAGCCAAAAGCTCAAGTACTATTTACTTAGTTTCTTTACTCTTAAAATATAAAATTCTAGACAATCATGCGCTAGCACGAGACGTCTGTTATCCAAAAATTATATTAACAAGCAGCCCAAGTATTTCTTCTGTTTAAACAAGTATAGTCATCAGGTAATAATGCAGAATAATGTAGAGCTGAGGCTGTAATACCTACAACTAAGGTGCTCAATATAGTTTGTTCTTCCTTACATATGTTTTATGCCTAATATACATTGGCATACTTGTTTTGTTGTTCTTGCTTTATTATTTTATTTATATCTTTTATTTTTGCAATGGTCAGTATCAAATAACTAATACTTAAAGTGTTTATGATTTTCAACTCTGATTAACAACACTGTTGTAACGTTTTCAAGTTATTTAGCTATTATAAATAAGTTATAGGGTGTGTTTGGTATTGCTGTTGCTGTGACAGCAACAGCTTTTTCCGCTGAAAAGTAGTTAAAAAATTGTTTGGTAAAATTCAAAAGCTGCTTTTCGGAAAAGTGTTTTTGGTCTAAAAGCTGCTGTTAGAGAAAGTTGCGGGAAGCAGATGCTGATTTCACCATCAAACCTTACCAAAAACATTATTATTTTTAATTTTTTGCATCAAAACATATACATATCAAAAAAATTAATAGGGTGTGTTTGGTATTGCTGTTGCTGACAGCAACAGCTTTTTTCGCTGAAAAGTAGTTAAAAAATTGTTTGGTAAAATTCAAAATCTGCTTTCCGGAAAAGTGTTTTTGGCCTAAAAACTGCTGTTAGAGAAAGTTCCCCCATACTTTTGGAAAAAGCTGCTTTTCAGCTTTTGCGGGAAGCAGATGCTGATTTCACGATCAAACCTTAGCAAAAACATTATTATTTTTAATTTTTTGCATCAAAACATATACATATCAAAAAAATTACCAAACAGTCATCTAATTTTTATAACAGCACTTTTTTCAACAGTACTTTTTTCTACCAGCACAGCAATTTTTAACAGCAATCCCAAACAGAGCCATAATTGTATATCATTACTAAATTAAAGATGGATAAAAAGGTCTTTAAAGATGTGTGATTATAAAGTTAATCATGGTTAAATTTTGAATTAGTAAAATTTATTGATTTAGGATATATTTGTAATTAGCATTAAGAATGGGACATATTTGTAAATCAGTTTTTTAAATGGACATATTTGACAAAAAACCCAATTTTTTTACACAACTTATGCAGACAAGGAGTGAAAAAGCTATATTAACCATCATCAAAAAACATACCTTCAAATTTTGCTCCCCTCCATCAACTGCAATCTTATCAGGTCGAAGAGTTTCATATTCATTGACATCAACCCAAGCAACAGTGCCAAATCCTCCAATAAAATATATATCGCTGCAGGTTAAACGATAACTAGTTAGAAGGTTAGATCATAGATGAGCATCTATATTTTATTGTCAGTTATATCCGGTTAAAGATCCGTAAAGATTATAGTGGCAATCCAGTAATTAGTGCAGCAGAGAATGTTTCATGAGAGTCCATTACTGATGCTTGTTCAAAAGTTGTATATTTATAATTGCTATGCTTTTGATTAAATAAAATACAACTAAATAGTGGTAATATGATGTACACTTCTCCCCTCTTTCTTATTTATTACTTCAAATTGTGGTAAACTGAGTACAGCAATGGTTTTTCAATACTTATTTTATCCTTCCTGGATATGTCTCTCTCTTGGAATCACCAGGTATCCAACAGTTTGGTACAGGTCTTGCTATCAGAACAGCCTCTTTATCTTATTCTTCTCTCCGCAACTCATGTTACTTCTATCTCAATTCTTCTATTGTCATCCTCTAATTTCTGTTATTCGATGCTAATATCTCATACATGTATCTCAAAACAACCCTGAACAAACAGAAAACAGCAAAAATGCCGCAATGCATAATCACATTTTTAATTTTACATATAAATTATGATATATTGATGTTAAATAACTTTAAATTAGAAATGTAATGATCCAAAAAATATGCTATTGTAAAGAGCGAGCCAATACTCCCAATTTTATTGTCCACAGGGAAAACTCCATGTTTTATTCATTCATAACTAAATATGCTGATAATTACTTAATATTAATATATGCGTTATAAATAAATTGATAAATTATAATGTAATTTACCATATTAGCTTAACGTGTAACATTTTCAGGACAAACAAAATATAAAGATGATGCCAATTAATATGGTATAGAGGGAGTATTAAATATATCAGAGTAAAATCACTGCAGGCAAAAGAATGCCACACATAATATAAAATTGACTAGCAACAAGATCATTTTAATTTCACATTGAGGCCATAACTTTGACATCTTACTTTACTTTAAAATCTGCCAGTTGCCTCAATTCCAAAAAAAAGGAGGCTATTGTGGCTAATGAAACACTGAAATCAAAACACTGAAATCAATTTGACTCGCTTTTAAGTTTATACTGAAAAGATTCCTATTTACACACCTATACTTTTTTACAATGGCAATCACTTTACAATTATGACCATTGTATCGACTATGTATTTACTACTATTTACAATATTAAGAATCATACAGAGGCAGATCCAGCATTATGTTGCAAGAGGGGGTGGGGGCAATTTTTATGTATCATATATATGAAAAATCAAGGTATGTTACATTAGTCATAACCAATTAAAATAGAGAAACCAGACTAGAATATTACAAATCAAACTAAACCCATAAGGGTTTAAATTAAATGAAACATACATTACAACCTAGTAACCTACATACGAACTGTAAATGTAAAAAAATCAATTATTAAAATTCAGACCCAGTACGATTTAATAGATAGAATTACTGTAAAAAAAATGAATATAAGAATATAAAAAAGATAGCACATGAGAACTATGAACAAACATTATTTATAAAAAACTAATTACATATATGATCCCTGAAGAAGAAGATAACATTGAAGCTACTTTTAAAGAACAGTTTAGTAGCTTTAAAGTAGAATAAAGGGACCAAAGAAAACAAGAAAGCCAGTTAGTCTTCTCCTGAGTCCTGAGTCAATGTATTGTGAGAAAATATCTGAGAAGCATCGAAATAAACATCACAAATATATCGATATTTACTTGAACCTGCATTCTATACTTTCAAATATAGTTCATTAATTAGGAAGATCTTTGTGAGGCTCTACGAGAGGTGCATCCACTGACCCAATATAGGCATGTATCTGCCCAAGTGACAAACCCCATATCCCCACAAAAATATATCATTTTCTCAAGTATGTTTAATATATCTTTGTGCTTGCATACAAAAAAAAGAGACATATATCAACATTCACCAAGCCAAGATGAAAGTGACACCTTATATTCTGCATCCGGAAGTAGTAAAAGTTTCCCCACTGTTGAGAAGGTCCCTGGTGATGTTTGGCTATGTATTGCTTATGAGCCCATTCCTGGCAATAGATGAGATATATCAGGAAATAATGCCATATATAGTTTCAATTAGGATATTTGACATTGTGACAAGACAACCAACAGATTGTACTACGCATTAGTTCCTCTTTATATATACAGTAAATAATCACCTGTTGATCTTCTGGAAGTGGAAACACATCACCGAAAATAGTGACCCTTGCATTCGATAACCCACTCCATCCAGGTATCTAAAAATAGATAATTGTTCATTAGCTATGCAGACACACAATGCTTGCCAGGTAAAACATTGAGTCATTGATTAAAAGAGGATAAACTTATAAAGTCACTGACCTGAACCACCAGTGTGCACCTTGGGTCAGCTAATAAGTTTCTTGTGTGTATAGCTAATGGTGAGAATGAAAATATTGGATCTGCACATTAAGTCCTGATTATCATTAGGCAAGAATGTGGTTGTAAGAAGAGTGGTTGTTACCGAAAACTGAAATGAAAAACCGAAATTTATTCAAATTATAGAAAATTGCAAAAAAACAAACATAGTCTTTTTAATTAATTTTTTAAAAACTCAAAATAAATTATAAATGATTAATTTGGAAGGATTAAGTTAACAAAGGTTCAATCCTTGGAAATTGATATTTGACGTTTGATAATACAGACAAAAACTAATAGATTACAAATTAATTTACTAATTGTTAAATCCAATCTATTTTATAAATATTTTTAAGTTTAAACAAATCAATGTTAAGTTTCTACTAGCACATTGCATCATTTGGTCTCGTGGTTTAGACTTTGGAGCAAACAAGCAGTGAGGGTTAGCAAAATAAATGCCAGAGAATCAGGTAACAGCAGCAGGCATAATTACAAAATAAAACTATAAAACTAAATAATATCAAACAAATTTTATTATTAAGAAGAGTTTATATAAATGTAACACATAAGAGGTATTCACATCTGGTGCACATTAGTCAGTTATATCCCTGAGCTGCAACTATATTTACTTATATATATATATATTATATTAAATATTTATTATTATATTAATTCGGTTATCTTTTCGGTTTTTCGGTTAACCACAGTTAATAACCGAAAAACCAAATAGTCGGAAAAATGCTACCGAAAACTGAACCGAATTACATATTTTGGTTAACCGAACCGAAATTATTTTGGTTATTCGTTACGGTTTCCGGTTAACCGAACCCAATGCACACCCTTAGGGATAACTGGTTATTTTCTCGGTTGTCACCATTTGTTTAGTCAAGAGATCCATAACTTAACTTGAATAGATGGTATAACAAGCAAAACTTGTCACAGCATAATAAGTATAACAAGAATTCTAACATCTATCATCTATCTTTAAAAACAGAGAAACATTTAGAAAGTACTACGAAGGTGTCTTTTAAGACTAGAACTTAAAAGACCAAAATATTCAACTGAGACTTGAAGTGTTAAATATAGCATAATATTAATAATATATTAAAATGAACCAAGTACCAGAAAACAAATGTGTAAACTCCAGTAAGTTAATGACTTACGTCCCATTAAATCAGGTGCAAAATCAACTAGAGAACCAAATGGGTATCCTTCTCGCCGATGATGCATTCGAGACATCACAGTGCAGAGGTGAGCAAACCTAGCCTTACATTGTAGAATAGCAAGAGCAAGATCAAAACTTTTGAAATTGAAATAGAGTACAAGGCAATTCTTACACGGCTTTAAAGTCGTGACAAAAATTCAAAAACAGAAAAAGGGTTCACCTGTTCCATCAAATTGCGAACTGCTAAGGCTGGTCTAGGTAGACCATGAGCTGAAGTTGCACTCTGCACTCCCCCAGATATTGGAGTTCTAAAGAGTCCAGCCCTTGAGTTTCCCCCAGTTCCGCTTCCATATGCCACTGCAGGTGTCACAATATCTGATCTCCTCTCTATATCATTTTCAAAGTAGTTGCGATCTGACTTGCCCTTCAGAAGATAAGACAGATGGTCAGAAGAAAAACCCTGAAGTAGCCATTTGATGATTTTAATCATAAACTGTCAAGGAAAGATACGTTTATCTCATATTGCACAAACCATTATCGAAAAATCCTATGCATTTAAACAAGCAACCTATAGAGTTCAAGACAATTTTCCCATGATATATAGAGTAGGTAAATAAAAAAGTTTAATAACAGACTCTGCATTAGTGTACTGGTATGTCACTTTTGCTTCATAAGATAAAGTGCCAAGCACACACTCATTTCATTGTTGAGATGATTAGCATAAGAACACAATGTAAAATTTATTATAAATGATCAGCGACACATAAGCGGAAGGGTTTCTTAATTCACAATCACATACAGGTGTGAACCATGACTGTCTAATTATATGTCCAGCCAAATCGAATAGTTAACCGCAACCAAACACCAATACATAGGAATAGAATCCCCTCCTCCTTTTCCAATTACATTAACAATTTAAACACAACACAATCTGTAGTCTTCACCAAACTTGATGACACATATTGCAAGTGTTCCTCTATTCACATGTAGTTGTGAACCATGACTGTTTAGTGATAAGTCCAGTAAGCTCGAATAGTTAACCTGAAACATTTAAATTAAGGTTGTTATCCAGTTCACAACCATATGTTGTGTTTGGTTGGGTTGAAGGGAATTGAGGGAGAATGGGATGTAATTAGTACTAGTATTTTGTAAATTAATTCCTTCCATAATCCCATTTCCTAACAACCTAAACAATAAATCAAACCCAACAAAACAAATTGAGAATAAATGCTCATTCCATCCTGCTAATTTCATGCACAAATCTCATAATGGGAAAAAAACACTACATTTTTTTCACTCTTCCCATGATTATTTCTCATTTACCTTAAGTCAAAAACTTTCGCCCCATTTTCTTCCATTCTCCCCAACCAAACGGAGCATAAGTTCGTGTTCACTTCAATGAATTGAGATTAGGAGAGAATAAAATCGGATTTGTTCTCTTATGTCTATAATTTTTATTCCGTCCTTCATTCAATACCTATGTATTTAAACTAGACCTCTAATCCGCCAATTCTGGAAGAAATGCACCATTATCCTTATTTCTTCCATAATCTTCATCATATAAAAATGTCTACTTCCCCGTGTTTATCACTATTCTCTCCTAAATCCTTCCTTTCTTCTAAAATTTTGTTTCTAATTATTTATTCCATTCCCATTCAGCTCTCTCCAATTGAACACAACCTAAGAGTACACCATTGCTAACATTGCATCCTAAATTACAGTACTACAAATCATGAGTCTGGGTAAATACTTGACAGGCTAAAATAGTTTGTTTACGAGATTAATTACGAACACAGGTGTATAGAAAAGGGAAATGGCTTCATCACCTGTGGGGCGGAAACAATGTTTTGAGGAGCCAATCCAGTTCCATTAGGACTTAACCCTTGTAATTCATCACTTTCATCTTCATTTGTTCCACCGCCATCACCAGCTATCGCGAAAACTCGAGACGCCGAAGTAACATTATTAGTGAAACAGGTGAAGCTACAATTAACAGAAGCAGCTTCAGGGAATGAAGATGCAGTGAAAAGCACCGATTTAATCGGAGGAGCTGCAAATGAGTGTTTATCTGTTAAGTTGGATACTTTAAACAAAGAGGCTGCAGTTGAAATAGCAGTAGCTTCCATCAAAACCCTAGTAATTATGAAATAATCTAAATACAAATACAAATACAAATTAACTGATAATAATTAGTCTGTGTGTTGTTATTGGACATTTAGACTGACGCTGATAAGCTCATACAACAAAACATGTATGTATTGTATTGTATATGTGTGCGAGTGTTTCGGCTTATAAATAAAGCAGAAGCAACATCAGGGGGATTCTTTATGATTTTAGAGCTTCAATGAAATGGTGAGTAAAATGGGCACCCATATCCCTCAGGTCAGGCCCAATTTGTTTGTTTTTAGCTCTTCTTCTTTTGTTCATATCAAGTTGTTCAAAATTATCACCTTTTTTTTTTGTTAAAAAAATCTATACGATTCATGACATGCTTGTTTCTAATTATTGGAATTCCTTTCGGGTATATTTTCATTTCGATAAAATATTCTCTCATATATAGTATACTATTATAATCGAAATATGGTTTCGTTTTGTTGGTCGGTGAACAACTTCCTAAAATATGTTAACACCTTCCAAAATAAAGTTTATACAAATATAATTTAGTTAAAAAAAAATTATATAATATAACCACAAACTCTATAAACTATTATCCAACTTCATTTCTAATCGCACTTAACTTGTTTTTTTATCTCATTTTGTAGGTATTCAATAATACAATACATTCAATATAATACGTAAATATTTTAACTTCATTAATCCCAATAATATATAATTATTATTTTTTATAAATTATTTACAAATTTAAATCATGTATTTAATATAACTACAAATTTCATGAATTATTATTCAACTAATTTATAATCACACTCAACTTCTATTCTATCTCTTTTGTATAGAAACAAAAACCTTCCAAAATTAGTTTTAGTAATTCAAATTATAATATAACAAAATTAATTAATAAATCATAATAAAAAATAAAAAACAAAATTACAAAAAGTAATATCAAATCATGCACATACACCACTGCTATTCAAGACTTTCACATTTTCTTATAGGTTTTGCACCCGCGTAGCGAAGCGACCTATAAGGTACAAGGTACAGGAGGACATTTTAAGATTTTAACTATCTAAATTTTGAATCATTCAATAATATAATACATACAAAATAATACGTAAATAGTTTAACTCCGTTAATCTCAATAATATATAATTACCGTGTTTTATAAATTATTCTTATAAAATAATAAAATTATAAATGTATAACTCATCCTTGCATCGCACCGCTCATGTTATATGTTAGTATCTATACAGAATAATAGTTCACCACCAAATTGATATCATATTTTAATCACCGATACATGTTTTTAGGGTCTGGCCACGTATTTTAAAATTTACTATAAAGTATAGTTTCATTAATTATTTTAATTTTTTTCTTTCAAATAAAAATAAAGGGTTTAAATTTATATTCAAAAAATATTATAAAGAAAATATGGAACTATATATAGTAGTCCTAAAATGTAAGACGGACGGAGTATATTTTACAAAATGGAACAAATATATTATATATTTTTTTCAATTATAGCTCACTATAAAGTTTTATTTGTTAACGGTTTTCATTTTCTTTTGATAGGAGATTATGTTTAATTTACACTTTATAGTTGTGATAAAAAAATATTTTCGCTAATAAAAAAATACACAAGTTCAAAAAGATTTTAATGAAGATACTATCATTTTTTTAAAAGATTCTTCAAAATTATGTATTTTTTAATGTTTATTTGCAAAAATACCTTTTTTTTCAAATTACGGTTTTTTATGCAGTTAGATTCAAACTCGACGGTTTTTACAAATATATGCAACTAGCTCTATAGTCCGTGCAAGACACGAACATGATCTAACATCAATTATTCAGTTATTGTAAAATTTGTATACATAATTGAAGGGTTGTTCACGAACCGAGCTTTTGCTCGACTCGTTAAGGATTCGTTCGGCTCGCTTATAAACTCGAGCTCGAACTCAAACGCAAAAATAAATTCATTAAGCATAACAAGCTCGAGCCGAGTTTAAGTATGTTCGGCTCGAACTCGGCTCGAGCTAGTTCGGCTCGGTAAAACTTGAAAAAAATAATTTTTCAAAATACTTTAATTATATTCACATCACGTATTAATTCAGATAGATATATAAACGTACAACAGAGATGGAGAGAGATGAGGATAAGGGCTCTGCTCATATCATATCAGTTAATACATGAAGCTGCAACTTTTGTTGATAAAAGCTGGAATCTAAAGTCGCACTTCATCGATAAGATTGTTTGCATTGCGTAAGTTAATACATGATAAATATTGTATGAGTTAATACATGATTAATATTTAGGCGGGGTTGAGATTTAGGAGGAAAAGATGAACATAGAAGAAGGAGAGCAAAGAGATGAGAAAGGGAAATGTCGGAACATAGAGATTGATATTTGATAATTTTGGTTTAGGCTTTTGGATCATGGGTTGGGCTTGGACTAAATATTTAGATAAATGAGTTGGGTTTGAATCAGTAAGGATTTTAAGAATTATTGATTTTTTATTTGCTAACGAGCTGCTCGGTTACGGTTCGACTCGACATATTTTGTTCTCGAACAAACTCGTATTCGGCTTGTTAGTTAACAAGTTTGAGCTAGAACACGATTTTTTATTCGATAAGAAAGCTCGGCTCAGTTAGCCAAAAAAATAAAGCTCATATCGTTTCGATCAAAATTTGGCTCGACTCGGTTCAGAAATCACCCTACATACTTGTGAAATGAAATAAATTTCCTGTTGTGAGAAGTTATTTTCGTCTCCGACTATTTACAGTGACCTTTGAATAAATTTCCTGGATTTCAATTGATCTCACCTTAAGAGCATAAAATACTTTCATTTTTCTCTTCTAGTAATGATCTGAATACAACATTAACATTGTATCATTTATAATTAGTAAGGATAAAGTCATATGTGCGTGTGTATTCATGTAAATTATTGTTTGTTATATGTTTGAGTAAATTATGAAGGTCTCGTTTATTTATATGATAAGTATCTTATTAATGTATATGTTTAATCATTACTAAAATCTAGTGAGCCAACTGATTACTCAAATAACATGCACTTATATTTATTCAAAAATTATAATTATCTGATACATAAATTGCAATTATTTTATATTATAGTCACAGTGAAGGTCAACAAAAGATTATTATCTAATTTTACCCAACCGAGCATCAATCATTGTTGTGACATAAAATAATTGATATTTGTAAAGGCTAACTATTGATATTAACATGTTTTTCAAGAATTCGAAGAAAAAATTGTACTAATATCGTCATCCAAATCATTTTTAAGTTTCTTTCGCTTATGATTCTAGTCTTTCTTCTTATAACAATTTGTTAACATTGTATATTATTTTTCTAAAATTAAATAATTTTCAATTCAATTTATTTTTATAAATATTAGTTGAGCTTGTTAATTCTTTTAAATTACCAACCAATATAAAAAATTTCTTTAACTTGCATAAAATGAATTAAATGAAATGGTACAATATTATCTAGTTTTAACTTTTTAAAAATATTTCTAAATATTTATAAGATTTTTTCTTACATTTAATATTTTTAAACCAAAAATTGATTAAGAAATAAGGTAATGATCAGTTTATCTACTATGCCTACCCTTATATCTTAAATTCAATATTTAAAATTAACTATATATATATATATATTCGAGTAACTATGTTTGAAACTAAATAAAACGTTCACTATTTACGACACTCACATATTATGTGTATGATTGAAACAAATTTGATAATATGGTGTAGTGATATGAAGATGTACATGTGAATGAAAAGACTCGAATTCAATTCCCCAAAATAACATTTTTATATAAATATTAAAAATAAGAGTAAGTTAGTCATTTTAATACAAGAGTAGGTGGGTCAATTCTATACATGAATAAAATATCTCATGAAATTTATCGCATATAATAGATAGGTTAGATGAAACCTCGAATCCAAACGAAGTAAACTCGAATGCAACCAAAATACTAGAGTTGCATATCCGGTTAATTTTGGTTACACCATATTTTTGTAAATATTTTCAAAGTATAGTAAATTCGTTATTTTTTATAAAAAAAGTTATAAGATATTAAGTGCAACAGGGGGGAATGTGTTTTATTGATTTTTAGCCTTTTTAAAACTAGTTTGGATATGTGAACAAAGCAGTTTACAATTTGTAAAGATATTATGTTAGCAGAATTAAAAACACAACAAACACAATATTTCAAAACTCACTTAATTTATGTTAATTAAGTTTGTCTTGCTACAAATTCTGTGTTCTTAAAAGTATATGAACTCGACTTCTCTTTTAAGAGAGTACGAGAAAATTTAGATATGTTTGTTACTTTTAAAACAAAGGACCAGTGATTACTTTATAGATTAGTAAACACTGGTTTACACAACATGCAATAAGATATACTAAACCCTTTTCTAAGCTATCTCTAATTCTTTCTATTTTTGGCTCAGTAAATCTTTGCAAATCTTGTAGGTCTGTGACCATCCTTTTTCAATTAATCTTGGCCCTTAATCTTGCACTCTTCAAGGTACTTTTGTAGACTTTTTAATCTAAGTGAATAGATCGTTTATTGATTGATAATCTTGAATCTTTAACTTGTTTGCATTACTTTATTTGAGCTTCATGTCGAGATCTCCGGTTTGTTCTATAGAGAATTGACATCTCGATAAGTATAATGACTTATCGAGATCTCTGAGTTCTCTATAAGTGTAATTGACTTGTCGAGGTCTCCGAGTTCTCTATAAGTGTATTTGACTTGTCGAGGTCTCTAGATCTCTACATGTAGAAATGACTTGTTGATATCTCTGAGATCTCTATATGCATTTTGACTTGTCGATATCTCAGAGATTTCTAATGAGAAATTGACTTGTTGATATTTCCAATCTTCACATCTTCATTTGACTTGTCAATATCTCTGAGTTCTCTACATGCAGAAATGGCTTGTCGATATCTATAATCTTCACATCTTCATTTGATTTGTCGATATCTCTGAGACTTCTCTATAAGTCATTTTGGACTTCTCGATTAGTCATTCTGGAGTTCTCGAATGACTTCTATATATAACTTGATCTGTCACTTGTCGATATCTTGACTTAGAACATTTTTCATAAAACAGATTTACTCAACTCCAATCTTCTGCTTCTTTTCTATGAGACATGATCTTCTTCCAGAGTTTATTCTTAGACTTGAAACTGTTTATTGAAAAATACACCAGTCTAATCTTCTAACCTTTTTACAGACTCAAGAAATACAACGCATAATACAAATTTAGATTATCATACAACTAAATATTAGGGTTGTCAATTTGACTTAGTCTTGTTATTGTATAGACATGTCTTGCACAACAATCTCCCCTAATTTGTGAGAAGACTTCTTATCACAAATTCATGCCTGATAACAAGACTAACTCCAAGCTAAAATCAAATACATAAAAATTGACAAATTGAAAAATATAAATATTTATACATTGAGTAATTACATTTGTTCAATAATAAAAAAACTAGGTGAAATTTTCATAGCCCGGTTCTTTCCTAATGAGGTCCTTGAGATCTATAAGCACATTAAGTTCTTCAATAATTTGTGTCCCTCTCAAGGCTTCTACCATTCTGAGCCAATCATCTAGTTGTAACCATTGAGGTAATTAACCCTGAATCTTGAGTAACTTCCAATCTTTATGTTAAAAAATGTCCATCTTTTGATATTCTACTCATCCCCCTAGCCTTGAGCTCATTTGATCTTTGTTCAAAGATAGCAATTTCTTCTGCATACTTCCTATCCCTTTCTTCCTTTTTAGCCCTTGCTTTTGCATTTCTTTCATCCCTTTCTCTCAGCCATACACAATTTGACAATTTAATAAAAACTATGACAAGAAAGAAAGTGGGCCAAAGACATGGGCCTGAAATGACATGGACCAAAATTACAAGGCAAGCAAATGAATTCTAAAATATTACTAATCGGTAGCTAACAGTACTAACTTAAAATTAATTAATAGTAAATAATACTATCTAATAATGATGGTAAGTTTAATTTACATTAATTATAACTAGCTAATAAATGTTGAAACATAACTAAAGACCTAATAAATTACCTAAAGTAATTAACGAACTAATTGATTAATTAAAATTAAAATTTAACACAAGACTAAAGAGAAATTAATACTCACATTAATTAAGGAAAGGAAACAGAAGAATGCAACTATTTGGAAATAAACTAAAACACAACGACGAGAGAACCGACACAATTTGACAGGCTTGATACACCAACTGCTGCCCCAAAATCTAGTATAGTAATTGTCAAGACAGTAGTTTGAAATATTTATACAATTAAAAAAATGAGTAAGGAGAACAACACTTAAAAACATACAAATAAATTAGAAACTAAGTGAATAAAGTAGTGAAGTAGTTGCTAGTAGAAGTAGTTGCTGAAACTAATTCGAACAAGTAGACCCGCATAAACACCCCTGACACAAATCAAGTTTTGCACAAGAGTGAGCTATTACAGGAAATATGCAGATTTTACCGGAAAATTACATTTCACCGGAAAACTTAACAAGAACAAGTACTAAAAGTAGATCTAGAAATTAAACTAACAATTTAGCACAAGCCAAAAGTAAATCTACAATATTAATCAATAATTAAACTAAATCTATAAGGCTCCTTCCAAATCTCCAATTTTGTAACTTGTGAGATCTTAGATGATATCATGACCCAATATAAAAATAAAAGGACATGAAAGTAGAGGTGAAGATGTAATAAAAAGACTTAAATGACATTAATTTAAGAGAGTGTTTACAAGAGAGCAAGTATAAAGGAAATGAAAACTAGATATATAATTTGAAAAGAGTGGCCACTACTAAATTTAGGGTAAACTAAGATGATGAATACAATGGGGAAGGGGTTATAGCTAAAAAGTAGGTTTTAGGGTAGAGTTGAGTGAATCTTGGCTATCCAAGTGAGAGGTGTGTTTTGTTGATCTTGACCCTTGATTTTCACCAACTCTTTCTTTTGGTTTTTTCTCCAAGTTGCTTGGTGACATTATGTTTCTTCCATTTTTGCCCTTTTCTCTTATTTTCTTTACATTTCTCATTTTTCCAAATATTTACAAAATGATGAGAATGCAACAAATTAATTTATTTAAAATATGAAAGTATGATTATCACATGTCTTGCACAACAATCTCCCCTAATTTGTGAGAAGATTGCTTATCATGAATTCATGCCTAATAACAAGACTAACCCCAAGCTAAAATTAAATACATAAAAATTGACAGATTGAGAAATACAAACATATATACATTGAGTAATTAGATTTGTTCAATAGTAAAAAAAACTAGGTGAAATCTTCATAGCCTGGTTCTTTCCTAATGAGGTCCTTGAGATCTATAAGCACATTAAGTTCTTCAATAATTTGTGTCCCTCTCAAGGCTTCTCCCATTCTGAGCCAATCATCCAGTTGTAACCATTGAGGTAATTAACACTGAATCTTGAGTAACTGCCATTCTTTATGTTCAAAAATTTCCATCTTTTGATATTCTACTCATCCTCTTTGCCTTGAGTTCATTTGATCTTTGTTCAAAGATAGCAATTTCTTTTGCATACTTCCTATCCCAATCTTCCTTTTCAGCCCTTGCTTTTACATTTCTTTCATCCCTTTCTCTCAGCCATACACACATCACATCCTTCCATGCCCTTATATTTGTGTCCTTGTCCTTCATTAAGCTAATCATCCTCTTAAATTTTGCGGTTGAAAGTGTATCCATTAATTCCATGCTAAGAAGGAGCCATCCTGATAATAGATTCTGACTTCTCTCAATGATACAACCCAAACTTTGACCATTTTTTCAGATAATTGTTGAAAGTAGTCATCATTTGTGATGCACCAGTTTAAAGGTAGAAAAACAGTCTGATTAAAGCAATTCCGAATAACCCGCTTACCAACTTGCAGCTTCTTTGGTTTTCTCCCAACAGTCTTAAAATGAGTCTTGATTGGTGACTTAAATGAGGGTGGGTTTAAGATTTTCTTTAAGGTGGTTTGGATAGAAGTGATTGGTATTTTGAGTAAGGTATTTACAGTTTGTTTGTACAAAAGTTTAGGCTTAGAGGTTAAAGGTGGTTGAGTGTTTGAGCTTGCAGGTTTAAAGGTTTGAGTAGGTTGGATCTTGACTTGTAGTTCTTGAAAATTTCTCTTCTTAGAATCCCCTTCTTCGTCTCTTCTATTTCTCTTACCATCATTCTTCTTGTCATCCTGGCTCTTTCTTTTCTCATACACCTTGCTGCCAGTTGCCCTGGAAGACCAGCTTGGATTTGAGCCAGAAGGTTTTTTTATCATCTTTCTTCTGCTCATTATCATCCAATTCATCCTTGGTATTGATTTTTTTTTGGGCAACGTGGTTTCAACATCTCTCAATTATCTCCCCAGTATCTTGATCATTTCCTCAACTTCAACAATCTTGTTCTGCTTTATCTTCAAATCTGTTTCCAGGGTCATTATTAGCTTCTTGTTTGCCATGACATATTTCTTTGGGATTTGGAAGTGTCTGTAATGTTTGATGAATGGATATATGTATGCCACTCCCTTACTTGGTTGGAGATATGCTTCCGAAAAAGCAGCTTCTTGAGCCTTTTTCAATTCAGTAAGCAAGAGAGTGTCTTCTTGAATCACCCTGTTAACCTTGTTGATTAGGATGTCCAATTCAGATTTCCTTCTAGTTATGAGATATTTGAAGGATACCTGCATGCAACTATCCACACTAGAGTCGTTTATATTGACAACAATGATTCTCTCTTGAAAACCATCCTTAGTCACCACCATGATCACCCTTATGAAATTGATAGTCTTATCCAAAGCTTTCTTGTAGATGAAGCAAATATTGGATAGAGAAGCCTTGAGAGCCCTTAGCAGTTCATCAATTTTTTTTCTCATACTAGGCCCCTCAACTGCTTTCATTAGTCTCTCTACTCCAACATCTTGTTGTTCAGTTTCCTTGGCTTGGGCTTTAGCAATTTAAGTTTGGACAGATAATTTTAGCAACCTAGCCTCTATCTCTCCCTTATTATTGGTAGCAAGCAAGATGAGAGGTGTAGGAATTTTAGGCCTCACAGCTTCAGGCAAAAGAATATTTAGAGCACCAATGATAGCTCCCAATGATATTGAGTTTTGCATTTGAAGATGCTTATGGGAGTTTACCAAAGTCTTGATGTCAGCAAGTTGACTTTATACCAGAGCTATGAGTTGAGAGACTTGTGCTGTAAGTGAATCATTCGAGGCTTGCAGAGTTGAGACTTGTTGTTGAAGAGACTGGATGTGGAGATTTGTTGATGTGGAGATTGGTTGATGTGCGCTTGTTGAGACATGAGCACCAAATATGGCTTAAATAGACTCCTTGATTCCCTTCATTAATAAAGCTAAAGGTTCATACCTAGCCTGATGTAGTTGATATAGTTTGACCCTTGTGTCATTGTTACTTGTGATGTGATTCTGGACAACTTCATGCAGAGCCACAAAGGATTGCTTTAGATTTTTGATGCTCTACTCCATACTGGTGAAATCAAACCTTGCCATTTGCTCAGCAAATTTCTTGAATTTATTCCTGATTTCTACTTGAGTTGGCACAAGGTCATCTAGCTTATCTTTCACCAATCTCCTTATTCTGTCTTGATGACTATTCAGAGTCTGTTGTAGTGCTTTACCAATAAGGTGAAAAGCTTTGAGCTGTGCTTTGTAGACCTCTGTAACAGCATCATAAACTTCTTGTAGACTGAGAGTTTTGGCATTGCTTTATTGGATAGTTATGTAATCTTTTCTAAACCTAGCCAAAACCTCATCCATATCTAAAATGAAATCTTTGTCTAGCCAAACATCCACATTGCCATCTTGCTCAGCTTAATTGACAATCTTTTCTTGTTCTTCAACATCTATTTTGTAAGAAAGAAAGATAGCCTGATAATCCTGATTGGACATGTCAGTTGTGAGCAATTGTTGGGTAATATTGGCAAGGCCAGAGAGTTGGTCCACAAGGAGGTCGTTCATGGTTATTGGCTGAGTTTGAGCATCCTGCAGCCACTGTGGGATGAGGTGTAAGGGTTTTTGTGAAGGGTTATAGGTAGATGGTAAATTTTTTTGGGTTGAGGTAGTGGGTTGATAAGTGGTTGGTAACCCTGTGATTGGAATCACAGTTGAACTCACACTAGAAACTGTGGTTGTGACAGTGTGTTGTTCACCAATAGTGGGAACCTCCATTGGAATTTGAGGGGATTTGATCAGGTTACTTTCATGTAACATGGCCTCAAACCCTTGTTCTTCTTGCAAAGAACTGGCACCTGAATGTGCTTGACTTGTCTCCCCTATGACAGGATCATTGATAATTGGACTCCTAGCTTCAATTGCTAAAGCAATTTCAGCTAGGGTTTTGAGGGGAGTTGTCCCTTCCCGAGGAACCTCCAATTGAATTGGAGAAGATTTAGATAGATCCCCCTCAGGAGTACTACCCTCAAACCTTTCAATCTATGAAGATTAATTTGCACATGAAGGTGCATTTGTTACATCTACAGGGTCTTCAGTAAAAACTGATGAAACCCCTATGTTTTTGTTGGTGTCATCAAGGTCTACCCCAGAGTGTAGCCTCCCCCAACTGATTGTGGTTTTTGGGTGTTGAGCATAGTTTCATGAACTATGTCACTTGATGTTGGCAACACTTGTGAAGTGGATACAAGTGTTTCATTGTATGTAGAAGAAATTTGAGAGATTATATTGGTGATTTGAGAAGTGAGTGTTGGCAGCTCCCCCTGAATAGATGAGGGAGCTTCAAATGATGTGCTCTCAGAGTGTGTGCCATCCTTATTCCTTCTTTCATACACTTGAATGTGTTTAAGTTATGGTTCAGAATCTTTACAAGATGCACTAGGGAGAATGCTTTGTTCAATATGGACACCCTATTGAGAGGATGCATCTAGAGTCTATTTCAAACCCTCTTTTTCAACTACATACTTTTGAGAGGATACAGAGGTAGCTAAGTGAGTGGTCAACTCATATTTCTTTACCTTCTTTGATTTCTTGATCAGGTCAGACTCAATTGGTATTTGATCATCACCACTCTCATTGATAACAGTCAAGGGTGCCTGCTTTCTCTTCTGTTTACTGACTTCACCCTTTTGAGAGGATGAAGTTATTGGTTTCCTAGATTCTAATGGTAAAGAAGGAAGGGTCTTAGTTTGGAAAAGCCTTTATTGGTGTTTCTGTGTTTTTTTCCAGAGGGACATGAGCCATAACTATACTAATTAGGACATTGGACCTCATGTCAGGCATAGGGTAAGTGTAAGTCCTGAATCTCTCCAACATGAATGGAGTGATTCTAAGACTTACAAGTACCTTATTTTTTGTAATAAGTGAGCCAAATAGAACTTTGGACACATGTTTACAATTGCCTATTTGTGTTCTATCTATACCATTAAGTAAATGAATGTCTTGAACTTTACGATTTAAAGTAGACATTATAAACCTAGGAAATAAAATTTCTTTACCACTTGTAGCCAAAGGCATTGTGAGCCTTGTGTTAAGTTCCTGCAGAATTAGAAGCCCCACATTTATGTGTCTGTTGTGAGCCAGGAGAACACCAGCTTCTGGACCACACTTTAGATGTTGTCATACCCTGTCTTTCTACAGGTGAAAGCCCTCACAATTGAGTCAAACAGGAATGACCATTCCCTCCTCAAATGCTTCTTGTTCAAGCAGGCCAGGTTGATTTTCTCACTGTAGTTGATGAAGTCCATGAACTCAGCTAGTTCTTATTGAGTAGGCACCTCCATTAGGTTGTCAGTAGGAATCCCCGAAGCTTTGTTGACATCATTCTCAATAAATTCCACTTGTTGACCTTGAATAAAGTAGTTAGCCACCATGGATACATCTTGATTCTCATGCACCACTGTCCTAATCACAGCCGAGTTCCAAAAGTCATTGAGAATATCCAGATACAAAATTGGATTTGCAATTAGTGCACATGCAAAGAGTGTCTCAGAAAGAAACTTAACAAAGCTCTTGAAGCTATCAGGATCCTGGTTAACATATGTGAATGCAAGGTAGTTGGTTCCCTCCTTTGCAAGGTAGCATATGTGAATTGGATTTGAAGAAGAAAGAGTTCGAAATTATAGAGAACGGTTAAGATTTGCAGAAATTAGGTCACTTGAGATCTCGAAAACGTAAAGAGGGGTTATGTCGAGATGTCTGGGTATTTATAGAGAAAGGTAAGTGACTTATCGAGAAGTAGAAATAGACGGTTATGATTTGCTTATCGAGAAGTCACATGTGAGAATATATACATATCGATATGTCACTATCCTGACTCTTGTCGAGAACTAAATATTGACTTATCGAGATGTCAAATAAATACCTAGTTTGTCCTGAATGGACTGAATTTTTCCAAATTTTATTTGAATAAATCGAAATAAAAGTAGAACAATTTTATATCAAAAGTATTTTACCAAAATAATTTATTGAATTAAATTATTTTAGTTCTGAGTTATCGAGAAGTCTGAGAATGATACTTGTAGAGAACTCTATTGAGAAGTCTTAAAGTGACTTATCGAGATCTCTTCAAGACTTATCGAGAAGTCATAATGAAACTTGTCGAAAATTCCTTCGAGAATTATAGAAAAAAAACTTATCGAGAACTCTATCGAGAAGTCTCAAAATGATTTGTCGAGAAGTCAATTAGACTTATCGAGAAATCAGTTCTCTATATACTTTTGTTGCTTTTAATTCTGCCTTATGATAATTTTATATATTAAGAATGTAAATTAACAGTTAAGCAGTTTTCTTAGAATTTGAAAAATTCTGAGCTAAATTTCGAAATTTGAAAAATAAATAGACAGAGGTTTCTGAAATATTTATAACTCATATTCTAGTTAATTTCCAATTCAATCAAATTAATTTTGATTCACTAGAAATTAATCTGCTGCAACATATTAGCTGAGTTCTTGCCTTTAGGATGAATAATTTAACATTCCAATTTTACCAACAAGTCTAGTAAAAGTTGCTTCATCCAAAGGTTTAGTAAAAATGTCAGCTAATTGTTTTTCTGTTAGAACAAAAATAAGCTCAATAGTACCATTTACAACATGTTCTCTAATGAAATGGTACATTACATCAATGTGCTTTGTTTTAGAGTAATTAACTGGATTGGCCACAATATAAATGGCACTAGTATTGTCACACATAATTGGAATTTTGTGTAACACTAGGCCATAATCCATTAGCCGATTTCTAATCCAAAGCACTTGAGCAAAAAAACTTCCAGCAACTATGTATTCAGCCTCAGCTGTGGAAGTTGACATAGATTGTTGTTTCTTTCTATACCAAGATGCAAGTCTTTGTCCAAGAAATTGACAGCTTCCACTAGTACTCTTCCCATAAACCCTTCACCCAGCAAAATGTGCATATGTGTATCCAACAGTTTTAAATCTAGTTCCCTTAGGATACCATAATACCAAGTTTGGTGTTCCCTTTAAGCATCTGAAAATTCTCTTCACAGCCATCAAATGTAATTCCTTTGGATTGGCTTAAAATCTTGCACACATACATGTTGCAAACATAATGTCTGGTCTACTTACAGTTAAATATAGCAAAGATCCAATAATTCCACTATAACCTGAAATGTCTACACTTTTTCCTTTCTTATCTTCATCCAACTTTGTAGTTGTAGACATAGGTGTTGATGCAGGTGAACAATCAATCATTTCAAATTTCTTCAATAAATTTTTAACATACTTGGTTTGGCTGATAAAAATTCCATCACTTCTTTGAATGACTTGAAGTCCAAGAAAGTAACTTAATTCTCCCATCATGCTCATTTCATATTCACTCTGCATGAGTTTTAAGAATCTTTGACATAACTTTTCATTAGTAGAACCAAAAATGATATCATCCACATAGATTTGAACTAGAATTATATCATCACCATGCTGCTTCTAGAAGAGAGTCTTGTCAATTGTTCCTCTAGTGAATCCATGTTTTAGCAAAAATTCTGACAGAGTATCATACCAAGCTCTAGGTGCTTGCTTTAATCCATAGAGAGCCTTGAATAATTTGTATACAAAGTCTGGAAATTCTGGATCTTCAAAGCCAGGTGGTTGTTGCACATAAACTTCTTCTTCCAACTCACCATTGATAAATGCACTTTTTACATCCATTTGATCACTTTGAAGTTTGAGTGTGTAGCAAATGCGAGAAAGATCCTTATTGTTTCAAGTCTTTCAACTGGAACAAAAGTTTCATCATAATCAATTCCTTTTCCCATGAGTAGCCTTTTGCAACCAACCTTGCTTTGTTTATTATTACAATTCCATTTTCATCCATTTTGTTCATGTACACCCACTTTGTTCCAATTATACTTTTGTTCTTTGGTGCAGGAACCAACTTCCGAACTTTGTTTCTTTTAAACTGATTTAGCTCTTCTTGCATAGCAGATATCCAGTCAGGATCAAGTAGAGCTTCTTCAGTTTTCTTAGGCTTAATTTATGAAAGAAAGCATGCATGTAGTCATTCATTAGTAGTTGCACTTCTAGTCTTTACACCAACATTTGGATCACCAATAATTGCTTCCCTAGTGTGACTTCTATGACATTTTCTGGTATGATTTTGTTGACTTTAATTTTATGCATTTTCTTCACCATTGGCATGACTTTCAGAACTTTCTCCTCTTCCCCCCCCCCTGAGTTTGTGCTATCAAATTCAGGTGTTTGAGATGAGCTTCATTCTCATGACTCATTTACTTAGTTGACTCTTCATTCATTCCGCTGCTTGTGTTTATCTCAGCTTCATCTTCAGAATCACTATCAATATTGAGATTTTCAAACTTTAGGGCTTCAACTTCATTTTCATCAAGGCATTCCAAGCCTGGACACTTGTCATCATCAAAAGTCACATCTGTGCTTTCCATAATTTTCTTTTGTTCAATCACATAGACTTTGTAGGCAGTTCTCCCCAATGAATATCCCAGAAAAATGCTTCAAAAACTTTAGAGTTAAATTTTACCACATATTCAGAGTTGTAATAACCCCAATTTTTGGGAAATTTTGAAACCCTTATGAATAGTGTTTTTGCTGAATGAGAAAACTTTTCAGGCCACACTATGTAGGGGTTCTGATATGGATATTCTGAGATTTTATTAGTACTTTATATGGGATATAAGTGTATGTAAAGATCGTCAGAATCCAAATCCGAACACTTTGATTTTCCCGGAAATCCACTAGACACGGAAAGAATTGAGAAAAAGGTAACAGGATAAAAAGGATTTAAATTAAAGGATTATAAGAGAGGATCATAAAAAGGAATACAATGTATTGAGAAAGGTTAAGGGAACCTAAGTAATAAGATCCCGGGTATGATCCCTCAAACGAGAAACGAAAACGAAAGTTAAGCGAACCGTATAACAGATCAGCGGTCATTAGGCAAACAATTAGAAAGTTAATCAAAGGGATTAGAGAGGATGATGTCACCCAACCAATGAGGAGAGGACAAGGAGGGAAAGATGACATCATAGCATGACACAAGCATGACATAGGAGGGAAGGAAGTGTGGTTGAATTATAACCACACAAAATCAAGGTTAATTAGGTAATTAACCTAAAACAAATCAAAAGCAACCAACCAAGACAAAACATTTCATTTCACCAAACAAAACACAAAACCCTCTTTTTTCCATTGAAGCTCTCGGCCTCTTTCTTAGGAAATTGAAGATCCAAGCTCCACCACTTACTATTTAGCAAGGTAATTATCCTAGCTTCTCCTAGTTAAGTTACATACTTCCTATAAGTTTAAGCTTCTAATTCCAAGCCAATCTTTTTCTATAAATCATGAAAGAAGATGGTGAATAGTGTTTTTCAAGAACTAAAATTTGTGTTCTTGAAGTTTTGTTTAGATTAAGCTTGGATAAGGACTTTAAGGGTGATTCCAAGCCATTCTCTTGATTCTCCACTCTCCAAGGAAGGTATAAACTACAAACCCTAGCTTTAGTTTTGAGTAATTAGGATTGAATATGATTGATATAGTTTATGTGAAGCATGATGCTTGATTGTTTGAAGTTTGGTTGAGTTGTAGAGATTAGTTGGTTTTGTGGTATTTTTGGAGTTGTAAATCTTGATAATTAGTTAAAGAACCTAAGTAAGGCTTTTAGTTCATGTGGGGAATAAGTATAAATGGTTAATGTGGATTTTTTGGGGCTGTTATGATGTGGTTTGGATGGATGTTGGTGGTATGATTGATTGTGGGTTGAATTGTGGTTGATTTGGAATGGTTTAATTTGGGAAATCGCGTAAACATAGCCGTCGTAACGTCCGATTTTCTTTAGACTGCTTTTGTGCATAACATTAGGACCCGAGAACCCCCTGCTAAATTTTGACCATTGCCATGTTTAGGTAGTTCGTGTTACGAGCTTCGTTTTGATATGTAGTTCGTTCGATTCCGATGCACGGTTTAGGAGAAATGACCGTTTTAAGTAACGGCGTTTCGCGAACGAAACATTATCCCTCGCCTTACTTTGAAACATAGGTTAAAGACCAAAAAGGGTTATTTAATGTATGAAACAATTATGGTAAGAGTGTTAGGCAGTTGGTAAGACACTCGCGAAGGAATCGCTTTAAAACTCGTAATGGTTAATTTATTAAAAATGGTGGAGCCGAGGGTACTCGAGTGACTTAAGAGAATCAGTAAGCGCAAAACGACCGTTAGAGTCTGAGTTGGTTAGAGTATAGATTTACAAGTGACTTTGGTTTAATTCCAACTTACTTGTTGTTTATAGGTTACCAGACTCGTCCCGAGCCATTCGTAACCCCCAGTCGCTCAGGCAAGTTTTCTACCCGATATACTGTTGTTGTGATGTAAATATATGTATATGCATTATCTTGTGATAGTGCATGATTGTTATTAGCAAATTTTGCGATATATTGGAGCATGCTGATATGGTATATATGCATGTCTGTTTCGTAATCTGGTTATCTATCTGTTGATTTCAATGCTTATAGTTGCATAATACCTATGCTAGAAATAAGCAAGTAGTTGCGTATACCCTTAGTATAGGGGATAAAAGGTGAACATATTTCTAAACCGGGAGTCGATGTTCCCGAGTATATTATATATATATATATATTTATATATATATATGTGGATATAGTTTTTAAAACTATTGATCGAATAAGGTTTATTCGATACCTTTATTTTACTTAATTGAATATTAATTTGAGTATTCATACGAGGGCTTATGTCTCAGTTTATTTTATTATTTGAATATTATTTGAATATTCATCCGAGGACTTATGACTCCTTTTATTTTATTAATTGAATATTATTTCGAATATTCATTCGAGGGCTTATAACTCAGTTTATTTTATTATTTGAATATTACTTGAATATTCATCCGAGGACTTATGACTCCTTTTATTTTATTAATTGAATATTATTTATAGTATTCATTCGAGGTATTATGACTCCGCTTATTACTTAATAATATTCTTTATTGTATTAAAGAATAAGGTGTCGATAATCAAACTTATTTTTGATTATTCAATTAAAGATATTACTTTCGTATAAGTATATATTTGATTATTTGCTATTCATTCAAGTATAAGTTTTCCAACTTCTACCTCAATTATTCTTATGGGAATATTATTTAAATAATAATATTCAGATATTTCTTTCATATCGGGACTGATTTATTTTAATAAATCAGTATTACTCCAAACATTCTTAAAAATGTTTTCGAGTCTTCAAATGAATTTAAAAGGTAGAGCGGATCCCAAAACTTGTTTTCAAATTCAAGATCTTCCATTTTAAGGGGACTTGAATACTTGCTCAAAAATCTAAGGGATCCGGCTCTGTGGTGTATTTTATATTCGCAACAAGGTTGCAGTTTTGGTAAATGAATTGATTACTTACCCAACATTCGGGAAGTAAGTCCATCTATCCAAGTCGACATAAGCAACATGGGCTCAGTGGGCGTCCATGATAGTGTAAGTGGCTCAGTGGGAGTCCATCAAATGCATAAGTGGCTGAGTGGCAGTCCAGCATAAGGTCCTATTACGACCAGGGTGATGACCAGTGGGGAATTCGTCCATCTACTAGTAGAAAAGGTTACTTATTGGTATCTTTGCCTGATCAGCAAGATATCAGGTTTATGCCAAAATTCTTTCCTTTCCAAATTTATTGGATATTGCAATTCTGTTCATACTTTACATGACAGAGGTTTTCAGGAAACGTATGTATATATATAGGTGTACATATATATATCGAGACTTAATGAAGTATATCATAACTTCATTTCCTTCAAAATATTTTAAAGATTGAATCTATTCAAGTCTTATCTTGTAGTCTCATCAGTGTGATGAACTTTTGAAATTAATTATAACTTGAACGGTGGTAGTTCAAGTAGTATTTGGAAAAGATATAAGTATATTGGAGTATCTTGTAACTTCATCTTTTAAACTTATATCTAGTAAATGATTATCTTATGCATATCAAAGACTTTCAGAAAAACGTTGAGACAAGGTTAGATATATGAGATCACCTTGCAACGATATTTTTATACAGTTTTAAACTGGAACTTTGTGTATATTATACATGGAAGAGGACTTCCAAGATTTTGAAAAGTATATATGTATATATACTAAATATTTTGCGACTTCATCGCATTAAAATATCAAACTTGGTTCATTTCTTTTGACCAAGACTTTCATGAGTACTATGAGAAGGCTCATATATTGTTAATCATTATACATATTATTTTGGTGGGCTTGCTGCTCACCCTTGCTTTCTTCTTTCATCACACAACATCAGATAGACAAGATGAACAGGACCAAGCTCCCAATTCGCGAGTGGATAGGAAACATTCCGCAGTTTCCTATAGGCGTTGATGTCGCTGTAGCTGAGGTAGAAACTACCAATAGGCTAGGCTTTCAACTTTTGATGTACCAGATTTATGTATATTTATGAATTGTAATAATGGCAAAGAAATATAAATTTATTCAGAAAACCTTTTAAGGTGTATTGGCAGATAATTGTGAAATAAAATGACTTGTGGTTATTTTTGGATGTTCATCTCTGAGACTATAACGTGTGGTGTGTGTGTTTATTGTGGGGTCACCGTACAGAGTAGTTGAGTAATTATTAAGATTGGGTGTTATTAAGGGAAATGGAACTCGTGACAACCCGGATCCCCGACCCCGGATTTGGGGGTGTTACAGAAATGGTATCAGAGCTAAGCGTTATAAACCTCAGAGATGAAGTGACGTTAAGATAATAAGTACACTAAGATAATAAGGACTCTTGCCAAGTTCATAGTCGGACTACCTAACGTAGTACTGACAGTTAAAACCCTTATGGGAACCCTTATAAATATCGTGATAGAAGCGTAGTTCGTTATCGTATATGGTAGCGGGACTCCGAACCCTGAGGTTGAGGAGCAACAACGCGATGATGTTTTATTACTTATTGGAGATCAGATTATGGATCCGATAGAGCGTCCTAACGCGGGACCGGATGATGTTCATATTGAGGATGTAGCGGTTGAGGATGTTGTCCTAGAAGGGATTGTTGCTGAGAAGAATCCCGTGGAGGATCCTGACAAGAATGAATAAAGGACCATTGAGGAATTGATGACTATGGTTAGGGCGACTACCAGAGGTAGGATTGGCCGGTTACTACCAGAGGTTTGTTCAAGTTCCTAAGGATAGTAGCCCCTTTAACGCGGCTTACTCGTAAGACTGAGAAGTTCGAATGAACAGAGAAATACGAGAACAACTTTCAAGAACTGAAGCAAAGATTGGTGATGGCCCCTATATTGGCATTGCCGGATGGAAAAAGGAGATTTTGTGGTTTGTATTGACACTTCGCATAAGGAATTAAGGTGCTCTTATACAGCACAACAAGGTACTCGCGTACGCGTCAAGAAAATTAAGGGAATTTAAAATTCGATATCCCCACCCATGAGCTTGGGCTCGTGGCAATAGTTTTTCCCTAAAGATTAGAGGCAATATTTGTATGGAGAGGAGTGCGAGATTTACCTAAGCCACAAGTACTCTAGTACATTTTCCCGTAGAAAGAGCTCAACATACGCCAGAGGAGGCGGTTAGAGCTAATCAAGAATTATGAGTGGGAGATTCTTTATCATTCGGGGAAAGCCAATGTGGTGGCTGATGCCCTTAGTAAAAAGGAGAGACTCAAGATGATAATGTCTTTGGGAGAGTTGATAAGTGATTTTGGAAATAGAAGTGAAGGTAACCGGATCCGGTACCGAAAAGCTGTTTGAGATTGCAATACAGTCCGAATTATCGGAAAAGAGCATATTGTGCCAGGAAAAGTGATGAATGAAGGCAGAGAGCCAACAATTAGATAAAAGATTAACACCGAGAAAAATGATAAGGGAATAATGAGGTATTCCTACAGAATTTGAGTTCCAAACGTTCAAGAGCTTAAAGATGAAATCTTAGATGAAAGCTAGTTTGAGGAATAAGATTTAGATCAAACCCTGAACGTGATAGTCAGGGAGGTCGCCATCAAGATAGAAGGAACCCATAACATAATGAAGTGGAAAATGAGGATTTAAAACATGTAGGATGACCCCGATTATGGGGAGGATGAGAAAATATTTCATACTGAGAAAACAGAAGTCGAGCAAGATAGGGAGAACCAGGACGGTACTCCTATGGGGCAATTCATGGACCTGTCTAAAAAGAACTTAGACTATTATCCCCAACCACCACCTTGAGGAAATAGTGCGGTGAGAAATTCTTTCAGGACCTTTAAGTCGCTAAGCTCTCAGAGTTCTAAGGAACAAGCTGACCCAGTCGAGGCAAAAGCCTGGCTAAAGGAAATAGAGGAATCATTTGAGATTCTAAATGATTGATGAACCACAAAAGACTGTTTTTGTCACTCACCCTCCTAAGAGAGAGACCACTCGCTGGTGAAAGGCCAAGGAAGGCACGAAGCAAGAGATTATAATAAACTGATTTAAGTTCAGTCAATTGTTTTCGGGAAAGTAATTCCCAAAGATAAGGAGATAGTGTAAAAGCTTTTGAGCCAGAACAAAGGCGGGCGAGTATGATGAATTATGAATCTAAGTTGTAAAAGTTGTTAAGATTCGTTCTGAGGACACGAATCCAGAATGACGGGATATTTGAAATCAATGCTTATGTTGTGTTGGTTCATGAAATAATGATAAGAGAAAGGAAAATAAAAAGAAACTGAAGTGGAAAGGAATACCAGGCGCAATAGAGTTTGAAGTATGATAAGGGAGTTGGGTATGAGGAAACCCTAAAGACTCGTAGCAATAGACATAGAAAAGTATGTAATTGTCAGGATGAGGGTGATTCACCATGAGTTAAAGTTGATGATTGAAGGAATAAGAGATACATATATTTTATCCCCTGTAAGTTGGGAGGATTTGAGGAAACCTTGAGATAGTTCGAAGGATAAATATTGAGACGCGGATAGACTGAGGAGACAAGGAAGTAAGAAATTAGGAAAATTGGATGAAGGAAGTGACCTTCAAGAATGTGAAGTATATGTAAGACCGGTGGCATGATACCCAGAAAGGGAGACGACAGGTATGGGAGATATCCCAACATTGAGATGACTGTTGGGATAAACAACAAAAGTAAATAAGGAATTATTAAGAAGAAGTTCATGTTGAACATGACCAATATCTTCCAGAACATCCTTGTTATCCTTACCAAATTAGGCAAGAAAAGCGGATAACCGTTGTTATCTTTTGGAGGCCATATTGATTGACCTCATTTTGAATACATATGTTATTGTGAAAATTAGGCATATACTATCGAGGTGGGAATGATTGAATAAGACACCCCTATCAGGGATGTATGACTTGATTTATTCATGGAAGGATGCATGTACCCTTTTTAAAGGTGGAATTAAGGATAGAACATCGGTAACTTAAAACGAATCCTAGGGGAATGCATAAAGGTTGGCATTTCATCCTTAATAGGGATAGTATGAGTTTTGACACTATGAATTGGAAAGGATTAAGGTAATAACAACCTTTAAGAATCAGTGGAGAAATTTTTCAGAAGTATATATGTAACGACCGAGAATTTTGCGTCGTAATTAAGAAAGTAAAGTATGTGTTATGTGATGAGATTATGTGATTAAGTGGTGATTATTTGTTTTATCTGTATACTAGAGTTAAGGAGCGTGGATAAAAATGTTCCAATTTAAAGAGTCAGCTTAGAAGTCAAGCTGTGGTTTCGGGCCGTCAGGTAAAACAGAACCCGTCCTAAAATGGAAATTAAATAATATAAAATGTGAATTATATGTGAAGTAAATGAATGAAGTATTTCGTCTTAAGAGACGTGTTGATTGACAAAGGTAATGAGAAGCGTATTCGAAACGCTGAGCGTCGGGCCGTCAGGCTGAACGTGACCCGGTACGCATAAAAAGGGAATAAAGATTAAAGAAGGATAGATTCTATGATCAGACCTGAGTCGTTTTATGACTATGTGCGTGTGATTGCTAGACTGTGTGCATGATTATATGTTCTGTGATAATTTCTGTGAATTTTAAAGGAATTATGTGATTTATATAAGGGTTTATTTAACCTTCGTGCATTTTTATAAAATCATCTGAGATGGATAAAAACATGGGATTCATTCTGTTATCTTCGTAGAGGTCTTAGAGACTTTTTAAAAATGATAAGTGAATTTAATTGTGGGTCTTTACATTTTTAAATTGATTTTATGTGGAAAAGGTATTTATTAAAGCGAGTTTGCGAAATTCATATAAAATCAACCGCTCGCTCAAATTCTTATTATGAGTAATGGATGAAAAGCTAATTTCGAGACCTACGTGTTAAAATTGTCATTTTCAATAATTCTCGACTTTCCGAGAGAGAAATATTTTTATTTTGAATTTTGTTACATTTGAGTAAAAAGAGAAACAAAATGCAAATTAAAAAGGGAGTTATTAGATTACCATTTTGCCCTTGTGTTGGTGGAGTATAAATTACTCCTTCCTCCCCATTTTCTTCTTTCTTTTCCGTGCACTCACTCTTTTCTCTCCTCTTTTTCTTTCACTCTCTCTCTCTCACTCGAACAACTCTCTCTCGGCTCTCTCTTCAATTTCTCTCGGTATACCTCCTTTTTCCTTGATCAAACTTATCAATCATCCCTATTTCTTCTTGATAAACACTTATGTGTAGGTAGAAGTATGTGCATGTGTGTATTGGTGCTTGCATGCCGAAGTGTGTGTGTGTTTTTGGGTTCGGTTTTGAGCCAAGAACCGAGGGCTTGCTTGATTAGTTCGTATCCTATGATTATTGTGCTGAAATCAGTTTGCATGTGGTGTTGATGCATTTCTTTTGAGAAATCGGGGGTTTCGTGGTTGGACACCCTCGAATGAGGGCACCACCGTGAAGCCACCGCCACCGGTGATGAACTCCGGTGAACCGGTGGTGAGCTATGATGTTAAAAACTGAGCTCTAGAACCTTAAGATCACTTATTTATGTTTGCATGTGGTGTTTTGATTAAAAGGCCGAATGGCCCTTACTATTTTAAGGAAATCAAGTTGATTATATTGAAATGCATGAGTCATTGATTTGATGTTGAAATATAGGTGGATTTGTGATTCAAGAATTAAGAATATCAAGTTGCATGATTGTTTTTGAAAAAGGCCGAATGGTTTTAATCTTTAAGGTTGTTTGATTTGAATTAACTTGTTTAAAATAATGAGGGATTGTTATTAGATTAAAAAGGAATGAAAATATTGTTGCATGCTAATTTTAGGTTCGAATTTTTGTGTTAATAAGAAAGGAAATTGATTTTTGTTGGATAATCTTGGTAAACACTAAGTATAAATGGACTAAAAGTGATTGCATGTTAGTTTTAAAAAGGATCAAGATGTGCATGTCAATGATTTGTCCTTGGGATGTGAATTTGAGTTATTGCCGAATGAAATTGAGTTAAAATAGATTAATTTGATGAATGAATGGATGTATGTTATAATTTAGATAAAAATCAATTGTGTTAAGGAACTTAGTTGGCTTACGTGATAAAGATAAAGTGTTTGATATTGTGCTAAGTTAACATTGAATTGCATGTGAGCATATATGTACGTTTTGGTTCGAATGGTTGTTGATCAAGAAAATGGTGCTAGTTTAAATGTGGAATCATGTTAGAACTAAAGTTGTATGGTGTAATTTTGAGAAATTTGATTGTATATGTATAATTATGGTTCGGATTTCTATGATTAAAAGAAAGGAGAGTGGTTCTTTAAAGGTTGTTAATTGAGATACGTGTTTATGTGAATTAAAGTGAGTATTTGATTGATTTTATGGTGGGTATTTGCAATAAGGCCGAATAGGCCATAAGAAATAAAGGTCAAAACTTGATTTTGGTAATTGAAAGAATGATTGAGTGTTATAGGTGAAAATCTTTGATTTTGCTTGATGTTTTGATTCGAATTAAGGAATAAAAGAAAAGGGAATTAAGTCGATTGATAAAAGTGATAGTATGCACGTAAATGTTTGGTTGAAAATGTGTCTAGTACTCGTAAAAGAGTAGTGTTAGTGTGATTTGAGAAATAGCCTAGGTCAAGCGAGTACGCTTTGATTGCTAGGTATATAAGGATATAAAAACTACGAGAAAGAATTGTGCTATGTGCTATGTGCTGTGTGCTTATTTGTATAAGCTATACTCGTATAGTTCGAGTCAAAAATATAATCGAGTTATCGTATAGAGTGATCGTTCCGGGAACGAGAGTTGGAAATCTAATTAAGATTTCTGGTTTTATTGTAGATTCGGAGCGTGAGGGCATTCGGGCTAGGAAAGGGAAAAGTATATTAGGTGGCAGTAGTTCAACCCTCAGGAAAGCAATTTCAGGCAAGTAACTATGATTACTTGTGTAAATGATTATAAAGGAAATGTTGTTCATACCATGTAGAGTATTGAACTGTTAAAGTATGAAACCCTTGCTTTATGAAACCCTGATATTGATTTGAAGTACCCTTTGTTCTTGATAACCTGTTATTGATAATCCTATTGATTTCACCCGTTGATAATCTGCCTTTCTGTTCAAGTTTCCTATAATGCCATGATCATATTGAACCTTTAATTATCTTGGTTAACTCTGTTTAATGATACCCTGTTTCTCTTGATCGCCCTAATGATCCCTAAGTTATTTCTGATCCTTCAAATTTAGTACCTTATTAACCTTAATACATAATTCTTGAGAATTGTTCCTTGCGTATCTTTGATTCACTCCCTGAACTTTGTTTCTTTAAAAATCTGGATTAAGAATGAGTTTCGACTTGAAAGAGTCCGAATGATTTCAAAGGCTTGGTAATGATAAAATGAATTTTAGAAAACCTATTGTTTTCCAACTCAAGGTTTTCCAAATGAATTCCTGATGGATTGGATTGAGACGTAAGAGGCTAGTGAGACTAGTCCAGTCATGGTAAGAGGCTAGTGGGACTAGTCCAATTTAAGGCTGAAATTATGCCGAATGGTACCTTAAAGACCGGAATGGAGGTCGATACGGGCTGATCACCCGTATATAATGAAATGGAAAGATAAGTGATCCAATCAAGGGTTCTAAATGATTATTTAAGAAAAGGAACTGAAACTTTTATTCAGTAAATTGATTTTTGGAAATGAAAATGGTTTATACTGTTTTGAAAAGAGTTGATTATATTATTGTGGAGCTTAGAGCTCAGAACCCTGATTCCTGAAAATTGTTGATCATATGAATGATTCTATATCTTGAAATACTGTTGCTTTCCTCTACCGAAAGATCTATTTTGATCCTATAATGATTTGCGTTAAATGTCGGCTTTCATCCTGTTTCGAGCCTTGTTTCTTGAAAGCCCAGTTATTCTTCAGATACCTTTCCTTATCTCAAAGAAAAAAAAATGAATATACGGAAATCTGCCACCTAGATTAGCTAAAACAGAATGCCCTAGTTTGTTCAAAGCATATTGAGATTTGTTATTGTAGAACTGCTATTTAGTTACTTGCTGAGTTTTATACTCATTGTTTTGTCTTAATCTAACCATGGCAGTTAAGCAAGAAGATGGTCGAGTTTAGGCGCACTGCTCGTAAGAGCGTACCTGGTGGTCCCTACCGTGTTGAGGGCTTCCAGTTGCCAGAGCAGGTAGTACAGGTTATGAGTGAGCTCGCGCCTAGTAAAGAGGTGTTTAAAGATACAATGGGTTATCTGTCGGTTCCCAGCCGGAATCGATATTGATTATTTAATAATATTTTGGGTTTGTAAGTTATATTCGGTGATTGGTAGTTGTAATCTTGTCTCATACTTTATCCTATTGATCCTGTTAGTAGTTAATCGGGGTTTATGCATATTTAATTAGTAGATTAGAGGTGTGTGAGTCCTCATTTCCTAACCCCGAGATTGAGGTCGTCACAAGTTGGTATCAGAGCTACAGGATCTAGTCCCTGAGATAAGTTAGGTTTTAAAAAGGGGTATTTTGGGAATATATCTATATCGCGAGAGAGTTCGACTCATGTAGAGTTGAGTTAGACTATTAGGTATAGTCTAAGGAAAGTGTTTGATTGGTAAAGCAGAAACTAGAGTTAGGGTGTGAGTTAGCTGGAAGCTTTATTTGACCCTAACATTGTTTCTTGGTTGCTGTTTTATGTTTTCTCTCAGGATCCTAGTAGTGGTAGTGACTCAGACTCAGAGATTAGCTTGACTGGTACCCCTGTGGACCCTATTCCACCCTCTCCAGAGGAGCCTGTATATGTTAGTTCAGACCCAGAGGAGGACCCTTCTGAGAGTAGTGAGATCCCCATGCAGATTTCACCCTTGAGGCTTGATTCAGAGACCACTGCCCCTGAGCCAGAGTCGGAGATGCCTAAGACTGTTCCTGTCAGTATTGGTGGCAAGTTAGCCCAGGACCGAGACTTTGTGTACTCCCGCATTCCTGAGTTAAGAGCTTTGGTGGATAGACTAGCCAGGGAGTCTAGGCAGAGTGCTTCTGTTATGGATGATGAGTGGCGAGTTCGAGTGAAGATGGTGGAGCAGGTTGCCAGGAGGAGATTGGATGAGGGGCCATCCACTAGTGATGCTGATGCTAAGGCCCGGAGGCTGCATAAGATCATTCGCTGGATGTTGGTTGTGTTGAGAGAGATCCTAGATGATTAGACGGGACTGTTGGTTGAGCCCGTAGATTGTTGTTGTTGTTTTCAGCGCCGGTAGGCTTTGGGATACTTGGTCAGATGCCGGGATCCCTTTTTCATTTATCTTGTTGTATTTCAGACCAGTGTAGTAATAGTAGTAGTTGGAAGTTAGGGGTAGATAGGGGGATGTTTTCCAGTTTTTCCTCTGTTTAACCCTGCTATTTATTGTACCTTGTTTCAGAACCTTAAAATCCAGAATATTTCCTATGTAACCCTTGATTTAAATAAATCTATTATCTTGCTTTCCTTTGTGCACCTTGTTTATCTTATAAACTGTTCTCAATGCCATGTTTTAAATACAACCATGTTTTTCGTACAACCATGTCTAAAGATCGTAAAACCCTATTCCGTGCCATGATAAAATAACACTGATATAAGAATTATGTAGTAATAGGATTGCATGTGCAAATTGGGTAAAACTTAAAACCCACAAAAGAGATTTCATAAAAATTGTTGTTATATGTATGTCATGCTATCGTATTGCTAAATAATTGCTCAATAAGGTTTGTAAGAAATGGCCAACTCACCAGATCACCAAGAAGAAGAAATTCCCACCCAAGACCCAGAAATAAACCCAGAAACCACTTTGATGAGCAGACTTGCTCAGCTTTTGCAACAACCTGTGGCCTCAAAAGTTGGAAATTTCAAGCACTTTCAATCTGTTCACCCTCCAGAGTTCTTAGGTTTGCCAGATCCGATTAAAGCACAGTCGTGGTTGAGAGAGATGGAAAAAGCCTTTGAGCTAGCCGAAGTTAAGGACGATAAGAAAGCTCAGTACGCAAGTTATTATTTGAGGGATGAAGCAAGTTTCTGGTGGGAGTCTTCTAAGGCGTTGTTGGAAGGAAAAGACTTATCTTGGGAGAAGTTTACTGAGATGTTTTTGGAAAAATATTTGCCAAGTTATATGCAAGATCAGTTGGAGATGAAATTTTTGGATCTTAGACAGGAGGAAATGTCGGTAGTAGAATATGAGGTGAAGTTTTCGGAGTTGGCGAGGTTCGTGCCAGAGTACGTGAATACTGAAGCAAAGAAGGCTAAGAGGTTCCAGCAGGGACTTAAGCCATGGATTAGGAGTCAAATAGCAATGTTGGAGATCAAGAGCTATGCTGCCTTGGTTCAAAAGGCAATGATAGTAGAAGGTGAGCGGGAAGCTGCTCGAAGAGAAAATGAAGGAAGAAAGAGGAAGTTTGAAAGCTCTGAGCAAGAGCAAGGAAGTTTCAAGTTCAGAGGAAAGTTTGGAAAGAATGGTGGAGGTCAGAACAAAAAGTTTCAGAAGTTTAGACCTGGGAATGGAGCTCAGAAGAACCGTTTCCAGAAAGCTGGACAACCGGGAAAGGATAGCAGGCCCCAGATGCAAGAATGCAGGAACTGTGGAAAGAGACACCCGAGGAGGTGTAATAAGCTGGATATAACATGTTTTAAGTGCAACCAGAAGGGGCATTATTCTTCAGAATGTTCAAATGAAATAAGGAAGCCTGATTTGGCTTGTTTCAAGTGTGGCAAGGTAGGCCATACGGCTAGAAATTGCAAGGAGCCTGTGCAGAAGGCTAATGTTCTCAGAATTGCTGGACCGCCATCTCTCCCAGCACCATCAGCTCAACCCAGAGCTAGGACCTTTAACATGTCAATGAAAGATGCGGTGCAAGATGTGAACGTGGTAGCAGGTATGCTTGTTATAAACTCAGTAGAAGTAAAAGTTTTGATGGATTCTGGAGCAACCAGATCTTTTATTTCTGAAGGCATTCTTGATAAGTTAAATTGTGTTGCGTACCCTCTAGAGCCTAATTTGATTATAGAGGTAGCAAATCAAGAGAAAGTTGTTGTTAATAAGATTTGTCCCGATTGTGATGTGTCTATAGAAGGTCGGCACTTTTCTGCTGACTTAATTCCTTTTAAGTTAGGAGAATTTGAGGTTATTCTAGGAATGGATTGGTTGTCAAATCATGAGGCGCAAATAGAGTGTAAAAGTAAGAAAGTGAAGTTAAAAACCAAGGATGGTGAGGAAGTGATATTTAAAGGAAAGAGGCAAGAGAAGAAATTTCTAACGGTTATTGAGGCGAGAAGATTAATGCGTCAAGGATGCGAAGTTTATTTGGCTCATGTCGTGGATGTGGAGAAAGAATCTGTAAGGATCGACGATATTTCGGTAGTAAGAGATTTTCCGGACGTGTTTCCTGATGAATTGCCTGGACTACCTCCAGACAGAGAGATCGAATTTACGATTGAATTGGCTCCTGGTACGGAACCAGTGTCGAAAGCTCCCTATCGCATGGCGCCGGTTGAAATGAAGGAATTGGCAGCCCAGTTGCAAGAATTGTTGGACAAAGGAGTAATCCGACCGAGTGTATCCCCGTGGGGCGCACCGATGTTGTTTGTAAAGAAGAAGGATGGAAGTATGTGATTATGTATCGATTACCGTGAACTGAATAAGTTGACGATCAAGAATAAGTACCCTCTACCGCGGATCGATGATTTGTTTGACCAATTGAAAGGAGCTTCGTGTTTCTCAAAGATTGATTTAAGATCTGAGTATCATCAACTAAAGATCAAAGCAGAAGATATACCCAAGACAGCGTTCCGAACAAGATACGGACATTATGAGTTTTTGGTGATGGCATTTGGCTTGACGAATGCGCCAGCTGCATTTATGGATCTTATGAACAGAGTGTTCAAGCAGTATTTGGACAAGTTCGTGATTGTGTTTATTGACGATATACTTATTTATTCCAAAACGGAGGAAGATCATAAGGAGCAATTGTGGATTTCCTTGGAAATTCTGCGAAAAGAGAAGCTGTATGCAAAGTTTTCAAAGTGTGAATTTTGGCTAAAAGAAGTGCAATTTCTTGGTCATGTAGTTAATAAAGAAGGAATTAAAGTGGACCCAGCTAAGATAGAAGCTGTAATGAATTGGGAAAGACCCAAGACTCCGACGGAAGTCAGAAGTTTTCTGGGATTAGCCGGATACTATAGAAGATTTATGCAAGATTTCTCAAAGATCGCTGTTCCATTGACAAAATTGACGAGGAAGAATGAGAAGTTTGTTTGGACAGAAAAGTGTGAGGAAAGTTTCCAAGAGTTAAAGAAGAGATTGGTAACCGCCCCTGTGTTGGTATTACCAGATGATAAAGGTGAATTTGTGATATTCAGTGATGCTTCCTATAAAGGACTTGGATGCGTGTTAATGCAACACGGGAAGGTGATAGCATACGCGTCAAGGCAACTCAAACCGCACGAGCAAAAGTATCCAACGCACGATTTGGAATTGGCAGCAATAATGTTTGCCCTTAAGATTTGGAGGCATTATTTGTACGGGGAAAAGTGCGAGATTTATACGGACCATAAGAGCTTAAAGTATATCTTTACTCAGAAAGAACTGAATATGCGACAAAGAAGGTGGTTGGAATTGATCAAAGATTATGATTGCGCGATAAACTATCATCCTGGAAAGGCAAATGTGGTAGCCGATGCTTTAAGTCGAAAGGAAAAGTTGAATATGTTAACGTCATCAGAAGAATTAATCAAGGACTTTGAAAAGATGGAAATAGTGGTGCAGACTCCAGAATGTGGAGGTGAAGCCATTTATGCAATGCTGTTTCAACCTGAAATTTTGGAAAAGATTAGATGCTGTCAAGAGCAAGTGATGAATCGCGAAAGGAATAAGTTGACGGGAGAAGAAATTAAAGCTCAAAAGGATGGAAAAGGGATATACCGTGTTAACTCACGTATTTGGATACCTGATGTTGAGGAACTAAAGCACGAGATTTTGCAAGAAGCGCATAACTCGAGATTTTCAATTCACCCTGGAAGTACGAAGATGTACCAGGATTTGAAAGGAAATTTTTGGTGGCCAAACATGAAAAAGGAAATTGCGGAATGGATAAGCAAATGTTACATGTGCCAAAGAGTTAAAGTGGAACATCAAAGGCCAAGTGGATTGCTTCAGCCACTGGACATACCTGAATGGAAATGGGAATATATCACAATGGATTTCGTGGTAGGATTACCTAAAACCAAGTCTAATCATGATGCGATTTGGGTGGTAATTGATCGACTGACAAAGTCAGCACATTTCTTGCCGATAAACGAAAGGTTTTCATTAGAGAAGCTGGTCAAAATGTATCTGGATGAAATCGTGATGCGTCACGGAGTTCCTGTATCTATCGTGTCTGATAGAGATCCAAGGTTTAATTCGAGATTTTGGCGACAATTCCACGATCATTTGGGAACGAAATTGAAAATGAGTACGGCATATCATCCACAGACAGACGGACAAAGTGAAAGGACAATTCAGACAATTGAGGACATGTTGCGAACCTGCGTAATAGATTTCAAAGGAAATTGGGACGATCATTTGCCCTTAGTTGAGTTTTCCTACAACAACAGTTATCACGCAAGTATTGGCATGCCACCTTATGAAGCGTTGTATGGAAGAAAGTGTAGATCCCCTACTTATTGGGACAAAGTTGGTGAGCGCAAGTTAATTGGCCCCGAGCTAGTGCAGCAAACGAAGGAAAAAGTTGAAATGATACGAAAGAGATTAATTGCAGCTCAAGACCGACAGGCAAAGTACGCGAATCAAGAGCGGAAAGATGTGCAATTCAAAACTGGAGACAAGGTCTTGTTGAAGATATCTCCTTGGAAAGGTTTAACTCGATTTGGAAAGAAAGGAAAGCTAAGTCCAAGGTACATTGGACCATTTGAAGTATTGCGACAAGTTGGGAAAGTGGCGTATGAATTAGCGCTACCGCCGCAAATGCAACATCTGCACAATGTATTTCATGTATCTCTCCTGAAGAAGTATAATGCTGATGCGAGCCATGTGATCGAGTTGGAACCAGTAGAAATCCAACCAGATTTGTCCTATGTGGAACAACCAGTGCGAATTTTGGATCGAAAAGAAAGGACGCTTAGAAATAAAGTTGTACCTCTAGTTAGAGTGTTGTGGAGAAATACACTAGTCGAGGAATCGACCTGGGAATTAGAAAGTGAAATGAAAGAAAAGTATCCCCATCTATTTGCTTAGATTAGATTCTGGGGACAGAATCCTTTTAAGGAGGGTAGATTGTAACGACCGAGAATTTTGTGTCGTAATTAAGAAAGTAAAGTATGTGTTATGTGATGAGATTATGTGATTAAGTGGTGATTATTTGTTTTATCTGTATACTAGAGTTAAGGAGCGTGGATAAAAACGTTCCAATTTAAAGAGTCAGCTTAGAAGTCAAGCTGTGGTTTCGGGCCGTCAGGTAGAACGGAACCCGTCCTAAAATGGAAATTAAATAATATAAAATGTGAATTATATGTGAAGTAAATGAATGAAGTATTTCGTCTTAAGAGACGTGTTGATTGACAAAGGTAATGAGAAGCGTATTCGAAATGCTGAGCGTCGGGCCGTCAGGCTGAACGTGACCCGGTACGCGTAAAAAGGGAATAAAGATTAAAGAAGGATAGATTCTATGATTAGACCTGAGTCGTTTTGTGACTATATGCGTGTGATTGCTAGACTGTGTGCATGATTTCTGTGATAATTTCTGTGAATTTTATAGGAATTATGTGATTTACATAAGGGTTTATTTAACCTTCGTGTATTTTTATAAAATCATCTGAGATGGATAAAAACATGGGATTCGTTCTGTTATCTTCGTAGAGGTCTTAGAGACTTTTTAAAAATGATAAGTGAATTTAATTGTGGGTCTTTGCATTTTTAAATTGATTTTATGTGGAAAAGGTATTTATTAAAGTGAGTTTGCGAAATTCATATAAAATCAACCGCTCGCTCAAATTCTTATTATGAGTAATGGATGAAAAGCTAATTTCGAGACCTACGTGTTAAAATTGTCATTTTCAATAATTCTCGACTTTCCGAGAGAGAAATATTTTTATTTTGAATTTTGTTACATTTGAGTAAAAAGAGAAACAAAATGCAAATTAAAAAGGGAGTTATTAGATTACCATTTTGCCCTTGTGTTGGTGGAGTATAAATTACTCCTTCCTCCCCATTTTCTTCTTTCTTTTCCGTGCACTCACTCTTTTCTCTCCTCTTTTTCTTTCACTCTCTCTCTCACTCGAACAACTCTCTCTCGGCTCTCTCTTCAATTTATCTCGGTATACCTCCTTTTTCCTTGATCAAACTTATCAATCATCCCTATTTCTTCTTGATAAACACTTATGTGTAGGTAGAAGTATGTGCATGTGTGTATTGGTGCTTGCATGCCGAAGTGTGTGTGTGATTTGGGTTCGGTTCTGAGCAAAGAACCGAGGGCTTGCTTGATTAGTTCGTATCCTATGATTATTGTGCTGAAATCAGTTTGCATGCGGTGTTGATGCATTTCTTTTGAGAAATCGGGGGTTTCGTGGTTGGACACCCTCGAATGAGGGCACCACCGTGAAGCCACCGCCACCGGTGATGAACTCCGGTGAACCGGTGGTGAGCTATGATGTTAAAAACTGAGCTCTAGAACCTTAAGATCACTTATTTATGTTTGCATGTGGTGTTTTGATTAAAAGGCCGAATGGCCCTTACTATTTTAAGGAAATCAAGTTGATTATATTGAAATGCATGAGTCATTGATTTGATGTTGAAATATAGGTGGATTTGTGATTCAAGAATTAAGAATATCAAGTTGCATGATTGTTTTTGAAAAAGGCCGAATGGTTTTAATCTTTAAGGTTGTTTGATTTGAATTAACTTGTTTAAAATAATGAGGGATTGTTATTAGATTAAAAAGGAATGAAAATATTGTTGCATTCTAAGTTTAGGTTCGAATTTTTGTGTTAATAAGAAAGGAAATTGATTTTTGTTGGATAATCTTGGTAAACACTAAGTATAAATGGACTAAAAGTGATTGCATGTTAGTTTTAAAAAGGATCAAGATGTGCATGTCAATGATTTGTCAATGGGATGTGAATTTGAGTTATTGCCGAATGAAATTGAGTTAAAATAGATTAATTTGATGAATGAATGGATGTATGTTGTAATTTAGATAAAAATCAATTGTGTTAAGGAACTTAGTTGGCTTACGTGATAAAGATAAAGTGTTTGATATTGTGCTAAGTTAACATTGAATTGCATGTGAGCATGTATGTATGTTTTGGTTCGAATGGTTGTTGATCAAGAAAACGGTGATAGTTTAAATGTGGAATCATGTTAGAACTAAAGTTGTATGGTGTAATTTTGAGAAATTTGATTGTATATGTATAATTATGGTTCAGATTTCTATGATTAAAAGAAAGGAGAGTGGTTCTTTAAAGGTTGTTAATTGAGATACGTGTTTATGTGAATTAAAGTGAGTATTTGATTGATTTTATGGTGGGTATTTGCAATAAGGCCTAATAGGCCATAAGAAATAAAGGTCAAAACTTGATTTTGGTAATTGAAAGAATGATTGAGTGTTATAGGTGAAAATCTTTGATTTTGCTTGATGTTTTGATTCGAATTAAGGAATAAAAGAAAAGGGAATTAAGTCGATTGATAAAAGTGATAGTATGCACGTAAATGTTTGGTTGAAAATGTGTCTAGTACTCGTAAAAGAGTAGTGTTAGTGTGATTTGAGAAATAGCCTAGGTCAAGCGAGTACGCTTTGATTGCTAGGTATATAAGGATATAAAAACTACGAGAAAGAATTGTGCTATGTGCTATGTGCTGTGTGCTTATTTGTATAAGCTATACTCGTATAGTTCGAGTCAAAAATATAATCGAGTTATCATATAGAGTGATCGTTCCGGGAATGAGAGTTGGAAATCTAATTAAGATTTCTGATTTTATTGTAGATTCGGAGCGTGAGGGCATTCGGGCTAGGAAAGGGAAAAGTATATTAGGTGGCAGTAGTTCAACCCTCAGGAAAGCAATTTCAGGCAAGTAACTCTGATTACTTGTGTAAATGATTATAAAGGAAATATTGTTCATACCATGTAGAGTATTGAACTGTTAAAGTATGAAACCCTTGCTTTATGAAACCCTGATATTTATTTGAAGTACCCTTTGTTCTTGATAACCTGTTATTGATAATCCTATTGATTTCACCCGTTGATAATCTGCCTTTCTGTTCAAGTTTCCTATAATGCCATAATCATATTGAACCTTTAATTATCTTGGTTAACTCTGTTTAATGATACCCTGTTTCTCTTGATCGCCCTAATGATCCCTAAGTTATTTCTGATCCTTCAAATTTAGTACCTTATTAACCTTGATACATAATTCTTGAGAATTGTTCCTTGCGTATCTTTGATTCACTCCCTGAACTTTGTTTCTTTAAAAATCTGGATTAAGAATGAGTTTCGACTTGAAAGAGTCCGAATGATTTCAAAGGCTTGGTAATGATAAAATGAATTTTAGAAAACCTATTGTTTTCCAACTCAAGGTTTTCCAAATGAATTCCTGATGGATTGGATTGAGACGTAAGAGGCTAGTGGGACTAGTCCAGTCATGGTAAGAGGCTAGTGGGACTAGTCCAATTTAAGGCTGAAATTATGCCGAATGGTACCTTAAAGACCGGAATGGAGGTCGATACGGGCTGATCACCCGTATATAATGAAATGGAAAGATAAGTGATCCAATCAAGGGTTCTAAATGATTATTTAAGAAAAGGAACTGAAACTTTTATTCAGTAAATTGATTTTTGGAAATGAAAATGGTTTATACTGTTTTGAAAAGAGTTGATTATGTTATTGTGGAGCTTAGAGCTCAGAACCCTGATTCCTGAAAATTGTTGATCATATGAATGATTCTATATCTTGAAATACTGTTGCTTTCCTCTACCGAAAGATCTATTTTGATCCTATAATGATTTGCGTTGAATGTCGGCTTTCATCCTGTTTCGAGCCTTGTTTCTTGAAAGCCCAGTTATTCTTCAGATACCTTTCCTTATCTCAAAGAAAAAAAAATGAATATACGGAAATCTGCCACCTAGATTAGCTAAAATAGAATGCCCTAGTTTGTTCAAAGCATATTGAGATTTGTTATTGTAGAACTGCTATTTAGTTACTTGTTGAGTTTTATACTCATTGTTTTGTCTTAATCTAAACATGGCAGTTAAGCAAGAAGATGGCCAGGCTTAGGCGCACTGCTCGTAAGAGCGTACCTGGTGGTCCCTACCGTGTTGAGGGCTTCCAGTTGCCAGAGCAGGTAGTACAGGTTATGAGTGAGCTCGCGCCTAGTAAAGAGGTGTTTAAAGATATAATGGCTTATCTGTCGGTTCCCAGCCGGAATCGATATTGATTATTTAATAATATTTTGGGTTTGTAAGTTATATTCGGTGATTGGTAGTTGTAATCTTGTCTCATACTTTATCCTGTTGATCCTGTTAGTAGTTAATCGGGGTTTATGCATATTTAATTAGTAGATTAGAGGTGTGTGAGTCCTCATTTCCTAACCCCGAGATTGAGGTCGTCACAATATAGACAATGGTTCTAGTATTAGTAAATGGTATTTTGATATGCCCTGTATCTAGGGAATACAGGAGGAACGATTCAAGGATAACCTTAGAGGTTTTTACAAGGAGAAAGGTAATATTCAAAGTTCTCGAGAATAGAAATTTTGATAAAGGAAATATGGCGTAATTATAATAATGCCAAGTGGGGCACGTGTTAAACCACGAGAAAGTATGGATCGAACCAGTAAAGGTCAAAATTGTTCAGGGCAATTAGGACCTAAGACAAAAGATGTTCTAAGTACGATCGAGAGTCAGTCGCGACAGTGATTAACCTCTAAAGACTGAGGCAATAACTTATGGAAAAATGGTGATTTCTTTTCTTACTCATCAGATTTTAAGGAAGACATTTTCACATAAGCAGTGATTGAAATAAGGTAGAGAATTTATTTGGAGGTGGTTAAAATGACATTGATTGTAAGGAAATTTTACTATTAAGAAAGGCCAAAGAGGTGGCCGACACTTTAAAGGTAAGAGAATAATTATAGGCGCTCGTGCCAGAGGAATGCAGTGATGATGGTTAAAGCTGTGAAGGTTGTATTATGGTTTGGAAGATTGACATTCCTTCTGATGACTGTGCAATACCCAACCGTAATAGTAATTGATAAAGGTTTAATTCGTGTAATTGCCATGAGCGGGCTATCTATATCAGAAGATACTATCTTGAGATAAGCCAGGACCATGTTTCAAAAAGGACTAGATGAACCTTTAAGTTAAGTCTTCTATTTAAGGCATATGATTTAGGATGGTATTAACCTGCTATCGTTGCTTTGATTGAAACTCTTCTGCAAATTTTATCTGCTTCATGTCATGAAAGTACGTCAGGATCTGGAGTGTTCTTCATGAATTATGAATAGTGATTATGTTAACTCCTTAGAAGAATTTGATACGACAGGTATGGACTCCGTATGGTTAGCTATTAAGATCCAAGGAAAACGAATGACTACAGTGGGTCAGTGATGGACCATAATAATGCAGCAATGATTCTGCGAGTAATGAGTCGATTACAACCGTAAGAGTTGTATTAGAATGGATGTTGAGATTGAGTACCACTAATCGGGTCGTGGTAGTGTATAAGTTATCATTGATAGACTAATTAAGTAGAGTATCTACCTATTGAATATTTATTTCCCTCTTATGAAAAGAGAGTCGTATTATTATACGAGGAAGGTTGCGGTGCAAGCATAGAATTCTAGTGACGATGATGTCTCGAATGAGATCCCAGATTCGATTTTCGATATCGAGGAAGTTTCAAAGGTGATTGTGAATAAGCTCGAGGAAGAGCATGGGTCCATAGAATGATGGACGGAATGGCGAAAATATTTAGGCATGTGAAATGCGATGCTATAATACTTGATATTGATATAAATACTCATATATTTCATTCTCCTATGACAAACCTCTATAGTTCAGAGGTAGGTTCCAAGCCAGATATTTTGTGGCAGTATATTTTTTTTCATATATACAATTCTCTTCAATTCGTTCTTTTCTCTTCTTTTCATTTCATGTAAGCTGAGAAGAACAACCCTTCCAGAAAGGGGAGGTATTGCCGAATGACTATCTATCTGTGTGATAGAAGCCTAGTAGGATACCATCTATTGTTTAATTGCTTGTCAAGTACTAAAGGCTGGCCACCTTCTGTACTAACTATGCGATATAACAAGTGTTCATGATCATAGTGATCTCTCAACAAATTCCTTTACTTCTATATGAAGGATGAAGCTTTCGATAATAGAAACAGCTGAAAAAGGAGTAGTAAAATTTTGGTGGTATTCGGAATGGAAACACATTCGTGATACTAAGGTTGACGTGGTTATTAAAAGGTTATAGAACGCTAATGAGCAAAAGTGTAACCAGTATAATATTAGGAACGGAGGGCAGTAGCGATTACGAACTGGAAAAGAATGGGTATTGAGAAGCAAAAGCTCTAATGTTAAAAGCTATAATGAGAGTCTGTGCAATAGACTTGAAAGAAATTGGAATGATCACTTAACACGGATTGAGTTTTCTTACGACAATAGATCATATGTCATTATCGAGATGTCGCCTTATGAGATCCTTGAGGGAAGACAATGTCGATCTCCCTTATGTTAGGATGAAATTGTAGAGCGCAAGATGCTCGGACCCGCAGTAGTCCAAAGGACCAAGGATATAATAGATCTAATCAGAGGACGGCTGGTAGTAGCCCAAGATGGACATAAGAAGTATGTCGATTTGACACGAAAGGACAAGGAATAGGAAGTAGGGGACCTAGTGTTGTTATAGGTATTCCCTTGGAAGGGGTTAATGAGATTTGGAAAGAAAGGAAAACTAAGCCCAAGATAAATTGGACCTTTTGAGATACTAAGACGGATTGGGAAGTTGGCTTACGAGCTAGCCTTACCCCCGAACCTGCAACAAGTTCATAACGTGTTCCACGTCTCAATGTTAAGAAAGTGTAATTCGGATGCCAGATAAATAGGGGCATATGAGCGCATAGACATGCAACCAGACGTAACCTATATGGAGCAACCAGGAAGGGTTATAGATTGAAAAGAAACAAGTGCTTAGTAGAAGGGTTATCAAACTAGGCAGAGTTTGGTGGTAGGACCATAATGTGGGAAAATTTACTCGAGAATTAGAAAGTGCAATGCTAAGAGAGTATCCCTATTCATTTTCTATCTGATTCCGGGACGGAATCCTTTTAAGGAGGGGAGACTGTAATAACCCCAATTTTTGGGAAATTTTGAAACCCTTATGAATAGTGTTTTTGCTGAATGAGAAAACTTTTCATGCCACACTATGTAGGGGTTCTGATATGGATATTCTGAGATTTTATTAGTACTTTATATGGGATATAAGTGTATGTAAAGATCGTCAGAATCCAAATCCGAACACTTTGATTTTCCCGAAAATCCACTAGATACGGAAAGAATTGAGAAAAAGGTAACAGGATAAAAAGGATTTAAATTAAAGGATTATAAGAGAGGATCATAAAAAGGAATACAATGTATTGAGAAAGGTTAAGGGAACCTAAGTAATAAGATCCCGGGTATGATCCCTCAAACGAGAAACGAAAACGAAAGTTAAGCGAACCGTATAACAGATCAGCGGTCATTAGGCAAACAATTAGGAAGTTAATCAAAGGGATTAGAGAGGATGATGTCACCCAACCAATGAGAAGAGGACAAGGAGGGAAAGATGACATCATAGCATGACACAAGCATGACATAGGAGGGAAGGAAGTGTGGTTGAATTATAACCACACAAAATCAAGGTTAATTAGGTAATTAACCTAAAATAAATCAAAAGCAACCAACCAAGACAAAACATTTCATTTCACCAAACAAAACACAAAACCCTCTTTTTTCCATTGAAGCTCTCGGCCTCTTTCTTAGGAAATTGAAGATCCAAGCTCCACCACTTACTATTTAGCAAGGTAATTATCCTAGCTTCTCCTAGTTAAGTTACATACTTCCTATAAGTTTAAGCTTCTAATTCCAAGCCAATCTTTTTCTATAAATCATGAAAGAAGATGGTGAATAGTGTTTTTCAAGAACTAAAATTTGTGTTCTTGAAGTTTTGTTTAGATTAAGCTTGGATAAGGACTTTAAGGGTGATTCCAAGCCATTCTCTTGATTCTCCACTCTCCAAGGAAGGTATAAACTACAAACCCTAGCTTTAGTTTTGAGTAATTAGGATTGAATATGATTGATATAGTTTATGTGAAGCATGATGCTTGATTGTTTGAAGTTTGGTTGAGTTGTAGAGATTAGTTGGTTTTGTGGTATTTTTGGAGTTGTAAATCTTGATAATTAGTTAAAGAACCTAAGTAAAGCTTTTAGTTCATGTGGGGAATAAGTATAAATGGTTAATGTGGATTTGTTGGGGCTGTTATGATGTGGTTTGGATGGATGTTGGTGGTATGATTGATTGTGGGTTGAATTGTGGTTGATTTGGAATGGTTTAATTTGGGAAATCGCGTAAACATAGCCGTCGTAACGTCCGATTTTCTTTAGACTGCTTTTGTGCATAACATTAGGACCCGAGAACCCCCTGCTAGATTTTGACCATTTCCATGTTTAGGTAGTTCGTGTTACGAGCTTCGTTTTGATATGTAGTTCGTTCGATTCCGATGCACGGTTTAGGAGAAACGACCGTTTTAAGTAACGGCGTTTCGCGAACGAAACATTATCCCTCGCCTTACTTTGAAACATAGGTTAAAGACCAAAAAGGGTTAATTAATGTATGAAACAATTATGGTAAGAGTGTTAGGCAGTTGGTAAGACACTCGCGAAGGAATCGCTTTAAAACTCGTAATGGTTAATTTATTAAAAATGGTGGAGCCGAGGGTACTCGAGTGACTTAAGAGAATCAGTAAGCGCAAAACGATCGTTAGAGTCTGAGTTGGTTAGAGTATAGATTTACAAGTGACTTTGGTTTAATTCCAACTTACTTGTTGTTTATAGGTTACCAGACTCGTCCCGAGCCATTCGTAACCCCCAGTCGCTCAGGCAAGTTTTCTACCCGATATACTGTTGTTATGATGTAAATATATGTATATGCATTATCTTGTGATAGTGCATGATTGTTATTAGCAAATTTTGCGATATATTGGAGCATGCTGATATGGTATATATGCATGTCTGTTTCGTAATCTGGTTATCTATCTGTTGATTTCAATGCTTATAGTTGCATAATACCTATGCTAGAAATAAGCAAGTAGTTGCGTATACCCTTAGTATAGGGGATAAAAGGTGAACATATTTCTAAACCGGGAGTCGATGTTCCCGAGTATATTATATATATATATTTATATATATATGTGGATATAGTTTTTAAAACTATTGATTGAATAAGGTTTATTCGATACCTTTATTTTACTTAATTGAATATTAATTTGAGTATTCATACGAGGGCTTATGACTCAGTTTATTTTATTATTTGAATATTATTTGAATATTCATCCGAGGACTTATGACTCCTTTTATTTTATTAATTGAATATTATTTCGAATATTCATTCGAGGGCTTATGACTCAGTTTATTTTATTATTTGAATATTACTTGAATATTCATCCGAGGACTTATGACTCCTTTTATTTTATTAATTGAATATTATTTATAGTATTCATTCGAGGTATTATGACTCCGCTTATTACTTAATAATATTCTTTATTGTATTAAAGAATAAGGTGTCGATAATCAAACTTATTTTTGATTATTCAATTAAAGATATTACTTTCGTATAAGTATATCTTTGATTATTTGCTATTCATTCAAGTATAAGTTTTCCAACTTCTACCTCAATTATTCTTATGGGAATATTATTTAAATAATAATATTCAGATATTTCTTTCATTTCGGGACTGATTTATTTTAATAAATCAGTATTACTCCAAACATTCTTAAAAATGTTTTCGAGTCTTCAAATGAATTTAAAAGGTAGAGCGGATCCCAAAACTTGTTTTCAAATTCAAGATCTTCCATTTTAAGGGGACTTGAATACTCGCTCAAAAATCTAAGGGATCCGGCTCTGTGGTGTATTTTATATTCGTAACAAGGTTGCAGTTTTGGTAAATGAATTGATTACTTACCCAACGTTCGGGAAGTAAGTCCATCTATCGAGTCGACATAAGCAACATGGGCTCAGTGGGCGTCCATGATAGTGTAAGTGGCTCAGTGGGAGTCCATCAAATGCATAAGTGGCTGAGTGGCAGTCCAGCATAAGGTCCTATTACGACCAGGGTGATGACCAGTGGGGAATTCGTCCATCTACTAGTAGAAAAGGTTACTTATTGGTATCTTTGCCTGATCAGCAAGATATCAGGTTTATGCCAAAATTCTTTCCTTTCCAAATTTATTGGATATTGCAATTCTGTTCATACTTTACATGACAGAGGTTTTCAGGAAATGTATATATATATATGTGTACATATATATATCGGGACTTAATGAAGTATATCATAACTTCATTTCCTTCAAAATATTTCAAAGATTGAATCTATTCAAGTCTTATCTTGTAGTCTCATCAGTGTGATGAACTTTTGAAATTAATTATAACTTGAACGGTGGTAGTTCAAGTAGTATTTGGAAAAGATATAAGTATATTGGAGTATCTTGTAACTTCATCTTTTAAACCTATATCTAGTAAATGATTATCTTATGCATATCAAAGACTTTCAGAAAAACGTTGAGACAAGGTTAGATATATGAGATCACCTTGCAACGATATTTTTATACAGTTTTAAACTGGAACTTTGTGTATATTATACATGGAAGAGGACTTCCAAGATTTTGAAAAGTATATATGTATATATACTAAATATTTTGCGACTTCATCGCATTAAAATATCAAACTTGGTTCATTTCTTTTGACCATGACTTTCATGAGTACTATGAGAAGGCTCATATATTGTTAATCATTATACATATTATTTTGGTGGGCTTGCTGCTCACCCTTGCTTTCTTCTTTCATCACACAACATCAGATAGACAAGATGAACAGGACCAAGCTCCCAATTCGCGAGCGGATAGGAAACATTCCGCAGTTTCCTATAGGCGTTGATGTCGCTGTAGCTGAGGTAGGAACTACCAATAGGCTAGGCTTTCAACTTTTGATGTACCAGATTTATGTATATTTATGAATTGTAATAATGGCAAAGAAATGTAAATTTATTCAGAAAACCTTTTAAGGTGTATTGGCAGATAATTGTGAAATAAAATGACTTGTGGTTATTTTTGGATGTTCATCTCTGAGACTATAACGTGTGGTGTGTGTGTTTATTGTGGGGTCACCGTACAGAGTAGTTGAGTAATTATTAAGATTGGGTGTTATTAAGGGAAATGGAACTCGTGACAACCCGGATCCCCGACCCCGGATTTGGGGGTGTTACAAGAGTTGTCTTTTGGAACATAACACTTGCTTCCAAACACATGCGGATGCTTCACAATAGGATTTCCTTTTAATAAGATTAAGTAGGGTGATTTGCCAAGATTTTTATTAATGAGATATTTGTTTTAAGTGTAGCATTCAATGTTGACAGCTTCTTCCCAAAAGTTTGTTGGAAAATTGGCATCTTGCAGCATTGTTCTAGTAGCCTCAACCAAAGTTCTATTCTTTCTTTCAACTACCCCATTTTGTTGAGGTATTCTTGCTGCTGAAAACTCTTGAATAATGCCCTTATCCTTGCAGAATTCAGTTAAGGTTGCATTTACGAATTCTGTGCCATTATCACTCCTCAATTTTTTCACACACTTTTGATCTTCAGTCTGCTTTTCAATTTTCTTGATGTGTTCAATAATGATGTGTGGAGTTTCATCCTTTGAATACATAAACTCTACCCATGTGTACCTTGAATAGTCATCCACCATCACAAGTGCATATTTCTTCCATGAAATTGATAAGACATTAACTGGTCCAAATAGGTCCATATGAATAAGTTGCAAAGGTGCACTTATAGAATTCACAGCTTTGCTTTTGTGACTAGACCTTTTTATTTTGCCTTTTTGACAAGCCTCAAAAACTTCATTTTGAGCAAACTCCAGATTTGGCATGTCTCTCACTAACTTCTTTTTCACTAGGGAATTGATAGCTTTGTAATTCAGGTGAGAGAGCTTTTTGTGCCACAGTTTGTTTGCTCAACAGATGCCTCGGTGTAGAAGCAACAGATTCCATCCTTATTTGCTGAGAATAAGTCTGTAACAAACAAGCTTCCCTTTTTTGCTCCTTTGAGAGCAACTTCACCAGTCTTTTTGCTGATTATTGAGCATTCTCCTTTGTCAAATGAGACCTTGAATCCTTTATCTGTGAATTGACTGACACTCAGGAGATTCAACTCAAGACCATCTACCAGTGCTACATCTTCAGTGACAATATTTCCAAAAACTAAATTGCCATATCCCATTATGAATCATTTGCTTTTGTCTCCAAAAGTCACCAATGGGCCAGTTATCTCCTCAAATTATGATAGCAGGGTTTTATCACCTGTCATATGCTTGGAGCATTGTTAGGGCGAAAACACGCGCTAATATTCACGCAAGTATACGCGTTCGCAAGTAATATAGAATACTTTCTAGTTCGTTCCCTCAGAGACTCAGACTAAATTATTGTCTAATTAAACTCACTCACCAATGTATGATTACTTCTCAATGTTAAGATAATAACACTTAAAATTGTTGATTAAATATTAACTATAATTAACTACTTAATTAACCACTTAACTAACACTTCAATTTATCAATAATAAAACACTCATGAGATCACAACTTCATTATTACTTCCGTCTATAGCCATTGTTATTACCTTTAGCATGTGACAGTGATGATATTAATCGAATAACACGAAACTGATAAAAGCCAACTTTTATTGTACTAATACCATTCTACCAAGCATCCACAATTAAGATAGAAGTCGAATAGTCATCAATTATGTTGAGTTCCCATATGTCTACAGAAATTGACAACACAACGATTTAAGCACAAGTTATTCTTTTTGATTACATAGGGCAAATAAAACTGTTAGAGTTACACACTAATCATGCACAACGTACATGAACCTATGCTAGCATGGCAAGTTCTAAATCTCAAGATCCACCGTCGCTTCACAAGAGATTAACACCCTATCTTATATGTTCGCGACGCACATAAGACGAATATGCACAACCAATACTAGATATCATGCAATCATCACACACTAAAGTATTAAACAATTAACTAAAGAATTCCATAATAAATCCGTTGCAACCCCATGATCACGATTAGCCCATAATAGAACTTATCGCCATCATGGGTTCATATGAAATCATGATAAACAAACACAAGAAAATAATAACTAAACTAATTATATTAAAACAGAGTACGTCACAAGAGTAAATAAGTCAAAGCAAGAAAACTAGCATCCAACGTTACAACGAAACAAGAATCACAAGAAAATATGCTTCCTCTTCGTTGCGGTGTGCTAAATCGGTCTTTTTCCTTATCTCCTTCGCTTCTTGCGTAAAACACAATCTTCTTTTTTTCAATCCCCCATGTTAAAACGTCTCAAATCTACTTATATAATAGTCCCATAAAACTCAGATTACATAGAAGTTGGAAGACAAACAGAAGTAGAAGTCTAAAATAATTCAGCAAAATTCCCGACCCTGCGCGGCCGCTCAGCATAGCTGCGCGGGAGCGCAGGCCTCTACTGGAAAAAATCCAAGTTTGCTCCGTTTCTTCGCCGTAATCTATCCGTTCCTTTCCTCTCGCAATGGTGAACACATGCCAAGGCTTATTCTTGATGATTCCTCCCCCGAAATGCAACTAATACCCTGAAATGCATAAACACTAGAAAAACGCATCAAATACACAAAATACTTGATTTCAAGACACCAATTTAAGCCATTTTAAGACGTTCAAAGTGGTATAAAATGCCACTTATCACACCCCCAAACTTAAATCGATGCTTGCCCTCAAGCGTCACAGACTCAAAAACAAATAAAAATATGCATGAATGCAATCTATATGAAAATGCAGCGATCCCCCTTACTACAATTAATCAACCAAATTGCCACATCTCAACGAATGCAGTTAGACAACTAAAGATCAATAAACCCATGCAAACGGACATACAGCCAGAAACGTGGTGTGTGCAAATGCTTAACAGATATGCTTCGGAACTAGACCAATTACTATGACTAGACTATCCTCAAGGCAATCCTACGATTATACAAAGAATAAAAAAAATTCTAGGCACAAAGTGATATCCAACACTACAAGAACTCTGGAGCTTACTACGGAATCGTGCTTTTTATTTACAACTCAAATGCTTATTTGACCGTGCAATGAGTGAGGTCCACAAAAGACTTATACAATGGTATCCATGTAACGAGCGTTAGGTTAGCAGATCCCAGACTCTAAAAGCCTTAGGTCACTAGGCACAAAGTCCCCTAAGAACTTAATAACTTGAATACCAAAGAGCCCACTCTTGATCAATTATGCAAATTTTTTTTTTTTTTTTTTTTCTGAGCAAGTGCGTTTCGCTCCATCTTGCTCAACCCTAGACTACTCGCAACATATGCGAGCCGGCTACTAGCCGTTTGACGCCTAGCCACAACTAGCAACAACTTCCATATTTTTTTTCTCCAATTTTTTTTTCTTTTTCATGCCTTTATCACTAAGAACCTATAATCGAATTCTAAGCATAATAAGTAGATTGACCTTGAAAACAACCAAATCATAACAACAATCTAGCCCTTACGCATTCTCTAAGACTTAGTGGACTTACAATTGTTTCTAGCATGCATATCAACCTACACAACTTAATATCACTTTAATGCTATCACTACACTCGCATCAATATCACAATTCAGTCGATAAATCATTGCAAAAGGGATCATGGTAAATGCATGAGCTACATGACATTCATAAAAAAAAACTATATGGCATAAATTATGCAACTATATGAACTAAACTATCATGAATATGCAACTAAATGACACACACACAATATTCCTTAACTACCACCCCCAAACTAAAAATCTTCACTGTCCTTAGTGAAAGTAGTAGAAAGGAACACAGGGTATACCTACTCGGAGTCATCATCATCATCACCCTTAGTGGGTGGAGTATCAGGCGGCGGGTATGCAGAGTCCTCACCAAAAACTGGCCACTGGATATCAGCTCCAAGGCCTCTAAAAGCAGTCCCTAACGCAAGGGTGAGATCCTGAGCAAACCTGCTCTGCGTCTCATACATGGCATCCATCCACCGTGAAAGCCTCCTATACTGGGCATCAACCATCCCAGCACCCTCCTGAGCTCTCGAAGAACCAGCCTCATCATGCCCTGGCCTGGCCATAGTAGCACCTCGTGCTGGACGCCCTCCTGGAAGACGATAACCCAGCCTATGCTCCTCAGGCTCACCACCGGTCCACTCCCGCATCCCATTCAGAGTGCCAGAATCAATTGGAGCTGCTGGCAACTGTAACTGCTCATGAGCCGGCCAGTTCACTCCCACTGCTCGGCATAGCTTCGTAACCGTGGATGCATAAGGGATGTTCATATGCTTCGCTCCCCTCAAAAACTTCAGAATTCCTTGGTAGATAAACTCACCAAGGTCCACATAGTACTCCTCATTCAGAATTCCCCACAACAACTGTGCTCTCTCAACTGTGACCTCGTGTGCATGTGAAGAAGGCAAAATATTAGCACAAATAAATGCATTCCATGCACGGGCATACCTGTTCATGGCGATCGCCGGAAAGTGATGATACTCATTATTGCCTGTACTGCAGGTCCAAACTGTGCCCGGGCGACAGAGAGTCGCACAAATCAAATCCAAGCCAAAATCCTCAGCAGTCTTTTCATTCCAGTTCTCCTCCTCGGGCTTCCTCTCTCGCTGTCCAATCACACGGTGAATCGCCGCAGGATGATAATCAACCGTCAGCCCACGGACCACAGAAAAACCATTCTTTTCGGCCTTCGCGTTCGCGTAGAACTCGCGAACAACGCTCATCGGTACCGCTTCGGGTGACTCACAAAAAGCTATCCACCCCTTTTCTGCAATCATGGGTAGCAATTCACCATCCCTCCCCGATGGCAAAAACCCCCTCTCCTTCAGAATCGGCTTCCCCAACAGTCTAGTGTACTCCTCCTCCGCGGCTCTGTCAGTTAACCGAGGCCTTGCAGTAGTACCCCTCGATGAATCAGCAGTAGGAACTGTGCTGCTGCTGTCAATAGTGCGTGCTCTCTTGGGTGCCATTGATTCGTGAATAAAAGCGTGTAAGAACTGATATTTGATGTTTGTGAGAGGGTTTAAGTGTAGGAAGTTTTGTGGGAGATATGTAGGATAGGTGTATGTATATATAGGGTGTGGATTAGATTAGGGTTTGGGAATGAAGGGATAAAATGATGGGGTAGTGGGAACAAATCGTGGGTTTATGGGCTAAAACTGTTTTTGTGTTTTTTTTTTTTTTTTTTCTGAATTGTAAAAAAAAAAATTCTGGTGCTCGACCCCTGCGCGACCGCTCAGCATAGCTGCGCGGGCGCGCAGGGGGTCACTGGAATTTTTTTTTTTCAGCCCCTGTTTTCTGATTTTTTTGTATTTTTGGATAGGTTATTAACTTCTAAGGGTTCCTGTAACAATAATTCATGGGTTGCCTCCCACACAGCGCTTCTTTTTCGTCATTAGCTTGACGTTTCGTACCCTGCTCAAGTAGTCAACAAAATGGCACTAACCACTTCTCGGTTTTCCATGTCCCCATAGTAGTGCTTCAACCGCTGACCGTTAACCTTGAATGCTTGGTCTGGATCATTCTCAAAAATTTCCACCGCTCCATGTGGAAACACAGTTTTGACAATAAAAGGTCCAGACCACCTTGATTTCAACTTCCCAGGAAAAAGTCGGAGCCGAGAGTTGAATAAGAGAACTTGTTGCCCTGGCACAAATAACTTTGGATGTAGCTTCCTATCGTGCCACCTCTTCACCTTTTCCTTATACATTTTGCTATTTTCGTACGCTTGAATTCGAAATTCATCCAGTTCATTAAGCTGAAGCATTCTTTTCTTACCAGCTGCATCTAAATCCAGGTTCAACTTCTTCAATGCCCAGTAGGCCTTATGCTCAAGCTCCGCAGGTAGATGACATCCCTTTCCATACACCAACTGAAACGGTGACATCCCAAGTGGAGTTTTGTATGCTGTTCTGTAAGCCCAAACAGCTTCATCGAGCTTTAAAGACCAATCCTTCCTTGACGGACAAACAACCTTCTCTAGAATGCACTCTATCTCTCTATTAGACACTTCCGCTTGACCATTTGTTTACGGATGATAGGCAGTAGCTACTCGATGATTCACATTATAACGCTGCATCATAGAAGTGAACTTACGGTTGCAAAAATGCGATCCTTCATCACTTATGATTACCCGAGGTGTTCCAAACCTTGTGAAAATTTGCTTATGAAGAAAATTTAGCACTGCCTTTGCATCATTTGTCGGTAAAGCTTTAACTTCGACCCATTTTGAGACATAATCGACTGCCAGCAAGATGTACTGATTATTGTAAGACGAGATAAAAGGCCCCATGAAATCGATTCCCCATACATCAAAGACCTCGACTTCAAGCATCACATTTAATGGCATTTCATCCTTCCTTGACAAATTTCCCACTCTTTGGCAACGATCACACCTTAAAATAAACTAATGAGCATCCTTGAACAAAGTAGGCCAGAAAAAACCTGCTTACAGAATACGAGCTGCCGTCTTCTCACCGCCATAGTGTCCACCATAAACCGTGGAATGGCAGTCTCGTAATATCCCCTCCGTCTCATAGAACGGGATACATCTCCTGATGATCTGGTCAGCTCCCTGTCTAAACAAATATGGTTCATCCCACATATACCACTTCACCTCATGCAGAAACTTCTTCTTTTGAGCGGATGTCAAATTAGGAGGCATTATATTGCTGACGAGATAGTTTACAATATCTGCAAACCATGATTCTTCCTCCTGAATTGCAAACAACTGCTCATCCGGAAAAGATTCTTTGATTAACGTCCTATCTTGTGAAGTAGAATCAGGATTCTCCAACCTAGAGAGATGGTCAGCTACTTGATTCTCAGTACCTTTTCTATCTTTGATCTCTAACTCAAATTCCTGAAGTAAAAGCACCCAACGAATGAGTCTCGGCTTCGAATCCTTCTTAGAAACCAGATAGCGAATAGCTGCATGATCAGTGAATACTGTTACTTTCATACCAAGCAGATAAGATTGAAATTTCTCAAAGCCAAAGACTATAGCCAAAAGCTCCTTCTCAGTAGTGGTGTAGTTCAATTGGGCACCATTTAAAGTCTTACTCGCATAGTAGACCACATGGAAGAGATTTTTCTTGCGCTGTCCCAGAACTGCACCTACCGCATAATCACTCGCATCACACATCATCTCAAATGGTTCTGTCCAATCTGGTGCTGTAATGAATGGTGCCGTGATCAAACTCTTCTTCAGAGTCTCGAATGCTGCCAAACATTCATCATCGAATTTGAACGGCACATCTTTCTCAAGCAAATTGCACAACGGCTTAGATATCTTTGAAAAGTCCTTGATGAATCGCCGATAAAAACCCGCATGACCAAGAAAACTACGGATTCCTTTCACAGAATTAGGTGGGGGAAGATTTTCAATGACTCCCACCTTGGCCTTGTCCACCTCCAGACCCTTGCTAGAGACCTTATGCCCAAGGATAATGCCTTCACGCACCATAAAGTGACATTTCTCCCAATTAAGCACCAAATTAGTTTCCACGCATCTTTTGAGTACGGCGCGCAGATTATTCAAACATTCATCATATGAGTGTCCAAAGACGGAGAAGTCATCCATGAACACTTCGACGTTATTTCCAATCATGTCAGAGAATATAGCCATCATACATCTCTGAAAGGTGGCCGGGGCGCCACATAACCCAAACGAAACTCTACGAAAAGCAAACGTGCCAAATGGACAAGTGAAGGTAGTTTTTTCCTGATCCTCTGGTGCAATACAAATCTGATTATACCCGGAATAACCATCCAGAAGACAAAAATACTCATGACCCGCCAATCTGTCAAGCATCTGATCAATAAATGGATGGGGGAAGTGGTCCTTCCTTGTGGCTTTGTTCAATTTTCTATAATCCATGCATACTCTCCATCCTGTAACTGTTCGAGTAGGGATGAGCTCATTCTTTTCATTTGCGACCACAGTGATACCTCCCTTCTTAGGTACACATTGTACGGGGCTCACCCATGAGCTGTCAGAAATAGGATAAATGATGCCTGCATCTAGCCATTTCAGAATTTCTTTCTTCACCACCTCCTTCATGATGGGATTCAGTCTTCGCTGCTGTTCCACAGTTGGCTTACTACCTTCCTCTAGCAGAATTTTATGCATACAATATGAAGGACTTATCCCCTTGATGTCTGCTATGGTCCATCCTATAGCCGATTTGAATTCTCTCAAAATCCTTAAGAGCTTGTCTTCCTCACTACCTGAAAGGTCAGATGAAATAATAACAGGTAACGTAGATGAATCACCTAAAAAAGCATACCTCAAGTGTTCAGGTAATGGCTTGAGCTCCAAGGTAGGTGCTTCCTCTATTGATGGTTTGAGCTTCCCTTCAGCGTTCTTGAGGTCAGAAGTACCAAGAGATTCAAATGGTATGTCCAGCTTTCGCTTCCAGGGAGAAGCGTTCAGATATTGTAATTGCTCGTTGCTATCTTCATCATTGCTGTCAAAATCCCCCACTAAGGCCTTTTCCAATGCATCAGACATTAGCATGTGATCGAGTTCCGAAGTAACCGCAGAATCAATCACATCCACTTTTAAGCACTCCTCATCTTCTGTAGGGAATTTCATTGCCTTGAATACGTTGAAGGTCACATCCTGATCTTGGACCCGCATAGTAAGTTCCCCTTTTTGCACATCTATCAAGGTACAGCCAGTAGCCAAGAAAGGCCTTCCCAAGATTATGGGAATCTTCTTATCTTCCTCAAAATCCAGAATAACAAAATCTGCAGGAAAGAAGAGCTTATCCACCTTGACGAGCACATCCTCAACTATGCCCCTTGGGTAAGTAATGGAACGGTCAGCCAATTGTAGTGACATGTACGTGGGTTTTGGATCAGGTAGATCCAGTTTTTTAAAGATCGACAACGGCATCAGATTAATGCTTGCTCCCAAATCACAAAGGCACTTGTCAAACGTCAGATTGCCAATTGTGCAAGGAATGGTGAAGCTTCCTGGATCTTTCAGTTTTGGTGGTAACTTTTGTTGTAGAACAGTGCTGCATTCTTCCGTGAGAGCAACGGTTTCAAGGTCATCCAGTTTCACCTTCCTTGAAAGAATAGTCTTCATAAACTTCGCATAACTAGGCATTTGTTCAAGAGCTTCAGCGAAAGGTATATTGATGTGAAGTTTCTTGAACACCTCCAGAAACTTCCCGAACTGTCTATCCAGCTTTTGTTGCTGCAATCTCTTAGGAAAAGGTGGTGGAGGATAGAGCTGTTTCTCCCCTGTATTAGCCTCAGGCAGAGTGTGTTCAACAGTAGTCTTCCTTGGTTCCACCGCTTTCTCCTTTTGCTTAGATTCTTCACCTCTAATTTCAGCTTCTAATTCTTTTGCCTATTCAGCATCAGCTACTTTTCCAGACCTTAAGGTAATAGCCTTGACTTGCTCTTTAGCTTCCTTCCTGCCTGGTACTTCCGTGTCACTGGGAAGAGTGCCAGGTTGACGATTGAGCACTGTATTGGCTAATTGACCGATTTGATTTTCCAAGGTCTTGATAGAAACCGCCTGACTCTTGCACAACAGCTTAAGTTCCTCAAAATCAGCACTAGTAGGTGCAGCTGCACTTCCCTGTTGAGGATATGATTGCCTTGTAGCATACTGCTGTGGTTGCTGGAATCCAGGTGGGTTAAACTGTTTACTCACTCCTTGCTGATATGGTGGCTGAATAACATTCTGATTATTCCCCCAGCTGAAATTTGGATGATTTCTGTTGTTAGGATGATAGGTCGCTGGCACAGGCTGCTGTTGTCGCTGATAATTATTTACATACTGAACAGATTCGTTTACAAGAGAACACTGATCCGTAGCATGAGAACCTGCACAAAGCTCACAAACCATAGCTATTTGATTAACTCCATATGTAGCCAAAGAATCAACCTTCATTGATAGCGCTTGGAGCTGGGCTGCAATAGCGGTGGCTGCATCAACTTCCAGAATATCTGCTACCTTTCCTGATGTCATCCTCTGAGTTGGGTTTTGATGCTCATTTGCAGCCATCGTCTCGATAAGATTATACGCCTCAGTATAGCTTTTAGCCCATAAGGCGCCTCCAGCTGCTGCATCGAGCATGGGCCGAGATTGAGCCCCCAAACCATTATAGAAACTAGTTATCACCATCCAATCCGGCATTCCATGATGTGGACATTTTCTCAACATTTCCTTGTAGCGTTCCCAAGCCTCACACATAGACTCCGTAGGTTGCTGCGCAAACTGAGTAAGAGCACTCCTCATAGCAGCAGTCTTTGCCATCGGATAAAACTTCACCAGAAACTTTTGCACAAGATCTTGCCACGTAGTGATGGACCCAGCTGGTTCAGAATGTAACCAGTCTTTAGCCTTGTCCCTTAGTGAGAATGGGAAAAGCCTCAACTTGATAGCCTCATCAGTCACGCCATTATACTTAAAAGTGCTGCAGATCTCGACAAAATTCCTTATGTGCATGTTGGGGTCTTCAGTTGCCGCTCCTCCAAAAGAAACAGAATTCTGCACCATCTGAATAGTGCCCGACTTGATTTCAAAGGTGTTAGCTTGAATAGCCGGATGAAGGATGCTTGACTGAATGTCATCAATTTTAGGCCGAGAAAAATCCATGAGAGCTGGGCCAGCTTGAACAATACGATCTCCCATGTTTACTGGTTCTTTCTGCTCAGTTCCTGAATCCGAATCCTCAAAATCTAACTTCTCCGGAATATCAAGAACTTCGTCTGTCTCCTCAGCTGTATCTAAAGTCCTCTTGCGAGCACGAGAACGAGTTTGCATAAACGCTTGCTAAAGTACCTGAAACACAACCGAAAAAAAAGAAGAAAAAAATAAGTAACTACTACGTCCTAATCACTGAGTCCTAATGACCAATGATGGTAAGTACATAAACTAAACAAATACGCCGAGTCCCCGGCAGCGGCGCCAAAAACTTGTTAGGGCAAAAACACGCGCTAATATTTACGCAAGTATACGCGTTCGCAAGTAATATAGAATACTTTCTAGTTCGTTCCCTCAGAGACTCAGACTAAATTATTGTCTAATTAAACTCACTCACCAATGTATGATTACTTCTCAATGTTAAGATAATAACACTTAAAATTGTTGATTAAATATTAACTATAATTAACTACTTAATTAACCACTTAACTAACACTTCAATTTATCAATAATAAAACACTCATGAGATCACAACTTTATTATTACTTTTGTCTATAGCCATTGTTATTACTTTTAGCATGTGACAGTGATGATATTAATCGAATAACACGAAACTGATAAAAGCCAACTTTCATTGTACTAATACCATTCTACCAAGCATCCACAATTAAGATAGAAGTCGAATAGTCATCAATTATGTTGAGTTCCCATATGTCTACAGAAATTGACAACACAACGATTTAAGCACAAGTTATTCTTTTTGATTACATAGGGCAAATAAAACTGTTAGAGTTACACACTAATCATGCACAACGTACATGAACCTATGCTAGCATGGCAAGTTCTAAATCTCAAGATCCACCGTCGCTTCACAAGAGATTAACACCCTATCTTATATGTTCGCGACGCACATAAGACGAATATGCACAACCAATACTAGATATCATGCAATCATCACACACTAAAGTATTAAACAATTAACTAAAGAATTCCATAATAAATCCGTTGCAACCCCATGATCACGATTAGCCCATAATAGAACTTATCGCCATCATGGGTTCATATGAAATCATGATAAACAAACACAAGAAAATAATAACTAAACTAATTATATTAAAACAGAGTACGTCACAAGAGTAAATAAGTCAAAGCAAGAAAACTAGCATCCAATGTTACAACGAAACAAGAATCACAAGAAAATATGCTTCCTCTTCGTTGCGGTGTGCTAAATCGGTCTTCTTCCTTATCTTCTTCGCTTCTTGCGTAAAACATAATCTTCTTTTTTTCAATCCCCCATGTTAAAATGTCTCAAATCTACTTATATAATAGTCCCATAAAACTCAGATTACATAGAAGTTGGAAGCCAAACAGAAGTAGAAGTCTAAAATAATTCAGCAAAATTCCCGACCCTGCGCGGCCGCTCAGCATAGCTGCGCGGGCGCGCAGGCCTCTACTGGAAAAAATCCAAGTTTGCTCCGTTTCTTCGCCGTAATCTGCCCGTTCCTTTCCTCTCGCAATGGTGAACACATGCCAAGGCTTATTCTTGATGATTCCTCCCCCGAAATGCAACTAATACCCTGAAATGCATAAACACTAGAAAAACGCATCAAATACACAAAATACTTGATTTCAAGACACCAATTTAAGCCATTTTAAGACGTTCTAAGTGGTATAAAATGCCACTTATCAAGCATCCACTGTCTATAATTCATATGACCTTCTTCTCTTTACCCTGCATACAATAAGGATTAAATGTGTTTAACTACCCAAGCAGTGTTGGGTACTTTTTTCTTGTTAACATAATGTGCAAAAGTAGAATTTGATGATTCAGAAAGAATAATGTTCAAATTTTGATTTGCATTTTCCTTCTTGGCTATAGACTCAGTTTTTGCTTATTTGAGATTCATTATCAGTCTATAACAGTTTGTCATTACTTTCATGTTGCAAGGAATGCAATCAAATTTGTCACAGAAGGAATAGGGTTCTTCTGCCGTTGCTTCATTATATTTGCAGGCTCCCACTTTTGGCTCACTAATAGCCTTTTTGCAAAGGTGAGTTAGATGACTTGTAGAGCCACATCTTTGACATTGCTTACTAGGAACATCGGCAACAAATGCAAAGTTGTTGCTCTTGTTCACTCCAATTTTCCCATATCTATTCTTCTTTTTCTTTCCTGCATTCTCAGTCTTGATTTCCTTGATTGGCTTCTTAGAGTCGTGATCTACCATGGACTTCTTTTCTGTTTTAGGAGTTGGAGTTGTTTTTGTGCATTTATTCTCATTATCCTCATCTGCTAGCTCTTGATTGATCACCAATTCTTTTTCACTAAAATTGACTTCACATGCCTTGAACAAAGGTGCATCAACTTTTCTCAGTATAGCTGAGATATCCTGATTTGCAATTGCTTTTCCTTTGTCACCTTCATTTTTCTTATTGTTGTTCAAGGCATCATAGTCCAAACCAATAGCTATGTTAGCACATGGTTTGTTCTTCTCATGATATTGTCCAACCAACTAAGCTGCATTCTCGAATGACTTCAATTTTACATAATTATTTTCTAACTTTTCCCTCAACACAACTTCAATTTCACTAGCACACTTCAGTTTTTTCTTCAAATATTCATTTTCTTGCTTGACAGTTTGAAGCTCAACAAGCTACAGTTCCAAATCTTGCTTCTCAATCTAAGGCTTCTCATTATCTTTAACAGCCTGCTTCTCATTATCTTTAACAGCCTATTCACTTCCTCAATAGTTGCCACCATACTTGTGTGGATATGAAACATCTATACACTCATCTTTTTAACAGTTTCTTTATATTGACTTGCATCTCAATCAATTGTGGTTATAGTTGGTACCTCTGATTTTGAAGTAGATGATTCTCCATGTTCAAGAACCATGAAAGCATAATTTTCAAATTCTTCTTTTTCATCATCTTCATCGGTGTCATCCCAACTCTTTCGTTCAGTAATATAAGCTTTTCCCTATTATTTCTACAAGAGAGTTTCATACTTTGCTTTTAATTCCAGATAGGCTTTATCCTTCTTCACTTTCTTTGACTTCCTGCACTCAGTAGCAAAGTGACCTAACTCATCACAGTTGAAGCACCTTATCTTTGATCTATCAACATATCCTGTCTTGTAGCCACCTTTGTTAGCTGAGTTATACTGAGCTTTTGGTTTCCAGTTGTTGTTGTTGGAAGACTGTCCCTTGTTCTTGAAGAATCTTGGCTTTTTGACCCTAATGTTTTTCGCACAAAAACACGCAAGCGTACATGGTCACAAGTAGTATAAAATTAAGTTTAGTTCGTTCTCACATAGATTGGTTTAATTCAGAATGTGCACTTATGCTACAATGTATGATTATTATTCACAGCTAAGACAAGTATCAAATTGAGTTTGATTATCTAAAAGTTATTATGCTAGAATGAATTAACTAAGAGATTAAAATCAAGTTACTTTTATGAAATAAAACATGGGATTCTAACTTCATTAAATACTTCATTCAGAGTTTATTCCTTTAATCATAGTATATAATGGTTATGATAACTAATCAGACAACACGAAATTAGTACACGCTATCTTTCAATATACGTGTACCCTACTACCCAACATCCACAAATTAGATAGAAGCTGGGCATACACCAATTATGTTTAGACCTTATATGTCTATAAGATTTGAAAACATAACGGTTTAAGAGCAAGTTATCTATTGAGATCACATAGGGTAGCGTAAGATGGTTAAAATTACATTACAAATCATGCATGTTAAAACATCCATAAACCTATGCTAGCATGGCAAATTTTAAACCCCTATATCCACTTTCGCATTCAATAGAGATTAACAAATAACTTAGATGTTAGTTATGCATCCAAAGAGATTAAGCACAACCATACTAGGAAATCAATAATTCATCACACACTGAAAGCTTAAAGCAATCAACTACTAAACTCCATAAATAAATCCGTTAGAATCCCATGATAATGATTAGTTCATAATCGAACGGCTCGTCATCATAGGTTCCAATGAAAACATGATAGTAAAAAGGTTTTGAATACTACAAGAGAATATTAAAGTATTAAGGTTTAGAAAACAAATATGAAATAAGCATCCAAAGTATCGCCTAATTAGAAGAATACAAAAGAACGATGTATAACTAAATCTTCTTCTTCTTAGCCGTCTTGTGTGCTTTTTGGTTTTCAGAGTTCTCCCCTTGTTCCTTCTTATTTAATTCGTCTCCTTTTCTTTATTTATATGCTCAAGGCTGAATTGGCCGCTCAGAAGATCCAAAACGTACTAGCAACATGATTTTGCCTTCCCGACCTAGCGCGGATACGCCTGTATGGAGCACAGACGCGCTCTGCTTCTGGATAATTGGGCACGGGCGTGCTTGGCTTCTGGAAATTTCTGCAGATTTCTTGTTTCTCGTTCTGATCTTCTCGCAAGTGCTTGCACTTCAATTCCTAATTTCTTATCAGCATAAAAGCATATATAAGTCCATTCCTGTCTCCAACTAAAGCCCTGCACATACTCAACACAAAATGCATTAAAAAAACCACATACTTGAGGTCAAATCATCAACTTAAGCTGATACGAAGTGTTCTAAATGGATATAAAATTCACTTATCACACCCCTAAAATTAAATCGATGCTTGTCCTCAAGCATAAACAGACTCAACAACAACTACTACTAATGCATGAATGCAGCTAAATGAATGAATGCAAATACATAGCAATGCAAAGATCCCCTCAGAATAACCATAACCAAATCAATAAGCCAATATATCTAAGAATGCAATAACTCTAAACAGAGCTCGACTAAATCCAATGCACTAACTTACAAGCACAAAAGCATGAGTGTGTGTTTTGCTTATCAGATATACTCCCAACACTAGATCAAAACCATATCCATTTTTTCTCCAAAAGAATCACGAGTTTATAAGTAGAATGAACGCTAAATACATCACGACATTAAAACACCTCCATCATCACTGGAGTTAGACAAAGATTCACGCTACAATACTGAACACATCAACACAAATGCTTATTTGACCGTGCAATGGATGAGGCCCCGAAAGACTTATGCAATAATACCCATGTAGTGAGCGTTAGGTTAGCGGATCCCAGACTGAACAAGCCTTAGGTCACTAGGCACAAAGTCCCCTAGAAGTTAATTGCTCGAGTATAAAGAGCTCACCCGTGGTCAATTCTATATAATCACATACTACACACTTTTTTTTCTTTCTTTTTTTTTCATTTCTGTAATGAGTGCGTTTCGCTCCATCTCATCCAACCCTAGACTACTCATAAATATGAGCGACTACTATCCTTTTTGACGCCTAACTTTTATTAATAACTAGCAATGAAATCCCTGGTTTTCCCCCAATTTATATTTTAGTGCTCCTTCATCATCAAGGGAATGACAAATATTCTAAATGTAAACAAGTGATTAAATTTCAACAACCAAACAAGTATGGCCCTGATCTAGCCCAAAAGCACCCGATGAAACTTGTGAATAGGTTTTGCTTCTGGACATGTAAGTCGATTCATAAGAACTTAAGCATCCCTCTATTCATCATCACTACACGCAAATCAACACTGACCTACCAACCAAAAATAGCTCATCCTATGGAATTATGTTATATGCTATGCAAATGCAACTAAATGGACTCACATAATAAGCATGGACAATTATACAAACAATTATGGCCTATATGAACAATTATGCAAAATTATGAATGAACTACCACTACATATGCAATATGATTCCTATATGAACACGACTCTACTACTACTAATCCTTAAATTACCACCCCCAAACTTACAATATTCAATGACCTCATTGAAGGCAATAGTAAGGATAACAAGAGCATACCTTACTGTCGGCAAGATCACCCTCTTCGGGTGGAGAATCAGGCGGCGGATACACTGTGCTCACTCCAAAAACTGGCCAATCAACCTCGATACCAGTGGCTCGAAAAGCAGTACCTAGAGCTTGTGTCAAGTCCTCTGCTAAATGGCGGTGAATGTCATGTATGACATCCATACGCCGAGTCAACCGCCTGCACTGAGCATCACCAAGACCAGGCCTATCAACTGTCTGATGCGCACGAGATGATGTAGCAGCTGCCTGCTACACACGAGAAAAACCGGGAGGATCCGGGCGGCCACCCTCTGAATCATCAATAATATATCCCAACCCCTTCTCATGGGCCAACCGCCATCCCATTCCTCCATCCGAGAAATTATAGAACTATCAATAGGGGCACTCGACATCTGTAACTACTCATGCTCAGACCACCTAATACCCACAGATGTGCACAACTTAGTAACAATAGAGGCATGAGGAATCGCCCCTGTCATATTTTTTCTGAGGCATGATCATGGTTTGATCTTCTTCTAGAGTTTATTCCTTAAATTGAAGCTGTTCACAGAAAAATCCCCTAGTCTAATCTTCTAACAATTTTTATAGACTCAAGAAATACAATATAAAATATATATATAGATTATCGTACAACTTAATCTTAGGGTTGTCAATGTGACTTAGTCTTGTTATTATACAAGCATGTCTTGCACAACAATCTCCCCCAATTTGTGAGAAGATTGCTTATAAAAAATTCATGGCTGATAACAAGACTAAAGTCAAGCTAAAATTAAATATATAAAAATTAACAGATTGATAAATACAAACTTTTATACATTGAGTAATTACATCAGTTCAAAAATTACAGACATTAGGTGATTTTTTCACAGCCTGGTTCTATTCTAATGAGGTCTTTGATATTTACTAGTACTAGAAGTTCTTCAATTATTTATCTCCCTCTTAAGGCTTCCACCAGTTTGATCCATTCATCCAATGAGTAATTGTTGAGATAATTGACCCTGAATCTTGAAAATCTATGTTAGGAATATGTTATGAACTTGATGATAAGTTAAACAAAACACCTTAGTAGATTTAACTTAGTGAATTTTGTAGCACTCGACGGATGATCTAATATACTCCCGACAGATGACAAATTGACATCCATCGAGTAGGTAGCTTATGTAACAAATAAGTAATGTAGCACATTTCTGCAAACAACATGTATTAGTCAAGTAGATTGCTTAGGGTTCTATAAGTTATGTTGACTACTAGATTGATATGCAGAATAGGTTGATTAATTGTAAATATGAGATGTCTTGTAATTCTATATAAGTGAAATAGAGTCAAGTGGCAGATAGACTCCCGACGGATGATCTACAAGACTCCTGACGGATGATCAACAAAGCTCCGGACGGATGACAAACATAGACCCGACGGATGATCAAATTCAAATAGCTGTTGACAGTGACAACACAGTCACATGTGTTGGGTGTTTGCAAAAGGAATGTGGCAGCCTGTTAAGCAGGAATTTGAGAACAAAGAAGCATTACCATTACCATGCAATTGTGAAGATATTCAAAGATGCTGGAATAGAGTAGTGAAGCAGCATGGAGTTAGACTAGATATAGTTTGTTTTATTATCTTGTCTTATTATCATGTAAACTTGGTGATATATAAACCAAGTGTAGCAAGTGTAATATCCGGGATATGACGTGTAAGTATTTTAATCAATAAATAATTTTTATGTGATTTTATGTGATTTTTGGTGAATTATTTATGATTGGTGTGGCTATGTGGATGTTTATATGTGGTAAAGTCTAGGTATGTTAATTTTATTATGTCCAGAATAAAATATAGATAATTAAGGTATTTTTCGGGTAATTTCTAGAGTATTATATGATTTTATATTGATTTATGAATTTATTAATTATTTTCTGAATAATTAAAAAAATTATTTTATAAAGCCGGGAATCGTCCACCCTCAATCATTTTTACGTTTTTATAACCTGAAACTCTTCCGAAAACTCCTTCCTAACCTAATCTGGTAATTCCAGACATTTTCCATGTTTTGACTTTTTCGATCTGGATTACGGTTTGACCCGTGCGCGACCCGACGCAATATTTTCGATACGCTAACCTTTTCGATAATATTATCTTCGTACAAATTATTTTATAAAATCCCGGTTTTGATAATTATCCAAAATAGGATGATGCTTATCCCAAACAGGATAGTGCTTATCCAAAACATGATAGTGTTTATCCAAAATGGATAATGTTTATCCGAAATGAACGTATTTATCGATCCAACATGATCCAGAACGTACTAATATTCCGTAAAATATAAATAGCCCTTTCTTATTTCATTTTCATGCATAAATTCATAATCAGATAGTACAAACCCCTGAAAACCAAAGAAAACCTTATTAAAATATCATGTTCTTGAAAATCAATCACACCAACGAAGACGTTATCGAACTCCGATTCGGGCGTGCAATATATCAAAACAAAGCTCTCGAAAGCCTCTTTTTGAATCAACCATTTGTTTTTGCTCAGAAATCAAGAGGAAGCGAGACGTAGAAAAGGAAAGCAAGTGGTCAGTGAGTGGGAACCAATTGACAAGTATTAGTGAAGTGAAAGCAAATTGATAAGGCAAGTGTCCCTGAACTTTCTTGTAGTATACTTGCGAATACTTTTGAACTCTTTTCATGATGTTGCAATTATTCCCAGTAATTCCTATTCTATATTGCAAGTAGTTTGAAGTACTTAACCCTAAACCCTGATTCTTATTGATCTTGAGCCGCGAGCCTGATTTCTTGGAAACCATTGATTATTGAATTCTTGAATATGAACCACACTTATCCGATACTACTCCACAAATACATATCTACCACATACTGATCCTTGATATGAAATTGCTTATCAGACAAACCTTTATGCCTTGTATAACAAAAGACCATTCCTTGTAACCTTTGTACCCTGATTCTTTGCCTGGATTGAAAGTCAATCTTCTTTTTTACCTTGTTATACCTCCCTGGTGTTGTAAATCACCTTATGCTTCAAGATAAATGTTGTTTATGATTCAGTTTATTGAATTACATTATTTATCATGTTATTATTATAGAATTGGATTATTTTTAAATATGGACCAGATTCGTGGTCAGACCAGATTCGTGGTCGTATTAGGCCAATGTGTGCCTTAGATCCAGTATATAGAGCAAAGATGGGAGACTTGCTCAGGGTTTGTGCGTGACAAAGAGTTGCTTCAAGAGTTAGAAGAAGGTGAAGTCAGAAGAGAAGACAACTGAAGTAAATTAGCTCAAAACTCAATGTAATATGATTAGAGCTTTATGAATCAAGATAGTCTAATGTAGTTATATGTTCAGGCTAGAGGAACATCTATCTTGTATTCACTTGTAAATTCATTTGGAATCTGGAAAATGTTAAATATAATCCAAAACTTTTCTGCTATTTACTTTGCATTACTGTTTATATCTTTTTCTTATTTGTTAGTTGAGTTATCCTCTAGGTATTTGTTGTTATTGTCTAACAAGCAAATAGGGGGAGATTGAAAGGCATATGGCATAGCCTATTTGTATATTCGAGGATTTAACTCAACTCAAATAAGAATGTAATAAGTAAATAGTGGATCTATCGTCAGAGAGATCTCATATAGTAACATCTGTCAAAGGGTTAAGAAACATTATTCATCTACAGACTTGAAGACTTAATTCACTGGAAGAAGCTCAAGAAATTGATCAAGCCTCAGTGATATAAATCAGGATTGTGGATTTAATCAAGTGACAGAGATCTCGTCAGGGTATCAATTAATTACAAGGATTTAGTCTGAAGAAAATCAAGAGTATCAAGGTCAAGACTTGAAGAAACGTCACAGAAGTTAGTCACTCATGAACTAGACAGTACATCGAGTGTCAACATTGAAGTGGTGGAATTGATTCATACTTGACAGTAATTTTCAGAAGATTTTCAGAAGAATGGTTGCTGCTCAAGATTAATATTAATTCTCTATTAATTAATTAAGTCATATAATTTAATTAAGAAAATAAATTATATCTGCAAAGATTAATTTATTGATTAATTGAATTAATTGATTAATTAATTCAGAATTAATTTTAAGGATTTTCAGAATTATTATTAGATTAAAATCTATTAATAATTCAGTAAGACAATTTTAATTTGAACTACTATGACAATCGGTATGACAATTGATAGTCATACCGAAAGTCTTGCTAGTTCATTCTGATTGTCTTGCTAGCTATTGGGATTGTCTTGCTAGTTCAAAAGGATAGTCTCACCGAAAGTCCTACCAGTTCAAATGGATTGTCATATCAGTTCATTTGATTGTCTTGCCGAAAGTCTTGCTGAGTAAACTAGATGGTTTTGTTTACTTAAACAAACAGAAACACAGCAGAAGACATCATGCAATAATTCAACAAAAACACAAGTCAAGAACTCAGCAGAAAACAAAGGCTCAACATTTTATTTTTCATCTGCTTTATTCAAGATCAAAATTCTAGATTGAAAAGTTAAATCCAATCCACTAGAATTATTTATCTTGTTCTTGTGTATCAATCTAGCGGATTAAAATCCCTAGAACTTAATCTCAAATCGCATTTAGCATTTGATCTTTTAATTGCAAAAATAGAAAAAGTTCATGTCAAATTTATTCTAGATTTGTAATAATTGATTTGAGATTAATCCCTTGTAACCGATACCGTAGTTGTAACACCTTTCAAGTTTAATAAAAGTTTTATTTAACTTGAATTTTGTTTCACATTTTTATTCCACATTTTATTCGATTAAACGGTATTGTTTACATTCAACCCCCCTTCTACAAACAAATTGGGACCTAACAGGTGGGCTAGAGAAGCATTGGAGGATTTTGAAAGACTTGGTGGACCAGAGTTTCCATAACGCTAAACGACAGAAATGACGTGATAAGTGATATATGTATAATAGTGTATAGTGTGTATTATCAGACTTTTGGTAGGAGTGCGAATAAACTAGACCTGCTGAATAAGGAATAGGCCGGTTGTATCTGTGCCTTTAATAAAATGTTTTGCGCTTGTACCACCAAACTTTGATATATACCAGTACCTTTTCTTTCCAGCATTGTCATTTACTTTACCATACCTGTTTTATCTTACTGCACCAGTTAGGAAACTCTTATGATAACATGTACCCTATTTCCCTTAACTGTTTACATTATGTAAAGAAACATGCAATTTACTTAGTGCGACTATTAAAAATGTTTTCAAAAGAGATATTTCTGTTTTACAAAATCTTTTCATAAAAAGGATTTTATTTTAAAGGCTAAATAAATTGTTTGATTCTTTACTGAAAATGTCTACCAGAAGAAATACCCGTTCCACCAACCAGAATGAAGAAATCAACAACAACAACAATAATAACACCCAAGATAGCAATGACCAGAATACCAACCCAGGTCTCGTAGACCCAACTATAGCCCAGAATCTTCAGATCTTGGCTCAACAAATAGTTCACCTAACTCAACAACAACAGAGGCAAACCAACCCTCAGGTAACCTTTAAGACCTTTCAGGCGGTGAATCCACCAGAGTTTAAGGGTTCTGTACATCCTATTGAGGCAAGAATCTGATTGAAGGAAATTGAGAAGGCGTTTGCCTTAGTTAAAGTAAGAAATAAGCAGAAGACCGAGTTTGCAAGTTACTACCTGAAGAATGAAGCCACCTACTGGTGGGAAACTGTTAAGATGTTGGAAGGTACAGATGATGTTACGTGGGATAGATTCAAGGAGCTATTTTTAGAAAAATATTTCCCCCAGTTTGTTCAGGACAAATGGAGTTGAAATTTCTGGAGCTAAAGCAAGAGAATATGTCAGTGGCGGATTATGAGAGTAGGTTTGAGGAGTTGTCCAGGTTTGTGCCATCATATATGGACACTGATAGGAAGAAAGCTAAAAGGTTTCAGCAAGGACTCAAGCCATGGATCCGAGGGAAGGTGGCTATGTTTGAGTTAGATACATATGCGGGAGTTGTGCAGAAGGCTATGATTGCGAGACGGAAAGTGAAATGTTTTAGAAGGAGAAGGAAGGTAAGAAGAGGAAGTTTGAGGGAAGTGAAGGACAGTCTTAAGTAGGGAAGTTTCCAAATTTTACTCAGAGGAAGGGCAAGTTCCAGCCTAGAAGAAATTTTAACAGACAGAATACAGGCAACAGAGGCCAAGGTAACCGCCCAGCCATTGGGAACCAACCAACCAAGCAGAGGCCATCTATACCAGACTGTCAAGTCTGTGGAAAGAAACATGGTGGAGTTTACAACAAATTGAGTGTGGTCTGCTATAGATGCAACCGGAAGGGGCACTATTCAAGGGAGTGCTGTAATCTGCCAGCCAGAGAGCCAGTCAACAAGGACCAGCCTAATAAGAATCAGGCAGGCAAGGTTCTAGCAATTGGATTTACTTGTTTCAAGTGCGGGAAGCCAGGAAATATCGTAAGGGATTGTAAGGCACCAATTCCAGTCAACAACATATTGCGTATCATGGGAGCTACTCCAACTGTGATTGAACCTCCTAGAGCTAGAATTTATGACATGTCTGTGAAGGATGCTATCGTGGATACTGATGTTGTGGCAGGTACGCTTACCGTGAACTCCTTATGTGCTAAAGTGCTAGTAGATTCGGGGGCAACTTGGTCATTTATTTCTCAAGGTTTTGTTGATAAGTTGAATTATCCGGTTGAATTGTTAAGTGAGATTATGATGGTAGAATTAGCAAACCAGGAGCGTGTATCTATTAACCAAGTATGTAAGAGCTGTGAGATTGAGATTACTGGCCATAAATTTGATGCTGACTTGATACCATTTAAGTTAGGAGAGTTTGACGTTATTTTAGGAATGGATTGTCTATCTAAGCACGATGCTTAGATAGACTATTGTAATAAGAAAGTAATATTGAAGATGCCAGATGAGAAAGTGGTGACGTTTAGAGGCCAGAGGCAAGCAAAGAAATTCTTGACGATGATCCAAGCTAGGAAGTTACTACGACAAGGATACGAGCATTTCATTGCTTATGTGATAGATAAAAGTCAAGAGCCAGCAAAACTGGAAGATATTCCAGTGGTAAATGAATTTTCAGACATATTTCCAGATGAATTACCAGGACTTCCTCCAGATAGAGAAATTGAATTTGCTATCGACTTGGCACCTGGAACGAAACCAGTATCTAAGGCCCCATACAGAATGGCGCCAGTGGAAATGAAGGAATTGGCAAAGCAATTGCAAGAATTGTGGGAGAAAGGAGTGATTAGACCCAGTGTATCCCCATGGGGTGCACCAGTACTATTTGTTAAGAAGAAAGATGGAAGCATGAGATTATGCATCGACTATCGAGAACTCAATAAGCTTACGATCAAGAACAAGTATCCATTACCTCGAATCGATGACTTGTTTGATCAGCTGAAAGGAGCCAAGTATTTTTCTAAGATTGATTTGAGATCCGGATATCACCAATTGAAGATCAAAGCTGAAGATATACCAAAGACAGCTTTCAGAACAAGGTACGGTCATTATGAATTCTTAGTGATGTCTTTTGGATTGACCAATGCCCCAACTGCATTTATGAACTTGATGAACGTAATTTTCAAGGAATATCTGGACAAGTTTGTCATTGTGTTTATTGATGATATTTTGATTTACTCAAAGTCAACGGAAGATCACGCGGAACATCTAAGGACAACTTTGGAGATTTTGAGGAAAAAGAAGTTGTATGCAAAGTTTTCAAAGTGTGAATTCTGGTTACAAGAAGTTCAATTCTTAGGGCACGTGGTAAGTCATGAAGGGATCAAAGTGGATCCAACAAAGATTGAAGCTGTTATGAATTGGGAAAGGCCAAAAACACCAATAGAGGTGAGAAGTTTCTTAGGACTGGAAATGATATTATCGATGATTTGTTTAAGATTTCTTGAAGATTGTGACGCCTTTGACGAAACTTACAAGGAAAAATGAGAAATTTGTATGGAATGAGAAGTGCGAAGAGAGTAGGGATGGCAAAATAATCTGATCCGACGGATACCCGATCCGAAACCCGAAATTTTGGATTTATCGAACTCGATTTTTTGGATTTGGATTTGAATATGGATTTAATTTTTAAACCCGAAATTTTTTGGATTTGGATTTGGATATTAGGTATACCCGATCCGAAACCCGATCCGAAATCCAAAACTCTATCCGAACCCGATCCGAACCCGAAATCCGAAAAAAACCCGAATTATTATATATATATATAAATTATATATATAATATTATAATTTTAAATATTACACATTATAATATATATTAATATACATTATACATATTATTATATAATTTTTAGAACATATATTTTTATCTTTATGTTAATAATTAACTAATTATAAAGGTTAATAAAATATATTTATTTAATCATTTAAACGGATGATAAAGTTTATAAGGTTAACAAAATATATTTTAGTAATAGATCTAAAAAACGGGGTATCAATTGAGTTGGTTTTTTAAATATTACCTATACATATAATAACATAATTAATGATGTGGTGTAGTGGTTGAAGATAACACGTTAAAACTCTATCTCTACAAGTCGCGTGTTCGATCCAAGCACTTGCAATATCAATAATTAAACAAATTTTCAGATTTCGGGTTCGGGTTCGGGTTCGGGTTTCGGGTATTAATATCCAATTCAAAAAAATTTCGGGTTTCAGGTATACCCGAATCCGATCCGAAATCTGATGGATCGGGTTCGGGTATTTATTTTCGGGTATTTTTCGGGTTCGGGTCGGGTTCGGGTATGGATAAAATTTTCGGGTTTGGATATGGATTCTGCAATACCGACCCGATCCGACCCGATTGCCATCCCTAGAAGAGAGTTTTCAAAAATTGAAAAAGAGGCTAATCACGACACCTGTTTTGTCACTTCCAGATGATCAAAGGAATTTCGTAATCTATAGTGATGCTTCTCATAAGGGATTAGGTTATGTTTTGATGCATCATGATATAGTCATTGCGTATGCATCGAGACAACTGAAACCTCATGAGCAGAAGTATCCTACTCATGACTTGGAACTAGCAGCGATAGTATTCGCCTTAAAGATTTGGAGACACTACTTATACAAAGAAAGATGCGAGATTTATACAAATCATAAGAGTTTGAAGTCAATATTCATGCAAAAGGAGCTTAACATGAGACATAGAAGATGGTCGGAGTTGATCATAGACTATGATTGTACGATTAACTATCATCCAGGAAAAGCGAATGTGGTGGCAAATGCATTAAGCAGAAAAGAAAGACTGACCATGTTGACGATACCTGAAGAATTATATAAGGAATTTCAGAAATTGGACTTGGAGGTCAGAATTTGTAAACCTGATGAAGCGAAGACGTACAATATGACTTTTCAACCAGAATTGTTAGAAAGATAAGAAAATGCCAAGAAGAAATAATAGATCAGGATATCAATCGGTTGGTTGGAGAAAAGTTATGCACTCAGAAGGAGGATCAGGGTATTTTCAGATTTTCATCCAGAATTTGGATACCACCAGTAGCAGAATTGAAGAATGAAATTCTACAATAAGCTCACAACTCAAGGTATTCCATTCATCCGGGAAGTACCAAGATGTACAGAGATTTAAAAGAGAATTATTGGTGGCCAGACATGAAGAGAGAAATTGTGGAATGGGTTAACAAATGTTACACGTGTCAGAAAGTTAATGCGAAGCACCAGAGACCGAGTGGATTATTACAGCCACTAGAGATTCCAGAGTGGAAGTGGGAGCACATTTCTATGGATTTCATAGTTGGCTTACCAAGGACGAAAGTGAATCATGATACTATTTGGGTTATAGTGGACAAACTAACCAAATCAACACATTTCTTGCCTATCAATGAAAGATTTTCACTAGATAAGTTGGTTCACATGTATTGAAGGAAATAGTAATGCGTCATGGAGTCCCCGTGTCTATCGTGTATGATCGTGATTTACGATTCAATTCAAGATTTTGGAAAAGTTTCCAAGAATGTTTGGGAACTAAGTTAAATATGAGCACGACTTATCATCCGCAAACAGCCGGCCAAAGCGAGAGAACAATCTAAACAATTGAAGACATATTACGTGTGTGTGCCATTGATTTCAAAGGCAATTGGGATGAGCATTTACCCTTAGTGGAGTTTGCTTACAATAACAGTTATCATGCCAGTATCGGAATGCCTCCCTATGAAGCTCTTTATGGACGCAAATGTCGATCACGAGTACATTGGGATGAAGTCGCAGAACGTAAGATACTTGGACCCGAGTTGGTACAACAAACCAAGGAAGTTGTTGAGGTTATTCAAAGAACGCTAATTGCAGCACAAGATCGTCAAAGGAAATATGCAGACCAATCCATAAAGGATATGGAATTCGAAGAAGGAAATCTATTATTACTGAAAGTGTCACCGTGGAAAGGATTATCGAGATTCAGAAAGAAAGGGAAGTTGAGTCCTAGATACGTCGGGCCTTTTGAAGTTTTGAAACGTGTCGGAAAGGTAGCATACGAATTGGCGTTACCCCTGCACATGGAACATATTCATAATATTTTTCACGTATCGATGCTTAAGAAGTATAATCCAGACTCTAGGCATGTAATTGAGTATGAGCTGATAAAACTTCAGGCAGATTTATCGTATCTAGAGAATCCAATAGAGATTCTAAAAAAGAGAGAGAAGGTATTGAGAAATAAATTTGTGAATTTAGTAAGAGTATTATGGAGAAACCCTAAGGTTGAAGAATCAACCTGGGAGTTAGAAAGTGATATGCGAGAAAAGTACCCTCAATTGTTTACTTAGGAGATTCTGAGGACAAAATCCTTTTAAGGGGGGAGGATGTAATATCCGGGACATGACGTATAATTATTTTTATCAATAAATAATTTTTATGTTATTTTATGTAATTTTTGGTGAATTGTTTGATGATTGGTGTGGCTATGTGGATGTTTATATGTGGTAAAGTCTAGGTATGTTTATTTTATTATGTCCAGAATAAAATATAGATAATTAAGGTATTTTTCTAGTAATTTCTAGAGTATTATATGGTTTTATATTGATTTATGAATTTATTAATTATTTTCTGAATAATTACAAAAATTATTTTATAAAGTCAGGAATCGTCCAACCTCAACCATTTTTACGTTTTTATAACCCGAAACTCTTCCGAAAACTCCTTCCTAACCTAATCTGGTAATTCCGATTTTTTCCATGTTTTGACTTTTTCGATCCGGATTACGGTTTGACCCGTGCGCGACCCGGTGCAATATTTTTGATACGCTAACCTTTTCGATAACATTATCTTCGTACAAATTGTTTTATAAAAGCCCGATTTTGATAATTATCCGAAATAGGATAATGCTTATCCAAAACAGGATAGTGCTTATCCAAAACAAGATAATGCTTATCCAAAACATGTTAATATTTATCCAAAAAGGATAATGTTTATCCAAAACCATTGATTTCTTAACCCTAAACCCTGATTCTTATTAATCTTGATTCGCGAGCCTGATTTCTTGGAAACCATTGATTATTGAATTCTTGAATACGAACCACACATATCCGATACTCCTTCACAAATACATATCTACCACATACTGGTCCTTGATATGAGATTGCTTATCAGACAAACCTTTATACCTTGTATAACAGAAGATCATTCCTTGTAACCTTTGCACCCTTGGTCTTCTGCACTCTGATTCTTTGCCTGGATTGAAAGTCAATCTTCTTGTTTACCTTGTTATACCTCCCTGGTGTTGTGAATCACCTTATGCTTCAAGATAAATGTTGTTTATGATCCAGTTTATTGAATTACATTGTTTATCATGTTATTATTATAGAATTGGATTGTTTTTAAATATGGACCAGATTCATGGTCAGACCAGATTCGTGGTCGTATTAGGCCAATGTATGCCTTGGATCCAGTATATAGAGCAAAGCTGGGAGCCTTGCTCGGGGTTAGTGTATGACTGATCAGCAACCTAACCTTGGTTTTTAAAATAAAAGTGAATATCCAATTCTAATCATTGCTTATCTAGAAACTTGATTCCCTATATCATTTCAATTAATCGTTATTAAATCTCAGTGCTGTCATTATGACTTGCTGAGCTAGTTAGCTCACTCTTGCGAATCTGTTGATGTTCTTTTCCAGTTAAAAAGGAATTTGGTGATGGTGGAGATCCCCAGTCGAGTGTGCCATCTAGGTTTACAAGTTGAAATGGAATAAGCTAGCGAAAGTCGTGTAACTTGGTGTATGCTAAAAGTTTGTAATAAAGTTTGACTTTAAATGTAAGATAAATAAATTTGGGATGTAGTACGTTTATAATAAATAGGATTGTGGCTTGTGGACATACTTTAAACTGTTGCGATCCTTGATTTTGGTAAGCAGGGTCATTGCATATATTATTATATTCATAAACAGGTTTAAATATGGGGTGTGTGTGTTGTGGACTCCAAACTTCTGACCCGGGTTTGAAGGGCGCCACAGTAAGTAGAACAATTAACTAAGCAAGTTTATTTTCAGAGAAACATGTCAAGCTGTATTTTCTAAGCATTTCTCTGAAGTTTAGTTGTTCAAACTTGTAAACAGCTGTGAGCTATTCAAAGCTTCACATAGTTCTCGATTATATATATATATATATATATATATCTGCTTATATATATATCTGGTGGATATTTTCAAATCCACCATAAAGTTTTAAAAGCTTGTGTTTTTATTACTTAGTGTTTTGATTTCTATCACTCTTTTATTCCGCACCATTGCTAATCAAACACTGTTATATTCATCAAGTTAGAACATTCTTTAAATTTGAAAAAGTAGCTAGAATTACATTCAACCCCCCTTGTGTAATTCTTGTTGTATTGTTAGCGAATAACAATTGGTATCAGAGCAAGCTCTTGAAGTACAAAGAGTGTAAAGATCACAATAAACAACAAGATGAACAAAAAGGATGTTGGAGTTAAGATTCCATTTCTGGACAAAGACAACTATCACCACTGGAAGGTGAAGATGCACTTACATCTTCTTTCCCAAGATGAGGCTTATGTGGACTGCATAGAGAGAGGTCCCCATGTACCAATGAGAGCTGCAACTGACAATGAGCCATCTGTTCCAAAACCTAGGCATGAATGGTCAGACCCTAATATTGAACAAGTTAGAAAGGATAAGAAGGCCATGAATATATTGTTCAATGGAGTTGATGGTGATATGTTTGATAACATCATTAAAATAGAAGCTAAAAAGAAAAACAATAGAAATGGGAAAGTAGGAATTAACAAACATAACAACTACACACCTGATAAATATGCACCAAGAAAACTCTGTGTTAAGTGTGGTAGTGTTAATCACTTGTCTGTTAATTGCAAACTTGCTATGCCTACTTCCATGTCCGCACCCTCTTCTTTTCCCAACATGACTACCATGCCTATGAATGTTATGTCTACTTAGAATATGAATGCATAATTTGCTAATATGCCATTTGCACCTAATCCTTATTATGCTGCATTTAATATGCCTCAAATGCCATTTAGCATGCCTTACTAGAAAAACATGTTTATAAATAGCATGCCTTTTCCTATTAATACAAATGTACATGATAATTATGTTATAATGACTAGTTTCAAAGGTCCAACTCAAATGACTAAGGATGAATCAGAAATTCTCAAGTTAAATGAGATCAAACCTAAGAAACCATAGAAGAAAGCTAACAAGTCAGGACCCAAGGAAACTTGGGTACCAAAATCAACATGATTTGATTTTGATGTGTGCAGGGAAACATAAAGAATCTTTGGTAACTGGATAGTGGTTGCTCAAGGCACATGACTGGAGATTCTACCCTGCTCACTGAGTTCAAGGAAAGAGCTGGCCCAAGTATCACTTTTGGAGATGACAACAAGGGTTATACTGTGGGATATGGCTTGATTTCAAAAGATAATGTCATCATTGAAGAGGTTGCCCTAGTGGATGGTCTCAAGCATAATTTGTTGAGTATCAGCCAGCTTTGTGATAAGGGCAACTCAATTACTTTCAATTCAGAAGCCTGTGTTGTGACAAACATAAAGAGCAACAAAGTGAATCTCACTGGAGTGAGAAAAGGAAATGTGTACCTAGCTGACTTCAACTCATCAAATGCAGAATCAGTCACTTGTCTTCTCAGTAAAGCAAATCAAGATGAAAGTTGGCTATGGCACAAGAAGCCGTCCCATCTAAACTTCAAGACCATGGATGAGCTTGTCAAGAAAGAACTGGTTAAAGGTATTCCTTAAATGGAGTTTTCTAAGGATGGATTATGTGATGCCTTCCTGAAAGGAAAGCAGATTAAAGCATCATTCAGAAAGAAGCTTGATTCAACAACTGAAGAACCATTGCAATTGTTGCACATGGATTTATTTGGACCAGTCAATGTATTGTCCATCTCAAGAAAAATATTTTTCCTAGTAATTGTGGATGATTTCTCAAAGTTCTCTTGGACATATTTTCTAAAGTCCAAAGATGAAGCTAGTGAAATCATCATCAATCACATAAGGCAAGTCAACAATCATCCTAACTTTAAAGTAAGAAGAATCAGGAGTGACAATGGAATTGATTTCAAGAATTCTATGATGAGATCATTTTGTGAAGAGAATGGAATTATGCATGAGTTTTCTGCAGCAAGAACTCCACAAAAAAATGGAGTAGTGGAAAAGAAGAACAGATCTCTTATTGAAGCTGTAATATTCGGGATATATCGTGTAATTATTTTGCTATTAAATAATTATTATATGTGTTCAGTATCTATTCTGTGAATTAATTGTTAAATGTTATCTGTATTTGGATATTCAAAAATAATATTAATTGAGTATTTTAATTTTATATGTCCAAAATAAAATATAGATAATTGTCATATCTTCCTAATTATTTTTATGATGATTTGTGAATTTATAAGAATCATATAAAATTTCTAAAATATTTTTCCGGGTATTTAAAATCTATTTTATAAAAACGGGAACCAACCGACGTCACCCGTTGTTATGTTTTTGGAACCTGAAACTCTTCCGAGAACTCCTTCCTAACCTAATTGTAATATTCCGAGCATTTTTCATGTTTCGACTTTTTCGATCCGGCGTACGGTTTGTCCTGCGCGGGTCCCGGCGCAACATTTTCGATACAATATTCGTTTCGGTAAATCAATAAAACTCGTATTTTCAATAAACGGGAGCTTTTTATTAAACTATCAAAATTATCACTTCGTAGTACGTGTAACCAGGCGCTGAGACCAAGACGGCAGTACAAATTGTACTGATTTGGATAATTATCCCGAAAACCGATACCGTTTGGATCAGTTTTATAAATAAACGTACCATTTTATATCCGGAATGATCCAACGGGATACTAATTTTCCGTAATTATAAATAGCCTTTTACCGTATTTTATTTCGTATCAAAATCATTTGAGACAGATAATTATATAATTTTCATAGAAAAACCCTAAATTCATAAACTGTTCTAAGAATCAAACAAGCTTTTGGAGGTGTTATTGAATTCAGTTTGGAAAGCTCGAGTAACCAATCTGAAGGTCTTGAAGAGCTCTACCAGATTCTGTAATCCATACACCTGCAGAAATCAAGGTTATTTTTCTATAATTTTATTTATTTTCGAATTAATTTTAGTAAAAATATGAATTTTTGTTCGGATGATTGTTTGTATGATTTGATGATTGCATGTTGTAGAGCTTGTTTTCCTGATGATTTTGATATATTATACGTCTGATTTGGAGTTCAATAACATGTTCAAATTTGAGTTTGATTTTTGAATTTTAAAATTAGGGTTTATAACCCGTATGAATGTTCTTAATTGAAATTTGGGGGTTTCTTATTCTGGAATAGATTGATGTTGTGATATAGTGGGTTGTGTTCTCTGTGAAATTTGCAATCCAGTCGTATAAGTTTCATGAATCAACGAGGTCTGTAGAGAAGGGAGTTATGTTTTTAATATTTCCGAAGTTCGCCGGAAACTGGCAAACTTCACGGCCAAATTCCGGCCAACTCAGGGACTGTTAGGTTGATTTGTTGGCATGGGTGTGTTCCTGGTGAAGTGTAGTTGTGATCTGGAGGTGGTGGTGGCCTGAGCACCCCTGGATCGTGTTCTCCGGCGAGACAGGGTGTTTTCCGGCGACCCCCTGTAAAAATTACAGTTTGGTACCTGAACTTTTGGGGATGATACAGTTAGGTCCCTGAAGTTTCCAGACTTTGCAAATTTAGGATTCCTGTTTTAAAAATGTTTAAAAATCATATTTCCTATTTATTTTTATTAGAAAAATTCGTTTTTAATTTCTGAAAATTCTAAAAATTATTATTTTAATTCCAAAAATTATTTTTAATTCAAAAATAAATCTGAATTAATTAGTTAATTAATTTCAGTTAATTTTTAATTGATTAATTGGTCAATTAATTCGGAAATTAATTGATTAGTTGATTTAATTAATTATTAATTGATTTTAATTAATTATTTAATTAGATTTAATTATTTAAAAATGATTTAAAAATTCCGAAAAATAGTTTCGAGCTCTAAAATATTATTCTAAATTATTTCCAAGGCTCGATAATTATTAAAAAATTGTTTCGAAGCAAGAATTGGCCAACCGAATCCTGTTTATTACCCCGAAATTGATCCAACGACCCGTTTTAATTCCGAAAAATGTTTTAAAAATCATTTTAAATACCAGAAAGCCTATTTATGACCCGAAACTTCTTTATAAATGATATGTCGTTGATTATGTGACGTATTATGTGTTATATGTGATTTGTTGGTTGACTGTCGGTCTCTATATTCGATGTGTACTTGTTTATTGCATAACTTTCAATCCGTTAATCGGATTTGGGTAAAACGAAGGGTAGATAGAAGTATGTGTTGAATAGAATCGTATGAGTTGATTATTGATAGATGCTTATGATATGTGAGCAGAAGAGGCAAAATGTAGGAAAGGGAAACAGGTTGTTGAGGAGTAAGGTGGTTGAGATTGGAAGCGAGTACAGTGTAGTAAGCTAACACCAGCCAAGTGTTCTGAACTTTCTCGAGATATTGTAGTGATTGATAGTCCTGTTCTAAATTGCAAGTGCTTTGAAGCACTAAAACCCAAACCCTGATTCCAGTTTTGATCTTGAGCCGTAAACCTGATTCTTTCTAGACCATTAATTGTTGTATACCTAAACCCGAACCACAAATATACAATATCATTCTGCAAATACATACAAACTATATACCAAACACTGAATCGAATTATCTTCACACTCAAACCATTGTATCCTAAGCTTTGAAAGGCAAAATCCTTGAAACCTTGAAACACTGATTCCTTTGTTATCCAATTCTTTCATTACCCAACAGCTAAGCTTTGAAAATGCCATATTGATCCTCATGAACTCTGAAACCATTTCATTATGAAACATCCAATATTGTTAATGAATCTGTGTATTGTTTATTGTTGCTTATTCTGTTATTATGCTAGAATTGGATTGTTTTTATAAAATTATGGACCGAATTCGTGGTCAGACCATATAATGGTCAAATTAGGCCAATGTGTGCCTTGGATCCAGTAGTTAGAGCAATACTGTGTGCTTTGCTCGGGATTAGTGTGTGACTGATCAGCAGCCTAACCTTGGTTTTTAAAATGAAAGTATAATGTCCAATTCTAAATCATAATTCATTGTTCACTTGATATCGTAACCATTTTCACCTAATGATCGTTATTCTCAGTTTTGTCATTGTGACTTGCTGAGCTAGTTAGCTCATTTGTGCAATGTTGTTTATGTTCTTTTCCAGTTAAGAAGGAACAGGTTGGTAACGAGGATCCCCAGTCCAGCGCGAGAGCTAGGGGTTCAGGTTGATCGAGCTGAGCTAGTAGGCTTCTTTTGGGATAATATAAGTTTGTAAAAGTTTGTAATGATGATTAATACTCAGTTCTGAGTTTGGATAGTTGGGATTTGAACGGTTTATAATATAAGTGTGTGTTCGGCTTGTGTGCATACTTTAACCTGTTGCGGTCCGTGATAGTTGGTAAGTAGGGTCACTGTATATTATTATTATCTTTATTATTGTTATAAGCAGGTTATAAATAAGGTGTGTGTGTGGACCCCAAACTTCTGACCCGGGTTTGGAGGGCGCCACAGAAGCTGCAAGGACAATGCTTGAAGAATCAAAGTTACCAACATATTTTTGGGCTGAAACTGTGACCACTGCCTGCTACACTTAGAATATCTCTTTGGTTAATCAAGAAAAGTGCATGACACCCTACCAATTGTTCAAGAATAGGAAGCCAACTCTAAATTTTCTTCATGTCTTTGGCTACAAATGTTATATCTTAAGGAATCAAACTGATCAACATGGGAAGTTTAATGCTAAAGTAGATGCAGGAATTTTTGTTGGATATGCTGTGGGAAAAGCATATAGAGTCTACAATCTAAAAACCAACATTGTTATCGAATCAGTTCATGTTGTTTTTGATGATAAAAAGATTGAACGACTGCAAGATGGAGATTTCCATGAAAGCCTCAAGTTTGATAATGTGGAGATGGTTAATGATGACAGTTATGATGAAAGTGATCAAGAAACAGTGACTAAGGATAATGTAGAAAAATCTACAGCTAATGGAGCACATAATTCAACATCTGTCAAGTTACAAAATGCTTCATCCGTCGGGATACAATCAGCTTCATCCGTCGAGATACGAAGTAAATCATCCGTTGGAACAATGAGAGAAGCTGAGAGTCAGAATAGATCACCTACAGAAAGTACCCCTTTCTCAAATCAAAGATTCACAAACTCAGGGGGAGTTTCTCATAATCAAAACTCAGTCACATATCAAGACAACAATGAGGCCTCTTCATCTAGAGCTAATCTACCTCAACAAAGAAAATGGACTAAAGATCACCATTTTGAGCTCATCATTGGTGATGCATCTTCTAGAGTTCAAATAAGGAAAGCAACTCAAGAAGAATGTCTATATAACAACTTCCTTTCTAAAGAAGAACCAAAGAAGGTAGTTAGATCCTGATTGGATTTTAGCTATGCAGGAGGAGCTAAACGAATTTGAAAGGAACAAGGTATGGAAGCTGGTACCCAAACTTAAAGGAAAGAATCCAATTGACACCAAGTGGGTATTCAGAAATAAGATGGATAAAAATGGCGTAGTGGTCAAGAACAAAGCTAGATTGGTTTCTAAGGGCTACTGTCAACAAGAAGGAATAGATTTTGATGAAACTTTTTCTCCTGTTGCAAGACTTGAAGCCATCAGAATTTTCTTAGCCTATGTAGCTCATGCCAATTTCAAGGTCTATCAAATGGATGTCAAAAGCGCCTTTCTGAATAGAGATTTGGAGGAGGAAGTCTATGTCAGTCAACTTCCTGGTTTTGAAGATCCAAATTTTCTAGAATATGTCTACTATCTTTTGAAAGCACTTTATGGACTGAAGCAAGCACCTAGAGCCTAGTATGACACTTTATCAAAGTTTCTTTTGGAAAATCACTTCACAACAAGAGGTACTGTTGATAAAACTTTATTCTTTAGAAATTTTAATGGCTCTAGTATACTTGTTCAAATTTATGTAGATGATATTATTTGGCTCTACAGATGAAAAACTTTGCAAAATGTTTGCCAAATTGATACAAAGTAAGTATGAAATGAGCATGATGGGAGAACTAACTTACTTTCTTGGTTTACAAGTTAAGCAAGTTAGTGATGGAATATTCATTAGTCAAACTAAATATATTGATGATCTTTTAAAGAAGTTTGATCTAATGGATTGCACATCTGCAAAAACTTCCATGGCCACTGCAACTAAACTTGAATTAAACACTACTGAAAAGTCTGTGGATATTTCAAGCTATAGGGGCATGGTTGGCTCACTTCTGTACTTAACAGCTAGTAGGCCAGATATAATGTTTGCTACTTGTCTTTGTGCTAGATTTCAGGCTGATCCTAGAGAATCTCACTTAGTAGATATAAAGAGAATTTTCAGATATCTCAAGGGAACACCAAAACTTGGCATTTGGCACCCTAGAGATTCTGGTTTTGATCTAACTGGTTATACATATGCAGATTATGCAGGTTGTAAAATAGACAGAAAAAGTACAATAGGAACCTGTTGATTTCTAGAGAACAAGCTTGTGTCCTGGTTCAGTAAAAAACAAAATTCAATTTCTACTTCTACAGGTGAAGCTGAATATATTGCTGTTGGTAGCTGCTGTGCACAGATTTTGTGGATGAAAAACCAATTGTTGGACTATGGTCTACAAGTGGACAGAATTCCCATTTTCTGTGATAACACAAGTACAATTGCCATCACTGAAAATCCAGTACATCATTCAAGAACAAAGCACATAGACATCAAGTACCACTTCATTAGGGAACATGTGATGAATGGTACTATGGAACTTCATTTTGTTCCAAGTGAAAAGCAGCTTGCAGATATCTTTACCAAGCCACTTGATGAATCCACCTTTTCAAGGTTGGTAAATGAGTTAGGTATGCTTAATTATTCTTGAATCATTTCAGATATTTTTGCAAGTTATAATGTAGCCAGAAACTTAATTGATTTTTCTGTTTTGGATGAAATTTTGGCTAAGTCAAAATTTACATCCCGACGGATGCTCATTATCCATCGAGCTTGATCATCAGTCGAAATAATATTTATTAATAAAAATTAATTACTTTTCTGCATTATTTTATAACCCGACGGATAATTGTTTTATTCTCATCCGTCGAATTGTCTTAATCTTAGCCGTTAAAACTCTGAACATTATCCATCGGGTATATTTACAGTTTGTAAGTATAACACGGCGGATAATTGACAGAATTTTGATAGTTTATTTATTTTAAACGGATATTTTGGGCTATTTTAATTGGTTACTTTATTTCACTTTATTATTTTTGTCAGTTTATTTCTGAGATAGTATAAAAGCAGAATTCATTTTTATTCTATTCTTTTATCATTCTCAAATCAATTGCTCTAACTCCTTTATTCTCCAAAGTAAATACTCTCTCTGCAAATTTCCATACTTTATCAATGGCACCAGTAGTCAAAATCATGTCCCAGTCTGGATTCATCTATGAAAAGAACAACTTCGTAGCTCTTGTGAACAAGGAGATTTCACAATCTGGAGATTTTCACAAAATTATGGACTTTATGAAGGAATGCAAACTCAGTTATGCTATGCTGGAATCACCCACAATCTACTGTGAAGTTGCAGAGGAGATATGGACAACAGCTGTGTATCATTCTACTGACAAGACCATAACTTTCACTCTTAAAGGTAAGTAGTTCTGCATCAATAGTGACATTATCAAAGCATGCTATAAAATTCCAGATAACACTACTACTGTTCCACACACTGATGCTAATTTAGTTACCATGCTTAATTTCATGGGCTATGCACTTTCTACTTCTAAGTTAAGTGAGATTAGGAGGCTAGGTCTTAGAAAGGAATGGAGTTATCTGTGTGATGTGGTAACTAAGGTATTTTCTGGTAAAATGAGTAATTTTGATTCTGTTAACATTGACATGCTTTACATGCTTTATATGCTAGTTACTGATAAGTACTTTAACTTCAGTGACATGATCATGTTTGAGTTAGGTTATAAGTTAGGGGAACTTAATAAGAGAGGTAAAAATGTCTATTATGCTTGATTCTTTATGATGCTTGCTAACCATCTTATTGAGAATATTGTTGTTGAGAACCCAACCAACAAACTGAATTGTTGGGTTCAAGAAAGGAGAATCATTACAGATCTCAACAGAGCAAGTCACTACAAAGAGCCCCTCTTCTACTTTCCAATCATGGGGGGGGACCTCAAATAAGTGAGGTAAGCACCTCTGTCTCTGCTCTTCCAACCTCACAAATTTCTTTGCCTTCAAGTGGAGCTATGGCATCTGTGTTAATGGCCCAATAGATGCCTACCCAAGCCACCAAAATAACAATTTCAAAATCCAAAGCTAAGAAAGCCCCATCTGGTTTCTTTCAAAAAAAACCAGTTGCAAAATATACCAAACACAAAGAGGGGAGTGTGAAGGAGAGTGAGTTAGGTGAGGGATAGGGTGAAAATCAAAGAAACCCTAAGGATAAGGCTGGTGAGATTAGTGTACCCAAGCCTAGCCATACCACAGTTTCCCAACAAACTGTGGTTGTTAATAAGGAAATCAACTCAATTCTAGTTTCATCCTCCCAAAAGGATGTTACTATTAAAACAAGCTCCCAACCAGGAGCACAGGCCAAGAGGGTTAGGGACACAAGTTCACCTTATACTTATGCTAGAAAGAAAAGATCTAAAACCCTTGGGGATGCACAGGGAACACATACAGTGCAAACTGGAGCTAAAGACTCAGTCACTGCACTACCTCAAAGTCAGCTTGATGTGGCTAATAAATGTGGAGTCACATCCAAAATCATTGATAACTGAAGCACCTGAAACACCAAATTCACCCACACACTCACTGGATGTAGACATGATTCATACATCACTTCCAAATTCTCCATCTTTAACTCTATTGGAGAAGCCAAAAATCCAAGCAAGTGAGCATCATCTTTTATATGATTTGTTGGCTCACTTGCCAATTCTTTCTGAGTCTATTGAGACATCTATGCCCAAATTTTCATCAATATGCACAGAGTCTACAATAGTCTCCACTCCAAACTCATTCATTTCTTCTATCCCAGTGGATATTGTTCATCCATCGAGTAGTGATTGTATCTCGACGGATGTGCCTAACAGCAGTCATCCGTCGGCTAGCCAAACTACTATCCCGATGGATGTTCCTCATCCGTCGGTACTCTCTGCACAACTTTAAATCCCAACAATTATCACAAGTGCAGATGACCTAGTAGTAGTACAATCACTCTTAGGACTGAGGGCAGGGAGTGAACTGAGTGAGAGGCTGGGTTGCTCCCAGGAAAAAGGAGAGGAAATGAGTGAACCAATACAGACCATTTCTTCAGGTCTGGCAAAAGTGAGTGAGGGGAGTCCCACCTTAGATGATGAAGCTGAGGGTGTGAGGGTGGGAAGCCAAGGGGAGCCCTTGATGCAAAAATAGAGAGAAAATGAGAGAAATGCAGGTACAGGAGAAATAATGATGGACATCATTGTTAGTGAGTCAATGAATGTTATTAATACAAACAGAGAGAAATTATCTCAGCATGATCAAGCTGTCATAGATTCCATCTCTTTGGATATTGAGACATTTACTCATCTTGTTCCAGCATATCAACTTTTGGCTGGACAGGGCAATGAAAATGCAGAAAATATGCTGAACTTGGTGCATACTACTCAATCAATGCAAAGAGCAAAGGATGTCATCACAGCCATGCCACCTAGAGCTGGTGATGATGTTGACTATGGTACTGGTGAATCTGCAGATTTCTTTGGAGATGATGGTGATGATAGTGAAGAGCTCATGGACATAGGGGGAGAAGAAGGCCCCTGCTCCAGATCTGGCCTGCCTTCCTGGGCATTTTCCAAGGAATATGATGTTCAACACTTCAAGACCACTCTCATCCATCAAATTCAAGAGACACATAATGCTCTTCAATCCACCACAAATGCTAGCACCAGGAAGCTCTTACAGGCACATCTTAACTCTCTACAATTACATCAAATGCAAGCTCTTCAACACAATCAGGATATCACTTCTATCAAAACTGAGATTGACCAAGTAAAGAAGGATGTCTTTGAAAGATTGGATGCTAAACTTCTAGATGCAACAATGCTTGACATTAAGACACAGCTAAGGAAGAATTCTGATCTTGTCACTAAAGTGGATTCCCTGGATGCAAGGTTAATAGAAGCATCTCTCACAGGTATCCAGATATATCAAGCACAATAAACTCAGTTGCTGCAAAAGCTGGTGGCTGCACCAACTTCTACCTCCATTCTACTTGATAATAATAAAAAGGGGGAGAAAGATTTAACAATCCAAGTCAATCAAGCAGAGCCAACCAGTGAGGGGGAACATATGATAAATGTTCAAATCAGTCAAGTAATTGTTCCAGAAATTACTCTGCCAAAGCCACCAGTATTGGACAGCATTGATCTGATCCAAATAGCAGCTGCTAAACTTGAGTCAAAGACAAATCTCAAGATGCTTGATGTTGTAGCTTTTGAGAAGGAACTAGATGAGAAATGGAAGAAGATTGATGCAGCTATTCAGGAGAAATTTGGTCAGCTACAGAAGTCAAACAAGATCTTTCATTACCATTCTCAAGTCAAACACATCTCAGTGCATGAAATGAGTCTAGGCAACTTGGAAAAAGACCAAACTTCTTATATCAAATCTCCAAAGGAAAATCTGGTCTTGAAGCCTAAAAGAAACTACTCAAAGTTCTCAGACAAAAATCCTGTGGATCTTGTATTTGAGACACCTAGACCAGATGAGAAGAAGCTGTTGGCTAGGTCAATTGCATTTTTCAAAGATCCAACTGATTCAACACTTAAAAGAAGGATTGCCAAAATCAACAGAAATGGTAAGAAAATCTGTGTGGTGGCTGGACACCCTCAGTTTGTAGAAGCTAAGAAGGAAGAGAAGGAAAGAATCAGGAAAGAAAAGAAGCAGGCTGCCTTAGATGCTAAGAAGCTCAAATAAAAGAAGGAGCGAGCTGTTATTTTGGCCAAACTTCAAGCTGTGAAGACTATAACTGAGATTTCTACACAACCATCTGTGATTACTGAACCTCAAGATCAGAAAATGCATCAGGAACCACAACAAAAAAGAAGATTCAGATACAAGCTCCATTCCAAAAGAAAATTGGACTTTAGTGATGAGAAAATGGAAGACTACATTCCCAAAAAGTCTATAATTTCAACTCAGATATCCAAGCCCTCAGTGGTACATGAAGAATTCAAGGTGGATCCAACTAAGAATTTTCATGGTGAGCCTATAATTCCAAAGGATGAGCCAATGGACTCGGATAGTTTGCCAATTCCTGAACTAAATTTACCTATCTTTAACAAGCCAAAGAAAATAAAGATAAGAGCAACCAAGAAAAGCAAGCCTGTAACTCTCAGAACCAAGACCTTAACCAAATCTAAATCTACAGTCAACAAGGAAGATCTTTTATATATATATCTGTGATATCAAGGAGTTTTCAGATTTAAACCTCTACTTGGATGAACTGGTAGAAGTAAGAGGAATTGATGCTCACAAACATCTTCCTGAAAGATTGGTGTGTTAGATATATTTGATAATGTCATGGCTAATATGTTTTATGTTTAGCTTTCAGATCTTATGTGAACAGGATAAATCAGTACTTAACTGTTGATCAGTACTTATACTGGAAGTCAGGACTTAAGGATATCAGTACTTATATTATCAGGAGATAATCATCAGAAGATAGATATCAGAACTTAAGTGCTGAAGGGCAGTCAGATAAGGACAGTAGCTGATTAAAGGAAAGAAGATTGAGATAAACATAAGAAGAGATATGCATGAAGAAGGAATTCCGTGAAGAATGGAATACTTGGAAGAAAAGATATCCGATTGATATATTTTAGGAAGCAAAATTATATTCCATATCAATTAGCGATTATCTTGTAACTATGTAGTATATAAACACAGACATAGGGTTTACACTATAAGTGTTATCATTATTAGAAAAGATTATTCATTGTAACCCTAGCAGCTCTCGTGATATTTGTTCATCACTGAGAGGTAACAGTTCCATACTGTAATAGAGTTTATTGTTTCAATAAAGTTTGTTTTCTGTTACTTAAGTTCTTAAAGTTCGATTTGAGTGTACTATTCACTGTATTCACCCCCTCTACAGTATGTGTGTGACCTAACAATTGGTATCAGAGCCTATTTGTTAACTTACATACAGTTAAAGATCCAAACACAATCATGTCGGACACAGAAACTCCAACTAAGCCTACCACAAATGAGGAACCACCAAAGACACAAATTCAGAGTCAGTATGAGACCATCAGAGTCCCCATACTGAGACCATCTGAATATCCCATATGGAAGGTAAGGATGACCATGTTCCTGGAAGCAACAGATCCAGAATACCTAGATAGAATCAAGGAAGGTCCTCACAAACCGACCAAACTCGCTGTTGCAGTTGCAGGTGAAGTAGCAATGACCGTACCAAAGGAGAAGAGTGATTATACTGCTGAGGACATAGCATCAATTGTTAAGGATGCTAAGGTACGACACTTACTGCATAGTGCCATTGATAATGTAATGTCAAACAGGGTAATCAACTGCAAGACTGCTAAGGAGATATGGGATGCTCTGGAAACAAGGTGTCAGGGAACTGACACAATTAAGAAGAACAGGAAGACAATACTCACTCAAGAGTATGAACACTTTGACTCAAAGACTAATGAGTCATTGAATGATTTATATGATAGATTTGTCAAACTTTTGAATGATTTGTCATTGGTTGATAAAGAGTATGATCTTGAAGATTCAAACCTTAAGTTCCTGTTAGCTCTTCCTGAATGCTGGGATTTGAAGGCAACGACAATAAGAGACAACTACAATCTTGATGAAACAACTCTTGACGAAATCTATGGAATGCTCAAGACTCATGAGCTGGAGATGGAACAAAGAAGCAAGAGGAAAGGAGGAAAGTCAAGGACAGTTGCTCTTAAGGCTAAAGAAGAATTCCCCAAAGTAGCTTCCTCGAAGAAAGACAAGGGTAAAGCTCTTTTCATAAAGTCTGATACTGAGTCATCAAGTTCTGAGAGTGATGATGACTCAGATTCTGAAAGCTTGCCTGAGACTGATGTTGATGAGGAGATGATGAAGCTGTGTACTCTTATGGTGAAAGGAATCACCAAGATTGCATACAGGAAGTTCAGGAAGGGAAAGAAGTTTTCCAGAAAAAGCATAAGTTCTGATAAGAAGAATTTCAGAAGATCTGAAGGCAGAGGAGGAAAGTCTGACAGAGGAGATTACACCAATGTTAAATGCTATAACTGTGGTGAGAAAGGCCACATATCTCCTGACTGCAAGAAGGTAAAGGGTGACAGAGGCAAGGCTCTTGTCACAAAGCAGAAAAGCTGGACATACACTTCAGACTCTGAAAGTGAGGAGAACTATGCATTGATGGCAAATGCTGATAAAGAAAGTGCTGAGAGCAGTTCTGAAGCTGCTGAAACAAAGGTACCTCAGACTACTTATGCTTTTCATACTGATGATATTAATGAGTTGAGAAGATATCTTAAAACCATATTTGTCAGCTATAGAGACCAAACTTTAACATGTGAAAGATTAACTTCTGAAAATCTTGCATTTAAGAAAAGGAATGATTTCTTAGAAAAAGAGTTAGTCATGTTCCATCAAACTCAGAAGGATAGAGATGATGCTTTTTATGTAAGGGATGAAGTGCTAAAAATGAATGAATCTCTAAAAACTGAGTTAGAAAAGGAAAGAGAGATAATCAGGACTAAGACTAACTCCGGCAGAACAACTCAAAATTTGCTAAGTAGTGAAAATTGGAAAGAGGGCTTAGGTTATGGAGAGAATAAGAATGATAAAGGAACTGAAGAAATTAAGCCTGTTGTTAAGCAAAAGCCAAAGTTAAAACCTGTTAAGTTTGTAACTGTAAAGTCTGATAATGAGAAATCAGAAGTTAAAGAGGAATTAACTTCTGACAAACTAAAACAGGAAAAGACAGCTGAAGTAAACATAGGCTTAATGACAAAGAAGCAGCTTAAGCATAAGCTGAAAGATGTCAAGAATGCAAACAAGGTAAAATTACCTAGGAAAAATAGGAATGGAAAGGAAGGTGTGAATAAAAGCAGTGATTATAAACCTGTTCCTGATGCTCCTAGGAAAACATGTCATAACTGTGGAAGTTCTAACCATCTGGCTTCTTTTTGCAGGAAAAATAAGAATATTAACTCCTTACCTTCAAAATCAGGAGTTAAGAGTCAGTCTGTTAGATACAAACCACAAAATCCTTATTTTTATTGTGGTAGTTTATGGCATTCCATTTATACTTGTAAGGAATATCATAGTTTGTACTATGATTATTATCAAATAAAACCTTCTTTGAAGAAAGTTTCCATTGTTCCTTCTAGTGTAAATTCTGATTCAAAGTCTGATAATGTAAATTCTGATAAGAAAAATGTTAACATAAACTCTGATGCTAAATCCGCTGCAAATGTTAATAAACTTAATAAGGCCAAAGGATCCAAGCAAGTCTGGGTCCTTAAAACTAATAATTAGTGGTCTTTGTGATTGCAGGGCAACAGGAAAAATATTCTAGTTCTGGACAGTGGATGTTCAGGACATATGACTGGAAATAAGGCCCTGCTATCAGACTTTATGGAGAAAGCTGGCCCAAGTGTTTCTTATGGAGATGGCAACATTGGAAAAACATTGGGATATGGCAATATCAATCTTGGAAATGTCATAATTAAACAAGTAGCTCTGGTCTCAGGACTTAAACACAACCTACTGAGTATAAGTCAAATCTGTGACAGAGGTTATCATGTTGATTTCTTTGAAGAACACTGTGAAGTTGTGAGTAAATCTAAAGGCAAAGTTGTTCTAAAAGGATACAGACGTGGTAACATTTATGAAGCTAAGCTTTCAACAAGTACTGATGGCTCTGCAATTTGTCTGTTAAGTAGAGCATCAATTGAAGAAAGCTGGAATTGGCATAAGAAACTCTCTCATTTAAATTTCAACAATATAAATGAACTGGTCAAGAAAGATCTTGTGAGAGGATTGCCAAACACAGTATTTGCTCCTGATGGTCTTTGTGATTCATGTCAGAAAGCCAAACAAAGAAAATCTTCATTCAAGAGCAAGACTGATTCATCAATTCTTGAGCCTTATCATCTTATACATGTTGATTTATTTGGTCCAGTAAATGTCATGTCTATTGCAAAGAAGAAGTATGCGTTGGTCATAGTGGATGAGTTCACCAGATACACATGGGTGTATTTCTTGCACACAAAAAGTGAAACTGCATCTATCTTGACTGATCATGTCAAACAGCTGGATAAAATGGTCAAAGATTCTGTGAAAATTTTAAGGAGTGATAATGACACTGAGTTCAAGAATTTGATAATGGAAGAGTTCTGCAAAAGCCATGGAATAAAGCAGGAATTTTCTGCTCCTGGAACTCCACAGCAAAATGGAGTTGTTGAAAGGAAGAATAGAACTCTCATTGAAGCTGCACGTACAATGCTTGAAGAAGCAAAGCTTCCAACCTATTTCTGGGCTGAAGCTGTGCAGACTGCTTGTTTTACTCAAAATACAACACTCATTAACAAGCATGGAAAAACACCATATAAGATGGTGAAGAAAAAGAAGCCAAATCTGAAATATTTTCATGTATTTGGATGCAAGTATTTTGTTCTCAAGACTCATCCTGAACAGCTATCAAAATTTGATCTAAAAGCTGATGAAGAAATCTTTGTTGGATATCCACTTTCAACAAAAGCCTTCAGAGTCTATAATTTGAGAACAAAAGTGGTCATGGAATCTATCAATGTCTCTTTTGATGACAAGAAGATCACTGGTCTTAAAGATTTCATTGACCATGATCAGCTGAGATTTGAAAATGAAGACTCATATTCTGATACTGAAAATCCTGACAGTCTAAGTCCTGATACTGCAAACTCTGATGGATTAAACTCTGATGTTATTGAAACTGTGGTGACTACGTTAAAGGAAGATGCACCTATGCAGGGGGAGCATACTCAAGATCCTACCACATCTCAAGAAACATCCGAACATGCATGTGGCTCTTCAAGTTCTGATTCGTCAAGTTCTGATAAGCCAAATTCTGATAGTGCTGAAAATCTAAATATTGAAGAATCCAACTCAGAGAGCATAGTTTCAGGGGGAGCATCAGAAAATGAAAATGAAGATAGCATGGATCATGGGGGAGAATCCAGTTCTAGAGAAAACCTTTCATCTGCAAGGAAGTGGACAAAATCACATACACCTGATTTGATAATTGGAAATCCTGATGTAGGTGTCAGAACTAGAACAGGTACTTTAAATGAGTGTCTTTATAATTCTTTTCTCTCTCAGACTGAGCCAAAGAAAGTGGAAGAAGCTCTTCAAGATGCTGATTGGGTGCAAGTAATGCAGGAAGAGTTGAATGAATTTGAAAGAAACAAAGTCTGGACCCTAGTACCAAGACCAAAGAAAAGATCTGTTGTTGGTACAAAGTGGGTATTCAGAAACAAAACTGACAGTGATGGAATAATTATAAGGAATAAGGCAAGGCTGGTTGCAAAAGGATATTCTCAACAGGAGGGAATTGATTATGATGAAACATTTGCACCAGTTGCTAGGTTAGAAGCCATAAGGATATTTTTGGCTTATGCTGCTCACAAAAAGTTTACTGTCTTTCAAATGGATGTGAAAAGTGCTTTTCTAAATGGAGAATTGGAGGAAGAGGTATATGTTGAACAACCTCCAGGTTTTGTAGATACCAAACATCCAGACTATGTCTACAGACTTGACAAAGCACTTTATGGACTTAAGCAAGCTCCTAGAGCATGGTATGAGACTTTAGCTCAGTTTCTTCTGGAAAGTGGATTCAACAGAGGGACAATAAACAAAACACTGTTCTACCTCAACCATGGAAAGGACTTACTTATGGTCCAGATTTATGTTGATGATATCATTTTTGGATCTACAAATGACAAACTTTGCAAGAAGTTTGCCAAACTAATGCAGTCAAGATATCAGATGAGTATGATGGGGGAACTTAGCTATTTTCTGGGCCTTCAAGTCAAGCAGAATGAGGAAGGCACTTTTATTTGTCAAACCAAGTACACCAGAAACCTGCTAAAGAAATTTGGAATGCAAGATTGTTCAAGTGCATCCACTCCAATGGCTACTGCAACAAAACTGGATAAGGATACCGGTAAATCAGTAGATATTACTGACTACAGAGGTATGATTGGCTCTCTACTCTATCTAACTGCTAGTAGACCTGATATCATGTATGCTACCTGTCTTTGTGCAAGATTTCAAGCAGATCCAAGAGAACCTCACTTAACAGCTGTAAAAAGAATCTTTAAGTATCTTAAAGGGACAGCTGCTCTGGGATTATGGTATCCTAGAGAATCAGATTTTAAACTAATAGGTTACTCAGATGCAGATTTTGCAGGTTGCAAAATTGACAGGAAAAGCACAAGTGGAAGCTGCCAATTTCTTGGAGGCAGATTGGTTTCTTGGTACAGCAAGAAACAAAAGTCAATTTCCACATCAACTGCAGAAGCAGAGTATATTGCTGCAGGAAGCTGTTGTGCACAGATTCTTTGGATGAAGAATCAGTTACTGGATTATGGGTTAACATATTTCAAAATCCCTATTTACTGTGATAATCAAAGTGCTATTGCTATGACAGGTAATCCAGTTCAACACTCAATGACAAAGCACATCAGCATCAGGTACCACTTCATCAGGGAACATGTGGATGAAGGTACAGTGGAATTGCATTTTGTTCCCACAGATCAACAGTTGGCAGATATCTTCACAAAACCATTATGTGAAGCTACTTTTACAAGATTGGTAAATGAACTTGGAATGGTTTCAGGTTCTTTCACTAAATCTGCTTAGACTTGTTCTGTATTATCAGACTTTATGCTCAGTATTTACAGAATTAATCTCATTGTGTATTCTGTGCTTAATTGATAAATGTCTTTAAGTACTGACTGTTGTATGATATATGTTTCTAAACTCTGATAAGTGATATGTATGTTTTAGTACCTATTCAATCCTATGAGGATAACTGTGCTAGATACTGACCTAGTAGTCTTCTATAAACAAATGATTCCATGGAAGAAGTAATTATTTCAGTGGAAATCTTATGACACTAACAAATTCTGATAACTGAGCTTAGTTAAGTTCACTTTGTATATCTTATTACCAAGTCACAAATTAGAATAATGCTACTCATCTGTTAAGTTCTGATACTAGTAAAACTGCTGAATGTACTAAGTGCTGATAGACCTCTCTTATCAAAAGAAAAAGCAAAAAGATCAAAGATTAAAATCAGGTACTCCTTTGAGATCTAGAGTAAAAATATGGAAGGGACGACCCAAGTGCATTGCTGGTATTAAGTAAATATGCATCAGAAAAGCAAAATATTTTCTTGGTGACTTTTCACACTCTATGATTACTGGAGAAATACTCTGAAAATAGCATAAATTCTGATAAACAGTCGTGACTCACTTACACTGAGAAGCCACTGTAAAATAGAATTTCAAAAGATGCATAAAATTAGCACAAAACAGTTGAGGTGGACTCAAGCATAAACTCATTCTTCAGTAGGTTTCAGGACAATGACAGATCTTTAGCAAAATTTTAGTTATGCCTTATTTCTAAGATGTACTGAAGTGAATCAGACTTTACTCTTTGTCTGTTTTTAGCTTAATGCACACACTAATCACTCCATCTGAATGATGAAAATTTCTATGGTGGTCTATGTTATTTTAGATAAACAGTCATTGTGTCATTATTGCACAAATTCTGAGGACAAGTTCTAAGTTACACGTTCTGATGATTAAGTTCTGACGTCCATAACTCAGAACTTGTATGAGTATTTACTAAGATGGGCATTCCTTTTTCGAGTTAAGAAATTATGTTCTGATGACTGTTAAGTTCTGGTATAGGTCTAAGTTCTGATTTCTCAGTCTAATTCTTTACTTGGCTTATGTAATAACCCCAATTTTTGGGAAATTTTGAAACCCTTATGAATAGTGTTTTTGCTGAATGAGAAAACTTTTCATGCCACACTATATAGGGGTTCTGATATGGATATTCTGAGATTTTATTAGTACTTTATATGGGATATAAGTGTATGTAAAGATCGTCAGAATCCAAATCCGAACACTTTGATTTTTCCCGGAAATCCAATAGATACGGAAAGAATTGAGTATAAGGTAACAGGATAAAAGGATTTAAATTAAAGGATTATAATAGAGGATCATAAAAAGGAATATAGTGTATTGAGAAAGGTTAAGGGAACCTAAGTAATAAGATCCCGGGTATGATCCCTCAAACGATAAACGAAAACGAAAGTTAAGCGAACAGTATAACAGATCAGCGGTCATTAGGCAAACAATTAGAAAGTTAATCAAAGGGATTAGAGAGGATGATGTCACCCAACCAATGAGAAGAGGACAAGGAGGGGAGGATGACATCATGAGGATGACACAAGCATGACATGGGAAGGAAGGAGATGTGGTGGCTTTTTAACCACACAAAATCAAGGGCAACTAGGTAATTTACTAAAACAAACACAAAAATCAAACCAACCAAGCCAAGCAAATCATTTTTCATCAAAATCAAAAAGAAACCAAGGCATTGTTCTTCATGCTCTCGGCCAAAACAGAACCAGCACACTAAAACTGCTGTATCTCCTTCATTTCTCACTCAAATATTGTGTTCTATAGCTCATTGGAAAGGTATTGAGATGACCTACAACTCTTGTTCACAAGTCTCGTCCAAATAATCATGGTAAGACCCTCATTTTTACAGTTCTTTAAATCGGACTTTTAGAAACTTCAAAGCCTAACTTTGTGTTCTTGATTTCTTTGGAAAGATCAAGCTTGTAGGAGGCTCCCTAAGGCTTCCTAGCAACTTAACACCTCCCAAGGAAGGTATAAACTTCAAACCCTAGCCTTTACTTTATTTGTTAGTAAGTTTAATGGTTGGTTTTGTGAAATGAGAAGCATGGATTGTGATTATTAGTAGTTTGGTTTGATTTGGAAGTGTTTTGGTAATTGAAGCTTGATTATAGTTCATAGGTCTTGATTGTGGTTGTTTGAGTTGAAAACCTTGGAGATTATGGACTGATGTGGTATGGTTTCGGTGAAGTTTTGTTGTATTGATGGTTATGAGTTGGTTGGTGGTTAATTGGAGTAGTTTAAACATTGGTAATCGCGTAAACATAGCCGTCGTAATGTCCGATTTACTTTAGACTGCTTTTGTTCATAACATTTGGACCCGAGAACTCCCTGCTAGATTATGACCATTGCCATGTTTAGATAGTTCATGTTACGAGCTTCGTTTTAATATGTAGTTCGTTTGATTCCGATGTACGGTTTAGGAGAAACGACCGTTTCAAGTAACGGCGTTTCGCGAACGAATCATTTCCCCTCGCCTTACTTTGAAACATAGGTTAAAGACCAAAAAGGGTTAATTAATGTATGAAACAATTATGGTAAGAGTGTTAGGCAGTTGGTAAGACACTCGCGAAGGAATCGCTTTAAAACTCGTAATGGTTAATTTATTAAAAATGGTGGAGCCGAGGGTACTCGAGTGACTTAAGAGAATCAATAAGCGCAAAACAAGCGTTAGAGTCTAAGTTAGTTAAAGTATAGATTTACAAGTGACTTTGGTTTAATTCCAACTTACTTATTGTTTATAGGTTACCAGACTCGTCCCGAGCCTTTTATCACCCCAAGTCGCTCAGGCAAGTTTTCTACCCGTTATAACTGTTGTTGTGATGAATATATGTATTTGCATTATCTTGCGATAGATGCATGTTGGTTAATTAGCAAATGATGCAATATATTGAAGCATGCTGCTATGGTATATATATATGCATGCCTGTTTCGCATTCTTTCCATATATATCTGTTGATTCAGTTGATAATACCTATGCTAGAGGATAGCGGTAATTTGCATATACCCTTAGTACAGGGACCCAAAGGTGAAAATATTTTCTAAAACCGGGAGTCGAGGATCCCGAGTAGATTTTGTATATATGGATATAAATATATATATATAAATATACTTATATATATATATGGTCATAGTTTTTAAAACTATTAATCGAATAAGGTTTATTCGATAACTTTAACTTTATTTTATTATTGAATATTATTTCGAATATTATTCGAAGGCGTATGACTCCTTTATATTAAATGAATATTATTTTGAATATTCATTCGAGGACTTATGACTCCTTTTATTTTATTAATGAATATTATTTTGAATATTCATTCGGGGACTTATGACTCCTTTTATTTATTTATCTGAATATTATTTGAATATTCATTCGAGGGCTTATGACTCTTTTATATTATTTATTGAATATTATTTTGAATATTCATTCGGGGATTTATGACTCCTTTTATTTATTTATCTGAATATTATTTGAATATTCATTCGAGGGCTTATGACCCTTTTATTTATTTATCTGAATATTATTTGAATATTCATTCGAGGGCTTATGTCTCTTTTATATTATTTATTGAATATTATTTGAATATTCATTCGAGGGCTTATGACTCAGTTTATATTATTTAATGAATATTATTTGAATATTCATTTGAGGATCTATGACTCCGATTATTTGCTGAGATATATTCTTTATTTTATTAAAGAATAAGGTGTCGATAATCAAACTCACTTTTGATTATTCAAATAAAGATAGTATTTTCGTATATGTATATCTTTGGATATTTAATATTCATTTCAAGTATAAGTTTCAAAACTTCTACTTCAATTATTTTTATAAAGATTATTCTTTATGGAAATATTATTTAAATAATAATATTCAGATATTTTCTAATATATTGGGACTGATTTATTTTGTTAAATCAGCATCACTCCAAACATTCTTAAAAATGTTTTGCGAGTCTTCAAAATGATTTTTAAAAGTTAGAGCGGATCCCAAAACTCATTTTTATATTTAAGATCCTCCTTTCGAAGGGGATTTAAATACTCGCTCAAAACCTGAGGGATCCGGCTCTATGATCCGGCTCTATGGTGTGTTTTATATTCGCAACAAGGTTGCTGTTTTGTTAAATGAATCGATTACTTACCCAACACTCGGGAAGTAAAATTCTTGGAACAAGTTAATCCATTAACAGGCATCGCCTGGGAAATATCGGTGAGTTCTCCTTTCCAACTAGATACGACTTCTTGGTGGAGCCGTATCAACAAGTTTCTACTTGGGGAAAGGGGGAACGAGCTTTACGTTTCAGAGTCATGGATTTCATCTGAACTAGGAGTGGCGTAAGTGGTCGAGTGGCGCCGGCCCAGCCTTATTATATTGGCCCAAATGGCCTGGAAGTTCCGCTAAGGCGGTCCAATCCTTAGGAGTTCAGTGTTCGGTTGACAAGTAAATCTGACAGGTTCTCCTCTACATGTAGAAAATGGTGGGGTTGCACTACTACGACTGATCATCGTAAGTGGTCTTCCTGGCGCGGCAAACTCCCGTAATGAGTTCATCATCCAATTGGATATTTCTGCAACACTACCCAGAGCATTTCGATAGAAAGGCTACGGTTGGGCGATTGTTGAGTGTTGGCAGGGTCAAGTTTTCAAAATGATGTTTGCATCAAATGAAGTATCTCGTAACTTCATTTTATTTTGATGATATTTTAAAGATTTAATCTATTCAAATCTTGTCTTGTAGTCTCATCTATGTGATGAACTGTTGAAAGCTCATTATACTTTGAACAGTGGTAGTTCAAGTAGCTTTATAAATGATATAAGTATAGTGAAGTATTTGGTAACTTCATCCCTTGTTTTTACTTATATCTAGTAAGTAATTATCTTACTCATGATAAAAGATTCTAGTAAGTATCCATTTAGATACTTATATTATTGTTATCACTATATATTATCTTGCGAGCTGTAAGGCTCACTCTTGCTTTATTTCTTCATCACACAACAACAGTTAGGAAAGATGGCCAGACTCCAGCAGACCCAGCGCAAGCGCGTGGGAAGCGTCCCGCGTCTTCCCGATGATGTTGTGGCTGCTATAGCTGCAGAGGTAGATCTATTGGTAGATCAGGCATTCTATTTTTGAGAATCAAATTATGTATAATTATAACTTGTGGCAGATAATGGCAATTAACTGTAAATTTATCAAGTAATCATTTTGGGTTGTAATAACTTTTAAATTGTGGATTCAAAGACTTGTACTTATTTAAATTTCATCTCTGAGACTATAACGGGTTGTGGTGTGTGTTAGTGTGGGGTCACAGCATAAGGTTATTATTATTAATTAAGTGAAGTGATATTGTGGAAAGAAAGACCGTGACGACCCGGATCCCCGACCTCGGATCTGGGGGTGTTACAGAAGTGGTATCAGAGCTAAGCGTTATAAACCTCAGAGATGATGTGACGTTAAGATAATAAGTTCACAAAGATAATAAGAACTCTTGCCAAGTTCATAGTCGGGCTACCTAACGTAGTACTGACAGTTAAAACCCTTATGGGAACCCTTATAAATATCGTGATAGGAGCGTAGTTCGTTATAGTATATGGTAGCGGGACTCCGAACCCTGAGGTTGAGGAGTAACAGCGCGATGATGTTTTATTACTAATTGGAGATCGGATTGTGGATCCGATAGAGTGTCCTAATGCAGGACCGGATGATGTTGATATTGAGGATGTAGCGGTTGAGGCTGTTGTCCTAGAAGGGATAGTTGTTGAGGAGGATCCCATGGAGGATCCTGACAAGATTGGATAAAGGACCACTGATGAATTGATGACCATGGTTAGGTCGACTACCAGAGGTAGGATTGGCCGGTCACTACCGGAGGTTCGTTCAAGTTTGTAAAGATAGTAACCCCTTTAACACGGCTTACTCGTAAGACTGAGAAGTTCGAATGGACAGAGAAATACGAGAACAGCTTTCAAGAACTAAAGTAGAGGTTGGTGATGGCCCCTATGCTGGCATTGCCGGATGGAAAAGGAGATTTTGTGAAGTGTAGTGACGCTTCGCACAAGGGCTTAGGGTGCGTGCTTATGCAGCACGGTAAGGTAATCGCGTACATGTCAAGACAATTAAGGTAATATGAAATTCGATATCCCCGCCCATGAGCTTAGGCTCGTGGCAATAGTTTTACCCTAAAGATTGGAGGCACTACTTGTATAGAGAGAAGTGCGAGAATTACCTAAGCCATAAGTGCTCTAGTACGTTTTCACGTAGAAAGAGCTCAACATATGCCAGAGGAGGCAGTTAGAGCTAATCAAGAATAATGATTGGGAGATTCTTTATCATTCGGGGAAAGCCAATGTGGTGGCTGATGCCCTTAGTAAAAAGGAGACACTCAAGATGATAATGTCTTTGGGAGAGTTTATAAGAGATTTTGGAAATAGTAGTGAAGGTAACCGGAGCCGGTACCGAAAAGCTGTTTGAGATTGCAATAGAGACCGAATTATTGGAAAAGAGCATACGGTGCCAGAGAAAGATGATAAGGGAATAATGAGGTATTCCTATAGAATTTGGGTTCCGAAAGTTCAAGAGCGTAATGATGAGAACTTAGATGAGAGCCATAGTTTGAGGAATAAGATTTAGAGCAAACCCTGAACGTGATAGTCAGGGAGGTCGCCATCAAGATAGAAGGAACCCATGACATAATGGAGTGGAAAATGAGGATTTTAAATTAAAAGATGACCCCAATTATGGGGAGTAGGATGAAACATTTCATACTAAGGAAACAGAAAGTCGAGTAAGGAAAGGAGACCCGAGACGGTACTCCTATACGGCAATTCATGGACCTGTCTAGACAGAACTTAGACTATTATCCCCAACCACCACCTTGAGGAAACAATGCGATAGGAAATTCTTTCAGGACCTTTAAGTCTCTAAGCTCTCAGAGTTCCAAGGAACAGGTTGACCTAGTCGAGGCAAGAGCCTGGCTAAAGGAAATAGAGGAATCATTTGAGATTTTGAATGATTGACGAACCATAAAAGACTGTTTTTGTCACTTACCCTCCTAAGAGAGAGACCACCCGCTGGTGAAAGACCAAGAAAGGCACGGAGCCAGAGGTTAGAATAAACTGATTTAAATTCAGTCAATTGTTTTCGGGAAAGTAATTCCCAAAGATATGGAGATAGTGTAAAAGGTTTGGAGCTAGAACAAAAGTGGATGAGTATGATGAATTATGAATCTAAGTTGTAAAAGTTATCAAGATTCGTTCTGAGGACACGAATCCAGAATGACGGGATGTTTGGAATCAATACTTATGTTGTGTTAGTTCATGAAATAATGATAAGAGAAAGGAAAATAAAAAGAAACTGAAGTGGAAAGGAATATAAAGGCAATAGAGTTTGAGGTATGATAAGGGAGTTGGGTATGAGGAAACCCTAAAGACTCGTAGCAATAGACATAGAAAAGTATGTAATCGTCAGGATGAGGGTGATTCACCATGAGTTAAAGTTGATGGTTGAAGGCATACGAGTTATGTACATTTTATCCCCTTTAAGTTGGGAGGATTCGAGGAAACCTTGAAATAGTTCGAAGGATAAATAATGAGACGCGGATAGACTGAGGAGACAAGGAAGTAAGAAATTAGGAAAAATTGGATGAAGGAAGTGACCTTCAAGAATGTGAAGTGTAAGACCGGTGGCATGATACCCAGAAAGGGAGACGCCAGGTATGAAAGATATCCCAACATTGAGGTGACTGTTGAGATAAATAACAAAAGTAAATAAGGAATTATTAAGAAGAAGTTCATGTTGAACATGACCAATATCTTCCAGAACATCCATGTTATCATTACCAAATCAGGAAAGAAAAGCGGATGACCATTGTTATCTTTTGGAGGCCATATGGATTGACCTCAATTTGAATAAGGATGCTATTATGAAGTTAGGTATAGACTATCGAGGTGGGAATGATGAAGAAGATAATCTATCAAGGATATATGACTTGGTTTATCCATGGATGGATGCATGTACCTTTTCAAAGGTGGAATTAAGGATAGAACATCAGTAAGTTAAAATGAATCCTAGGGGAATGCATAAAGGTTGGCATTTCACCCTTAATAGGGATAGTATGAAATTTGACAGTATGAATTGGAAAGGATTAAGGTAATAACAACCTTTAAAGAATCAGTGGAGAAATTTTTTTTCAAAAGTATATAGACAATGATTCTAGTATTAGTATACGGTATCTTGATATGCCCTGTATCTAGGGAATACAGGAGGAACGATTCAAGGATAACCTTAGAGGTTTTACAAGGAGAAAGGTAATATTCAAAATTCTCAAGAATAGAAATGTGGATAAAGGAAATATGACGTAATTATAGTGTTGCCAAGTGGGGCACGTGTTAAACCACGAGAAAGTATGGATCGAACCAGTAATGGTCGAAATTATTCAGGGCAATTAGGACTTAAGATAAAAGATGTTCTAATTATGATTGAGAGTCAGTCATGACAGTGATTAACCTCTAAAGACTGAGGCAATAACTTATGGAAAAATGGTGATTTTTTTTTTACTTATCAGATTTTAAGGAAAACATCTTCACTCAAGCAGTGATCGGAAATAGGGTAGAAAATTTGTGAAAGTGGTTAAAATGAAATTGACTATAAGGAAATTTTACTATCAGGAAAGGCCAAAGAGGTGGCCGACACTTTAAAGGTAAGAGGATAATTATAGGCGCTTGTGCCAAAATAATACAGTGAGGATGGTTAAAACTGTGAAGGTTGTATTATGGTTTGGAAGATTGACATTCCTTCTGATGACTGTGCAATACCCAACCGTAATAGTAGTTGGTAAAGGTTTAATTCGTGTAATCGCCATGAGCGGGCTATCTATCTTAGGAGGTCCTATCTTGAGATAAGCCAGGACCATGTTTCAAAAAGGACTAGACGAACCTTTGAGTTAAGTCTTCTATTTAAGGCATATGATTAAGAATGGTATTAACCTGCTATCGTTGCTTTGATTGAAACTCTTCTGCAATTTTATCTACTTCATGTCATGAAAGTACGTCAGAGTTTGGAGTGTTCTTCATGAATTATGATTGGTGGTTATGTTAACTCCTTAGGAGAATTAGATACGAGATGTATGGACTCCGTATGGTTAGCTATTAAGACTTCATGGAAAATGAATGACTACAGTAGGTCAGTGGTGGACCATAGTAAGGCAGCAATGATTCTGCGAGTAATGAGCTGATTACAACCGTGAGAGTTGTATTGGAATGGGTGTTGAGATTGAGTACCACTAATCGGGTCGTGGTAGTGTATAAGTTATCATTGATAGACTAATTAAGTAGAGTATCTACCTAGTGAATTATTATTCTTTCTTATCAATAGAGAGTCGTATTATTATACGAGGAAGGTTGCGGTGCAAGCATAGAATTCTAGTAATGATGATGTATAGAATGAGATCCCAGATTCGATTTTCGATGTCGAGGGAGTTTCAAAGGTTATTGTGTATAAGCTCGAGGAAGAGCATGGGTCCATAGAATGATGGAGCAAAAATATTTAGGCATGTGAAATAGGATGCTATAATACTTGATGTTGATATAAATACATATATGTTTTGTTCTCCTATGACAAACCTCTATAGTTCAGAGGTAGGTTCCAAGCCAGATATTTTGTGGCAGTATATTTTTTTTTTTATATATACAATTCTCTTCAGTTCGTTCTTTTCTCTTCTTTTCATTTCATGTAAGTTGAGAAGAACAACCCTTCCAGAAGGGGAGGTATTGCCGAATGACTGTCTATCTGTGTGATAGAAGCCTAGTAGGATACCAACTATTGTTTAATTGCTTGTCAAGTACTAAAGGCTGGCCACCTTCTGTACTAACTATGCGAGATAACAAGTGTTCATGATCATAGTGATCTCTCAACAAATTCCTTTACTTCTATATGATTGATCAAACTTTGGGAAATAGAAACAGCTGAAAAAGGAGTAATAAAGTTGTGGTAGTATTTAGAATGGAAACACATTCGTGATACTAAGGTTGACGTGGTTATTAAAAGGTTATAGAACGCTAACGAGCAAAAGTATAACTAGTATAATATTAGGAACGGAAGATAGTAGTGACTACGAACTGGGAAAAAGGATGGGTAGTGAGAAGCAAAAGCTCTAATGCTAAAAGCTATAATGAGAGTTTGTGCAATAGACTTGAAAGAAATTGGAATGATCACTTAACACGGGTTGAGTTTTCTTACGATAATAGATCATATGTCAGTATTGAGGTATCGCCTTATGAGATCCTTGAGGGAAGACAATGTCGATCTCCCTTATGTTAGGATGAAGTTGTAGAGCGCAAGATGCTCGGACCCGCAGTAGTCCAAAGGACCAAGGATATGATAGATCTAATCAGAGGACGGCTGGTAGTAGCCCAAGATGGACATGATAAGTATGTTGATTTGACACGAAAGGAAAAAGAGTATGAAATAGGGGACCTAGTGTTGTTATAGGTATTTCCTTGGAAAGGAAGGATGAGGTTCGGAAAGAAATGAAAGCTAAGTCCACGAATTGTTGGACCCTTGGATATATTAAGACGTATTGGGAGGATAGCATAGGAGCTAGCCCTAACCCCGAACATGTAGCAGGTCGTAACGTGTCTCACGTATCAGTGTTAAGGAAGTGTAATTCAGATGCCAGATAAATAGGGGCATATGAGCGCATAGATATGCAACCCGACGTAACCTATATGGAGCAACCAGGAAGGGTTGTAGAGTGAAAAGGGAACAAATGCTTAGGAGAAGGGTTATCAAACTATTCAGAGTTTGATGGAAGAACCACAATGTGGGAAAATTTATTTGAGAGTTAGAAAGTGTAATGCTAAGAAAGTATCCCAATTCATTTTCTATCTGATTCCGGGACGGAATCCTTTTAAGGAGGGGAGACTGTAATAACCCCAATTTTTGGGAAATTTTGAAACCCTTATGAATAGTGTTTTTGCTGAATGAGAAAACTTTTCATGCCACACTATATAGGGGTTCTGATATGGATATTCTGAGATTTTATTAGTACTTTATATGGGATATAAGTGTATGTAAAGATCGTCAGAATCCAAATCCGAACACTTTGATTTTTCCCGGAAATCCAATAGATACGGAAAGAATTGAGTATAAGGTAACATGATAAAAGGATTTAAATTAAAGGATTATAATAGAGGATCATAAAAAGGAATATAGTGTATTGAGAAAGGTTAAGGGAACCTAAGTAATAAGATCCCGGGTATGATCCCTCAAACGATAAACGAAAATGAAAGTTAAGCGAACAGTATAACAGATCAGCGGTCATTAGGCAAACAATTAGGAAGTTAATCAAAGGGATTAGAGAGGATGATGTCACCCAACCAATGAGAAGAGGACAAGGAGGGGAGGATGACATCATGAGGATGACACAAGCATGACATGGGAAGGAAGGAGATGTGGTGGCTTTTTAACCACACAAAATCAAGGGCAACTAGGTAATTTACTAAAACAAACACAAAAATCAAACCAACCAAGCCAAGCAAATCATTTTTCATCAAAATCAAAAAGAAACCAAGGCATTGTTCTTTATGCTCTCGGCCAAAACAGAACCAGCACACTAAAACTGCTGTATCTCCTTCATTTCTCACTCAAATATTGTGTTCTATAGCTCATTGGAAAGGTATTGAGATGACCTACAACTCTTGTTCACAAGTCTCGTCCAAATAATCATGGTAAGACCCTCATTTTTACAGTTCTTTAAATCGGACTTTTAGAAACTTCAAAGCCTAACTTTGTGTTCTTGATTTCTTTGGAAAGATCAAGCTTGTAGGAGGCTCCCTAAGGCTTCCTAGCAACTTAACACCTCCCAAGGAAGGTATAAACTTCAAACCCTAGCCTTTACTTTATTTGTTAGTAAGTTTAATGGTTGGTTTTGTGAAATGAGAAGCATGGATTGTGATTATTAGTAGTTTGGTTTGATTTGGAAGTGTTTTGGTAATTGAAGCTTGATTATAGTTCATAGGTCTTGATTGTGGTTGTTTGAGTTGAAAACCTTGGAGATTATGGACTGATGTGGTATGGTTTCGGTGAAGTTTTGTTGTATTGATGGTTATGAGTTGGTTGGTGGTTAATTACAGTAGTTTAAACATTGGTAATCGCGTAAACATAGCCGTCGTAATGTCCGATTTACTTTAGACTGCTTTTGTTCATAACATTTGGACCCGAGAACTCCCTGCTAGATTATGACCATTGCCATGTTTAGATAGTTCATGTTACGAGCTTCGTTTTAATATGTAGTTCGTTTGATTCCGATGTACGGTTTAGGAGAAACGACCGTTTCAAGTAACGGCGTTTCGCGAACGAATCATTTCCCCTCGCCTTACTTTGAAACATAGGTTAAAGACCAAAAAGGGTTAATTAATGTATGAAACAATTATGGTAAGAGTGTTAGGCAGTTGGTAAGACACTCGCGAAGGAATCGCTTTAAAACTCATAATGGTTAATTTATTAAAAATGGTGGAGCCGAGGGTACTCGAGTGACTTAAGAGAATCAATAAGCGCAAAACAAGCGTTAGAGTCTAAGTTAGTTAAAGTATAGATTTACAAGTGACTTTGGTTTAATTCCAACTTACTTATTGTTTATAGGTTACCAGACTCGTCCCGAGCCTTTTATCACCCCAAGTCGCTCAGGCAAGTTTTCTACCCGTTATAACTGTTGTTGTGATGAATATATGTATTTGCATTATCTTGCGATAGATGCATGTTGGTTAATTAGCAAATGATGCAATATATTGAAGCATGCTGCTGTGGTATATATATATGCATGCCTGTTTCGCATTCTTTCCATATATATCTGTTGATTCAGTTGATAATACCTATGCTAGAGGATAGCGGTAATTTGCATATACCCTTAGTACAGGGACCCAAAGGTGAAAATATTTTCTAAAACCGGGAGTCGAGGATCCCGAGTAGATTTTGTATATATGGATATAAATATATATATATATATACTTATATATATATATATATAGTCATAGTTTTCAAAACTATTAATCGAATAAGGTTTATTCGATAACTTTAACTTTATTTTATTATTGAATATTATTTCGAATATTATTCGAAGGCGTATGACTCCTTTATATTAAATGAATATTATTTTGAATATTCATTCGAGGACTTATGACTCCTTTTATTTTATTAATGAATATTATTTTGAATATTCATTCGGGGACTCATGACTCCTTTTATTTATTTATCTGAATATTATTTGAATATTCATTCGAGGGCTTATGACTCTTTTATATTATTTATTGAATATTATTTTGAATATTCATTCGGGGATTTATGACTCCTTTTATTTATTTATCTGAATATTATTTGAATATTCATTCGAGGGCTTATGACCCTTTTATTTATTTATCTGAATATTATTTGAATATTCATTCGAGGGCTTATGTCTCTTTTATATTATTTATTGAATATTATTTGAATATTCATTCGAGGGCTTATGACTCAGTTTATATTATTTAATGAATATTATTTGAATATTCATTTGAGGATCTATGACTCCGATTATTTGCTGAGATATATTCTTTATTTTATTAAAGAATAAGGTGTCGATAATCAAACTCACTTTTGATTATTCAAATAAAGATAGTACTTTCGTATAGGTATATCTTTGGATATTTAATATTCATTTCAAGTATAAGTTTCAAAACTTCTACTTCAATTATTTTTATAAAGATTATTCTTTATGGAAATATTATTTAAATAATAATATTCAGATATTTTCTAATATATTGGGACTGATTTATTTTGTTAAATCAGCATCACTCCAAACATTCTTAAAAATGTTTTGCGAGTCTTCAAAATAATTTTTAAAAGTTAGAGCGGATCCCAAAACTCATTTTTATATTTAAGATCCTCCTTTCGAAGGGGATTTAAATACTCGCTCAAAACCTGAGGGATCCGGCTCTATGATCCGGCTCTATGGTGTGTTTTATATTCGCAACAAGGTTGCTGTTTTGTTAAATGAATCGATTACTTACCCAACACTCGGGAAGTAAAATTCTTGGAACAAGTTAATCCATTAACAGGCATCGCCTGGGAAATATCGGCGAGTTCTCCTTTCCAACTAGATACGACTTCTTGGTGGAGCCGTATCAACAAGTTTCTACTTGGGGAAAGGGGGAACGAGCTTTACGTTTCAGAGTCATGGATTTCATCTGAACTAGGAGTGGCGTAAGTGGTCGAGTGGCGCCGGCCCAGCCTTATTATATTGGCCCAAATGGCCTGGAAGTTCCGCTAAGGCGGTCCAATCCTTAGGAGTTCAGTGTTTGGTTGACAACTAAATCCGACAGGTTCTCCTCTACATGTAGAAAATGGTGGGGTTGCACTACTACGACTGATCATCGTAAGTGGTCTTCCTGGCGCGACAAACTCCCGTAATGAGTTCATCATCCAATTGGATATTTCTGCAACACTACCCAGAGCATTTCGATAGAAAGGCTACGGTTAGGCGATTGTTGAGTGTTGGCAGGGTCAAGTTTTTAAAATGATGTTTGCATCAAATGAAGTATCTCGTAACTTCATTTTATTTTGATGATATTTTAAAGATTTAATCTATTCAAATCTTGTCTTGTAGTCTCATCTATGTGATGAACTGTTGAAAGCTCATTATACTTTGAACAGTGGTAGTTCAAGTAGCTTTATAAATGATATAAGTATAGTGAAGTATTTGGTAACTTCATCCCTTGTTTTTACTTATATCTAGTAAGTAATTATCTTACTCATGATAAAAGATTCTAGTAAGTATCCATTTAGATACTTATATTATTGTTATCACTATATATTATTTTGCGAGCTGTAAGGCTCACTCTTGCTTTATTTCTTCATCACACAACAACAGTTAAGAAAGATGGCCAGACTCCAGCAGACCCAGCGCAAGCGCTTCCCCGCGTCTTCCCGATGATGTTGTGGCTGCTATAGCTGCAGAGGTAGATCTATTGGTAGATTAGGCATTCTATTTTTGAGAATCAAATTATGTATAATTATAACTTGTGGCAGATAATGGCAATTAACTGTAAATTTATCAAGTAATCATTTTGGGTTGTAATAACTTTTAAATTGTGGATTCAAAGACTTGTACTTATTTAAATTTCATCTCTGAGACTATAACGGGTTGTGGTGTGTGTTAGTGTGGGGTCACAGCATAAGGTTATTATTATTAATTAAGTGAAGTGATATTGTGGAAAGAAAGACCGTGACGACCCGGATCCCCGACCCCGGATCTGGGGGTGTTACAGCTTATCTGTGAATAAAATTTGATAACAGTCTCAGTTAGATCTAGAATATGTTGAAGTGGAAGATTAATAGTCACTATGATTAGGATTAATGGTATTCGTACTTGAACAGTCCACTGTTTCTTGTGTCTTGTGCGGTCTAGACCATGCTTCCTCTTTCCAATGACTGTTATTCTTTTTCAAAGTCTAGGGAGACGAGGTAGAATTAATTCTACCTGTCAGCATTAAATATCTTTGCGTCTCTTGGCATTCTCTTGCCTATATAAGCAACCATTTCACATCAGTCTTTCCATCACATTCTTCTCATACACTTATCCTCCTTCTTCTATCAAAAACACAATGGTTCGATACAACATGTTTTTGAAGAACCAAACCTTCACAATGGAGCTAAGTTATGCCGACTGGCAGTAGGAGTGGCATGTAACAGCCATTCCTAAGGAGATCTGGGATTCTGTCCCACAGGAGGTGCTAACTCACCTCCTATTCTTCTATATGGATTACCATCGCCATCTGGAGCGATTGGAGGAGGAAAGGCGGGAAGCTATCCGTCAGCAAGAGCGAATCATACGACTCGCCATCTTGTTTGTCGAAGATAGGAAGAGGAAGATGACTTAATCTTGTCTTCTTCCTGTTCTTCTTCATCCTCAGCTTTGTCAGGCTTCTTAGCTAGGACTAAAGCTGTTGATGTTAGGATTAGGAGCTTAGGGAAAATCTTGTATAAGTATTGATGTAATTTCCATTTCATAAATGTATTGACTTGATATATTAATGAAAATTGTTTCTACTTCAAGATTTTGTCTCTGAGTTATTTTATCTTGTGTTGATACATCCCGATTGATATTCTGATGACCATTTAGATTTTGTTTTTATTTAAGTTCTGATTCTCTGTCAGCACTTATTCATCGAAATTATCTCGGTCATTTTTAACATGATTTATTTTCAGAATATTAATGTTGCAGTGACAAATAATTCCATCAGTGCTAACGGGTTAAATTTTGAATTAAAATTGTTTCCCTTGATAAATGGAACAGTTTTTCCTTCAAACTCGGCAAATGGGTAAGTAATGATTACTGTTTTCTCGAGCCCAGTAACTATCCGTTATTACTGCATGTCTGATAGGTGTCCAATGGTAATATTTTTTTGTATAAGTACAGCAGAGAGAAGATTTCTGTAATCTTTTTAATTTCTTCATCTTTTATCTCTCTTCTTACTTTTACTCTCCTTCACTTTACTTTTTCCGTTGTTTTCATACAGATATTATATCAAACACCTATCAGGCATACTTAATTCTCAATTTTTTCACATGGCACCAAAGGATTTAATCATTGATGGAGCAAAGTTTGTTCCAAACAACTATGCTGCAATTCTTGATCATGCTGAAGCTCCATCTGAATTGCACTTTGTGCAAGATCTTCTTGCACATAGTGAGGTTGGGTACGCCTTAACTCAGCCTGAATTATTTTCAAGTCAACAAGTTCTGAGGTTCTGGAGGACTGGCGTTTTTGATGATGGTGGTAATCGTGGAACTCCCAGTATTATCTTCCAAGTGGGTGATTCATCCTTTGTAGTCACTCCTGGTACAGTACGCAGGGCTTTACATCTTCCAGAAGATTGTACTTTCTCAATTCCAGAGGACTCAGCCCTTCGGGAGTTAATGGCTGAATTGGGATATGAAAAGAGTCTGACGAAACTTGGACAGTTGAAACAGGCTAATATCAGAAGAGAATGGAGTTTCTTCTTTGATTGCATCACCAAAGCCTTTGGGAACAAATGTTCAAATTTTGATGCTATCCCAATTCTGAGTCAGCACATAGGGTATGCTATTATCCATCAAACTCATTTTGATTTTGCAACTGGAATAATTGGTTTTATTGGGGATAGGATGACAGAGGATCGAGATGTTGTTTATTTTGCTAGATTCTGTCAACTTATTTACACTTACTGTACTGATGAACCTCATTTAGTCAGCACTCAAACCCCACCTTTTAAGGTTGCAAAAAGGTACTTTAATGATCTGGTAAATGCTGATACTAAGAAGAAAATGGTTAGACCATTACAGATTCCTAAGTCTGTAAAACAGATCCTGGTAAATGCTGATCCTGATACCTATAGATCTGTTTACTCTGATGTCCAACCACCTCCAACCATCCAAAATCCATCAACCTCAGTACCTACCTCTCATTCTACTCAACCTACCCTCAGACCTTATCTCAAATCCTATTTCTCCACTTCACAGACTGCTCAACCTTCTTCTTCAGCACCTACTGTGAAGTCTCCATCCTCTAAGCCAAAGAGAACAAAAACTGTTCCTCAAACACCTCAAAAGAGGAGGAGATTTACTTTGAGAGATGAATCAGATTCTGAGGAACAGATTCCTTCTTCAGAACCTGTGGTGATTGAAGCTGAGAAAGCAACTTCTCAGAAGGATTCTGAAATTGGGGGTTCTAGGCTTCTCAAGAGGCTTAGACGTATGATAGTTCCTGAAACTCCCAAGGAATCCAAATCAACAAGGAGGTACAAGAAACAGAGGGCACAAAGGCCAGTTTCAGATGATGAGGAGGAAGCAGCTAAGGAAGGGGATCAGGAATCTCTAATCTCACAAGGCAAGGAATTTGCTCCAGTCACTTCTTCTCCATCAACTCCATCTCAAGAAGCAGTATCTGACAAGGCTAACTCACCATCTGTGTCTCTTGTTGATCCAGGCACAAGTGCTGAAATTGATATTCAGAACTTGGTTGTGCCTGCAATTCTTTTCTTAGAAGCTCCAACAGCAAATACACCTTCCACAACACCTGTTACTGATGCTGTTCAAACTCCAGAGTTATAACAACACCTTCTCTGCATCAAGATGTTGATGATCAGATTTTAGGTGAGCATCAGGATATGGCTGTTGATAAGAACTTAGTATCAGATCAGCAATTAGAGGATACTGAAGCCTCCATTGCTACTCACACTGTTGTCTTATCAGAAGATACTGATTCTTTAAGTTCTGATGCTGGAAATGTTGGAGATACTGGTGAAGCTGCTATAACTGTAGATGCTAATGAAGCAGGTCCTTCAGGACATACTCCTCCACCGACTCTTCCTAAGTCTGAACTGGTAAAGGAGTTTGTTATCAGGGATGCACCAGTGCCTTGGAGTGAAACTCCTGCAGGTCAGGAGTGGACTAAGGAATGGAACTCAGTTTCATGTGTTCCAAATGCTTTACATCTTGCTGAGCACTTGACTAAAGCTGATGAAATGTTAAATTCTGATGATTTTAAAACCCAGCTTAGAGTCACTGCATTGAGTACTAAGCATCTACAAGGTCTTCATTCCAATACTCATGCAGAGCTACACAAGATTCAGGAGAACTTTATCAAACAGGAACAAGTTTGGAAAATTGATAAGAAAAAGTTCTTCCAACCTACCATTGACAGGATTGCTTATATTGAGAAAACTCAAGAGAAACAACAAGCTCAGATTGATCAAATTCTGACAAATCAAGCTTCTCAGCAATCGCAACTTACTGAAATCCAGACCTCAGTGGAACTACTTATCTCTCTTTTATTACCTGCTGATGCCAAAAAGGGGGAGAAGGTAATTAAGTCCAAATGCACAACCAACAAGACACTGCAAGGAAAGGATGATGGAAAAGATGACCAAGGAACCTCTGGAATGGGTAGTGGTCATAGTCAAGGTAGAAGGTTTACATCAAGACAAGCTAGTCACAGAACAAGTTTTGATACTGGGAAAAGAATAAGTTCTGCTGCTGGTAAAAGGATAAGTTCTGATGAACTTCTAGATCTTGATGAGGAAATGTCAAGACAGTTATTTCTTCAAGAAAATCCAGGAATGGACTTGGAAAGTTTAAAGGAAGAAGAAGCCAGACTTAAATCAGAGAAAGTCACATCTAAATCTGAAGCTTCTGGTAAAAAGTTACTTCCAAAACCTAAAGGCATTGTGATCAAAGAAAGGACACATACTGAAGCAACTTTGGCTAGATCACAACCACAGATAGATCCAAGATCCAAGGGTAAAGAAAAGGTTGGTGAACCTATCAAGCCTAATGTACCTCCTGAGGAAGAAGAAATTACTGATGGAAAAGATGATCTTGCTCTGACTACAAGAAAAGTTCTTAAAACAACCTCTGACATGGCTCAAGTTGTTCAGAGTCAAGAAATTGTAAGTTCTGATATTCAGAAGAAGCAAGTAACCTCTGACAGTGCTCAAGTTAACTTGATATCAGAAAATAGATCAAAGACACTCCTACCAGAATTCACTAAAGCAAAACAGACTCAATCTTTGAAGACTACTGCAAGTGGTTTTGAAGCAAGAGTAGTTACTGGAAAGGAAGCTAGAGATAAAACTAGATTGGGAAGTGCTGATGAAAGAAGAGTACACAACACTACCAATGATCCAACTTCCTTGAGTGAACCAGGTATTGGAGCAACTCCTGAGAGATTGAATCAACTGGAATCTGTACAGATGGTTTACCATACCTACTTGAAAGAATACATCATGTTGTATTTCATGACAGATGGTAGGGTTTATCATATAAGACAAAATGCCATTCCTTTGAAGTATTTTGAAGAATTGGAGCATGTACTTTTCTTACTTCAAGTGGATGACAGAATAACAGAGACTGCTGCAAACTACTTAAAAGAACAGATTCAGAGACAGAAAAGGCTTTATTCTGTTAAGTCTGACAGCAGATATGTTCCAAAGTACAGAGATCACAATGGTGATATTGTTGATATGAAGCCTAATACTGCACAGATCAGAACGTATCTTGGTATTAAGGGACTTGAATTCAATCTTGAGTCAGAAAAAGCTTATGTCATAAGACTAGATCAGGAGTTAAGAAAAGCAAAGATTAATGATCTCAGAGCTGCAATCTTTCAAACTGGTGAAGATACTGCAGAGCTTAAAGGTGTTAAAAGGAGAATGATTGATGAACTAAGATATGCTGAGAAATGTTTGTTGAAAAACTATCTCAGAACAACTCCTGACATCAGAGAGATCAGAAAATGAAGAAGCCAAGTCAAAGATCTACAACTGCTTAAATTCTGATATTTATACAGATTGAAGTTGTTATCAGAAGTTGAAATTGGTAAAAACTTTAAGGACTGTAAGTTGTAGTTATCTAGTCTATTTCTCATGCATTTGTACTTAATGTTTTTGACATCATCAAATATCTGTTAAACTTGTATATTTTGTTAATTTACAAGTTGGGGGAGATTGTTAGATATATTTGATAATGTCATGGCTAATATGTTTTATGTTTAGCTTTCAGATCTTATGTGAACAGGATAAATCAGTACTTAACTGTTGATCAGTACTTATACTAGAAGTCAGGACTTAAGGATATCAGTACTTATATTATCAGGTGATAATCATCAGAAGATAGATATCAGAACTTAAGTGCTGAAGGACAGTCAGATAAGGACAGTAGCTGATTAAAGGAAAGAAGATTGAGATAAACATAAGAAGAGATATGCATGAAGAAGGAATTCCGTGAAGAATGGAATACTTGGAAGAAAAGATATCTGATTGATATATTTTAGGAAGCAGAATTATATTCCATATCAATTAGCGATTATCTTGTAACTGTGTAGTATATAAACACAGACATAGGGTTTACACTATAAGTGTTATCATTATTAGAAAAGATTATTCATTGTAACCCTAGCAGCTCTCGTGATATTTGTTCATCACTGAGAGGTAACAGTTCCATACTGTAACAGAGTTTATTGTTTTAATAAAGTTTGTTTTCTGTTACTTAAGTTCTTAAAGTTCGATTTGAGTGTACTATTCACTGTATTCACCCCCTCTACAGTGTGTGTGTGACCTAACATGGTGTTTAAGTACAAGGCAGGGAAAGAAATCACATGGCCTCTTCACAGTATTCTAGAAGAAAGCTTCTGCACTAATAAAGATCTATTCATCTTTTAAAAAGAACTTTGGATTTAATGTGACTGCAAGGAGATTGGTTCTAAAGAAGATTGAAGAGCTAAGGAGTAATAAAGCCAAAGATGCACTTCCAAATACTCTATCAATTCCCTTCACAGGGAAGAGAGTGCATTTGAGGCCTTATTGGCTGATGGAATTCATGGATGATAGGGGAGTTAGAAGATTCTTCAGACTGGATGACCAATTGAGTATCTCTAGCAATGAGACTCTATTGGAAATACAAGAAATGCTGGATCTATATGAAGCTGATGAACTTGAATTCCACAAACAACTCCAGAATCAAATAGAGGAAAACAACAGGAAGCTTGGGAAAAAATCTAGACAATCAAGGAAATAGAATTATCTGCTCAGACTAGAGGAACACCTTGATAATGATTGTGAGAACTCTTTGTACACTTTGCTTTATTCAATTTTCAATAAATTTTGTAGCACTTATCAGTTTTATCTACTACTTTTTAATCTGTATTTTTAGGGTGTTTTGTTATCATCAAGTTTCTCTTAATTTATGGCTACAATTTCAGTAGAAACAAATTGAGGGAGATTGTTAGGTATATATTGTGAACTTGATGATAAGTTAAACAAAACACCTTAGTAGATTTAACTTAGTGAATTTTGTAGCACTCAACGGATGATCTAATAAAGTCCCGACGGCTGAACTTTATAGTCCCGACGGATGACAAATTGACATCCATCGAGTGAGTAGCTTATGTAACAAATAAGTACTGTAGCACATTTCTGCAAACAACATGTATTAGTCAAGTAGATTGCTTAGGGTTTTGTAAACATGTTGACTACTAGATTGATATGCAGAATAGGTTGATTAATTGTAAATATGAGATGTCTTGTAATTCTATATAAGTGAAATAGAGTCAAGTGGCAGATAGACTCCCGACGAATAATCTACCAGACTCCCGACGGATGATCTACAAAGCTCCCGACGGATGACAAACATAGTCCCGACGGATGATCAAATTCAAATAGCTGTTGACAGTGACAACATAGTCACATGTGTTGGGTGTTTGCAAAAGAAATATGGCAGCCTGTTATGCAGGAATTTGAGAACAAAGAAGCATTACCATTTTCATGCAATTGTGAAGATATTCAAAGATGCTGGAACAGAGTAGTGAAACAGCATGGAGTTAGACTAGATATGTTTTGTTTTATTATCTTGTCTTATTGTCATGTAAAATTGGTGATATATAAACTAAGTGTAGCAAGTAGAACAATTAACTAAGTAAGCTTATTTTCAGAGAAACATATCAAGCTGTATTCTGTAAGCATTTCTCTGAAGTTTAGTTGTTCAAACTTGTAAGCAGATGTGAGCCATTCAAAGCTTCACAGAGTTCTCAATTTGATATATATATATATATATATATATACCTTTGGTGGATACTTTCAAATCCACCAGAAAGTTTTAAAAGCTTGTGTTTTTATAACTTAGTGTTTTGATTTCTATCACTCTTTTATTCTGCACCATTGCTAATCAAACACTGTTATATTTATCAAGTTAAAACATTCTTTAAATTTGAAAAGTAGCCAGAATTACATTCTACCCCCCTTCTGTAATTCTTGTTATATTGTTAGGGAATAACAATCTACCAACTTGAATTTTAGAAAATGTCCATGTTTTGAGATTCTACTCACCCCCTGCCTTGAGCTCATTTGACCTTTGTTTAAACATTTCTATCTCCTTGGTATACTGCCTTTCCCTTTCTTCCCGCTCAGCCTTTATCGTTGCATGCCTTTCATTCCTTTCTCTCACCCCCTCTACTAGCACAGCCTTCCATATTTTAGCACCTGAATCCCTTGCATTCATCAAACTAATCACCCTCATCAATTATACAGTAGAAGTATTTTCAATAACATCTCTATTCAGCAAGATAAATGAGTCATCCTTGTAATAAATTCTGACTTCACTTAAAGAGACAACCCAAACTCTGATTATCTCTTCAACTTGTTGTTGGAGATACTCTTCATCTGTTATGCTCTTTGAGATTGGCAGAAAATCTTCCTGATTAAAATAATTCTAGATAACTCCATTTTCCTGCTTTGATTTTTTTTGGTTTTCTTCCTGTAGTTTTAAAATGAGTTTTGGTTGGTGGTTTGAATGAAGGATGTTTTGATATTTTTTATGTGACTTGGCTAGCTTTGACAGGTAACTTGAGCAAAGAGTTTAAAGTTTGCTTGAATATGTACTTGGATTTTTTAGGTTAGATTGGTTGAGTTTTTGTTTGGCTTGGCTTGGAGGTCTGAGTTGTTTGGATTTGTGAAACTTTTGTATCCTGGACATTTTACTTCTTTGTTTCCCCTTCTCCATCTCTCATATTCTTCTTCTTTCCATCATCTTTCTTCTTTTCCTTTTTTCTTCTCATACACCTTGCTGTTAGTTGCTTTGGAAGACTGAGTTGGATTTGAGCCAGAAGAGTTTTGCTCATCCTTCTTCTTCTCATCATCATCCAAGTCATCTTTAGTGCTAATTAGAGTTTTAGGCAACATTTTATCAGCATTCCTTAAATATCTCCCCAATATCTTGATCATTTCTTCATCTTCTACAGTCTTGATCTTCGTAGTTTTCAAATCAGTCTCTAGAGTCATCATCACCCTCAAGTTCCCCATGACACAGTGCTTTGGAATCATGAAATGTTTGTACCTTTTGGTTGATGAACGGATGTAGGTTACTCCCTTACTAGGTTGAAGATATGCTTCTGGATAAGCAGCTATTTGAGCCTTCTTGAGTTCATTTAGCAAAAGAGTGTACTCTGGAATTACCCTATTAACCTTGTTGATTAGGATGTCCAGCTAAGATGCTCTTCTAGATTGGAGATAAGTAAGAGACACATGCATACATCTATCCACACCTGAGTCATTTATATTTGCAACAATCCTCTTCTCTTTGAAGTTCTCTTTTGTCACCATTATCACCCTTAGAAAATTGATATTTATGTCCAAAGCCTTTCTGTAGGTGAAAAATTTGTTGGTTAGAGAAACTTTGAGAGTCCTGAGAAATTCATCAAATTCTTTGTCCAAGCAGGGTCCCTCAGTTGTTTTCTTTAGTTCTACCTCAACAACATTTTGATTTGTTTGAACTGTGGCTTGGATGGATGATTTTAACAGTCTAGCTTCTATCTCCCCCTTAGTCTTGGTTACAGGCAGAAGTTCAGGTCTAACTGCTTCTCGTAATGTTAGAAGAGGAATGTTTAAAGCTCCCATAATAGCTCCCGAAGATACATAATTTTGGATTTGAAGGTGTTTGTGGGAGTCTATTAGGGACTTTATATCTTACTATTAACTGTTCACCAAAGATGTCTGTTAGGAGCAATTGATGATATCAAGCAGAAACTATAAAAAATTTAGATCAGAACTTACATCAACGGATGATGATGACATCGATGGATGATGATATCGACGAATAAGGATATCGACAGATGATGATGTCAACGAATGATGTAATCAGTATTTGTCACATCAGTTGATCTTCGAGAAGGAAAAGGAAACAGGAACTCAAGGTTGTGAAATACTTTATCTCAGAAGCATTTTATAGGTTTCCTTGTTATTAATAGAATAGGATTCCTTATACATTGTGTAGTTGTGCTCTATATAAAGCACATATTAGGTTCATGCTATAAGCATTGCGACATTGTTATATCTTTCGCATAACCTAACAGCTCTCAAGGATATTTGTTCATCCTTTCGAGAGAGTACGTTTGTAATAAGTTTTTATCTATTAATATAAAAACTGTTGATTATGTTGAAGCTTTGTCGAATTGATTGTATTAACTGTATTCACCCCCCCTCTACAGCTGATTAAGGGCCCAACAATTGGTATCAGAGCTTGTTGTTAACGTACAAACATTTTAAGATATGAAAATCAATCAACCATGTCAGACAAAGAAGAAGAAACACATAATCTGAAGCCACCACCCCCAGCCACATCACTGATAAGCAGCAACATGAGTAGGTATGAAGCGATCAAGGTGCCTATCCTGAAGATACATGAATATCCAATTTGGAAAGTCAGGATGACCATGTGTTTGGAAGCCACAGATCCCGAATATCTAAACAGGATCTATGATGGTCCTCATAGACCAATGAAGTTAGTTGTTTCGCTTGCTGGAGAACCATAAAAGATGATAGACAAAGACAAGAAGGACTACTCTCCTGAAGATATCTCATCTGTCATGAAGGATGCTAAGGTCAGACACATCCTGCACAGTAGTCTTGATAATTTCATGTCCAATAGAGTCATTGGATGTAAGACAATAAAAGAGATATGGGATGCTTTGGAAGTCAAGTGTCGAGGTACAACCGCTATCAAGAAGAACAGGAGGACGGTACTTACTCAATAATATGAGCACTTTAACTCAAGGGATAATGAGTCCTTAACCGAGATCTATGACAGATTTCAGAAGTTGCTGAATGACTTATCCCTTGTCAACAAAGAATATGATTTGGAGGACTCAAACCTGAAGTTCCTACTTGCTCTCCCTGAAAAGTGGGACTTTAAACTCACATCAACAATGGATAACTATCAACTTGATAACACAACTCTAGATGAGATCTATGGAGTTCTGAAAACTCATGAACTAGAGATGGATCAAAGAAGTAAGAGGAAATGATCTAAATCTAGACCAATTGCACTCAAGGTTGAAGAGAAGCCAAAGGAGAAAGCTAGGATGAAAAGCTACTCCAAAGGGAAAGCCATGATTTCAAAGTCATGTACTGAATCATCAAATTATGATGATGACTCAAATACTGGTACTGAATCAGATACTGACAGTGATCATAACAACAATAAAGATGGGGATCAAATGGTTGCCCTACTGGTTAAAAGCTTCAAGAAGATGGTCTACAAGAACTTCAGGAAAGGGAGAAGATTTTATAGAAAAGGTTCCAGTTCCTTAAACTTTGATAAGAGGAACAACATGAGAAATACTGATGGGAAGGAATCTAGATCTGGAAAACTTGACAAGTCGAAAGAGAAAGATGTTACAACTGTGATGAAATTAGACACTTTGCAGCTGACTGCAGAAAACCCAGAGCTGAGAAGAAACAAGCCTTGATCTCAAGGAAGCGAAACTGGGATAATTCATAAGATTCAGATGATGGAGTCAATTATGCTCTCATGGCAAAAGCTGATGCTGAGGATGACAATGCTGAATTTAAGGTACCTCAGGATACTCTTGTTTTTGATACTGATGATATCTATGACTTAAGATTATTTCTTAAGTCTTTGCATGTTAGTTTTAGGGATCAAAACTTAGAGAATAATAGAATCAAGAGTGAAAACTCTATGTTAAAGAAAAGGAATGATCACCTAGAAATTGAGTTATTTTCCATGGTAGATATTCAAAAAGAAAGAGATAATGTTGTTTATGTTAAGGCAAAATTGTTAGAAAAACATGCTTATCTAGAGAAGAGCTAGCAAAAGAAAGAGAAGTCATTAAACTTTGGACTAACTCAGGATAGTCAACTCAGGAAATTTTAGAGAATGGTTATTGGGGTTCAAGATTAAGATATTCAGCTAGATCTAATTCTGATAAGAAAAATGGAAAAGAAACTAAGAAAACAGAGACAATAAAAACTGATAGCAAGGTCAAACTAAATAAGGTTCAAATTAAGACCATTAAGTTTAATCATAGTGCTAATACCGTTAGGTCAATCCATGAGGAAGGTACAACCTCAACACCTAGATCAAACTTAATTACTGATAAGAGTGAACGAGTTCATACAACATCAGTAAATATTGGTTCAATGACTCAGAAACAACTTAAGCAAAAGATGAAGGATCTTCACATGAAAGACAAGGGGAAAAGGTCTAGGAAAAATAAGAATGGCAAGGTAGGTGTTAATAAGAATGGAAGTTATGTAACCCCTCCTAATGCACCTAGAAAGACTTATTCAAACTGTGTTAGCACTAATCATCTTGCTAATTCTTGCAATAAAAATAAAAAGATAAATGTTGTTCCTTCCAAATCAGAGTTTAGGAATAGAACAGTTAGATATAAACCACAGAGTCCTTATTTTCATTGTGGTAGTGTTTGGCATTCTATTTATACATGTAAAGAGTATCACAATTTATATTATGATTATTATAAATTGAAACCCTCTTTAATTAAAGCAAAATCTATTTCTGCATGTATAAATACTGATAGTAAGGATGTTAACATAAACTTTGATAAAAAGTCTTCTGCTGCATATGTTAACAAACTTAAAAAGGCCAAAGGATCCAAGAAAGTCTGGGTCCTTAAAAACACTAACTGATTCAAATTATTGATTGCAGGGTGACAGGAGAAACACTCTAGTCTTGGACAGTGGATGCTCATGACATATGATTGATTATAAATCCATGCTATCAGAATTTGAGGAGAAGGATGGCCCAAGCGTTTCTTATGGATATGGAAATTTAGGAAAGATCTTGGGATATGGCAAAATTAAAGTTGGAAATGTCATCATTGAAAATGTAGCTCTAGTTGCAGGACTCAAGCATAATCTGATCAGTGTGAGTCAAATTTGTGACAGAGGTTACCATGTCAACTTCTATGAGGAGCATTGTGAAATTGTCAGTAAGTCTAATGGAAAGATTGCATTGACTGGTATAAGACATGGTAGTTTATATGAAGCCATGGTCTCTACAAGTATTGATAATTCAAAAGTTTGTCTACTGAGTAGAGCATCTGTGGAAGACAGCTGGAACTGGCATAAAAGACTTTCTCACCTCAACTTCAACAATATCAATGAACTTGTGAGGAAAGACCTTGTGAGAGGATTGACCAATGCAGTTTTTACTCCTGATGGCTTATGTGACTCATACCAGAAAGCCAAGCAAAGGAAAACTTCTTTCAAGAGTAAAACTGAATCCTCCATTCTTGAACCATATCATCTACTTCATGTTGACCTCTTTGATCCAGTGAATGTTATGACAATTTCCAAGAAGAGGTATGTACTCGTAATTGTTGATGAATATACAAGATACACGTGGGTGTATTTTCTGCACACCAAGGATGAATCTCCATCCATTCTTTTTGATCATGTGAGGGAGCTGGAAAAAGGATCAACATACAAAGTAAAGATCATCAGAAGTGATAATGGAACTGAATTCAAGAATAGCTCTATGGAAGAGTTCTGCAAACTCAAGGGGATAAAATAAGAGTTTTGCTCCTGGAACTCCACAACAACATGGAGTTGTTGAAAGAAAGAATAGAACTCTGATAGAAGTTGCAAGAACCATGCTATAGGATGCAAGATTGCCTACCTACTTCTGGGATGAGGCTATTCAAACTGCTTGCTTTACACAAAATGCAACATTGATCAACAAGCATGGAAAAACACCATTTGAGATGGTGAAAGGAAAGAAGCCAAATTTGAAGTTCTTTTATATTTTTGGTTGTAAGTATTTTATTCTCAAAACTCATCCGGAGCAGCTGACCAAGTTTGATCTAAAAGCTGATGAAGAAATTTTTGTGGGTTATCCGTTGATCACAAAAACCTTCAGAGTTTACAATCTGATAACAAGAACGGTCATGGAATATATACATGGATATTTTGAAGACAAGAAGATAACAGGTCTAGAAGATTAAGATGACCATGACATATTGAGATTTGAAAATGAAGTACCTTATATTGAACTTTTAAGTCTTAACTCTGATACAGTAAGTCCTGATATCACTCAAAGCTCAGAGGCTCCACAAAATAGTGGAAATACTTTCAACACTGAAGCATATGTTGAGGGGGAGCAACATGACTCAAATCCAGAGACTACTATAAGTGATTCAACTCAAGGAACATCAGTAGAAAGATCATCAGACTCATCTTTCTCAAACTCTGATGAGTCAAATACTGATAATAATGGGAACACTGATTCAGGGGAAGCATCAGGAAACAATAGTTTTACTAATCAAAAAAATAATAGAGAGTTCATGGATCAATGGGAGGTTCATCTTCAAGGAGCCAACTTTCATCTGCAAGAAAATGGTCTAAGTCACACACCTGACTTAATCATTGGAAACCCTGACAGTGGTGTAAGAACAAGAAAATCCACTCAGAATGAATGTCTCTACCATTCTTCTCTATCTCAAACTTAACCTAAAAAGGTTGAAGAAGCTCTGCAAGATGCTGACTGGGTTACAGCAATGCAAGAGGAACTCAATGAATTTGAAAGGAACAAAGTATGGACTCTTGTTCCAAGACCAAAAAAACAGATCTGTAGTTGGCACAAAGTGGGTGTTCAGAAACAAAACTGATAGTGAGGGCATTATTATAAGGAATAAAGCAAGACTGGTTGCAAAGGGTTACTCACAACAAGAAGGCATTGATTATGATGAGAAATTTGCTCCAGTTGCAAGGATTGAGGCAATCAAAATCTTTCTTGCCTATGTTTCTCACAAGAAGTTTAAAGTATTCCAAATGGATGTGAAGAGTGCATTCTTAAATGGAGAACTCGAAGAGGAAGTTTATGTTGAATAGCCTTCAGGGTTCATTAATCCAAGGTATCCAGATTATGTCTACTTACTGGATAAAGCACTCTATAGAATGAAGCAAGCTCCAATGGCCTGGTATGAAACACTTGCTTTATTTCTGCTAGAGAGTGGTTTTGCAAGAGGTACAATTGATAAACTCTCTTTTATAAATACCATGGTAATGACTTGTTATTAGTACAGATATATGTTGATGATATCATTTTTGGATCTACAAATGATAAACTTTATGAGAGATTTGCAAAGCTAATGCAGTCCAGGTATCAAATGAGTATGATGGGAGAACTGAGTTACTTTCTGGGGTTACAAGTTAAACAGACTGATGAAGGAATCTTCATAAATCAATCCAAATACACCGTGAATCTACTCAAAAGATTTGGAATGCAAGACTGCTCAACTGCATCAATTCCCATGGCCAATGCAACCAAGTTATATTTAAATACTGGATTTTCAGTAGATATAACTAACTACAGAGGTATGATTGGCTCACTCCTATATCTGATTGCTAGTAGACCTGATATCATATATACTACATGTCCCTGTGCGAGATTCTGAGCTGATCCTAGAGAACCTCATATGTTAGCTGTAAAGAGAATTTTTAAGTATCTTAAAGGCACCATAAATCTGGGATTATGGTATCCTAGAGATTCAGACTTTAAGCTAATTGGATATTCAGATGCTGATTTTGCAGGATACAAAATAGACAGGAAAAGCACTTCTGGAAGCTGCCAATTTTTCGGTGGCAGATTAGTTTCTTGGTACAGAAAGAAACAAAAGTCAATTTCCACATCAACTGCTGAAGTAGAATACATTATTGCAGAAAGCTGTTGTGCTCAGATTCTATGGATGAAGAATCAGCTATTGGATTATGGGTTAGACTATTCTTCTATTCCTATATATTGTGATAATCAAAGTGCTATTGCAATGACAGGTAATCCAGTGTAACATTCAATACCTAAGCACATTAGTATCAGGTACCATTTCATAAGGGAACATGTGGAAGCAGGTACAATGAAATTGGTCTTTGTTCCAATAGATCAACAAGTAGCAGATATATTCACCAAGCCTCTCTGTGAAGCTATTTTCACAAGACCGGTGAATGAATTGGGAATGATATTAGAATAATTTTCAAACTCTGATAATTAAGACTGCTGATATTTTTGAAGCATGGTATCTTATTATGTGTCAGTACTTGTTAGATACTGATTCTTGTGTTAAATATTGATACCCGGTGTTCTAAAAAGCGGAAATTTGGATTGTTCGGTGGAAGGACCTTTCAGTGATTAATCGAATAATCAATGATTAATCGGATTGATTAATTGGAGTAACAATCAGAAGCAATTTATTTAATAAATAATAATAAATAATTCTATTTATATGACCTTTCATAAGATTTATAAAAATAAAACTATATATCATTAATTCAAGATTTTTATACTTAGAAAATTACTACTTACTAGTTCAAACCTTAAGATCTAAAATAAATTGAGTGAGGGTAGGACAAAACAATACAAATATGAAAGATGTAATCATTGTTGAATAAATTTAGAATACCTTAAGATTGTGAATCGATTGAGCAAGCGAGTTGAGTGTTGAGATTTAAGAGTAATTCAAATAGGGATTTGTGTAGAGGATTTAGGGATACAAGAATATAAGATTGTTTATGTATAATATAGTCAATATATTATTATATTATGATTAATAATAATTAAATATTAATTTTTATTTTCAAAAAACTATAATTTTTCTTAATTTTTTTTAAAATTTTGACTATTTCGACCGGTTTTTGACTTGATTCGACCTATTTTTCCCGAACTGCCCGACTTTTGACCGATTTTTAAAGAAAACCGTAATTTGACACGATTAACGATTAATCAAGATGGGACCCGTCCAAACTCCGATTAATCGGTTGATTAATTGGTTAATTGGCCGATTTTTAGAACACTATTGATGCCATGATAACATGTAAATTGTACTAAATGTTCTTTTGTGAAAATTGCGTGTTAAACTACTAATTATGCGTACATGCTCTGTTATTAGTTAAACTTTCTTTGACTAATAGTTTATGTTAGTAGTTGATAAATCCTGATAGCCATAATTAAAATACTGATAATGGTCAAAACATGATTGACTGTTATACTTCATTGATTATTTTGAACAAGTTCAAAATAAATTATTAAGCAGTATTTTTAATTAATCAATGAGCGAGTGGAATATCTTTTAATTGCTTAAATGGGTTATCTACTGATGCAAGTATCTAGTAATACTTGAGTATTTACATTGGGAATAGGAATCTGAAGAGAGAGATTACTTTTTGTTTGCCTAGATACGCGTAATCGTGTATTCCTATTATGGTTAATTATTACATGGTTAATCAAAGAGTCCCTTCAGTTTCTAAACCTTTCTGCTATAAAAACAACCCTCCACTCTCAAAACTACTCACTGCCTTTTTAATTCAAACTCCAAAATTCACTCAATTTCTTCATTCAGAATCTATGGCCACTGTTTGTTCTCTTTCACATGGAGTTTATCGATCAGTCTCCATCCCTGAGTATGGAAGACTGTATTTTGATCCCTTTCATCTCAAGGTAGTCTTCGACATCCAAGGTTACCCTTCATCTGAGATCCCACAGTCGATTCTTGATCGACTTAACTCGAATGACACTCAGTCACTTCATCTCTTTAGAATAGGCGTTCGCTTTGAAGAGATGGGAAGAGCAGAGGAGGTTGCGCAATGACGCCTCGAGAAAGAACAACATTGCCTCGTATGGTTGGCATTGCAAGAGAATATCATTTCTCTTGCAGGTTCTATGTCACGTATTTTCCATCGGAGGTCGATGAAGAAGTTAGAAGAAGAAAAGAAGAAGAAGTCTGAGTAGTTAGATTGTAATAGGATTTTATGTTTAAAATTCTATGAAATCTTGTACTTTACTTCTTAATGATTAATGAAATTGTTTTTGTCTTCTTTGTTTCTTTAAGTGAATATTTGTTTACTATCTTGTGTGCGTTTGAATGCTTTTATATGTTGATATCTAAATCAGTACTGCATGCCTAACTTCAGATGTTTTTAATAAGTGCATGTGAATAAACTAATCTCTGTTTAAGTTTATATGATCACTTCAGTACAGATTGAGCATACTGCAGGAGGTAACTATTGTTAAAGAAGAAATTTATGAAAGATTTAATTCTTAGTTAATAAGGATTATTATCTTTGAGTTGATATGTTATATGTTTGCAGGTGCTTAGAGTACTAAAGAAACAGATTTTGAACAACGGTCTATTGAACATCAAGAAAACTCTGATGTACCAAGGGCTATTAATCTCCCTGCAAGTCTAAGTACTGATACTTTCTTGCAGTCCATACATTCTACTATTTCACCACCTGAGAAAATCCCTGTTGTTGCTGAAGATGTAGTAGCACAATAGTCCATTCATAAAGTTTTATCGATTTCATAATCACCACAAAATATTATAGGAGCTAAGATCTGGAAGTTAATCTCGAAGCTCCAATTCATTTATCTAAAATACTTGAAGATGTGGAGTTAACTGCTGAAGGTGTGGAAGCTCCTGAAGCTACTGGATCACATATTTCACCAATTTCTAATTCTATTCTACATGCTGAAGCTCGTGATGAAGTTCATCAATTAGTGCAAAATCCAGTTGCTATTGAAGAATCTAATGATGGTAAAGAAGCTAATGTTTCCAATGCTATTATAGATCCTGAGGAAGATCGTTTCTTCCCTGAAGATATGACCGTGCATGTGAGACAACAAAAACTAAAAGAGCTAGATGCTAAGAAGAAACAGGATTATTTTGATAATATCTGGAATGCTCATTGGAAAGATTATACATATCCTATTTCTAGAACACAAGATGTTGCACATCTGGAAACAGTAGAACAGATGATTACAAATCCTGATATGCTCAAACATCTGAAAGCATCAACTTTAGTTGTTAGATCCTTACACACAGCTCATGAAGTAACTACTACTCAAATTAATCAGATTAAAGAATTATTGATTGCTTCAAAGCTGACTACTCATCAGGATATTCAGAAACAAATTGCACCAATAGTTGCTAGACAAACTACAATTGAAGCCAGTCAAGCTAGATTGGAAGCTAAACAAGTTCAATTGTCTGATCAACTTACAGAAGTACAAAATTCAATGGAGCTGATTCTTTCTCTAATGCTTGGTGATGATGCAAAAAGGGAGAGAAACTTGTTAAATCTAAATGCAAGCAGCTGACATTGATAAGTACTGATGATGAAAATCCTGATGGAGGTAATAAGGGGGGACAGAAGGAAAGTGAAAGGAGAAGAGGTGAAGAGCTAGTTGGAGTTAGTGGTTTATCAAAAGCAATCACTAGATTTCAATCTAGACAAAGTGGAGAGAGTAAGAGGAATAAAAGAAGAGTAGAAGATTTGATTGTGACTACAAAAATTTAAAAATCTTCACAAGTCACAACTGTTGCTGATGAAGACCAAGGTATTCTAGAGATAGAAGATGGTGTTGAAGCAAATCAATATCTTCAAACTCTGAAAGTTAAAGGAAGAAAGACAACTCTGTTCTACAAGGATCCAAAGATTCAATTATTTGACTCTGAAGTAAGTAGAAGAATATTTGCAAAAGAAAATCCTGGAGTTGATCTTGAACAGCTAAGGCAAATGGAGGAAGACTTCAAGAATTCTATGAAGACAACAAATGCTGATATTGCTGTTATTTCTCAAGTACTTTATGAAGATTATCCTTTTAACAGACCAACCAAAGGTATAGTTATAAGGGAAATCATCCAGGCAGAAGATCTTAGATCACAAGTTACTGTAACTGCTGACATGAAGCTTAAAGGAAAAGAGAAGCTATGAGAAAAGTCAAAGATTTTAAAGTCGAAAGCCAAATCTGTTGTAAAGAAGAAAACAGTATCTAAGGAAACTAAATCTCAATTACTGATAGATCCAATCTATACAGTAGTTCAAGCTTATGATACTGAAGAAAAATGTGAAGAAGAAGAAATCATCCAAGCTCATCAAAGAAGGAAGATTTATGGAGCTTTCTGAGCTGAAGAACTGGAATTAACCATTGACATTGCTCAAGTTGAAGAAGCAGTTCAGGAAGAAGAGTAAAGTCTGATATTCATTGAAGCAAGATTGAATATGCATACTTGATTCCTGCATTCAGATAGTTTAGACATCATCAATTGGAACTTTTCCATATTTCTATAATGAACAAGTTGGGGGAGATTGTTAGGAGCAATTGATGATATCAAGCAGAAACTATCAGAAGTTTATATCAGAATTTACATCAATGGATGATGATGACATCGACGGATGATGATATCGATGGATAAGGATATCAACGGATGATGTAATTAGTATTTGTCACATCAGTTGATCTTCGAGAAGGAAAAGGAAATAGGAACTCAAGGCGGTGAAAGACTTTATCTCAGAAGCATTTTATAGGTTTCCTTGTTGTTAATAGAATATGATTCCTTATACATTGTGTAGTTGTGCTCTATATAAAGCACATATTAGGTTCATGTTATAAGCATTTCGACATTGTTATATCTTTCACATAAGCAGCTCTCAAGGATATTTGTTCATCCTTTCGAGAGAGTACGTTTGTAATAAGTTTTTATCTATTAATATAAACACTGTTGATTCTATTGAAGCTTTGTCGAATTAATTGTATTAACTATATTCACCCCCTCCAGTTGATTAAGGGCCTAAAAATGTCAATTGGGAGACTTGAGTTGACAAAGATTCATTTGGGTACTATAGAGTTGATATTTGGGCTTGCAAGTTTTGGATTTGTAGGTTAGTTGATGTAGACATAGGTTATTGTGAGCTTGATGCTGCCAAAGTACCAATAGAATTCCGCATAACATTCTTGACCTCCTCTATGACCAAGGCTGAAGGTTTAAACCTAGCTTTCTAAAGTTGATCCAGCTTGACCTTTGAGTCATTATTCTGAGTGATTTGTTTCCAGATCACTTTACTAGAGCTTTGAAATGCTCTCTCAGCTTATACACACTTTCTTCCACTGGAGTTAGAGGGAGGGCTTGAAGCCTGTCAGAAAACTTGTTGAACTTGGTCTTGATGTCTTGAAAAGTTGGCATCAGCTCATCAATTCTGTCATTCACCAATTTCTTCACTGCAACTTGATGCTTGCCCAGAGTGTTTTCCATAGCTCTTCCAATGTGATGAAAGGCCTTGAATTGTAATTTTTAAACCTCTATCATAGCATCATATACTTCTTGGGGAGTGAGGACCTTAACATTGCTTCCCAAGATGGTCACATATTCTTCTCTAAACTTTGCTAAGGCCTCCTTCATGGTTGTGGTATAGTCCTTGGAAAGCCATGCATCCACATTACCATCTGCTTCATCTGCAATATTCTCATGTTGCTCTTCAACATCCTCCTTGTAAGAAAGTAGTATTGCTTGATAGTCTTGGTTTGACATATCTGTAATGAGGAGTTATTGGGTAATATTGGCTAGTCTTGCAAGTTGCTCAACCAAAAGATCATTAACAGTTGTTGGTTGGGCTTGGGAATCTTGCGGACATTGAGTTAGGTGGTGTGAGGATTGAGGGTTGGTGTTTGAGGTAGAGGGTATGTCTGTTTGGTGTGAGGTTGAGGGGTTGAAGGTGGTAGGGAAACCTATGATAGGAGCCACAGTTGGACTCACAGCTGTTGTTGTGGTTGTGATAGTTTGTTGTTCACCACTAGTGGGAACTTCCATTTGAATTGGAGGGGAGTTGACTAGGTTACCATCTTGTTCCATAACCTCAAACTTTTGTTCTTCTTTCAAAGAACTGGCACTTGAATGTGCTAAACTTGCCTCCCTAATAAATGGATCACTGGAAATTTTACTCCCAGCTTCAATTGATAATGCAATTTCAGCTAGGGTTTTGAGGGGAGTTGTCCCTACTTGAGGAACCTCCAATTGAATTAAAGAAGATTTAGATAGCTCCCCCTCATGAGTACTACCCTCAAACTTGTCAATCTATGAAGATTGTTTGGCACATAAAGGTGCTTGAGTAACAGTCACATGGTCTTTAGTTATAACTGATGAAACCCCTGTGTTTGTGTTTGTGTCATCAAGGTCTACCCCAACTTGTAGCCTCTCACCAACTAAATGTGGTTCTTGGGTTGTGAGCACAGTTTCATGAACTGTGTCACTTTATTTTGGCAAAATTTAAGATGAAGATTCAAGTTTTTCATTGTATGAAGAAGAAATTTGTGAGATAAGATGTATAAGATCAGAACTGAATGTTGGCAACTCCCCCTGAGTAAATGAGGGAGTTTCAAATGATGTTCCCTCTTTGTGTATGCCAACCATATTTCTTATTTCACCAACTTGAGAGTGCTCAAGTTGGGGTGCAGACTCTGTACAAATTGCACTAGGGATAATGCTTTGTTCAATAGAGATACTTTGTTGAGAAGGTGCCCCTAGACTCTATTTATTTCCCTCTTTTATAACTGCATCTTTTTGGGAGGATATATAGGTAGCTCCGTGAGTGGTTAGCTCAATTTTCTTTGTCTTCTTTGGCTTCTTGACTAGGTTAAACTCTAGTTATGTTTCCTCCACTCTCAGTAATTACAGTCAAGGGTGCATTCTTTCTCTTCTTTTTACTCACTTCATCTTGTTGGGAGGATGAAGTGGTTGGTTTCCTAGCTTCTAATGGTAATGAAGAAGGGGTCTCAGTTGTGGAAGGCCCCTGTTGGTTGTGATGTGTTTATACTTCCACAGGTACAAGAGCCATAATTGTACTAGATATGACACTAGACCACATGTCAGGCATAGGGTATGGATAGGTTCTAAATCTCTCTAGCATAAAGTTAGTGATTTTTAGACCTACTGGTACCTTATTCTTTGTAATTAGTGAACCAAATAATATTTTGGACACTTATTTACAATTGCCTATTTTAGTCCTATCAATACCATTAAGTACATGTATGTCTGCAACTTTATGATTAAAAGTAGACATAATAAACCTAGGAAACAAAATTTCCTTATCTCTAATGGCCAAAGGCATTCTGATCCTTGTGTTGAGTTCTTTCAGGATCAATAGCACCATATTAATGTGCCTGTTGTGAGCCATGGAGAATATCGGCTTTTGGACCATACTGGATATATTGTCATACCTAGTCTACAGGTGAAAACTCTTACTATTGAGTTAAATATGAATGACCATTCCCTTCTGAGATGCTTCTTGTTCAAGCTAGCAAGGTTGATCTTCTCACTGTAATTTATGAAATCCATAAATTCAGCTAACTCCTGTTAAAAAGGTACCTCCACCATGCTATCAGCAAGAATACCCAGTGCCTTGTTTACATCATTCTCATCAAATTCCACTTGTTGTCCATGAATTGAACAACTTACAACCAAAGACACAGCTTGATTCTCATGCACAATAATCCTAACTACAGCTGAATTCTATAAGTTATTGAGAACATCCAAGTACAGGATATGATTAGCAGTCAAGGCACATACAAAGTAAGTCTCAGATAAAAACTTAAAAAAGCTCTTGAAACTATCAGGAGCTTGGTTAGCATCAGTGAAAGTTAAGTAGTTGGTACCGTCCTTTGGGATAACAGCTCTAACAGTGTTTGAAGCCATTGTAAGTGTATGAATTTGAGTAAGTAAGAGATTTGAGAGAGAAATAACTTGAAATGAGAGAGAGCGGTTAAGGTTTGCAAAAACTAGGTCAATTGAGATTTCAAAAGTGTAAAGAGGGGTTATGTCGAGATGTTTGGGTATTTATAGAAAAAGATAAGTGACTTGTCGAGAAGAAGAAATAAACGGTTGAGATTTGCTTATCGAGAAGTCATGTGAATGAATATATACATATCGAGAAGTCATTATCCTGACTCTTATCGAGAACTAGATAGTGGCTTATTGAGATGTCAAATAAATACCCAGTTTATCCTGAATGGATTGAATTTATCCAATTTAAATTTGAATAAATCATATAAAATTAGAAAGATTTTATATCAAAAGTATTGTACTAAAATAATTTATTAAATTAAATTATTTCAGTTTTAAGTTATTGAGAAGTCTAAAATTTATACTTGTTGAGGTCTCTACAATCCTTGTCGAGAAGTCATAATGAGGCTTGTCGAGAAGTCCTTCGAGAAGTCAGGAAAAAGACTTATCGAGAACTCTATCGAGAAGTCTCAAAATGACTTGTCGAGAAGTCATTTAGACTTATCGAGAACTCAGTTCTCTACATACTTTTATTCTTTTTAGTTTTGTCTTATCTTAATTTCACATATTGAAAATGTAAATTAAAAGTTAGACATTTTTTCTTAGAATTTGAAAATTTCCAAGTTGAATTTTAAATTTAGAAAAATAAATATACAAAGAATTCTGAAATATTTATAAATCATATTCCAGTTAATTTCCAATTAAATCAAATCAATTTTGATTTATCTGAAATTAATCTGATGCAACATATTAACTGAGTTCTTGACTTTAAAATAAAGAATTTAACATTCCAATTTCATTAACAAGTCTAGTGAAAGTTACTTCATTCAAAGATTTAGTGAAAATGTCAGCTGATTGTTTTTATGTTGGAACAAAAATGAGCTCAATAGTACTATTTACAGCATGTTCTCTAATAAAATATTATCTTACATCAATATGTTTTGTTCTAGAATGATTAATTGGATTAGCAACAATATATATAGCACTAGTATTGTCACACATGATTGGAATTTTATGTAATACTATGCCATAGTCCATTAGTTGATTTTTAGTCCACAACACTTGAGCACAATAACTTCCTGCAACCTTATATTTAGCCTCAGCTGTAGAAGTTGACACAGATTGTTGTTTCTTACTATACCAAGATACAAGTCTTTGTCCAATAAATTGACAGCTTCCACTAGTACTCTTCATGTCAACCATGCATCCAGCAAAGTCTGCATCTGTGTATCCAACAGCTTTAAAACCAGTTCCCTTAGGATACTATAATCCCATATTTGTTGTTCCCTTTAAATATCTGAAAATTCTCTTTATTGCCATCAAATGTGATTCTTTGGAATTTGCTTGAAATCTAGCACACAAACATGTTGCAAACATAATGTGTGGTCTATTAGCAGTTAAGTATAACAAAGATGTCACACCCCCAACTTAACCAACAAAATTAAATATAATTATTACAATATTTAGAAGAAAGTAAACATAACCAAATCCAAGATCTTACAGTTTAGGGTTTGGAACAGCCCAACACTACCATTTATTACAACTGATTTTATTATCGAATCCTCACACATAACTATCTCTTATTCTACCTGAGCTCGAACATACGCATCAGCGTCACAGGTCTTACGGGCGGTCTGCTTGAATCTAACCATAGCTGCTAGCTGAAATATCAGGGTAAAGCAAGAAGTGAGCCAAATGCTCAACAAGTGCTAAACAATACGATACAAAACATAAATCGAGATATATATAAAAGAATGACAATGTTAAGACATAACCAATGATAACAAGAGATAAAACTTTGGGTGATGGCATCATTTGCTTGTATCAAAACAATTTCAAAATCATATCTTAATCAAAATCATTTTATGACGCTACGGATTATAGCCGGTGATCAGCAGCGAAGTAATCCCGAACCTCGTTGGGTTCTAAAACATTAATGGGATCCCTAGGAAACTTTTAAGCCTACATAATAAGTGTGGAAAGGACTCACGTCTCAGTCCAGATCCACTATTCAGAGAAAACATTTATCCCCCTTTGGGACTAAAAATCCATATTTTAATCATTTTAAAAACTGATGCCGATTTAGGACAAAATCTCTTTTGACTGTAAACATTTTTATCAAGGGATTATAGATCAACTTGAAACACTGGAAATATGTCACAAAATCTCAAGGCCATGATCCACTAGACTTTACTCTATTAGGGTAACTGAAAGGTTTCCATATACAAGAAATTGGATAAGGAAATTTAGCAAGGCTATTGGATAATATGAAAGAGTAATGCCAAACTAGGCTTAAAGCAATGGTTTTCAACAAGGTACAAGTACTAGAACATCAAGAAGGTAAGCTTCATGAATACTAAGGGTGTTAAGGCATGAATAAATGATCTTTAACTCAGGATATATCTAAATTGTCAAGCTTTAGGATAGGAAAGAGGGGTATCAATCAATTAGGGATAACTTTGATAAATATCTGGCTTTCAGGTATCAAGGTAAGGTTCTATAGGGGTTCAAGTATCAGGATGAGATATCAATACTTAGGAATCATTAGCATGGAAATCAAGAGGATCAACCAAGTGCTATAACAACTCTTTATTTTATCATGGCATTCAAATTTCTTTAATATACTATCATGATAAGACTTTTGAACTACTTGCAATACGTACTCGAGGGTTCATGGCATTTCTATATGATTCAAAGATAAACATAAGATACGCTTGATTCAAATATATCAAAATGACTCAGGATAGTTGCATCAATATATATGAACTATTTGTTGTGAATACGAAAGACAAGTTGAATCACTTGCCTTGAGAAAGGCTGGTCTGGTCTGGCTGGTAGGAGCAACTGGAAACTTCACTCGACCTTTATGGAAAGTTTACCCTCGTCTCGAGATCCTACATAATAATAATAATCCTCATTATAATATAATCTCGCCAACTTAACCTATTTACAACACAAATGGCACTTAGGCCTATATGCACGCAATTTATATTCACCTTATAAATATAATCGTACACATAGCCACATATATTCATATATCATATTTTAATACCAAATAATACCACATACACCATAATACAACACTAGGCTTGGATGATCTCGACTCACAATTTAAGTCACTTAGTCGCTATACTTAGACAAAGTCTCCAAATTTTGGCTTCCTAACTCGATGTGCCTTTACTAAACTATCCAAGACTATTGACCCTCACTTGGGCCTTTTGATCTACTGACTCTATACTATCTTACCACTATAGTGGTCAACCTAGATCTCACTCCTAAGTGTTCTAAAACTATGTGATAAGTGAAAGTGCTCTCTCGTGTAAATTTCAGAATGACATCTATGGTTTCTTGAGTGCATTAGACACCCTTAAACTACTATTTTTCCTCCAAAACTCTTACACAAGACTCTCCTGACCTTAGGGCATCTCCCCAACTTGATGTGGCTCAAGGGCCTAGCTTGGGCCTCCTTGGGCCTAAGCTTAAAGTCCATGGTTCCCCTATTTTTATGGGCAGAAAAATGCCCTGACTTGAATTAACTTGTGACACATGGTTCTAACTCATATCCTATGAACTATGGTTGGAAAAACTTCTCTGACACTCCCTCTAACTAAGGCCCAACAGGGCCTAATGAGGGCCTACCCATGACATGGTCAAAACTTCCTATTTCTAAGTTGCAACAAAACTGTCCCCTGCTGGACAGATTTTGTGATTCCACTTGTGCACCTAACCAAACGACTTGGAAACCTCCAACCAATACCTAAAACCTTTCATATACTCCTAATTCTAGCTTCTGGTGGCTTGGGCCTTAAATTGCACATCAATGACATGGTCAAAACTCACTCTAAACCTCAGGGTACTAAACTGATTTTCTGCAGAAACTAAAACTCTCCTTTCTCCAAGGTTTTTACTTGACAAACTCAACCACCAACAACCCAAATACCCAAACCAAGACTTAAACATGGTGATCTACTGAACCAACTTCCTTTCACTCAAAATAATCTTGGTGGAGATCATCCTTACCTAAGGTGCAACATGGCAAAACAAAGGAAATCACATTTCACAACTTACAAGTCATCAAGTTTTTGAAAATAACAAGTTATGTATTTTTATAAAATATATACACGAATTATTACCATACATCAAGGAGAACTAATCAAGATTAACACCTTATCCCTACTGAAATTAAAGCTTACTAAAAAAATCTTTCCAAATGATCAAAATCTTCCAACATTTCAAGAGAAATCCACATGCATACATAGCTTCGAGTTTTACAAACCAAAACAACATATTTTCTAAATATAATCTATCATGAAATTGACATGCAAGCCTAGCGTAAGCTATATCTAGATGATCACTTAGCATGCAAAGAGTTTCATCAAGTTTTCACTACAAAATTCATGCCATTAACACATAAACATACAAGAATTGAACAAAGCAACAAGAATGATCTCAAGGACCATTCATTCGGCTCCCTTAAGGTCATGGCCAAATGAAATAGAAGGGAAATGGCCATTCAACATCAAGAGTTTCCTTCTCAAGACTTGACACTTCACCATTCCTTGTATTCCTCTCAAAAACAACCTTAAATCCATAAGAATCAAGGTTGTACTTTGAGTTCCAACTAAAACTTTGACATGCAAACTTAAAACTTAAACTTTTTACTCAAAACTCTTTGAAGTATATATGATCATGATATGGGAAGTAGTATTTACTTGTATAGAAGGTGAGAGCTTGAATGAGGAATGAAGAAAAGGGGAGGGGGGTTGGTTCTCGGCTAAAACCCGAGAGGAGAGGGGGAGGGCCGAGAGTGAGAGGGAGGAGGGAGGGAGGAGAGAGTGAGGTGTGGGTGGAGTGTGAAATGATCATGACACTTTGCTTGTTTTATGGTTTTTGATTTGACAAAATATGAGTGGAAATGAGAATTGACAAGAATAACCTTCCACTTATACTTATAGCTCATTTTGCATGCAAGGACAAAGAAGGAATTTGGCTAGTAAAATGAGAGTTAGTGGGGTTGGAATTGTCTCTTTAGCCCTTTAAATTGAATAGAAAAGGATTTGCATGCAAGGGCAACCATGTAATTTGATAATTAATAAGCAACTTATTTTCAAAGATTTATTTTTATATAATAAAGTAAAAGTTCAAAAATTATAAAGTTTATACCATAAAATAATTTGGATTTTTAGAGATTTTATAAAACCACTTTCAAGATTTATGAACAAAATATCTTTTAAAAGAAAATTTCTCCAAGGCTTAGAATATTCCTTATAAATCAAAAATAAAGGAAATAAATAAACTTTTACTTTGAAAAATCATGTACTACACATACAAATTTTATAATGCAGAAATTCTCACTAACACATCGTGAAATCATTGATCATATTTACTTTCGACTTTAATATTATACCAAAACCACAAATAATATTACACGAAAATGCCGGTCGTAACAAAAGATTCAATCATTCCTCTATAGCCAGATATGTCTACAGTTATTCCTTTCTTATCTTCATCCAATTTGATAGTTGTAGACATTGGTGTAGATATAGGTGAGCAATTTACCATTCCAAACTTCTTTAACAAATCTTTAACATATTTGGTTTGACTGATGAATATGCCATCACTTCTTTGACTAAATTAAAGGCCAAGAAAGTAACTGAGTTCTCCCATCATGCTCATCTTAGATTCACTCTGCATGAGTCTTGAAAATCTTTGACATAGATTCTCTTTAGTAAAACCAAAAATGATATCATCCACATAGATTTGAACTAGAATAATATCATCACCATGTTTCTTGTATAATAGAATCTTGTCAACGGTTCCTCTAGCAAATCCATGTTTGATCAAGAATTATGATAGCGTGTCATACCATGTACTAGGTGCTTGCTTTAAACCATAGAGAGCTTTTAGCAATTTATACACAAAGTCTGGAAATTCTGGATCTTCAAAGGAATATGGTTGTTGCACATAGACTTCCTCTTACAAATCACCGTTGAGGAATACACTCTTCGCATCCATATAATACACCTTAAAATTTAAGTGTGCAACAAATTCAAGGAATATTCTTATTGCTTCAAGTCTTGCAACTGGAGCAAAATTTTCATCATAGTCAATTCCTTCTTCCTGTGAGTAGCCTTTAGCAATCAGTCTTGCTTTGTTTCTTGTCATAATTCTATTTTTATCCATTTTGTTCATATACACCCATTTTGTTCCAATAATGTTTCTATTTCTTGGTACAAAAACTGATTTCCCAAAATTTATTTCTCTCAAACTGATTTAATTCTTCCTGTATGGTAGTTATCTAGTCAGGATCAATCAAGGCCTCTTCAGTTTTCTTTGGCTCTATTTATGACATAATACATGCATGCAAATATTCATTTACAGTAGCACTTCTAGTTCTCACTCCAGCATTCGGATCACCAATTATTACATCTTTAGTGTGACTTTATCCAATTTCCTGGTGTGATTTTGTTGACTATAATTGCTTTCACCATTAGCATGACTTGCAGAACCACCATCTTCTTCTCCCCCTGAGTTTGTGCCATCAAACTCGGATGAAATTCTTTCTTAATTAGAATCTTCATTTTCATAGATCATATGTTCAGTTGTTTCTTGCTACATTCTATTTTCTGTGTTGATCTCAGCATCATCCTTAGAATCACAGTCAATATTGAGATTTTCAAACTTCAAAGTTTCAGCTTCATTCTCATCAAAGCATTCCAATCCTGGACAGTTGTCATCATCAAATGTCACATCTGCGCTTTCCATAATTTTCTTATGTTTAAGTACATAAACTTTGTAGGCAATTCTCTCCAATGAATATCCCAGAAAAATTTCTTCAAAAACCTTAGAGTCAAATTTTCCCACATATTCAGAGTTATCTTTTATCACGAAGCACTTGCTTCCAAACACATGCATATACTTAAAAGTAGACTTTCTTTTTGATAGAATTGAGTAAGGTGATTTTCCATGTTTTTGTTGATCAAATATCTGTTTTAAGTATAACATGTTGTATTTAGAGCATCTTCCCAAAAACTTGTTGGCAGGTTGGCATCTTGCAGCATTGTTCTGGCATCTTCAATTAAAGTTCTATTTTTTCTTTCAATAACACCATTTTGTCGAGTTGTTCTTGTAACTTAGAATTCTTGAACAATGCCTTTATCTTTGCAGAATTCACTCAATACTGCATTTCTGAATTATGTGCCATTATCCCTTCTTAATCTCTTTATACAATTTTGATCTTCAGCCTGCTTTTTAACTTTTTTATGTGTATAATAATGATGTGTGAAGTTTTATCTTTTGAATGCATAAACTCTACCCATGTGTACCTTGAGTAGTCATCCACCATCACCAGTGCATATTTTTTTCTAGAAATAGATAAGATATTAACTGGTTCAAACAGGTCCATGTGAATAAGTTGCAATGATGCACTTATGAAATTCACAGTTTTGCTTTTGTGATTAGACCTTTTCATTTTGCCTTTTTGACGAGCCTCACAAACTTCATCTTGAGCAAATTCCAAATTTGGCATGTCTCTCACTAATTCCTTTTTCACCAAGGTACTAATTGTTTTGTAGTTCAGGTGAGAGAGTTTCTTGTGCCACAACTTGCTTTGCTCAATAGATTCTTTGGTATAGAAGTAACAAATACCACCCTTGTTTGCTGAACTCAAATCTGCAACAAACAAGATTCCTTTTCTAATTCCTTTCAGAGAAGTTTCATAAGTCTTTTTGCTGATAATTGAGTAGTCTTCTTTTTCAAAATTCACCTTGAATCCTTTGTCAGTAAATTGGCTAACACTTAGAAGATTAACTTCAAGTTCAGCAACCAGTGCTACATCTTCTATGACAATATTTTTAGAAACCAGCTTGCCATATCCCAATTTGAATCATTTGTTGTTGTCTCCAAAAGTCACAAATGGGTCAACTATCTCCTTAAATTATGATAGCAGGGCCTTATCACATGTCATATGTCTGGAGCATCCACTGTCAATGATCTATATGACTCTCTTCACTTTGCCCTGCACACAATAAAAATTAAGTGTGTTTAGCTACCCAAGCAGTGTTGGGTACTTTCTTCTTTTTCACTTAAGTAGTAGAAGTAGAATTTGATGATTAAAAAAGAACAGTGTTTGTTGATTGATTTGCATTTTCCTTTTTAGTTGTAGATCCAAGATTAACTTCTTTAAGGTCTACTCTCAATGAATGCAATCAAAATTTTCATATAATGAATAGGGGTCTTCATCTAATACCTCATTGTATTTGTAGGCTCCCAACTTTGGCTCACCTTGCAACCATTTTACAAAGGTTAGTTAAATGATTTGTTGAGCCACATTTTTTACACTACTTCCTAGGAGCATATGCAACAATGGCATAGTTATTGCTCTTGTTCACACCTATTTTTCCATTCTTGTTCATTTTCTTTTTCCCAGCATTCTCAGTTTTAACCTCCTTGGTTAGTGTCTTGATAACTTAATTAAATGTAGATTTCTTTTCAGATTCATTTGTGGTTGTGGTTTCTGCATCCTTCTTTTCATTGTCTTCATCTGCAAGTTCTTGCTTGATGACCAACTCAACCTCACTGAAATTAACCTCACATGCCTTGAACAAAGGTGCATCCACTTTTCTCAGCATAATTGGGAAATCTTGATTTGCAATTGCTTTCCCTTTGTCACCTTCATTTTTCTTATTATTGCTCAATGCATTATAGTCCAAATCAATAGCTATATTAGCATATGGTTTGTTTTTCTCATGGTATTGTCCAACCAACTGAGATGCATTTTTAAAAGACTTCAATTTCACTTCATTCTTTTCCAATTTTTCCCTCAGTACTGCTTCAATTTCACTTGCACACTTGAGCTTATTTTTCAGATATTCATTTTATTGCTTGACTATTTCAAGCTCAACAAGCTGCAACTCCAATTCTTTCTTTTCAATCTCAAGCTTCTCATTTATCTTTGACAGTCTACTAACTTCCTCAGTAGCTGCCACCATGCTTGTGTGGATGTGAAACATTTCTACACTCATCCTTTTAACAGTTTTTTTATGTTGGCTTGTATTTAAATCAATGGTAGTTAGAGTTGGTACCTCTAACTTTGATGAGGATGATTCTCCTTGCTCTAAATCCATGAGTGCATAATTTCCAAATTTTTCATTATTATCATCTTCATTAGTGTCATCCCAACTATTGCCTTCAGCTATGTAAGCCTTTCCCTGTTGTTTCTTCAAGAGAGCTTCATACTTTGCTTCCAACTCCAGATAAGCTTTATCCTTCTTCACTTTCTTTGGCTTCCCTCACTCAGTTGCAAAGTGGCCAAACTCATCACAGTTGAAGCACCTAATTTTTGATCTGTCAATAGATCCAGTTTTGCAGCCACCTGAGTTGTTCTGAGTTTTTCCATTCCAGTTGTTGCTATTTGAGGTTTGTACCTTGATTTTGAAATACTTTGGCTTTTTCATCAAATGTTAGAAAATTTTCTAGCAAGGTAAGCCACAGATTGATTCATCTCATCTAGCTCATCAAGGATATAATACTCATACTCCTCTAGCTCTAATATGACTTATTTTAGGGGCTCCTTGTTCTTTTGCTCAATAGTATGCGTGACTGGAGTTTGAGCTTCTTGTTCATCTTCAAGTATTATACTGTCATTGACCATCAAGGCACTAGATCCATCTAGTGCATGTCCTTCGTTTACTTTCAATGACTTTCTCTGCAACATGTTAAACTCATATGTTTTTAGAATCCCATTTAGAACCTCCAGTGTCATCCTGCTCAAGTCTCTTCCTTCTCTTATAACAGATATCTTTTGTTCAAGATGGTCAGGAAGAGCTACCAAAAACTTTAGATTAACCTCCTCAGCTTCATAATATTTATCATAAATTTACAAGTCAGTAATCAATTTGTTGAACCTTTCAAAGACTTCAGTAATTCCTTCTTTAGGCTTAGCCATGAAACCCTCATTTATGACACCAAGATTCTCCTTTGGTTAGATCTAACTTCCTTTGTCCCCTCATACAGTATCTCAATATTTAACCAAATTTGTTTAGCAGAATCACAGTTGACAATGTTGTTGCACATTACATTGTCAAGAGACTCAATTAATATGAGTTGGAGACTGCTATCCAGTGCAACCTTTTCCTTTCCAGGCTCTGTGTAGGTTAAGGGGTCTTAGGAGTATGATGTGTTGGTATGACTGTGTCTTCTTCTGTAGATTCAGTAACTCTTACCATAGAAATGAAGGGTCCATTCTTGAGGATCTGAATATACATGGGATTTGTCATCCTTATGAACAACATCATCTTCTTTTTCCAGAGTGTGAAGTTGACCTTGTCAAAGGCTGGTATCTTGATACTTGTAACTTGCTGAGCACTCATTCTTCCAAGATCTTTATTTTACTTTCATATTTTGCTCTGATACCACTTTGAGATATTGAATGCTAAAAATATAACACAGAGGGGGGTGAATGTATTTCTTGGATTTTTCTTTATTTTAAGCTTTTTGGAATATGGTTTGAACAAATCAGTTATAGAAATGTAGAGATTTGAAGTAAACATAAATAACATAAACACACAATATTAAAAACTCACTTAATTGTATTAATTAAGTTTGTCTTGATACAAATTATGTGTTCTTAAGAAAATAAAAACTCAGTTTCTATCTTGAGAGAGTACAAGAAAATCTAGATCTGTTCTTTAGTTGTGAACCAAGGACCCGTGCATGCTTTATAGACTAGCAACACGGGTTTACAAGACTGCACTAAAATGTACTAAACCATTTTCTAAAGCAACCTTTTTCTATTTTCATTTCTGGCTTAACAAATCTGTGCAGAATCTAGCAGGTCTGTGACCACCCTTTGTCTAGTTAATCTTGGCCCTTGATCTTGTATTCTTCAAGCTGCTTTTTAGACTTTCCAATTTAGTAAATAATTTGTTTGTTGACTGATAATCTCGAATCTTGAACTTGTATGCATTCTGAAATTAGGAAGTGTGTCAAAATCTCTAATTTATTCTTATAGAGAAGTGGCATCTCGATAAGTATAATGACATATCGAGATCTCTGAGTTCTCTATAGGTATACTTGACTTGTTGAGGTCTCTAGATTCTTGCATGTGAAATGACTTGTCGATATATCTGAGATCTCTACATATAGAAATGACTTGGCGATATCTCTGAGATCTCTATATACACAATTTAACTTGTCGATATTTCTGAGATCTGTATATGAGAAATTGACTTGTCGATATCTCCAATTATTCACATCTTCATTTGACTTGTCGATCTCTCTGTGTTCTTTACATGTAGAAATGACTTGTCGATAACTCCAGTTATGTACATCTTCATTTGACTTGTCGATATCTCTGAGACTTCCCTATAAGCCATTTTGGACTTCTCTACAAGCCATTTTGGACTTCTCGAATGACTTCTCCATATAAGTTGATCTGTGACTTATCGATATCTTGACTTAGAACATTTTTCATAAAACAACTTTATTCAACTCCAAGCTTCTACATTTTTTCTCTGAGGCATGATCATGGCTTGATCTTTTTCCAGAGTTTATTCCTTAGCTTGAATTTGTTCACAGAAAAATCCCTCAGTCTAATCTTCTAACTATTTTTATAAACTCAAGAAATACAATACAAAATACATACTTAGATTATCATATAACTTAATCTTAGGGTTGTCAATGTGACTTGGTTTTGTTATTATACAGGCATGTCTTGCACAACAAATAATAATCTTGCGGTTTAATAAAAACTTTTGCGACCATACCATATGCGAGTATTTAATTTAGGTTTTCGAGTTGATATTATGATTATACGTGACAAATGAGGGTATGTAAAAGTCGTTAATTTTTGGAGAAAAACAATGTTTCAAAACGACCCTATTTCACGAGCTATCGAGGAATACGAGAATTGCATTACGGCCAAATATACAAAATCCTACGAATAAAACCCAAGTACAAGATTAGAAACGATAAGGATTACGTTTAAAGGATTTACCCCGCGAATCACTTGCAAGGATTGATGGAGATTACGATGTTAGGTCACACGCACTGTAGAAGGGGGTTGAATACAGTGTCTAGTACAATCAAATCGAATTAAGAACACAAGTATGAAACACAAAATAATCTTATTAATGAAACAGTATTACAATGGAACCGTTCTCTCTCAGTGATGAACAAATATCACAAGAGCTGCTAGGGTTACAATAAATAATATTCTCGATTAAGATAACACTTATAGTGTAAACCCTATGTTGTGTTTATATAGACACACAGTTACAAGATAAACTTCTAATTGATATCGAATATAAGTCTGCATCCAAAAATATATCAACTAGTTATCTTTTCCTCCAAGTATTCTATTCTTCATAGAATTCTTCTCCATGCATATCTCTTCTTGTGTTTGCCTTAATCTTCTTTCCTTCAATCAACCACCTTCCTTATCTGAACGTCTTCTTAAGTCCTGATATTATCTCCTGATAAATATCTTCTGATATCTTAAGTTCTGATAACTTAAGTTCTGATATCTTAAGTTCTAACTTCAGTATAAGTACTGATTTCCAGTTAAGTCCTGATTTGTCCTATTAGTTAAGATCTGAAAACTAAACACAAATCATTATTAGACATGACATCACAAATATATCTAACAATCTCCCCTAACTTGTAAATTAGCATAATATACAAGTTCAATAGATATTTGATGATGTCAAAAACATTAAGTATAAATGCATATGAGAATTTGACTAAGTAACTACAACTCACAGTCCTTGTAGCTTTTACCATCCTTAAAGTCTGATATCAGCTTTAGCTTGTATATCCTTCAAAATTTTTCAGCTCTAGTTCTTGACTTGGCTTCAGTGTGTAATCTCTTTAATGTCAGGAGTTGTTCTGAGTTAGTTCTTCAAAAGAGTTCTCTCAGCATATTCAAGTTCATTCTGCATCCTCCTTTTTGCATATTTAAGTTCAACTGTATCTTCACCTGTTTGAAAGATAGCAGCCCTGAGATCATTTATTTTTGCTTTCCTTATATCCTGATCCAGTCTGATGACATAGGCTTTATCAGACTCTAGATTGAAATCAAGACCTTTAATACCAAGAAATGTAGTGATGATTTTGGCGGTATTAGGCTTCATCTCAACTATATCACCATTGTGAGCTCTGTACTTAGGATAGTATGGTCTGTCAGACTTTACAGAGTAAAGTTTCTTCTGCCTTTGATTATCAGATTTTAAGTAACTGGTAGCACCATCTGTTGATCTGTTTTTCACTTGAAGTAGAAATAGCACATGTTGCAATTCTGCAAAATACTTCAAACGAATAGCATTCTTTCTAATCTGGAATACCCTCCCATCTGTCATGAAGTATAGCATGATATCTTCTTTTAATATAGAGTGGTAGACCATTTGTACAGACTCCAGTTGATTCAATCTTTCAGGAGTTGTTCCCACTCCTGGTTCATTCAAAGAAGTTGGATCAGAGGTAGTATTATTTACTCTCTTTTCTTTAGAACTACCCAATCCTGATTTGTCTCTAGCTTCCTTTCTTCTAATAACTCTTGCTTCAAAACCACTTGATGTAGTCTTCAAAAGTTGTGTAGATTGTTAAGCTTTAGTAAACCCAGGTAGTAGAATTTTTGAAGATTTAACATGATCAATGTCAGAGGTTTCCTTTCCTTTATCTTCTGATATCAAGCCAACTTGATCTCTGTCAGAGGTTGCTTGCTTCATTGTTATATCAAAATTTACTAAGTCCTGATCTTGAACAACATGAGCTATATCAGAGGTTGTTTGAATATTCTTTTTCTTCAAAATCAGACTAGTATCTTCATCAAATTTTGCTTCCAGATCCATGATTGACATATATACCTTTACAGGTTCATCAATTTTTGCTTTGCCCTTGAATCTTGGATCTACCTCTACTTGTGAATTGGCTTTGGATTCAGATTTGGTTGCCTCAGAGTTTGTCTTCTCTTTAATCACAATGCCCTTAGGCTTTGGAGGTTTCTTTGCAATGACTTGAGCTTTTGACTTTGACTTGACATTTTCTGCTTTAAGTCTAGCTTCTTCTTCCTTCAGACTTTCAATATCTATGCCTGGATTGTCCTTTAGGAACAGCCTTTTGGAAATCTCTTCATCAAGTTTCAAAGTTTGTTCACTAGAACTCATCCTTTTACCAGTATCAGAACTTGTTCTTCTCCCAGCATCAGAATTTGTTCTCTGTGTAGAAGTTCTTGCTTTCCTAGATGAAGAGCCTTTTCCTTGACCATGACCTCTACCCCTTTCAGAGTTTCCCTGGTCATCATTATCATCATCCTTACCCTTCAGTGGTTGATCAGTTTTGCATTTGGACTTAATCACTTTCTCCCCTTTTTTGGCATCATCAGGTAATAGGAGAGAGAGAAGTAATTCCACTGAAGATTGGATTTCATTTAGTTGAACTTGTTGAGAAGCTTGATTCTTTAGTACTTCATCAATCTGAGCTTGCTGTTTCTCCTGGGCTTTCTTAATAGCCTCAACTCTGTAAAATGTAGGCTTGAAAAACCTGTTCTTATCCAGTTTAACATTCATGTCTTGTTGAATCAGGGTTTCTTGAATTTTGTTCACCTTGGCTTGAGTTATTGAGTGTTGACCTTGAAGGTGCCTTGTACTCAATGCAGTAACTCTGAGTTATGCTTTGAAATCATCATTCACCAGCATCTCATCAGCTTTAGCCAGGTTCTCAGCAAGAATATTTACAGTAGGAATAAAATCAACTTTGTTCCACTCCTTTATCCATTCTTTTCCTCTTGGAGTTTCACTCCAAGGTACTGGTGCATCTCCTCTCACAAATTTTTTAATCAAATCAGCTTTATTAAATGCTGGTTGAGGTGCATGTCCTGAAGGACCAGCTGCATCAGCATTTTCATTTATAGCAGCTTCACCAGTATTTTCAGCATTTGCAGCATCAGAACTTACAGAGCCTGCAGAATCAGCTTCCTCTGATAAAATGATAGTGTGTGAGGCTATAGAGGTTTCAAAATCATCCTCTAAGTTCTGATCAACATCCAAATTCTGATGCTCACCTAATATCTGATCTTCATCATCTGGATTCAGAAGAGGTGTTGTTGGAATATCTGCATTGATATCAGCATCTAAAATTGGTGTTGATGGTGTTTGTTGAGGAATGGTTGGAGCTTCTAAGTACAGAATCTCAGGCACAACCAAGTTGTGAATATCTATTTCAGCTCTTGTACCTGGGTCTTCAGCATGTACTTGTTCAATGATAGGAGACACATGAGGTGTAGGCACTCTGTCTTGAGCAGTGTCTTTGAAAGAGATATGTCCTAAGTCCAATCATGTATGAGGATTTAGGAATAACTTTTATGTAACCTGTTTTGATTTCATTGATATTAATAAAAGACTTGTTTTGTTTTTATTGCGGGCTCTATCTATTTAAATGTTTAAATAAGATATACCACAGTTTAGAGTAAAGCTTTTTATGGATTGTGATGAAATCATAATAATGAGACCTAAAAGATGATAACTCTAAACTTAAATAGTTCCTGGTCGTAGGATTACTAACTGGTAATTAATAATCCGCAAAGATCGGTACATACTATGCTTGCTTTATTATGAAGGATGTCTGTTCTCATAGACATTTGTGTGGTGACACTATAGCTAGTATGTAGGTGCTTATTATAGAATAAGTTCACTGAACATGACTCACACAGCTGAACAACTGATGGAGTTCACTCACGTGTCAGCAGTTGTTCACATAGTGATAGTTGTACAAGTATCCTTAGACTTGAGGTCATCATAGTCATCTTGTGTACACTGAACTATGCTTTGGTTTAGTTCTTAGTCTCAAGGGACAATTATAAGGGCTCTACTGGGTATAGAAATTTGTACACGAAAATAGTGTATGATCAATAAAGGATCTACCCCTTCCAGTGAAGGAAGAGAATGTTCAATGCTGATCCACTTATGTTAGTTCAGGAATCTCTGGCCAGAGTGAATGAAATTAGAAAGGAGTTTCTAATTTACATTAAATAGAACTAAGTATAGTGAATGGGAAAGTAAGTGATTAAATAAAATAGGCTTGACACAAGTTCCATGCCTTGTATTTAATCGTGACATTGCAGGGTAGAAGGAATTGATTGTACGGTAACTACTCACTGAATAGGTTCTTGGTATTCTAAGCAGTGAATTCGTATTATCCGGATAATCGCGATATGCTGAGAAGTATCCCTCACGATGTAGAATAAATATGATTAATTAATTAATCATATTTAATGAATTAGATAATTTATATAAATAATGATAAAATAGTTTTATTATTATTTATTTCTACTACCGGCTTAATATTGAACCTACAGGGTCACACCATAAAAGAAAATGATTTATGGTGGAGGAATTAATTAATAATGGCTGATAATTATTTATTTATGAAATAAATAATTAATTGGAAAATTTAATAATTAATTAAATGATATTTAATTGATTATAAATTAATTAAGAAAATGTACTTAATATTATTAATTAAGAATTTAATTTTTGGAAATTAAATCAAGTGAGAGAATTATTTCTAAAGAGTTTAGAAAAAGGATTAATAATTAAAAGGTGTTTTAATTATTATTGAGAATAATAAAGGGTTAATAATAATAATATTTTATGGGAAAATTTTCAGCTGAAAATTTTGCCTATAAATATACTATTATAGACCCTATTTTTGCCTCAACCAAAAAGATTTACAAAACCCTAATTCTCTCCATCTCCTCCTTCATTACATCGTTTTCTTGGTGGATACTGGTGGAGTGCTACACACTTGAGGAGCAGCTGCTAAGGATCTCCGTTCATCATTTTTGGATCGCCATTAAAGACCTCCATCTTTCCATTAATATAAAGCTTCTTAAGGTAAACATACTGAACTACGAATTAAATATTAATTTTCGCATGGATCCTGCGGAGGGTTTCAGTTTTTTTAAGATTTAAATTTATGTTTTCGCTGCGTTTATGTGCTAAAAACCCTTCAGTCTTCAGCTTGAATTGGTGACAGATGAGGTGTAGATGCAGTGGCTTCAGCAAATCCTGGTTGTGTAGATGGAAGGGATTCAATCACAATTGGCTCCTTTGGGATAAGAGATTTTTGATCCCCTTCCTTAGCTGCTGCTTCCACGTCCTCTGAATCTGACTCAGCTGTGTCCCTGTTAGCTCTTTGTTTCTTCCATCTCTTCAAGGGTGGAGAGACTTTGGGAGCTTTGTCATCATAATTTCTCTTTCTAAGCCTTTTGAGGGGCCTAGAACTCCCAGTTTCTTGAACTTTCTGAGAAGAGACCTTCTCAGCTACTTTTGCAACAGGTTCTGATGTGTGAACCTATGCCTCATCTTCTGATTCATCTCTCAGAATAATCCTCCTTCTTTTCTGTTGTGTCTGAGGTATTGTCTTTGTCCTCTTTGCTCTAGAAGAAGAAGGCTTCACAGTAGGTGCTGATGGTTGATTAGTATGATCTGATGTGAGTGGTTGTTGAGTGACAGGAGTAGGTACTGATGGCTGTTGTGGGTCGGTGGGTTGGACATCAGGATATACAGTGGTATAGGTTTCTGGATCAACATTTACCAAGACTTGTTTTACTGATTGAGGAATTTGTAAAGGTCTCAGCACATTTTTCTTGGTATCAGAGTTTAACATCGCCTGATGTGAAAATTATGCTTGGAGAACCAGCAGCACCACCATCATCATATAACCCAGTTCGCCAGAACGTCAGCACTTGTTTGCCAGAAATAAATTGAGGTTGAGTTAGAGCATACACAATCTCACTATGAGTTAAGAAATCTTGTACAAAATGAAGTTCTGAAGGAGCTTCACTCTTAGTGAGAATGGCAGCATAGTTGTTGGGGACGAACTTTGCTCCATTAAAGATTATATCCTTGGGTGCCATTGAAAACTAGTGAGAATATAGAATACCTGAAAAGTGTTTGATAAAATGTCTGTATTGTAAACCGTTAGAAAATATGAGAGAGTAAGAAAAAGAGAGAGAGTAAATAGAATAAAAATGTAAATGAAAGATTTAAAAATCTTTTATCTCTTTTACTTAGACACCCCACATTTCAACAGTTATTGAGAAGTGGAACAGACGTTACACCTGTCAGGCATGCAGCAGTTAAGACAATAATTAATGGGTATGGGAAATAAGTAATGATTACTATGCACATGCAGTTTTTCAAAAAGAAACTGTTCCCACTAAACAAATGATTATGACTATCTTTATCTCACACAAACTAATATTCTGATAAAATATAACCATTCAAGTATTGACTTAAAAATAAATCAAGGAAATAAATATTGCCACGTCAGCATCAGAACTTGATTATTATCAGAATTTAAAAATCATCAGAATATGGCTTCTTAACTCAAAAAGTGAATGTTTATTCCTGTAATTCTTCACACAAATACTGATATGGTTTCAACAGAACTTAATCATCAGAACTTCCATCAGAACTTGTCCTCAGAATTTATGCAACTAACACTTAAACTTTTCATCTAAAACAACATTGATCACCACAGTAATTTTCATCATTCATATGGAGTGTAAGTGTGTGCATTAAGCTAAATATCAGACAAAGAGTAAAGTCTGATTCACTTCAGTACATCTTAGAAATAAGACATAACTAAGAACTATGCTCAAAATATGTCATTAGTCTGAAGTCTACTATAGAATGAGTTCATGCATGAGTCCACCTCAACTGTTTTGTGCTTATTTTATGCATCTTTTGAAATTCCTTTTTACAGTGGCTTCTCAGTGTAAATGAGTCACAACTGCTTATCAGAATTTATGCTATTATCAGAGTATTTCTCCAGTAATCAGAGAATGTGAAAAGTCACCAAGAAAATTTTATTTTGCTTTTCTATTGCATATTACTTAATACCAGCAATGCACTTGGATCTTCCCTTCTACATAAATTTTTCTCTAGATCTCAAAGGAGTACCTGATATTTATTTCTTTTCTTTTCTTTTTCTTTTGATAAGTGAGGCTTATCAGCACTTAGTACATCCATAAGATTTACTAACATCAGAACTTAACAGATAAGAAGCACTATTCTAGTTTTTGACTTAGTAATAAGATACACAAAGTAAACTTAACTAAGCTCAATATCAGAATTTGCTTGTGTTAAAATATTTCCACATAAACAATTACTTCAAATATGGGATTTTTAGTATATTAAAGACTACTAGATCAGCATCTAGCACAGTTATCCTCATTGGATTGAATAGTCACAAAAACATTCATATCACCATCAGAGTTTAGAAATTCATATCAGACAACAATCAACACTTAAGGAAAATTCAATTTAAGCACATACTACATAAAGATAGTAATATATGTAAATACTGATAATAAAGTATGATGTATCAGAACATAAACTAAGCATATTTAGAGAAAGAACCTGAAACCATTCCAAGTTCATTTACCAATCTTGTAAAAGTAGCTTCACATAGTGGTTTTGTGAAGATATCTGCTAGTTGTTGATCTGTTGGAACAAAATGCAATTCCACTGTACCTTCCATCACATGCTCCCTTATGAAGTGGTACCTAATGCTGATGTGCTTTATCATTGAGCGTTGAACTGGATTACCTGTCATAGCAATAGCACTTTGATTATCACAGTAAATAGGGATTTTAGAAAATTCTAACCCATAATCCAGTAGCTGATTCTTCATCCAAGGAATCTGTGCACAATAGCTTCCTGCAACAATGTACTTTGCCTCTGTAGTTGATGTAGAAATTGACTTTTGTTTCTTGCTAAATCAAGAAACTAATCTGCCTCCGAGAAATTGGCAGCTTCCACTTGTGCTTTTCCTGTCAATTTTGTACCCTGCAAAATCTGCATCTGAGTAACCTATTAGCTTAAAGTCTGATTCCCTAGGATACCACAATCCCAGATCAGCTGTACACTTAAGGTACTTGAAAATTCTTTTCACAGCTGTTAAGTGAGGTTCTCTTGGATCTGCTTGAAATCTTGCACAAAGACAGGTAGCATACATGATATCAAGTCTACTTGCAGTTAGATAGAGTAATGAGGCAATCATACCTCTGTAATCAGTAATATCTACTGATATACCAGTATCCTTATTCAATTTTATTGCAGTGACCATAGGAGTGGATGCACTTGAACAGTCTTGCATTCCAAATTTCTTCAACAAATTTCTGGTGTACTTAGATTGACAAATAAAAGTTCCTTCCTCATTCTGCTTGACTTGAAGGCCCAGAAAATAGCTAAGTTCTCCCATCATACTCATTTGATATCTTGACTGCATTAGCTTGGCAAACCTTTTACAAAGTCTGTCATTTGTAGAACCAAAAATGATATCATCAACATATATCTGCACCAAAAGTAAGTCCTTTCCATGGTTGAGATATAATAAGGTTTTATCAATAGTCCCTTTGTTAAATCCACTTTCAAAAAGAAACTGAGCTAATGTTTCATACAATGCTCTTGGAGTTTGCTTAAGGCCATAAAGTGCTTTATCAAGTATGTAGACATGATTAGGAAATTTTGAATCTACAAAACCTGGAGGTTGTTCAACATATACTTCTTCTTCTAATTCTCCATTAAGAAAATCACTTTTTACATCCATTTGAAAGACTGTAAACTATTTGTGAGCAGCATAAGCCAAAAATATCCATATGGCTTTCAATCTAGCAACTGGTGCAAATGTTTCATCATAATCAATTCCCTCCTGTTGAGAATATCCTTTTGCCACCAGTCTTGCTTTATTCCTTGTAATTATTCCATCACTATCAGTTTTGCTTCTGAACACCCATTTTGTACCAACAACTGATCTGTCCTTTGGTCTTGGCAGTAGGGTCCAGACTTTATTTCTTTCAAATTTATTTAACTCTTCCTGCATTGCTTGCACCCAATCAGCATCTTGAAGAGCTTCTTCCACTTTCTTTGGTTCATTCTGAGAAAGAAAAGAGTGATAAAGACATTCATTTGATGTTGCTGTTCAAGTTCTTATACCTCCTTCAGGATCTCCATTAATCAAGTCAGGTGTATGTGCTTTAGTCCACTTCCTTGCAGATGAAAGATTATCTCTAGAACTGGATGCTCCCCCATGATCCATGCTGTCTACCCCTGAAATTATGCTCTCTGAGTTGGATCCTTCAGAATTTGAGTTTCCAGAATTATCAAAACTTGGCCCATCAGAACTTGATGAATCAGAACTTGAAGAGCCTGTTCTAGGTTCTGATGCTTCTTGAGATGTGGTTGGATCTTCAATATGCTCCTTCTGCATAGGTGCATTTTCCTTTGGCATAGTCACCACAGTTTCAATAACATCAGAGTTTAACCCATCAGAGTTTGCAGTATCAGGATTTAGACTATTAGAATTTACAGAATCAGAATTTAAAGCTTCATTCTCAAATCTCAGCTGATCATGATCATTGAAATCTTCAAGTCCAGTAATCTTCTTATCATCAAAAGAGACATTGATAGATTTCATGACAACCCTTGTTCTTAAATTGTAGACTCTGAAGGCTTTTGTGGAAAGTGGATATCCAACAAAAATTCCTTCATCGGCTTTTAGATCAAATTTGGATAGCTGTTCAGGATGAGTCTTAAGAACAAAACAGTTGCATCCAAATACATAAAAGTACTTTAGATTTGGCTTCTTTTTCTTCACCATCTCATATGGTGTTTTTCCATGCTTGTTGATAAGTGTTGCATTCTGAGTAAAACAAGCAGTCTGCACAGCTTCAGCCCAAAAGTAGGTTGGTAACTTTGCTTCATCAAGCATTGTTCGTGCAGCTTCAATAAGAGTTCTATTCTTTCTTTCAACTCCATTTTGCTATGGAGTTCCAGGAGCAGAAAATTCCTGCTTTATTCCATGGTCTTTGCAGAACTCATCCATGATCAAATTCTTGAACTCAGTGCCATTATCACTTCTTAAAATTTTCACAGAGTTTTTGACTTTATCCAGTTATTTGACATGATCAATCAAGATAGATGCAGTTTCACTTTTTGTGCGCAAGAAATACACCCATGTGTATCTGGTAAACTCATCTACTATGACCATAGCATATTTCTTCTTTGCAATAGACATGACATTCACTGGACCAAGTAGATGTAGTAGGTGATAAGGCTCAAGAATTGAAGATTCAGTCTTGCTCTTGAATGAAGATTTTCTTTGTTTTGCCTTTTGACATGAATCACAAAGGCCATCTGGAGCAAATACTGATTTTGGCAGTCCTCTCACAAGATCTTTCTTGACTAGTTCATTTTATTGCTGAAATTTAAATGAGAGAGTTTCTTGTGCCAATCCCAGCTTTCTTCAATTGATGCTCTACTTAACAGACAGATTGCAAAACCATCAGAACTTGTTGAAAGCTTGGCCTCATAAATGTTACCATGCCTGTATCCCTTTAGAACATCTTTTCCTGTAGATTTGCTTACAACTTCACAGTGTTCTTCAAAGAAATCCACATGATAACCTCTGTCACAGATTTGACTAACACTAAACAGATTGTGTTTAAGTCCTGAGACTAGAGCTACTTCTTCAATGATGACATTCCCAAGATTGATATTGCCATATCCCGGAGTTTTTCCCATGTTGCCATCTCCATAAGAAACTCCTGGGCCAGCTTTCTCCACAAAGTCTGATAGCAGGGCTTTATTTCCAGTCATATGTCCTGAACATCCAATGTCCAGAATTAGGATGTTTTTCCAGTTGCCCTGCAATAACAAAGACCACTAATGATTAGTTTTAAGGACCCGGACTTGCTTGGATCCTTTGGCCTTATTAAGTTTGTTAACATTTGCAGCGGATTTAACATCAGAGTTTATGTTAACATTTTTCTTATCAGAATTTACAGTATCAAACTTTGCATCAGAACTTACACTATAAGGAATAATGCTAACTTTCTTTAAAGAAGGTTTTATTTGATAATAATCATAGTACAAACTATGATATTCCTTACAAGTATAAATGGAATGCCATAAACTACCACAATGAAAATAAGGATTTTGTGGCTTAAACCTAACAAAATGACTCTAACTCCTGACTTAGAAGGTAAGGATTTTATATTCTTCTTCTTCCTGCAAAAAGAAGCCAGATGGTTAGAATTTCACAGTTATAGCCTTTCTTTCTAGGAGCATTAGGAACATGCTTATAATTATTGCTTTTATTCACACCTTCCTTTCCATTCCTATTTTTCCTAGGTGGCTTTACCTTGTTTACATTCTTAATCTCTTTCAGCTTATACTTAAGCTGTTTCTTTGTCATTAAGCCTATGTTAACCTCAATTGTCTTATCCTGTTTCAATTTGTCAGAAGTTGACTCTGCCTTAACTTCTGTCTCAGTATCTTTCATTTTTTCAGAATCAGACTTTACAGATTTAGCTACAAACTTTACAGGATTTAACTTTGGCTTAGTAGTCTGTTTAACAATAATTGGCTTAATTTGTTCAGTTCCTGTTTCACTTTTATTATCTCCATAACCTAAGCCCTCTTTCCAGTTTCCACTACTTAATAAATTTTGAGTTGTTCTGCCAGAGTTAATCCAAGTCCTGATAATCACTCTTTCCTTTTCTAACTCAGTTTTTAGAGATTGATTCAATTTTAACACTTCATCTCTAACATAAAAAGCATCATCTCTTTCTTTCTGAGTTTGATGGAACATGACTAACTCCTTTTCTAAATAGTCATTCCTTTTCTTAAAAGCCAGATTTTCACAAGTTAACCTATCACAAGTTAAAGTCTGATCTCTATAACTAATGAATATGGTTTTAAGATAAGATCTCAACTCAGTAATATCATCAATATGAAAAGCATAAGTTGTTTGAGGTACCTTTAACTCAGCAGCTTCAGAACTACTATCAGCATTCGCCATCAAGGCATAGTTCTCCTCATGTTCAGAATCTGAAGTGTATGTCCAGCTTTTCTTCTTTGTGACAAGTGCCTTGCCTTTGTCACCTTTTCCTTTCTTGCAATAAGGAGATATGTGGCCTTTCTCACCACAATTGTAGCATTTAACATTTGAGTAATCTCCTCTGTCAGACTTTCCTGCTTTGCCTTCAGATTTTCTGAATCCCTTCTTATCAGAACTTCCACTTTTCCTGGAAAACTTCTTTCCCCTTCTGAATTTCCTGTAAGCTATCTTTGTGATTCCCTTCACCATAAGAGCACACAATCTCATCATCTCTTCATCAGCATCCATCTCAGATAGACTTTCAGTTTCTGAATCCTCATCATCATCAGAACTTGATGAATCTGAATCAGACTTTGTGATGAAAGCCTTTCCTTTACCTTTCTTTGAAACAACCACTTTGGAGGATTCCTCCTCAGCCTTAAGAGCAATTGTTCTTGACTTTCTTCCATGCCTCTTGCTTTTTTGATCCATCTCAAGTTCATGAGTTTTGAGCATACCATAAATTTCATCAAGAGTAGCTTCATCAAGAGCATAGTTGTCTCTTATAGTAGTTGCCTTAAAATCCCAACTTCCAGGAAGAGCTAAAAGGAATTTAAGATTAGTATCTTCAAGATCATATTCCTTATCCACCAGTGACAGATCATTCAAGAGTTTGACAAATCTGTCATATAAACCAGTTAATGACTCATTAGGTTTTGAGTCAAAGTGCTCATACTCTTGAGTGAGTATAGTCCTTCTGTTCTTCTTAATTTGAGTCAGTTCCCTGGCATCTTGTCTCCAAGGCATCCCATATCTCCTTTGCAGTCTTGCAGTTAATTACCCTGTTTGACATGACATTATCAATAGCACTATGCAACAAATGCCTTACCTTTGCATCCTTGGCAATAGATGAGATATCTTCAGCTGTATATTCACTTTTCTCCTTTGGTACAGTCTGTGCCGGCTGATCTGTAACTACAACAGAGAGCTTGGTTGGCTTATGCGGTCCTTCATTAATTCTGTCAAGGTATTCTGGATCTGTAGCTTCCAGAAATATAGTCATCCTCACTTTCCATATGGGATACTCAGAAGGTTTCACTATTGGAACCCTAATAGTCTCATGTCGACTATGGATTTGAGTCTTTGGAGTTTCTTCAGTTTTGGTGAGCTTGGTTGGAGTTTTCTCTTCTTTAGACATGATCGTTTTGGATCTTTACTGTATATATGTTAACAGATTGGCTCTGATACCACTTGTTAGGTCACACGCACTGTAGAAGAGGGTTGAATACAGTGTCTAGGACAATCAAATCGAATTAAGAACACAAGTATGAAATGCAGAATAATTTTATTAATGAAACAAGATTACAATGGAACCATTCTCTCTCAGTGATGAACAAATATCACGAGAGCTGCTAGGGTTACAATGAATAATATTCTCGATTAAGATAACACTTATAGTGTAAACCCTATGATGTGTTTATATAGACACACATTTACAAGATAAACTTCTAATTGATATCGAATATAAGTCTGCATCCTAAAATATATCAACTAGTTATCTTTTCCTCCAAGTATTCTATTCTTCATAGAATTCTTCTCCATGCATATCTCTTCTTGTGTTTGCCTTAATCTTCTTTCCTTCAATCAGCCACCTTCCTTATCTGAAAATCTTCTTAAGTCCTGATATTATCTCCTGATAAATATCTTTTGATATCTTAAGTTCTGATAACTTAAGTTTTGATATCTTAAGTTCTGACTTCAGTATAAGTACTGATTTCCAGTTAAGTCCTGATTTGTCATGTTAGTTAAGATCTGAAAACTAAACACAAATCATTATTAGACATGACATCACAAATATATCTAACATACGAGGAAATGATTAAATAATTACATAAGTGAATGAATGAACGAACCAAGGCCATGCAAATACAATACAAACTAATTACCAACAAATTATCCAAGCTAGCTAATTAAATTAAAAGCTAAGTGAAAGACAACATTCCTTAAAATTAGGATTCATGTTTTTATGATTAAAATGCTTAGTTAAGTGTAATATCCGAGATATAACATGTAATTATTTTTGTTAATAAATTAATATTATGTGATTAATATATGAATTTGTGGTGAATTATCGGTTAATTTATATCTATTTTCGGTGTTTATATGTGATAAAATTGAGTATTTTAGTTTTTATATGTCTAAAATAAAGTATCGGTAATTTTGATATTTCTCTGGTAATTTATATGGTTTTATAAAGGATTTATAGACTTAATTAATTATTTTTCAAATTAAATGTAAATTATTTTAAATATTCGGGAATCGTCCAACTTCAATCGTTTTTACGTTTTTACTACCCGAAAGTCTCGGGAAAACTCCTTTATAACCTAATTTGATTATTCCTAGCATTTTCCGTGTTTTGACTTTTTTCAATCCGGAGTACGGTTTTACACGCACGTTTCCTGGTACAAATTTTACGATACTATTTTTGTTTCGGTAAACCGATAAAACCCGTATTTTTGAGAAACGGGATACTTTTATTAAACTATTATATTATCATCTCGTAATTAGTTCAACCGAAGCGCTGAGACAAGACTGTATTTGCAAAAAATCCGGTTTTGATAATTATCCTAAAACCGGTACCGAACTGGATCAATTTTGTTCATACCTAGCTATTACATATTCTATTTTTATATCCAACTTGATCCAACGGGGTACCAATATTCCGTAAATATAAATAGCAATACAGTATCTTATTTTGTACAGATAATCATAACCATACACTAAAAATAGATAATTATCCAGAGAAAATACGTATATTAACAGCGGTCTTCATAATCAAACGGGGATTCGAAGGCGTTATCGAATTCCGATTTGGGCGTGCAAGTAGTCGAATCGAAGCAATCGACGAGTAGATTCAAGTTTTTCAATCCGTATACCTGCAAAATCAACAGGTTATTTTATAATTATTTATTTAAATTCGAATTAAATTAAGGTTAAATTGGATTTTTTTGGTTTTGAAGTTGTTTATGTGTTTTGATAATTGCATGTTTTAGATCATTGAATTCTGGTCAATTTGGTATATTATATGTTGGATTTTGAGTTCCGCATCATTAAGAAATTGAGGTTTGATTCTCGAAATTAAGAAAATATGATTTATATGGTATGAATATTCTTAATTGAAAATTATGAGTTTTTGATTTAAGGATTATTAATGAAATTGAATGATACCAGTAGATAGATTATATAAAAATGAATCGGTTTATGTGTTTGATTGTGGTGTTGGACTCCGAAATCGAGTTCACCGTAATCGAGTTTAACCGCCGGCGTTAATGGCTTCTTTTGGCCAGATTTTAGTTCGGGGGAGTGATAATGGTTGATGTTGCTTGTTTCGGGGTTCTGGGAAGTCATTGATCGATTTGGCTACCAGAAAGACAGAAGATTGGAGCTTTTAAAACCTCTTCGGAGTTCGCCGAAATCAGGTTCGCCGGATTCTAGGGAAACTCCGGCGTGTTCTTGGTGTTCTTCGTCTAACCCGGTTGACCCGGATTTTCGACCCACCAGGAACCCGACTTTGATCTTATTTTTCTCAAAGTTAAAACTGACACCTGTTTATGCAATTCTATTTTTAAAATAAATTCAGAAATTCATTATTTAATTTCTAATTTTTTTTTAATCCAAAAAATCATTATTTTAATTCCAAAATTCATTTAGAATTTAAAAATAAATTTGATTTATTTATTTAATCAATTTTAGTTCATAATTAATTACTTAATTGGTCACTTAATTTAAATATTAATTGATTAATTAATTAATTTAATTAATTATTAATTAATTTTAATTGATTGTTTAATCATATTTAATTATATCTTCTGATTTAAAAATTTTGAAAAATAGTTTCGAGTTTTAAAATATTTTTCTAAAATATATTTAAGGCTCGATAATTATTTATGGATGATTTTAAAGTCAGATTCAGGTATTTGAACCTTTTTAATTATTTAGAAAATAATTCTTTTACTCCTTTTAATTCCGAAAAATGTTCAAAAAATCGTATTAAATACCAGAACACTCATTCTTACCCCGAACCTTCTTTGAAAAATTATTTCTATCAAATACCTTACGCGCTATGTGTTATGTGTTATCTGATTGATGTGATATATGCCTATGTATTTATTGTTTGACTGTTTTAGTCATAACTTTCAATTTGTAAGTCGGATTTGGGTGAAACGAAGGGTGGATAGAAGTTTGTAACGTCTATGTGATGATTAGAATGATATGAGATTGAGTATTAATAGGTACTTGTGATTCCCAGCAGAGGAAATAAGGCGTAGAAAAAGAAAGCAAGTGATCAGTGAATAGAAGTGAGGCATAGAAAAAGAAGACAAGTGGTTATTGAGTAGAACCGTTAGATAAATGCAAGTAAAGTTGGAAACAATTTATGATAAGGCAAGTGTTCTTAAACCATCTTGAGATATATTACAAGTTTACCCTGATGGTCATGTTTTATACTGCATATGTTTTGAAATTCCTGAGATATACCCAATGTTAGCATGTGGTAGTTGAATTACTTAGCCCTAAACACTGATCAAAATATTTGATACTTGAATTGTAAGCCTTATTCATTGTGAACCATTAATTGTTAAACTCCCTGATACTAACACTCATAAATACGATACTACTCCATAAATACATACACACCATACACCAAATACTGAAATAGAATTACTTGAATTTACAGAAACTTATAAAATTCTACAAATACCTTGTAACATCAGAGAACTAAACCTTTAAACCACTGTTCATCTATTACTTGATTCTTATACAGGCTGGAAGCCATTCTTCATACTTAACTTGACATACATTTGTGATTCTCCTAAATTGCATTACGCTTTTATATAAATATTTTATCAATGTTGATTATGATCTTTTTTTATTGAATTACATTGTTTATCATATCGAACTGTTATAGAATTGGATAGTTTTCTAAATATGGACCAGATTTATGGTCAGACCAGATTGGTGGTCATATTAGGCCAATGTGTGCCTTGGATCCATTATTTAGAGCAGGGCTGTGTGCCTTGCTCGGGGTTAGGCGTGACTGATCAACAGCCTAACCTTGGTTTTAAACTTAAAAATGTATGTCCAATTCTAATAATTGCTTAACAAGAAACTTGATTCCTCTGAATCATTTCAATTGATCATTACCTTCGTTATTGTTATTATGACTTGTTGAGCTAGTTACCTCACTCTTGAGAATCTATTTATGTTATTCTACAGTTAAAAAAAAGTATTGGTGGCGAGGATCTCTAGTCCAGTGTACGAGCTAGGATTCCAGGTTGAGTTGGATCGAGCTAGCAGGAGCTTTATGTTATAGTTTTGAGTTATACAAGTTTTTAAGAATGATTTCATTATCAGTTGTGAGTTAAACTAGTTGGCATTTGGTACGATGTAATATAAGTTAAGGTTGTGGCATATTTTCATACTTTAACCTGTTGCGTATCATGGTTGTGTAAAGAAGGGTCATTGCATATAATATTTTTTTATACAGGTTTATATTGTGTGTGTGTGTTATGGACCCCAAAATTCTGACTCGGGTTTGGACGGCACTACATGTTGGTATCAGAGCAATAAGTTATAAGTCACTAAAATAAGCCTATATTGTCGGGTTTAGGTAAAGGGTTAGGATTAGGAATAAGCGATATAAAGATAGGATGTCGAGAGGTTGTGTGCGACCGTATAGTAGGTTTTTGGTATGACTCGTTTTATGATCTGAGATCCTTATCTTGCGGTGTTGATTGTCAAATAGCAGCGATGGCAGATCCTATTATCCCAGTACCATCTAATCATTCAAAGCCTTATGTTCGTGGACAGTCATCCTCACCCAGATCTAATCCATATCTTTTTCTTCCACCAATGTTAGCTTTGTTAGCTCCCGTTGTGACAACTACACCTCTTTGAGTTATTCCACCACCCCTTGAGATGAGACCACCTATTCGAGGACCCCCACCTGCTGATTATGCTTCCACTAGACACTTAATTACAAGTGCATCTTTTCAGTTTACCCCACGTCACGTACTATACCATCAGTTTGAGGCTTATCTTTTGGAGTGACAGACCCTGTTGACATAGATTGGAGAGCTACAACATATAGTGAGGACTGCAGATGTGAAGAGGAGTGCGAGGAAGATTAGGGGTGAGATTCATATGTTCCGTAGAAACTCAAGGAGATTGGAGATGTAGAGTTTCTTTGGAGCTAGATAATGGTGTTATGACAGATGTTATAGTAGTATAGTGTGATAGTAGTAAACTTTTATTTTGATGTATGGACTAGACTTGCTGACTAATGGATAAACCTGTTGTACTTTACGATATCATATACCGAGGATGAGAATATCCCAGACAGTGTGGGATGTCAACATCGGAATTAGAGTTACAAATAAGATGGTATGCAATGATAAATGAAGTTTTTGTTGGCCAGTGAAGGCAAATTGGACCCAATAAGGGGTAGATGATATATAGAAGTGAATGGTATCTTATCTGATTGTTTCCCTAATTTGGTACCTTGTATTGGTTGAAAAGGACAACAATCAACTCATATAGTAATGATGACCAGGTGTATGATTTTCAAAATTTTAAACCAGTTTTCGAAAGAGATTTTCTTAACAAACTTTTTAAAAATTCTTTAAACAAAATAAGTTTTAAAAATTGGTTGTCAAATTACTACTTGAGTTTCTTGTTTGTTATAAAACCCAGACTGCCTAGAAGAATACTTGTTCCAGGCTTAGTATTGTTAATTCAGAGGGACAAGTGGACCCGCTATTACAGAGAAGTTTCAAATTTTCTTGACAGAAGAGTGTATATCTTGTTTAATAATACTAACAATAGAATCAGTGTGCGTATACATTATTTATCCAATTTATGAGACTATAAAAGTTTAAAGAATTTGTAGATTCGAAAGAAGCCTGAGTATGATCAAAGAAGATTGAGAAATTTCCATATTTTTTTAAGGGAATAATATTATTATTAGCAAAAGAGTTGATATGTTGCATGATCAATGGTTATTCTACGTGGCATAGATGAAATTTGATGTTATGATTGTAAATCCTATAAGAACGCAATTATGGTTGAATTACTAACTATTGAATGTGGAAGCACGATGCTAAAGATACAAGACTTAATAAATAGGAATCTATTATAGTGATCAATTTAAGAAGGCATTTCAGAGGACTTTCTGAAGTTATTACATGACTTGCATTAGGATCTATTGATCGAACGAGCTCTGAAGGTATACATAAGTGAAATGTGGATGGCGACCAACGATATCTTTCTTTTCTACAATATTACAGTAAATATTCTTCTAGATTCCTGAATAAGTATGAACCTCTCTCATTAAGTTCTATGAGGTGACAAGAAAAAGAAGATTGTTGTATTCCTTTCAAAGTCATTTCTCCCCTCAAGTTTTGCTTCATGATTAATACAAGCAGTGTTATGGTGCGATGCTTTGTCGAAACGACGAAGAGTATGGTGGGATGCCACATAATCATGTGCAGTATGCCATATGGTATGAAAGACTGGCCATCCTAAGTACCAATGTGGTTGTCTTATTCATATTCAAATCATCACTCATTCTTTCTTTACCAACTATAAATTCATTGACTTATGAATCCTTTCGATTATTTTGTTGCACCGTTATTCTTTACAAAAGTTTTCCAAACAAAAATCAATCTACCAAGAGTCAAGCGGGAAAACTTCCATCTAATGAAATTACATGTTTTATGTGTGGAAAACTAGGGCATATGGCAAGGGTTCCAAATCACCATCCCCAGCTAGTGATGCGCTAAGAATTATGGGATCTCCTCCGATAGTGCATGAGTCTCCAACAACAAGAATTTATGGTATGTCTGTGAAGGATGCTTTTCAGAATACGAAGGTGATAGCAGGAATGCTTACTGTGAATTCCTTATGTGCTAAAGTATTAGTAGATTCGGGAGCAAATTGATCATTTATTTCTCAAGGTTTTGATGATAGGTTGAATTACCCTGTTGAATTGTTAAATGAGATCATGACTATAAAACTAGCAAATCAAGAACGTGTATATGTTAACCAAGTGTGTTTCAATTATGAGATTGAGATTTCTGGCATTAAGTTTGATGCTAATTTGATACCATTTAAGTCAGGAGAATTTGACGTTATTCTAGGAATGGACGGGTTATTTAAGCATGATGCTCAGATAGACTGTCGTGATAAGAAGGTAAGTCTGAAGATGCCGGATAAGAATATGATGACGTTTAGAGGTCAAAGGCAAGTAAAGAAGTTTTTAAAGATGATTCAAGCTAAAAGTTTATAGTGGAAAAGATATGAGCATTATATTGACCATGTGATAAATAGAAGTCAGGAGTCAGCAAACCTTGAAGATTTTCTACTAATCAAAGAGTTTCTAGACGAGTTAACAGGACTTCCCATGATAGAGAAATTGAGTTTGCAATCGACTTAGCACCTGAAACGGAACCTGTATCTAAGTCCCTGTATAGAAGGGTGTCAGTTCAAATGAAGGAATTGGCAAAGCAATTACAAGAATTATTAGAAAAAGGAGTGATCAGACCTAGTGTATCCCCATGAGGTGCACCAGTGTTAGTTGTTAAGAAGAAAGATGGAAGTATAAAATTATGTATCGACTATCGGGAGCTATGAGCTTACTATTAAGTACAAGTATCTGTTACCTTGAATCGATGATTCGTTTGACCAGTTGAAAGGAGCCAAGCACTTTTTGAGATCCGGGTACCACCAATTGAAGATTAAACCTGAAGACGTACCGAAGATAGCTTTTTGAACTAGGGAGGGCTATTGCAAATTTTTAGTGATGTCTTTTGGATTGACCAATGCCCAACAATATTTATGGACTTGATGAACAGATCCTTTAAAAATAACTGGATAAGTTTGTAATTGTGTATATAAAGAACCATATAGAGCATTTAAGAATAACTGTGGGAATTGTGAGAAGGGAGAAGTCGTATGTTGAGTTTTCAAGGTGTGAGTTTTGGTTGCAGGAAGTTTAATTCTTAAGATATATAGTCAGTGATGAAGAAATCAAAGTGGATTCAGTGAAGATTGAAGCTATTAGAAATTGGGAGAGACCAAAAACACCGACAAAATTTAGAAGTTTCTTAGGATTGAAAGGATATTATCAAAAATTTGTTCAAGATTTCTCGAAGATAGCGACACCTTTGACAAATTTTACCAGGAAAAGTGAGAAGTTTATATGAAATGAGAAGTGTGAGGAATTTTTTCGGGAATTAAAGAAGAGATTGACGACACCTATTTTATCATTTATAGACGATCAAGGAGAGTTTGTAATTTATAGTGATGCTTCTCATAAGGGATTAGGTTGTATTCTAATACAGCACGATAAAGTTATTCCATATGTGTTTAGACAACCGAAACCTCATGAGTAGAAGTATCCTACTCATGACTTGGAATGGGCAGCAATAGTATTCACTTTGGAGATTTTAAGACATTATCTATGTGGAGAAAGGTGTGAGATTTATACGGACCATAAGAGTTTGAGGTATGTATTCATGCAGAAGGAACTCAATATGAGATAACGAAGATGGTTGGAGATGATCAAGGACTATGATTGCATGATTAACTATGTCTATGGTAGGAAAAACAAATGTAGTGGTAGACGTCTTAAGAAGGAAGGAAAGATCAAATGTGTTGATGGTACCAGAAAAGTTATATAAGGGATTTCAGAAGTTGGAATTAAAAGCCAGAATCTATAAGCCAAATGAATTAAAGAGGTATAGTATGATCTTTCAGCCCGAGTTGTTAGAGAAAATGAAGAGATGTCAAGAGGGAATAATGAATCAGGATGTTAATAGTTTAGTGGGGGAAAAGATATGCACTAAGAAAGATGATCAAAGTATTCTCAGATATTCTTCAAGAATTTGTATTCCACAAGTGACAGAATTAAAGAATGAGAATCTACAGAAAGCCCATAATTCTAAGTATACAATCCATCCAGGAAATATCAAGATGTACATAGATTTAAAGAAGAATTATTGGTAGCCAGATATGGAAAGGGAGATTTCAGAATGGATTAGTAGGTGTTACACATATCAAAGAATTAAAGCGGAGCATCAGAGACCCAGTGGATTATTGCAACCGTTAGAGATTCCAGAGTGGAAATGGGAGCATTATGTTATGGATTTGATAGTTGAATTACCAAGAAAAAAGTGAACCACGACGCCATTTGGTCCATAGTGGACAGACTAACCAAGTCAACTCATTTTCTGCCTATTAATGACAAGTTTTCATTGGACAAGTTGGTTCATATGTATTTAAAAGAGATAGTATTTAATTCAAGATTCTAGAAAAGTTTTCAAGAATGTTTGAGAAACTAAGTTGAATATGAGTATAGTTTATCATCCGCCGACTGACTACCGAATAAAAGAACGATGCAGACTATTGAAGTTATGTTGCGTGTTTCGCTATTGATTTTAAAGGAAATTGGGATGAGCATTTTCCCTTGATAGAATTGCTTACAACAACAATTACCACGCCAGTATTGGAATGCCTCCCTACGAAGCTCTTTACGAACGCAAATGTCAATCACCAGTATATTGGGATGAAGTTGGAGAACTTAAGATACTTAGACCAGAGTTGGTACAACCGACGAAGGAAGTTTTCGAGATTATTCAGAAAAGGCTAATTGCAGCGCAGAGTCATCAAAGGAAATATGCAGATCAAGCCAGAAAGGGCATGGAATTTGTAGATGGAGATCAAGTGTTGTTAAAGGTATAACCATGGAAGGGATTATCCAGATTTGGAAAGAAAGGAAAATTGAGTTCTTGATATGTTGGACCTTTTGAAATTTTAAGGCGTGTTGGAAAGGTAGCATACGAATTGGCATTACCACCACACATGGAGCACATTCATAACGTCTTTCACGTGTCAATGCTTAAGAAGTATAATCCAGATTCTAGGCATGTGATAGAATATGAGCCGATAGAACTTTAGGCAGATTTGTCGTATGTAGAGAATCCAATAGAGATTCTAGAAAAGAGAGAGAAAGTGTTAAGGAGTAAAGTTATAAATTTAGTAAGAGTATTGTGGAGGAACCCAAGGGTTGAAGAGTCAACATGGGAGTTAGAAAGAGATCTGCGAGAAAAGTACCCTCGTTTATTTTCTTAGGAGATTCTGAGGACAGATTCCTTTTAAGGGGGGATGGATGTAATATCCAGGATATAACGTGTAATTATTTTTCTTAATAAATAAATATTATGTGATTAATATATGAATTTGTGGTGAATTATCTGTTAATTGGTATCTGTGTTTGGTGTTTATATGTGATAAAATTGAGTATTTTCATTTTTATATGTCTAAAATAAAGTATAGAAACTTTTAATATTTCTCTGGTAATTTATATATTTTTATATGGTTTTATAAAGGATTTGTAGATTTAATTAATTATTTTTCAAATTAAATATAAATTATTTTGAATAATCGGGAATCGTCCAAATTCAACTATTTTTACATTTTTACTACCTGTAAGTCTCAGGAAAACTCCTTTCTAACCTAATTTGATTATTCCGAGCATTTTCCGTGTTTTGACTTTTTCAATTTGAAGTACGGTTTTACCCGCACGTTTCCTGGTACAAATTTTGTGATACTATTTTTGTTTCGGTAAACCGATAAAACCCGTATTTTTGAGAAACAAGATACTTTTATTAAACTATTCTATTATCATCTCGTAATTCATGTAACCAAAGCGCTGAAACCAAGACTGTATTTGCAAAAAACCCGGTTTTGATAATTATCCTAAAACCGGTACCGAACTGGATTAGTTTTGTTAATACTTAGGGGTCATTTGTTAAATCTAAACAATATTTTCTGAACGGTTAAAATTCTGAATAAATGATAAATCTGAATGCTGAATAGTTGATATCGTTTGATAGATATATTTTTCAAGTTATCTGAACGGTGATAGTTCCAATTTATTTAATAAAATGTTATTTATGTTTTTTTTATATATTGAAAATGGTTACGTGATGTAAACATAATATATTTTTAATAAAATGTGTACAAATGTCTTTTAAGGTAATAAAATTTCTTTTGAAAATAAATTAATAATTGAAAATGTTCCCGAACAAAAACATAGTATATACACAACAATACTTTTATTTGATTAAATATATGTACAATATATAAATAATTTGTATAATGAGAATTTAAATTTGAAATAGAACAATGTTTTAATTTTAAAACGAAGATAACTTGAAGAAAAATTAATGATGATAAATATAATATGTGTACATAAAAGTTAGCAAAGTGGACACATGTGAATTGTAAAGTGGATAAAAAATTATTTGAACCGTCCAGATAGAATTTGGAGGTGTAGTCGTCTAGTATGCGTCCAGACAATTTGGCTTCGTCCAAAATTTTAGAAGTAGCACTCAAACGATCCGAACAGTGCCATCCAGTCCAGATTCTCTCGTTCATGCATTATCAAATGACCACTTAGCTATTAAATACTCTATTTTTATATCCGACATGATCTAACGGGGTACCAATATTTCGTAAATATAAATAACCAATACATAATTTATTTTGTACAGAGAATCATAACCAGACACTAAAAAAAGATAATTATCCAGAGAAAATACGTATATTCACCGTGTTCTTCATAACCAAGTGAGGATTCGAAGGCATTACCGAACTCCGATTTGGGCGTGCAAGTAGTCGAATTGAAGCAATCGACGAGTAGATTCAAGTTCTTCAATCCGTATACCTACAGAATCAATATGTTATTTTATAATTATTTATTTAAACTTCAAATTAAATTAAGGTTAAATTGGAACTTTTTTATTTTGATGTTGTTTATGTGTTTTGATGATTGCATGTTGTAAATCATTGAATTCTGGTCAATTTGGTATATTATATGTTGGATTTTGAGTTCCACATCATTAAGAAATTGAGCTTTGATTTATGAAATTAAGAAATTAGGGTTTATATGGTATGAATGTTCTTAATTGAAAATTAGGAGTTTTTGATCTAAGGATTATTAATGAAATTGAATGATACCAGTAGATAGATTATGTAAAAATGATTTAATTTATATTTTTGCTTGTAGTGTTAGACTGCGGAATCGAGTTCACCGGATTCGAGTTTAACCGCCGGCGTGTATGGCTTCTTTTGGCAGGATTTTAGTTCGGGGGAGTGATAATGGTTGATGTTCCTTGTTTCGGGCATTTGGGAAGTCACTGATCGATTTGGCTACCAAAAAGACAGAAGATCAGAGCTTTTAAAGCCTCGTTAGAGTTCGCCGGATTCTGGGGAAACTCCGTCTTGTTCTAGGTGTACTTCGCCTAACCCGGTTGACCCGGATTTTCGATCTACAAGGAACCCGACTTTGATCTTATTTTTCTCAACATTAAAACTTAAACCTGTTTATGCAATTCTGTTTTTAAAATAAATTCAGAAATTCATTATTTTATTTCTAAAATTTATTTTTAATTCCAAAAATCATTATTTTAATACCAAAATTCATTTTTAATTCAAAAATAAATCTGAATTATTTATTTAATTAATTTTAGTTAATAATTAATTATTTAATTGGTTAATTAATTTAAATATTAATTGATTAATTGATTAATTAATTAAATAAACAATTTATTAATTTAAATTAATTATTTAATCAGAGTTAATTATTTCTTTTGATTTAAAAATTTTGAAAAATAGTTTTGAGTTTTAAAATATTTTTTATAAGTTATATTTAAGGCTCGTTAATTATTTATGGATGATTTTAAAGTCAATTTCAGGCATTCGAACCTTGTTAATTATTTAGAAAATGATTTTTTTACTTATTTTAATTCCGAAAAATGTTTAAAAATTCGTATTAGATACCAGGAAAATCATTTTTACCCTGAACCTTCTTTGAAAATTATTTCTATCAAATACCTTACGTGCTATGTGTTATGTGTTATCTGATTGATGTAATATATGCCTATGTGTTTATTGTTTGACTGTTTTAGTCATAACTTTCAATCCGTAAGTCGGATTTGGGTGAAACGAAGGGTAGATATAAGCTTGTAACGTCTATGTGATGATTAGAGTGATATAAGATTAAGTATTGATAGATACTTGTAATTTATAGAAGAGGAAACAAGGCGTAGAAAAAGAAAACAAGTGATCAGTAAATAGAACTGAGGCGCAAAAAAAATAAAGTAAGTGATCAGTGAATAAATTCGAGGCGTAGAAAAAGAAGACAAGTGGTCATTGAGTAGAACCATTAAGTGAATGCAAGTAAAGTTGGAAAGCATTTGTGATAAGGCAAGTGTTCTTAAACCTTCTTGATATATATTACAAGTATACCCTGATGTTCATGTTTTATACTGCATATGCTTTGAAATGCCTGAGATATACCCAATATTAGCATGTGGTAGTTGAAATACTTAGCCCTAAACCCTGATCGAAATATTTGATACTTGAACTGTATGACTTTTTCATTATGAACCATTGATTGTTAAACTCCTAGATACCAACACTCATAAATACGATACTACTCCACAAATACATACACACCATACACCAAATACTGAAACAGAATTACTTGAATATACAAAATTTATAAAGTTCTACAAATACCTTGTAACATCAAAGAACTAAACCTTTAAACGACTGTTCATCTATTACTTGATTCTTATATAGGCTGGAAGCCATTCTTCATACGTACCTTGACATACCCTTGTGATACTCCTGAATTGTATTACACTTTTATATAAATGTTTTATCAATGTTGATTATGATCTTGTTTTATTGAATTACATTGTTTATGATATTGAATTGTTATAGAATTGGATAGTTTTCTAAATATGGACTAGATTCGTGGTCAGACCAGATTGATGGTCATATTAGTCCAATGTGTGCCTTGGATCCAGTATTTAGAGCAGATCTATGTGCCTTGCTCGGGGTTAGTGTGTGACTGATCAGCAGCCTAACCTTGGTTTTAAAATTAAAAATGTATGTCCAATTCTAATAATTGCTTAACAAGAAACTTGATTCCTCTAAATTATTTCAATTTATCATTACCTTCGTTATTGTTATTATGACTTGCTAAGCTAGTTAGTTGTGACGGCCTCAACCCAGGTCAGGAGTTGACGTCACCAACCACAATAATAATAAACATAATATAATCCAAATCATTAGTTATACATAACCATGACCCCTTTACCAAGACCTTTTCCAGGTTTAAGTATGACTTAGGTTACATCTACTACCAAACTAACTTAACAAATCAGCCTGACATAACTAACTTAATACACCAACTCAGCAGACCATCTTTGGTCCAACACAACAATCTCAAAGGAGCCTGACATGGAAGGAACTGAAACTCTGCCTTGACTGCCACGGAAGAACTCCTAGGCATCTGCAATACATATATAAAACATTCTGCAAGGGTGAGCAATCAATTGCTCAGCAGTACCACTATATGAATAACAAGTAAAGCAATTTATGATAAAACAGTGATAGGAACAGAAATTTACAGCTCATTTACAAAAAAACATGGTAAACATTCATAAACTGGATATTCAAAACTAGCATGTTTTGAGATAAAACAACAATATCAGTCGTGTGTTGTGTATAAATACCAGAGTTAAATCTTAGCATGCTATTCTCATTTCCAAAATCACTGTTCCATTACAAGAACCATAAAACCATCTGTCCCGTTACGGGGACCACAAAACCATTCGTTCTGTTATTGGAACCACAATATCATTTGTTCCGTTACGGGAACCACTAAATCAAAATGATATATATAATTGGATGAATCCTAGGGATAGCTGATTAGTCTATCCCACCACAAACCTGTTCCAAAACTTAGAGACTAGCTAGTCTCTGTCACGCTGGACTAAGCGGTTTAAATAGGGCGCGCAACCGACTTAGCCTCTTACGCAAACCCGCTGGGCCGTTATGGGCCTCTTACGCAACCATCCAATATCTGATCTGTTTTTATCCAGTTTCGAAACCATTTATACCTATCTCTTTTAAACAGTTCTATCACATCACACATTTCCAAAACCTTTCCAATTTTAATCATAATCTAGAGATAGGTATTTTCAGAAGTCACTTTTTCCCAAAAACTTCAGTTAATAAAACATATTTAAATACGGGGAATACGTAACTTAAAATGTTCCGTTACAGTACGTAAAATAAATAAATAATTATTCATATATACTGTACTGTAAAAGTTTTATTCAAGGTTACTTGCCTTGCAGAGCTTTACAGCTATTACTAATTGACTTTGAGCCGACTCGAAGGCTCGGGCTTTATCGTCTATCCACTAGATCACCCTGGATTCGACCTCAACACTCAAGTCTTTCGATTGGAACCTTACGGAGTTTATCGACTGACCACCAGACTATCTTTCGTCCAATGCCAATTCTCGGGCCTTTCGACTAGAACCTACAGAGTTGAAATACTCTATATTAGACGTCTAGGTATGTTTGACATATCCTCGCTAACAACCTGCCCATTCAATATCAAATCCCGACTCGTAATTATACATATTATAATAATACATGCAATAATTAGGATTCACGTATTCAAGTTTCGGTTCTATACTTAAAACTTGGTTCGACGATCATTTTCAGAAAATACATATACTCGTCGCTTTAGAAGACAGATTGTTAAAAACAGATCAGATATTGGATGGTTGCATAAGAGGCCCATAACGGCTCAGCGGGTTTGCGTTAGAGGCTAAGTCGGTTGCACTCCCTATTTAAACCTCTTAGTCTAGCGTGATAGAGACCTAGCTAGTCTTTGAGTTCCGGAACAGGTTTATGGTGGGATAGACTAATCAGCTGTCCCTAGGATTCGTCCAATTATATATTTGATTTTGATTTAGTGGTTCCCATAACGGAACAGATGATTTTGTGATTCCAGTAAAGAAACGAATGGTTTTGTGGTCCCCGTAACGGGACATATGGTTTTATGATTCCTGTAATGGAACAATGGTTTTGGAAATGAAAATAGCATGCTAAGATTTAACTCTGGTATTTATACACAGGACACGACTAATATTGTTATTTTATCTCAGAGCATGCTAGTTTTGAATATCCAGTTTATGAATGTTTACCATGTTTTTTTGTAAATAAGCTATAAATTTTTGTTCCTATCACTATTTTATCATAAATTACTTTACTTGTTATTCATATAGTGGTACTGCTGAGCAATTGATTGCTCACCCTTGCAGAATTTTTTATATATGTATTGCAGATGCCTAGGAGTTTCTTCCGTGGCAGTCAAGGCAGAGTTCCAGTTCCTTCCGTGTCAGGCTCCTCTGAGATTGTTGTGTTGGACCAAAGATGGTATGCTGAGTTGCTGTATTAAGTTAGTTGTGTCAGGCTGATTTATTAAGTTGGTTTGGTAGTAGATGTAACCTAAGTCATACTTAAACCTGGAAAAGGTCTTGGTAAAGGGGTCGTGGTTATGTATAACTAATGATTTGGATTATATCGTTTATTATTATTGTGGTTTTTGACGTCAACTCCTGACCCCGGGGTTGAGGCCGTCACAGTTGGTATCAAAGCTACAGGTTTGAGTCCCTGATTTAGGTTAGGAGTAAAGTCAAAATAGTGCAGGAAGATTTATACATAAATTTGAGTCAGCAACTCAATCAGAGGAGTGAGTCTAAGAGTTCAGTCGAGGGTTTTGAAGGCGAAACCCTGACGCCTGTTAAGGATTGGCTGGAAGTGCCCTGGCTTTTAATAGGTCTCCCTCGTATATGTATCGTTGGCAATGCCGATAGGGATTTATATATTCCTTTCGAGAAAACGAGTCTGATCGCGAGAGTTCAGTGTTTGAGCGGGCCTTTGAGGTGTCAGCTGAAGAGATGCCAACGTTATTTCTAAATATCGTATTTTTTATGTCAAGGAATGTTATTGGACCAAGTGTGTGACCTCGGTGAGTTCGGATAGTATGATAATAGCCGGTGGCTACTATGATAGCCAAGTTTCATGAAGTATGTGGATCAGTATTGTGGGTTGTATCTTTGAACCTTTATACTACTTTTTTGAGATGTATTTTGTTTCCAGAGTAATTGTTTCCTATCCCATAAGTTGCTTACTTTTCCTATGAGAAAGTTGAGAACTCGGAGAAAGCAACTTAGGTTTCTGTTGTTTCCATCATAAATCAGATTTTCTTCCTCCCTATTTGTGAATTTTCTAACTAAACATTTTTTCTTTTTTCGGTGACTCTTTCGGTTGATGGGGCAAACAATGCATATGAGTTGACCAATTATCGGTGTGACAAAAGGGTCTGGTGGGATGCCACCGAATTATTTGTTGTGAACTATGCGGTGCTAAGACTGGCCATCTTATGTACTTGTATGGTTGCTCTCAGTCATACCTACCTTTTCTTCATTGTTCCTTCTTATTCAATTTCCTTAATTTCGAAATTCCATGACAATGAATTTATCAGTAATCTTTGTAGTAGACGGTCTTGATTATTGGGAGTAAATGAAAGTTGACTGTCAGGAAGAATGAAAGTCCTATATCAGGATATTATTTAAGAATAATGGTGACAGCGAGAGTTTAGGACCTAGTAGTGGAGTTATAGCCTCGGGAAGAGTAATTCAGTGGTTGATGAATCACTTGTGGGTGATAAAAAATCATCCTGAGAGGAATGGTTGGTTGAAATTTGTACTATGGTTCCTAGAAGAGTTCAGTGTTCCTTAAGTTGACTTGAGTTATCCGTTTGTTCTATGTAATTATGGCTGATATAGTCAGTCAAGTCTTGTTGCATATCAGATTAGTTTAGCTGTCGTACTTGAGTAGTGATGAGAAGTTAGTTAATTGATGTTATATTGAGGAGCCATGCTACGGTGATTAGTTTCTTTATAATTCAGTTTTCTCGTACTTTTGTTGATTCTACTACTGACATCGTTGCTATTGTTGCTAGTGCTGTTAATCTAGATCTCTATTATAAATGGACCATGATATTAAAGAGATGGGTATTTTGATTGGGCAGCATTTTCCTGATAAAGGAAGATGCCACCCAAGAAAGCTACCCAGTCTAAAGAAAATAGTAGTGATTTTGCGGAGGGCCTATTTATAAAGAAAATTCTGGATTTGTTGTGCCAGCAGCAACAACAACAGCGGTAGTTAGTCCAACAGGTTCAGCAGCAGAAACTACTGTTGCAGTAGCAACAGCAAGAAGTGAACCACAATGTTAATTTCAAACCTTTCCAGAGTATTAAACTCCCCCTGAGTTTAAAGGTGAACCTATTCCAGTGAATGCTAGAACATGGTGAAAAGAGATGGAGAAAGCTTTCTGTTAGACGCAAAACACGCGTTAATAATTCACGCAAGTATACGCGTTCGCAAGTAGTATAAGATATAAATCAGATTCATTCCCATAGAGACTGGCTTTGGTTAACTAATTAATTTATGCACTTAAGCAACAATGTATGGTTATTATTCAATGCTAAGACGATAATAAATTAAGGTTGTTTATAACTAAGAATTAAACTAACAATTATAACTAAGAGAATAAAGAGGGTTGTATATTATATGAGACAAACATGGGATTCTAACTTCATTCAATAGCCTTATTGTTCTTAACCTTAGCATGTAAAGGTGATGACACTAATCAGACAACACGAAACTGATAAATGTCAACTTTCGTTGCACGAATAACATACTATCAGACATCCACAAAAGAGATAGAAGCTGAATAGACACCAATTATATTGAGACCCTATATGTCTATAGAATTTGACAACATAAAGGTTTAAAGCACAAGTTATCTATCATGATTACATAGGGCAAGTAAGATGGTTAAAATTACCTACGAATCATGCATAACAATAACACATTAACCTATGCTAGCATGGCAAGTTTTAAATCCTTAAATTCACTATCATTTCATTAAAGATTAACATGCTATCTTATAAGTTCGTGACGCTCATAAGACGAATACGCACAACCAATACTAGGTTATCATACAATCACCACACACTAAGGCATCGAAACAAATTAACTAAAGAAATCCATAAATAAATCTGTTAGAACCCCACAATAACGATTAGCCCATAATCGGACTCATCATCAACGTGGGTTCCGATGAAAGCATGGTATAACCAATCTAGTCTTTATAATTAAATAACAAAACCAAGTATGAAACAAGAGTAAGGTTCACAAGTAAGAAAACTAGCATCCAAGTTACAACTTAGAATAAAGATTCAAAAGTAAAAACAAGATCTTCTTCGTCTCCATTGAATCTGTGCTAAAATGGTCTTCTTACGACTCTCCTTGCGCTCTAGTACGTCTCTCTCTTGAAAACGTCCTTTATTTGAATATATATAGCAGCCCCATGCAATCCAGAATTCCTCCAATTGTAATTATAATATAATCAAGATTCTTTGAATTCGCACCGGCGTGGCCGCGCGCTGCCTTTCTGACATCCTGGCGTGGCCGCGCGCTTGACCAGCGCGGACGCGCCGTACCTCTGGAAAAAACTTCAGATTTCTGATTTTCTTTGCTGCTTCGAGTCGGCTTTCTACGAGCTTTTATTCCAACACCACCTTGACACCAAATTAGCACCAAAACAATGCTAATTCACCTGATTACCTAGATAATGCCTGAAATGCAAAAATACTAGAAAACACGTTAAAACACTTAACAACTTGAGTACAAACGCATCAATTCAAAGCTTAATAGAGCATTATAAAGTGTCATAAATGCCACTCAACATACCCCCAAACTTGAATCGATGTTTTTCCTCAAGCATAAACAAACTCAAAGAATAAGAACAAAAATGCATGAATGCAACTAATATGAATGCAACGATCCTAATAGAATAACTAAACCAATCAACGAGCAACATCTCAACAAATGCAGTTACTCGCATAAAGATCAATCAAATCATACAAATCAATTTACAAACTAGAGATGTGCGTGTGTGCAAATGCTTACAGATATACTATCACAACTAGATCAATAATCATGACTCACTACTCAACAAGACAATTGCAAGGTTATAAATAAAATAAAAAGCTAGACTTAAATTAACTTATAACACTTCAATTCTTATATTTGAGTTTTATATGGATTCATGCTTTAATTCAAACAATACAACACACTTATGTTTATTTGATCGTGAAATGAGTGAGGTCCACAAAAGACTTATACAATAGTACCCATGTAGCGAGAGTTAGGTTAGCGGATCCCAGACTATAAAAGCCTTAGGTCACTAGGCACAAAGTCCCCTAAGAACTTAATAACTCGAGTACTAAAGAGCCCACTCGTGATCAATTATACATAACACTTATTCTTTTTTTCTTTTTTTTCTTTTCTCTTTCTGAACGAGTGTGTTTCGCTCCATCTCGTTCAACTCTAGACTACTCATATAAATATGAGCCGGCTACTAGCCATTTGACACCTAACCACAACAACTAGCAATAGAATCCAATTTTTCTCCAATTTCTAAAAATCCATGTTATTTTATTATTAAGAGAATATCCTAAATTTTAAATATAAACAAGCGATTAAACCTTGACAAATAAACAAACCATGATCATGATCTAGCGCTTAAGCAACCTATAAGACTTAGTGAAATACAAGTGTCTCTAGCATGCAAATTAATTCAAAAAGACTTAACATCACTAAATATGGCATCACTACACTAGCATCAATATCACAAATTAATCGGAAAAATTATCTAAGGGATCATGTTATAATGCAAATGCATGAACTATATAAACAAACTAACATAAAAATTACCAAAAAAATAAAAAAAACTACATGGAAAAATATGCACTATATGAACTAAACTATCATCTATATGCAAACTATATGCGACTCACACAAAACATATTCCTTCAACTAATACCCCCAAACTTAAAATATTCACTGTCCTTAGTGAAGGTAATAGTAAGGAATTCAGGCATACCTAATCAGAATCAGGCTCATCACCCTCAACGGGTGGAGTGTTAGGTGTTTCCCGAGGTGGATACATGGAATCCTCGCCAAAAACTGGCCACTGGATATCAACACCGGTGGCTCGAAAAGCTGTCCCAAATGCCTGGGTGAGATCACGTGCAAACCTGTTGTGGATGTCATGCATCAGATCCATCCTCCTAGCTAGACGCCTGTACTGCATCATGCTCATGCCAGCTCCCATATCAGCTCCTTCCTCCTCCTCATGTGCCTACTGCGATGGCCCTGCCTCATCTCCTAGCTGAGATCTCCATGCAGTCCTGCTCGCCTGAGTGGCCCCAGCAGTTGGCCTCTCACCAGGTAGGTAGTCAAAAGTATAACCAAGCCCCTTCAGATCGGGCTTGCCTCCAACCCAATCTTCTTCACAACGGACGCATACGGAATAGACCCCGTGGTACTCCCCCTCAAGAACTTCAGGATACCCTGATAAATCACCACCCCCAAATCCACATAATCGCCCTGAAGAATGCCCCATAACAGCCGTGCACGCTCCACAGTAATCTCATGCACATGCGAGGATGACATGATATTAGCACAAATAAACGCGTTCCATGCACGGGCAAACTTGTTCATGCTGAAAGCCAGGAACGTAGAATACTCGGTCGTACCCCTCTTAATCTTCCAGTGAGTGTCGGGCTGGCACAGCGTAGCAACAATAAGATCCAGATCAAAGTCCTCTAGAGTCTTATCATTCCACGTGTCTTGCCCGGGCTTCCTCACAGGCTGCTCAATCACCGTCCTGATAGCCTCTGCACTGTACTCCACAGTCCTCCCTCGAACCACCGTGAAGCCATTCTTCTCAGCCTTCGCGTTCGTATAGAACTCGCGAACAACACTCATGGGCATAACAGCAGGTGTCTTGCAGAAAGGAACCCAACCCATCTCCAGAATCATGGTTTTTAAACACTCATGGGCATAACGCACTTGCTCAGAAATTTTTAAAAAAAAAGAAAAAAAAAGAGAAATAAATAGTGAAAAAAAAATATGGTTTAATGCATAATTGATCACGAGTGAGCTCTTTGGTATTCGAGTTATTCAGTTCTTAGAGGACTTGGTGCCTAGTGACCTAAGGCTTTTATAGTCTAGTATTCGCTAACCTAACGCTCGCTAAATGGGTACCATTACATAAGTCTTTTGTGGACCTCACTCATTACACGATCAAATAAGAATTTGTTTATTGTGTTGAATAAAGCATGATTCTGTAATAAATTCCAGTGATCTTGAAGTGTTATAAGTCATTTTGTGTCTATAATATATTCTTCGTATAATCTTGTGATTGTCTTTAGGATAATTGAGTTATGATAATTGATCTAGTTTTGAAGCATATCTGTTAAGCATTCGCACACACCACGTTTCTAGTTGTATGCTAGCTTGCGTGATTAGATTGATCTTTAGTCGCCCAATTGCATTTGTTGAGATGTCATGTGTTGGTTGGTTTAGTCATTGCGATGGGGATCGCTGCATTTCATGTAGTTTGCATTCATGCATGTTTTTATTTTATTTTTGAGTCTGTGACGCTTGAAGACAAACATCGATTTAAGTTTGGGGGTGTGATAAGTGGCATTTTATACCACTTAGAACGTCTTATAATGGCTTGAATTGATGTCTTAAAATCAAGTATTTTGTGTATTTGATGCGTTTTTGTAGTGTTTTTGCATTTCAGGGTATAACTTACGTAATTAGGGAGATTTCATCATAATAATCCTAGGGGAGTACTTGCAACCAGTTGCGGGGAGTTGTGCGAAGAAATCAGCAATATCAGGAGCAAAAAGATGATTTTTCCAGAAGCTGTGCAGGCGCCCGCCTCGGATGTTTAGGCGACCGCATGGAGATGCAGGCGCCCGTGTGGGAACTGAGGCGGCCGCCTGGGGTCGTAAATTTAGAATCTGGATTTTTCTAATTTGAGTTCTATTGGGCTTCTGACGGTGCTGTTTCTTGTGAACTTCTATATAAGTAATCTTGGGAGAAGTTTCACAATAACAAGTATCAACAAGTAACAAGCAAGGAGCAAGGAGAGAAGATTAAGAAGACCGTTTTAGCACACCACAACGAAGAAGAGGAAGCATACGTTATCTTGTAATTCTTTTTATTCATTTTAACAGTGGATGCTAGTTTTCTTTACTTTGAACCTTAATACTCTTGTGATGTACTCTGGTTTTAATAAGTATTTTTATTAGTTTATATTATTGTGTGATTATCATGTTTTCATATGAACCCATGGTGACGATGAGTTCTATCATGGGCTAATCGTGATCATGGGGTCGTAGCGGATTTATTATGGATTTCTTTAGTTAATTGTTTAATACATTGGTATGTGATGATTGTATGATATCTAGCATAGGTTGTGCTTATTCGTCTTATATGCGTCACGAACATATAAGATAGCCTGTTAATCTCTTGTGAAGCGACAATGAATCTTGAGAATTAGAACTTGCCATGCTAGCATAGGTTCATGTATTGTATGAATGATTAGTGGGTAACTCTAACCGTTTTACTTGCCCTGTGTAATCATAATGAATAACTTGCGCTTAAATCGTTATATTGTCAAATTCTGTAGACATATAGGGTCTCAACATAATTGATGACTATTCAACTTCTATCTTAATTGTGGATGCTTGGTAGAATGGTACTTGTGCAACGAAAGTTGGCTTTTATCAGTTTCGTGTTGTTCGATTAATATCATCACCGTTACATGCTAAGGGTAATAACAATAACTATTGAATGAAGTAGTAATGAAGTTATGATCTTATGTGTGTTTAATATTGTTAATTCAAGTGTTAATTTAAGTGTTTAATTCTCGTAGTTAATCGTAGTTAATAATTAATTAATCAACCTTAAGTGTTATTGTCTTGACATTGAGAAGTAATCATACATTGGTGAGTAAGTCTTAATTGAACATAATTAGTCAGAGTCTCTGTGGGAACGAACTAGAAATCATTCTATATTACCTGAGAACGCGTATACTTGCACGAATTATTAGCGCATACTCTGTGCCTAATAATATACCACTTCACTTCATGTAGAAACTTCTTCCTTTGAGCATAAGATAAGTCGGGAGGCATGATATTACTCACAAGGTAGTTCACAATGTCTGTAAACCACGGTTCTTCTTCTTGCACTCCAAATAGCTACTCATCAGGAAAAGACTCATTTATCAATATCTTATCCAATGAAGTAGCATTAGGGTCTTCTAAACGCGAGAGATGATCAGTGACTTGATTTTCAGTCCCCATTCTATCCTTGATCTCTAGTTCAAATTCTTGAAGCAAAAGAACCCATCTAATCAATCTAGGCTTCGAGTCCTTCTTTGAGACGAGATAGCGAATTACAGCGTGATCAGTGAAAACTATCACCTTAGTCCCAAGTAGATAAGATCGAAATTTCTCAAAACCATAGACAATAGCCAAAATTTCTTTCTCCGTAGTAGTATAATTCAGTTGAGCACCATTTAGGGTCTTGCTAGCATAGTAGACCACATGAAATATGTTGTTCTTCTACTGCCCAATAACTGCTCCAACTTCATAGTCACTTGCATCACACATCATCTCAAAAGGTTCAGACCAATCGGGTGCAGTTATGACAAGTGCCATGATTAAACTCTTCTTCAATGTTTCAAAAGCTGCAAGGCACTCGTCATTAAACTTGAAAGGGACGTCTTTCTCTAGCAAACTGCACAATGGCTTTAAAATCTTAGAGAAATCTTTGATGAAACGCCTATAGAAATCCGCATGACCAAGAAATGTGCGAATTCCCTTAACAGAAATAGGAGGAGGAAGATTTTTAATGACCCCCACCTTGGCTTTGTCCACCTCAAGACCCTTACTAGAAATCTTGTTGTCACACCCCCAACTTAAAAGCCAAAATAAATATAGCTATTACATCTTTTTAATGAAGAATACACAACCAAAATCCAAGATCTTACAGTTTAGGGTTTGGAACAGCCTAACACTACCAACTATTACATCTGATTACAAATACCGAGTCCTCACACAACTATTATTACTTATTCTACCTGAGCTCGAACATAAGCATCAGCATCACAGGTCTTACGGGCAGTCTGCTTGAATCTAACCATAGCTGCTAGCTGTAATATAAGGGTAAAGCAAGAAGTGAGCCAAATGCTCAACAAGTGCTAACAGTACGACACAAAACATAAATTGAGATATACTTTTAAGAATGATAATGGAAAGACATAACCAAAGGTAACGAGAGATAAAAACTATGTGAGATGGCATCATTTTGTTTGCATCAAAACAATTTTAAAATCATGTCTTAATCAAATCATTTTATGACGCTACGGATTACAGCCGGTGATCAGCCGCGAAGTAATCCCGAACCTCGCTGGGTTCTAAAACATTATTGGGAATCCCTAGGCAACTTTTAAGCCTAATATAAGTGTGGAAAGGACTCGCGTCCAGTCCAGATCCACTATTCAAGAAAACATTTATCCCCCTTTGGGACTAAAAACCCATATTTTAATCATTTTAAAAACTGATGCCGATTTATGACAAAATCTCTTTTGACTGTAAACATTTTTATCAAGGGATTATAGATCAACTCAAAACACGGGAAACAAGGTACTGAATATCAGAGCCATGATTCACAAAACTATTCTCTATTCAAGTAATTGAATGGTTTTCATATATCAAAGATTGGACAAGAGGATTTAGTGAGGCTAATGGATAATATGAAGGGTAATGCCAATTTGGGCTCAAAGCAATGGTTTCTCATCAAGTTCAAGTGCTGGATCATCAAGAAGGTAAGCTTCATGAATACTAAGGGTGTTAAGGTATGAAGAATGATCTTTAACTCAAGACATATCAGAATTGTCAAGCTTTAGGATAAGAAAGATGGTATCAATCAATGAGGAATCAAGCTGGTAAGTATCCGACTATCAGAATTCAAAGTAAGGTTCTATAGGGGTTCAAGTATCAGGATGAGATATTAATACTTAGGAAACATCAACATGTTAATCAAGAGGATCCATCAAGTAATATATCAATTCTTCATGTTATCATGGCATTAAACTATGATGAAAGACTTTTGAACTACTTGCAATACGTACTCGAGGGTTCATGGCATCTCTATGTAACTCAAAGATAAACAAAAGATACGCTTGATTTAAATATATCAAATGACTCAGGATAATTGCATCAATATATAAGAACTATTTGTAGTAAATACGAAGGTCAAGTTGAATCACTTGCCTTGAGATAGGCTGGTCTGGTCTGACTGGTAGGAGCAACAACTGGAGCTTCACTCGACTTTTATGGCAAGTTTTCCCTCGTCTCGAGATCCTACATAAATAATAATAATCCTCATTATAATATATTCTCACCAACCTAACCTATTTACAACTCGAAATTAAACACGGATGGCACTTAGGCCTATATGCACTTAATTTATATTCACTTTTAAATTATAATTGCACACACATAGCCACATATTCACATATCATATATTAACACCAAATAACACCATATATATCATAATGCAACACTAGGCTTGGATGATCTCGACTCACAACTTAAGTTTCTTGGTCGCTAAACTAGACAAGGTCTTCTAATTTCGGCTTCCTAACTCGATGTGCCTTTCCTAAATTATCCAAAACCTATTGACCCTCACTTGTGCCTTTTGCTCTACTAACCTTATACTATCTTACAACTATGGTGGTCGACCTAATACTCACTTCTAAGTGTTCTAAAACTATGTGATAAGTGATAGTGCTCACTGGTGCAAATTTCAGAATGACAACTATGGTTTCTTGAGTACATTAGACACTCTTAAACTACAAGTTTTTCTTCAAAACTTTTACACAAGACTCTCCTGACCTAAGGTCATCTCACAAACTTGATGTGGCTCAAGGGCCTGGCTTGGGCCTTCTTGGGCCTAAGCTAAAAGTCCAAGGTTCCCCTGTTTTTCTGGGCAGAAAATGCCCTGACTTGAATTAACTTGTGATACATGGTTCTAGCTCATATCCTATGAACTATGGTTGGAAATACTTCTCTGACATACCCTCTAACTAAGGCCCAATTGGGCCTAATGAGGGCCTACCCATGACATGGTCAAATCTCCCTATTTCCAAGTTGCAACAAAACTGTCCCCTGCTGGACAGATTTTGTGATTCTACTTGTGCACCTAACCAAATGACATGCAAACCTCCAACCAACTTCTAAAACCTATTATATACTCCCAATACTAACTTCTGGTAGCTTGGGCCTCAAAGTGCACACCAATGACATGGTCAAAACTCACTCTAAACCTCAGGGTGCTATACTGATTTTTCTGCAGAAACTATAACTCTCATTTTCCAAGGTTTTGACTTGACAAACCCAACTAACAACAACTAAATACTTAAACCAAGACTTATACATGGTATTCTACTGAACTAACTCCCTTTTTCTCAAAATAACCTTGGTGAGATCATCCTTACCTAAGGTACAATTATGGCAAAACAAAAGAGACTACACTTCACAAATCACAAATCTTCATGCTTTTGAAACAACAAGATATATATTTTTATAAAACAATAACCACGAATTATTACCATGCAACAAGAAGCATAAATCAATATTAACACATTATTCCTACTGAAATTAAGGCTCACTAACAAAATCTTTCCAAATGATCAAAATCTTACAACATTCTAAGAGAAATCCACATGCATGCATGCCTTCGGGTTTTTCAAACCAAAACAACACATTTTCTACATATGTTCTATCATAACATTGACATGCAAGCCTAGCATAAGGTATACCTAGATGATCACTTAGCATGCAAAGAGTTTTATCAAGACTTCACTAAGATTTTCATGTTATCATCACAAAAACACACAAAGTGGAACATGACAACCAAAACACCATCCATTCGGCTCCTATCAAGTCATGGCCGAATGGATTAGGGTGAAAACAACAATTGCATGAGTGTAGCATACTCATGTCTAGCCATTCTCAACCTTTGCTACTATAACTCATGGTGAAAGCCTTGAATTCACAAGAATCAAGGATATTCACTTGGAGTTTTAACAAAACACCACCATGCAAGGTCAACACATAAGTTTTTCTACTCTACACTCTTAAGATATACAAGAACAACATGTAGGGAGTAGGATTACTTGATAATAGGATGATTATTTGAGTGAGAAATGAAGAAAGAAGGGGATGGGGGCTCGGTTTTTGAGAATTGCCGAGAGGGGAGGGGGAAAAACCGAGAGGAGGGGGAGGAAAGGAGGAGTGTGGAAATGGTGGGGTGAATGTGGTGTAATAATCATGTTAGTTTGGTTTTTATTTGGCCAAAAGTGAGTGGATTTGAGATTTTACAAGAGTAACCTTCCAATATAGTTAGGTAGATTTGCATGCAAGGGTAAAGGGGTAATTTGGTTAGTAGAATGAAAGTGAGTGGGGTTGGAAATGTCTTCCTTGCCCCTAAGTTGAATTGGAAGAGTATTTGCATGCAAGGGTAGCCACGTAATTTGCTAATTATAACAAATAAAATTTATAAAATTTATTTTTATAAAATAAAATACAAGTTCAAAAATTATAAAATTTATATCATAAAATAACTTGGATTTTTAGAGACTTTATAAAATCATTTTCAAAATTTTTGAACAAAATACCTTTTAAAAGAAAATTTTTCCAAAGCTTAGAATATTCCTTATAAATCAAAATTAAATAAATTAAATAAACTCTTGCTTTGAAAAATCATATACTACACAAAGCAAATTTATAATGCAGAAATTTTCACTCACACTAGCGTACAATCATTGAATATATTTTTTTTATTTGACTTTAATATTATACCCAATCCAAAAATAATATTACATAAAATGTCGGTCGTAACATCCTCTCCCCCTTAAGGGATTCTGTCCCCAGAATCTAAGAGAAAAGATGAGGATGCCGGGAACGCATATCAGACTCTAACTCCCAAGTCGACTCTTCGACCTTAGGGTTCCTCCAAAGTACTTTTGTTAACTTTACTGATTTATTTTTAAGACTCTTTACTTGCCAGTCGAGTATTTTAACCGGTTGCTCCACAAATGACAGGTCTGCCTGAATTTCTACAGGTTCATATTCTATCACATGGCTAGCGTCAGGATTGTACTTCTTAAGTAACGACACATGGAACACATTATGCACATGCCGATACTGAGGTGGTAAGGCCAACTCGTAGGCCACCTTTCCCACTTGACTCAAAATCTCAAAAGGACCTATGTATCTAGGTGCTAACTTCCCTTTCTTGCCAAATCTTATCAACCCTTTTCTAGGTGACACCTTCAGCAACACAGCTTCGCCAATTTGGAATTGAACGTCCTTACACGCTGGATCCGCATACTTCTTCTGTCTATCTTGAGCAGCAAGCAACCTTTTCTGAATTAACTTGACCGAGTCATGCAACTGTTGTATCAAATCCGAGCCGATAATTCTTCCTTCTCCTACTTCATCCCAACTTGTTGGTGATCTACATTTTCGCCCGTACAAAGCTTCGTATGGTGGCATGCCGATACTGGAATGATAGCTGTTGTTGTAAGAGAATTCAATCAATGGCAAATGGTCATCCCAACTTCCTGCAAAATCGATTGCACAACTGCGCAACATGTCTTCAATTGTTTGAATTGTTCTTTCACTCTGGCCATCAGTTTGCGGGTGGTACGCCGTGCTCATATTCAACTTCGTGCCAAGACATTCCTGAAATTGCTTCCAGAATCTCAAGTTAAATCGGGGATCTCTGTCTAAAACTATTAATACGGGTACTCCATGCCTTAGTACAATTTCGCGCACATACAAATGAACCAACTTGTCCAATGACGACTTCTCATTTATTGGAAGGAAATGCGCCGACTTCGTAAGACGATCAACTATAACCCATATTGCGTCATGTCCGGACTTCGTTCGTGGTAGTCCTACTATAAAGTCCATAGCGATATTTTCCCATTTCCATTCTGGAATCTTCAGGGGCTGAATTAATCCGCTTGGTCGTTGATGTTCTGCCTTTACTTTCTGACAAGTATAGCACTTTGCAACCCATTCTGCCACGTCTCGCTTCATATTTGGCCACCAAAAGTTCTTCTTTAAGTCTAGATACATCTTGGTGCTTCCCGGGTGGATTGAAAATTTCGAATTGTGGGCTTCATGGAGGATCTCATTCTTTAATTTAGGTACATGGGGAATCCATATTCTAGATGAAAACCTTAGTATCCCTTGCTCATCCCTTTGAGTATTAATCTCCTCTCCAGATAACTGTTTCTTCTCTTTTTCCATTACTTCATCTTGACACTTCTTTATCTTTTCCACTAGTGTTGGCTGAAAGGTCATTGCACGACAAACTTCCTCAACTTTTCAATAAGCACAAAGTTCCAATTCCAATTTTTTGATTTCTCCAGTTAACTCTTTTGATGTTATCATCATATTCAATCTCTCCTTCCTACTCAGAGCATCGGCCACTACGTTCGCCTTTCCAGGATGGTAATTTATCGAGCAGTCATAGTCCTTGATCAGTTCCAGCCATCTCCTCTGCCTCATATTGAGCTCTTTCTGAGTAAAAATGTACTTTAAACTCTTGTGATCCGTGTAGATTTCACACTTCTCTCCATAGAGGTAATGTCTCCAGATCTTGAGTGCGAACACTATGGCGGCTAGTTCCAAGTCATGCGTCGGGTACTTTAACTCATGCGGCTTCAACTGTCTTGACGCATATGCGATCACTTTACTGTGTTGCATCAACACACAACCCAAACCCTTATGTGAAGCGTCGCTGAATATTACAAAATTCCCTTGATCATCTGGAAGTACCAACACCGGAGCTGTTACCAACTTCTGCTTTAATTCTTGAAAGCTATCTTCACATTCTGCACTCCATTCAAACTTTTGATTCTTTCTGGTTAACTTGGTCAATGGCGTGGCGATCTTCGAGAAATCCTTGACGAATCTTCTATAGTATCCGGCCAATCCTAGAAAACTTCGCACTTCCGTAGGAGTCTTTGGCCTCTCCCAACTCATAATTGCCTCAATCTTTGCCGGATCCACTTTAACTCCCTCATTTCCAATAACATGCCCCAAAAATTGAACTTCCTTTAACCAAAACTCACATTTGGTAAACTTGGCATACAACTTCTCTTGTCAGAGTATCTCCAATGCTATCCAGAGGTGCTGCTTATGTTCTTCTTCCGACTTAGAATAAATAAGGATGTCATCAATGAATACCACGACAAATTTGTCCAAATACTTCTTAAATACCCGATTCATCAGATCCATAAATGCGGCCGGAGCGTTGGTCAATCCAAACGGCATTACTAGGAATTCATAATTCCCATATCTGGTCCTGGATGCGGTCTTAGGAATATCTTCTTCTTTGATCTTTAATTGATGGTATCCCGATCTCAAATCAATCTTCGAAAAGCATTTTGCTCCCTTCAACTGATCAAAAAGGTCATCTATCCTTGGTAGCGGGTAACGGTTCTTGATCGTCACCTTATTCAGCTCCCGGTAATCTATGCATAGACGCATACTCCCATCTTTCTTCTTTACAAACAGAACAGGTGCTCCCCATGGCGACGTACTTGGTCGTATCACTCCTTTATCCAATAATTCTTGTAGCTGGCTCGCCAACTCTTTCATTTCTGCTGGTACCATCCTATATGGGGCCTTTGAAACTGGTTCCGTGCCTGGAGCAAGGTTGATCTCGAACTCAATTTGTCGATCTGGTGGTAAGCCTGGTAGTTCGTCGGGAAACACATCGGGGAACTCACTAACTACAGGAATATCTTCCATGCTGAGGCTGCCTCTCTCTGAATCCACTACATATGCTAGGAACGACTCACAACCTTTTCTAAGCAACTTCTTAGCCTGAACGATTGTAAGAAATAGTTGCTCTTGCCTCTGCCCCTTAAATACTACCTTCTCTCCACTCTTCGTCTTTAAATACACTCTCTTGGTCTTACAATTTATCTGAGCGCTATTCTCTCCTAACCAATCCATTCCTAAAATTATATCAAACTCTCCCAACTTGAAGAGTATCAAGTCGGCTGAAAACTTATATCCCGAAATGTCGATCTCACACTTTGGACAAAATTGATTCACAGGAATCTTCTCTTGGTTTGCAATTACCACATTTACTACCTCACTCATAACCATTTTATCACATTGGAGCTTATCAACAAAAGATTCTGATATGAAAGATCTTGTTGCTCCCGAATCAATCAATACTTTAGCTTTGACATTATTGAGTAAAAGTGTACCTGCTATCACCTCAGAATTCTGAACAGCATCTTTCATCTTTAGATCAAATGTCCTTGCTGTTGCTTGCGGGGTTGGTGCGGGTGGTGGAGGTAATGCTAATACCTCAGCTGGCACGCTTGCACTGGTACTCGCCACGTTCATCAGAACTTTGACTGGTCCTGTTGCCTTACACTCCCTAGCCATGTGTCCAGTCTTCCCACATTTGTAGCACGTAACTCCTGGCTTCGGCATCTTGCACTCATTTGCCAAATGTCCCTTCTGATTGCACCTATAATAGGTCATGCTCAGCTTATTGCATACTCCGGGGTGCCTTCTTCCACAGTGCTTGCATTCCGGTCTCTGGAACCTGGTTTCTCCAACTTGCCCTTGGCTTGCCTGGTTGTTCCCTTTTGATTCTTGCCTTTTTCCTAAATTTCCCTTCTTTTGAAAATTTCCGCCCTTCTGGAAACCAATCCTCTTTACATTCCGATCTTGCGAACTTCCAGCTTCAGACTTTTCTCCATAAAATCGAACCTTCCTCTTCTTGTTATCCCTCTCTTTCCTTGAATGCATCCCATTATTCTCAATCAGAGCAGCTTTCTGTACTACTCCCGCATAAGTTTCAAGCTCAAACATAGCCACCCTATCTCTGATCCAAGGCTCCAATCATTGCTGAAATTTCTTTGCTTTTTCCTCCTCAGTGCTGGTATACTTTGTCACAAACCTTGACAACTCAGTGAACTTCTTCTCATACTCCAATACAGTCATATTCCCTTGCTTCAACTCCAGAAATTTTAGCTCCATCTGATTCTGCATGTACTTAGGGTAATACTTGTCCAGAAATAACTTTTTAAATCTCTCCCAAGAAACCTGCTGAGTGACTTCCATAGCCTTTACTGATTCCCACCAATAGATGACTTCTCCCTTCAAGAAGTAAGTAGCATACGGCGTCTTCTGATCGTCTCCTAACTGTACCAGCTCAAAAGCCCTTTCCCTCTCCTTGATCCATGTGTTAGCTATCACTGGATCAGTGGTATCATGAAATACAGGTGGATTCACATTCTGAAAAGCCTTGAAAGTGACAATTTGTCTAGGTGGTACTGGTGGTTCAGGTGGTTGGTGTGGCTCACGGTTATCTTGGTTTTCAATTCGTTGTTGAAGAGTTAGTTGTTGTTGAGCTATAGCATTGGTTTGTTGTTGCAAGGTTTCCAGTAGTCGAAGAATATTTGGGTCTGTGGTGAAGGTGGTTGTTGGGTTCTTCTTTTTGGGAGGCATGATCCTGAAATAAGAGTTGTGTCAAAACAGATATGAATGATAAAATGATTCGAGGGTATCGCATGGCATTCTCATTTTCATATGGGGTCAAGTTTCCAAATTAAGCAGATATGATGATAAAAACATAAAATAACAGTTGAGAGCAAATGGAACAATAGCACATAATTACTGAAATTTTAAAGGTCACAGTACATAAGATTGGGACATAGTCTGATTCTAGGAATAACAGGCTTATTTAAAGGAAAAACGGAAACAACTGGGGATTCCATAGAGTCTGATAGTACAACAACATGAAAGGTAAATGGAAAGAACTAAGGCTCCACTCCATCTGAACGGGGCTTGGTAGTCTTTTCCTCTCGAAGCGTCTTCGCAATGCTCTGGAGCTCATCCGCCACCATCTGAATGACATACTGGCTGGAACGGTCCCGGTGCGCTGGCATCTCCTCAAGCTTAGTGTTGACGTACTGAACCAAGGTCTCAAGTCTCACAGTCATCTGCTCCTTGGGCTTCCCTTCGTAGTTTCGGCTGTCCGGATACACGTTCTCCAGTCGGTCTATCAGTCGGTCGTACTTGCCCTGAAGCATGTCGAACTCACGCCTCAACTCAGCATACACGGAGAAAGCAATAGTGTCGTCCGACCTAGAGGATGACGAGGAATGCGCCCTTTGCTGACAACCAATAAGAGGAGTATTAATAATAATTTACTTAACCTACTCTCTCGCATAATATCTATAACCTACACACAAATCCTATAACCTATTTGGGCTGTCCAGGGACTCTAAACCGTAGCTCTGATACCAAAACCTGTCACACCCCCAACTTAAACAGCAAAATAAATATAGCTATTATATCTTTTTAATGAAGAATACACAACCAAAATCCAAGATCTTACAGTTTAGGGTTTGGAACAGCCCAACACTACCAACTATTACATCTGATTACAAATACCGAGTCCTCACACAACTATTATTACTTATTCTACCTGAGCTCGAACATAAGCATCAGCATCACAGGTCTTACAGGCAGTCTGCTTGAATCTAACCATAGCTGCTAGCTGTAATATAAGGGTAAAGCAAGAAGTGAGCCAAATGCTCAACAAGTGCTAACAGTACGACACAAAACATAAATTGAGATATACTTTTAAGAATGATAATGGAAAGACATAACCAAAGGTAACGAGAGATAAAAACTATGTGAGATGGCATCATTTTACTTGCATCAAAACAATTTTAAAATCATGTCTTAATCAAATCATTTTATGACGCTACGGATTACAACCGGTGATCAGCCGCGAAGTAATCCCGAACCTCGCTGGGTTCTAAAACATTATTGGGAATCCCTATGCAACTTTTAAGCCTAATATAAGTGTGGAAAGGACTCGCGTCTCAGTCCAGATCCACTATTCAAGAAAACATTTATCCCCATTTGGGACTAAAAACCCACATTTTAATCATTTTAAAAACTGATGCCGATTTATGACAAAATCTCTTTTGACTGTAAACATTTTTATCAAGGGATTATAGATCAACTCGAAACACGGGAAACAAGGTACTGAATATCAGAGCCATGATTCACAAAACTATTCTCTATTCAAGTAATTGAATGGTTTTCATATATCAAAGATTGGACAAGAGGATTTAGTGAGGCTAATGGATAATATGAAGGGTAATGCCAATTTGGGCTCAAAGCAATGGTTTCTCATCAAGTTCAAGTGTTGGATCATCAAGAAGGTAAGCTTCATGAATACTAAGTGTGTTAAGGTATGAAGAATGATCTTTAACTCAAGATATATCAGAATTGTCAAGCTTTAGGATAAGAAAGATGGTATCAATCAATGAGGAATCAAGCTGGTAAGTATCCGACTATCAGAATTCAAAGTAAGGTTCTATAGGGGTTCAAGTATCAGGATGAGATATTAATACTTAGGAAACATCAATATGTTAATCAAGAGGATCCATCAAGTAATATATCAATTCTTCATGTTATCATGGCATTAAACTATGATGAAAGACTTTTGAACTACTTGCAATACGTACTCGAGGGTTCATGGCATCTCTATGTAACTCAAAGATAAACAAAAGATACGCTTGATTTAAATATATCAAATGACTCAGGATAATTGCATCAATATATAAGAACTATTTGTAGTAAATACGAAGGTCAAGTTGAATCACTTGCCTTGAGATAGGCTGGTCTGGTCTGACTGGTAGGAGCAACAACTGGAGCTTCACTCGACTTTTATGGCAAGTTTTCCCTCGTCTCGAGATCCTACATAAATAATAATAATCCTCATTATAATATATTCTCACCAACCTAACCTATTTACAACTCGAAATTAAACACGGATGGCACTTAGGCCTATATGCACTTAATTTATATTCACTTTTAAATTATAATTGCACACACATAGACACATATTCACATATCATATATTAACACTAAATAACACCATATATATCATAATGCAACACTAGGCTTGGATGATCTCGACTCACAACTTAAGTTTCTTGGTCGCTAAACTAGACAAGGTCTTCTAATTTTGGCTTCCTAACTCGATGTGCCTTTCCTAAATTATCCAAAACCTATTGATCCTCACTTGTGCCTTTTGCTCTACTAACCTTATACTATCTTACAACTATGGTGGTCGACCTAATACTCACTTCTAAGTGTTCTAAAACTATGTGATAAGTGATAGTGCTCACTGGTGCAAATTTCAGAATGACAACTATTGTTTCTTGAGTACATTAGACACTCTTAAACTACAAGTTTTTCTTCAAAACTTTTACACAAGACTCTACTGACCTAAGGGCATCTCACAAACTTGATGTGGCTCAAGGGCCTGGCTTGGGCCTTCTTGGGCCTAAGCTAAAAGTCCAAGGTTCCCCTGTTTTTCTGGGCAGAAAATGCCCTAACTTGAATTAACTTGTGACACATGGTTCTAGCTCATATCCTATGAAATATGGTTGTAAAAACTTCTCTGACATACCCTCTAACTAAGGCCCAATTGGGCCTAATGAGGGCCTACCCATGACATGGTCAAATCTCCCTATTTCCAAGTTGCAACAAAACTGTCCCCTGCTGGACAGATTTTGTGATTCTACTTGTGCACCTAACCAAATGACATGCAAACCTCCAACCAACTTCTAAAACCTATTATATACTCCCAATACTAACTTCTGGTAGCTTGGGCCTCAAATTGCACACCAATGACATGGTCAAAACTCACTCTAAACCTCAGGGTGCTATACTGATTTTTCTGCAGAAACTATAACTCTCATTTTCCAAGGTTTTGACTTGACAAACCCAACTAACAACAACTAAATACTTAAACCAAGACTTATACATGGTATTCTACTGAACTAACTCCCTTTTTCTCAAAATAACCTTGGTGAGATCATCCTTACCTAAGGTACAATTATGGCAAAACAAAAGAGACTACACTTCACAAATCACAAATCTTCATGTTTTGAAACAACAAGATATATATTTTTATAAAAAAATAACCACGAATTATTACCATACAACAAGAAGCATAAATCAATATTAACACATTATTCCTACTGAAATTAAGGCTTACTAACAAAATCTTTCCAAATGATCAAAATCTTACAACATTCTAAGAGAAATCCACATGCATGCATGCCTTCGGGTTTTTCAAACCAAAACAACACATTTTCTACATATGTTCTATCAGAACATTGACATGCAAGCCTAGCATAAGGTATACCTAGATGATCACTTAGCATGCAAAGAGTTTTATCAAGACTTCACTAAGATTTTCATGTTATCATCACAAAAACACACAAAGTGGAACATGACAACCAAAACACCATCCATTCGGCTCTTATCAAGTCATGGCCGAATGGATTAGGGTGAAAACAATAATTGCATGAGTGTAGCATACTCATGTCTAGCCATTCTCAACCCTTTGCTACTATAACTCATGGTGAAAGCCTTGAATTCACAAGAATCAAGGATATTCACTTGGAGTTTTAACAAAACACCACCATGCAAGGTCAACACATAAGTTTTTCTACTCTACACTCTTAAGATATACAAGAACAACATGTAGGGAGTAGGATTACTTGATAATAGGATGATTATTTGAGTGAGAAATGAATAAAGAAGGGGATGGGGGCTCGGTTTTTGGGAATTGCTGAGAGGGGAGGGGGAAAAACCGAGAGGAGGGGGAGGAAAGGAGGATTGTGGAAATGGTGGGGTGAATGTGGTGTAATAATCATGTTAGTTTGGTTTTTATTTGGCCAAAAGTGAGTGGATTTGAGATTTTACAAGAGTAACCTTCCAATATAGTTAGGTAGATTTGCATGCAAGGGTAAATGGGTAATTTGGTTAGTAGAATGAAAGTGAGTGGGGTTGGAAATGTCTTCCTTGCCCCTAAGTTGAATTGGAAGAGTATTTGCATGCAAGGGTAGCCACGTAATTTGCTAATTATAACAAATAAAATTTATAAAGATTTATTTTTATAAAATAAAATACAAGTTCAAAAATTATAAAATTTATATCATAAAATAACTTGGATTTTTAGAGACTTTATAAAATTATTTTCAAAATTTGTGAACAAAATACCTTTTAAAAGAAAATTTTTCCAAAGCTTAGAATATTCCTTATAAATCAAAAATAAATAAATTAAATAAACTCTTGCTTTGAAAAATCATATACTACACAAAACAAATTTATAATGCAGAAATTTTCACTCACACTAGCGTATAATCATTGAATATATTTTTTTTTATTTGACTTTAATATTATACCCAATCCACAAATAATATTACATAAAATACCGGTCGTAACACTTGTGCCCAAGAATAATGTCCTGTCACACCATAAAGTGACATTTCTCCCAATTGAGAACCAAATTGGTCTCAACACACCTCTTGAGAACGTTCCAAGATTTTGCAAGCATTCATCAAAATAATCGCCAAATACAGAGAAGTCGTCCATGAACACCTCCACATTCTGGCCAATTATATCAGAAAAAATGGCTATCATACATCTCTGAAATGTGGCTGGTGCACCACACAGACCAAAAGAAACTCGTCTGAAGGCGAAAGTATCAAATGGACAAGTGAAGGTAGTCTTCTCCTGATCTTCTGGAGCGATACAAATCTGATTGTAACCCGAATAGCCATCAAGAAGACAGTAGTACTCATGACCAGTCAGACCAGCCAATCTATCAAGCATCTGGTCAATGAAGGGTAAAGGGAAGTGATCCTTCCTAGTGGCCTTGTTTGGCTTCCTTTAGTCCATGTAAACTCTCCAGCCCGTGACTGTTCTTTTAGGAATAAGCTCATTCTTCTCATTTGCTACCACAGTAATTCCACCTTTCTTTGGCACACATTGAACCGAGCTTACCCATGAACTGTCAGAAATAGGATAGATGATCCATGTATCTAGCCACTTAAGAATTTCTTTCTTCACTATTTCCTTCATGATCGGATTAAGTCTTCTTTGCTGCTCAACTGTAGGCTTGCTATCTTCCTCTAGCAGAATTTTATGTATGCAATAACAATGGCTGATTCTCTTGATATCTGCTATAGTCCAACCAAATGCCGATTTAAACTCTCTAAGAAGCCTCAGAAGCTTTTCCTTGTCACTACCTGAAATATCAGATGCAACAATCACAGGCAAAGTAGATGCATCACCTAAAAACGCATACCTCAAATGCTCAGGTAAAGGCTTAAGCTCAAGAGTGGGAGCTTCCTCAATAGATGGCTTGAGGCGTTTAGGAGCTTTGTTCATTTCCTCCATTCCAAAAGATTCAAAAGGCATATCAATCTTCCTCTTCCAGGGAGAAGCATTTAAATATTGTAATTGTTCTTCACCTTTGTCATCTTCACTATCTGAATTTCCCAATAAGGCTTTTTCTAAGGCATCGGGCCTTAGCAATTGATCAAGTTTTGAAGTAACCACAAAATCGACCAACTCCACCTTTAAGCACTCCTTATTTTTCGTAGGAAATTTTATAGCATTGAACATATTAAAAGTTACATCCTTATCCAGTACTCGCATTGTGAGCTCACCCTTCTGCACATCTATCAAGGTTCGGCTGGTCGCAAAGAAAGGTCTTCCCAAGATTATGGGAATTTTCTTATCCTCCTCGAAATCAAGAATGACGAAATCAGCAGCAAAGATGAGTTTATCAACCTTGGCCAAGACATCCTCCACAATACCTCGCGGATATGTAATAGAACGGTCGGCCAATTGTAAAGTCATATAAGTCGGTTTTAAATCAGGTAAGTCCAATTGCTTGAAGATTGACAAAGGCATCAGATTGATGCTAGCTCCCAAGTCACATAAGCATCTGTCAAAAGACACTTTTCCAATAGTACACGGAATAGTGAAACTTTCTGGATCTTTAAGCTTCAGAGGAAACTTCTGTTACAGCACAGCACTGCATTCCTCCGTGAGAGCGATTGTCTCTAAATCATCTAGTTTCACTTTCCGAGAGAGAATACCTTTCATAAACTTTGTGTAACTAGGCATCTGCTCAAGAGCCTCAGCGAAAGGTATGTTGATCTGAAGTTTTTTGAACACCTCCAGAAACTTCTCAAATTGATTGTCCAGCTTTTTCTTCTGCAACTGCTTAGGAAAAGGCGGTGGAGGATAGATCTGTTTCTCCCCTGTATTACCCTCAGGAGGAGTGTGCTCAATATTACTCTTCCTCAGTTCCACTTCTACATCCTGCTGCTCTACTTCTTTCTCAGCCCCAGCTTCTTCAGTCAACGCTTGAGTTTGTTCGGGATTCGCAACTTTTCCAGACCTCAAAGTGATTGCCTTTACCTGCTCCTTAGCTTCCTTCCTTCCTGGCACTTTAGTGTCACTAGGTAGTGTACCAGGCTGACGATTTAGCAAGACACTGGCAATTTGCCCTATTTGATTTTCCAAGGTCTTGATAGAAACAGCTTGACTCTTGCACATAAGCTTCAACTCCTCTAATTCAGATTTTTCATTAGCTTGTTGCAGCTAAAGTTGTTTTTTTGGTGCATATTGTGGTTGCTGAAAATTAGGAGGGTTGTACTGCTTAGCTGGATACTGCTGACGAACACTAGCGATTTGATTAACCCCATGATTAGCCAAAGTGTCCACCTTCATCGTCAAAGCCTTAAGTTGGGCAGCTATAGCAGTTGCTGCATCCAACTCCAGAATTCTTGCTATTTTTCCCTGAGTCAGTCTCTGGAAAGGATTCTGGTACTCATTAGCATCCATCAGTTCAATCAATTCATAAGCTTCATCATAGCTCTTAGCCCACAAGGCTCCTCCTGATGCTGCATCGAGCATGGGTCTACAAGTAGCACCCAATCCATTGTAGAAATAGTTAATAATCATCCAATCAGGAGTGCCATGGTATGGGCACTTCCTTATCATCTCCTTATATTGATCCCAAGCCTCACACAGAGATTCTCCAGTTTGCTGAGCAAACTGAGTAAGAGCATTCCTGATTGCAGCAGTCTTCGCCATTGGGAAGAATTTAGTGAGAAACTTTTGAGCAAGATCTTCCCAAGTGGTGATAGACCCTGCTGGTAGAGAATGTAACCAGCACTTAGTTTTGTCCCTTAGAGAGAATGGGAAGTGTCGCAGCTTGATAGCATCTTCAGTCACATCATTGAACTTGAACGTGTCGCAGATCTCGATGAAATCCCTGATGTGCATGTTGGGGTCTTAAGTAGGAAAACCCCCAAACTGAACTGAGTTCGGTATCATCTGAATCGTGCTTGACTTGATCTCAAAATTGTTAGTCCTGATGGTTGGCCTAATGATGCTTAACTGAATATCATTGATCTTAGGCTGAGAATAGTCCATTAAAGCCTTAGAATTTTCTGCTTGATCACCCATCTCTACTAAAACTGGTTCCTCGACTTTCTCTTCTTCTTCTACCTTCTTTTCTTCTTCAAAAACTTCATTTCGAACCACTACAACTTCTTCCTCGACTTTATCTAGAGTTCTCTTACGAGTACGCGAACGCGTATGCATACACCCTCGCTAGAGTACCTGAAATAAGACAAGGAAACAGATAAGTAACAATGTCTGAGTCAATGAACTTTACCGACCACTGATGGAAAATACATAAACTAAAAATTAACACTACATTCCCCGGCAGCGATGCCAAAAACTTGTTAGACGCTAAACACGCGCTAATAATTCACGCAAGTATACGCGTTTGCAAGTAGTATAATATATAAATCAAATTCGTTCCCACATAGACTGACTTTGGTTAATTAATTAATTTATGCACTTAAGCAACAATGTATGGTTATTATTCAATGCTAAGACGATAAAAAATTGAGGTTGTTTATAACTAAGAATTAAAATAACAATTATAACTAAGAGAATAAAGAGGGTTGTATATTATATGAGACAAACATGGGATTCTAACTTCATTAAATACTTCATTCAATAGCCTTAGTGTTCTTAACCTTAGCATGTAATGGTGATGACACTAATCAGACAACACGAAACTGATAAACGCCAACTTTTGTTGCACGAATAACATACTATCAGACATCCACAAAATAGATAGAAGCTGAATAGACACCAATTATATTGAGACCCTATATGTCTATAGAATTTGATAACATAAAGGTTTAAATCACAAGTTATCTATCATGATTACACAGGGCAAGTAAGATGGTTAAAATTACCTACAAATCATGCATAACAATAACACATGAACCTATGCTAGCATGGCAAGTTCTAAATCCTTAAATTCACTGTGGCTTCATTAAAGATTAACACACTATCCTATAAGTTCGCGACGCTCATAAGACGAATACGCACAACCAATACTAGGTTATCATAAAATCACCATACTGTAAGACATCGAAACAAATTAAATAAAGAAATCCATAAATAAATCCGTTAGAACCCCATGATAACGATTAGCCCATAATCGGACTCATCATCAACATGGGTTCCGATGAAAGCATGGTATAACAAACGTAGTCTTTATACTTAAATAACAAAACCAAGTACGAAACAAGAGTAAGGTTCACAAGTAAGAAAACTAGCATCCAAGTTACAACTTAGAACAAAGATTCACAAGTAAAAACAAGATCTTCTTCATCTCCATTGAATCCGTGCTAAAACGGTCTTCTTACGGCTCTCCTTGCACTCTGGTACGTCTCTCTCTTGAAAACGTCCTTTATTTGAATATATATAGCAGCCCCATGCAATCCAGAAGTCCTCCAATTGTAATTATAATAGAATCAGGATTTTTTGAATTCGCACCGGCGCGGGGGCGCGCTATCACAGCGCGGGCGCGTGCTATCACAGCGCGGGCGCGCTGCCTTTCTGACATCCTGGCGCGGCCGCACGCTTGACCAGCGCGGGCGCGCCGTACCGCTGGAAAAAACTACATATTTCTGATTTTCTTCGCTGCTTTGAGTCGGCTTTCCACGAGCTTTTATTCCAACACCACCTTGACACCAAATTAGCATCAAAACAATGCTAATTCACCTGATTACCTAGATAATGCCTAAAATGCAAAAACACTAGAAAACACGTTAAAACACTTAACAACTTGAGTATAACCACATTAATTCAAAGCTTAGTAGAGCATTATAAAGTGTCATAAATGCCACTCAACACGTTCAACCTTGTCCAAGTAAACGATAATTTTAAGACTGAATATGCAAGCTATTTCTTGGAAAATGAAGCGAATTACTGGTGAAAATCACCCAGAGCACTAGGAGGAGAAGGCCATGTTTCATGGGCTAGGTTTACCGAGTTGTTTTTGGAAAAGTATTTTCCTGACTGTGTGTGAAATCAAATGGAGATTGAGTTCCTAGAATTGAAGCAAGGTGATAGAAGTGTAGCTGAGTATGAGGCTAAATTCACAGAGTTGGCTAGGTTTGTACCAGACTATGTGCACTCTGAAGCTCAGAGGGCAAGAAGGTTTCAACAAGGATTGAAGCCTGAAATTCACAGTGGAGTTGTGGCATTGCAACTTAAGACTCACCCTTCTGTAGTTCAGGCCGCCTTAGTAATTGAGATTGATCAGAAGTTAGCCGCTAGAGAAAAATAAGATAATAAGCGAAAGATAGATGATGTGGAACGAGCACCAGGTCAAGAAGGATCTAGCTAGAAGTCTCAGAAAAAGATTGAAAGGAATAAGAATAAAGAATTTAGAGGGCTGAGTTTTTCTTTAAACAGGATTAGTAACACCTCCGTCAACTCCAACCAAGCCAAATCGGTCAAGTCACCTATATCGGAGTGTAGGCAATATAGTAAAAGGCACGGTGGAGTGTGTAAAGCAGATACTGAATGTTTCTGGTGTTGACGGAAAGGACACTACGTGTCAGAATATAAGGTGGAAAATCCAGGAGTCATCTGTTATAACTGTGGCAAGGTGGGGCATGTTGTCAAGAACTGTAAAAGTGCTTCTCGAGATAGCATGGGGGGTAGTGCATCAAAAGGTTTGACATCTAGTACACCCAAGGCTAAGACTTATAATAAGAGTAAAGGCTCAACTGCTCAAGATCCTGACAAGGAACCAGAACACTGATTGATTACCAGAAGAAGCAAATAGTAATATCTACGGAAGCTAATATTAGGATGAGAATCCAAGGGCATAAGCAAGAATATAAGGCATGACTAGCGCATATAAGGGATATTAAGAAGGAAGCACCTAAGTTGGAAATAATCCAGATAGCAAGTGAAGTCCCAAAGGTTTTATCGGATGACTTAACAGGATTACCTCGGAGCAAGAGATAAAATTTTCATTGATTACTGTACAGAGTCGGGTTGGTGCCAAAAGCTCCGGATCGTATGGCCAGTAGGAATCAAGTAATTAGTTAAGAAAATTTCAGGATTGTGGAATGAAGGAATAATGAGATAAGGTGTATTCCATGATGTGCACTAATGTGGTTTATAGAAAAGAAGAATGGGTATATGGAGTTACGTACTGACTATCAAAAGTTTGAAAAGTTGATAAACATGAATAAATAACCCCTGCATGGAATTGATTATCTATATGACTCAATTAGAAGAGCGTGTCGGTTCTTGAAGGTTGACCCGGAGCAGGTTACTATCAGTTGAAGGTTAAGCCTGAGGTCATACTAAAGACCCTGTTTAGAACAAGATATAGACATTACAAGTTTTTGGTGATGTTAATTGGATTGACAAATGCACCAGTCGCCTATAAGGATTTAAAGTACATGGTTTATAAGGAGTACTGGGATAAGCAAATTGTATTTATTGATAACATCCTCAGCTATTCAAGGATTAAAAGTTTATGTAGAACGGCCAAGGATTTCCCCACGAAGACTAGAAGGGAAGTAACTATACGCTAAGTTTTCCAGTATGAATTTTAGCTGAGATAAATAAAGGATTTCGATCTTTCCACTAAAAATCACCTAAGCAAAGCCGGTATAGTAACAGATGCATGTGCAGAAGGAAATGATTGAATGTGATTAAAATCGCTGAGGAGTTAATAAAAGAATTGGAAAAAGTGGAATGTATAGTTCAAACAACTGAAGGTGAGAAGAAGTGAAAATATGAGATTATATTCCAGCCTTAACTGATGGAAAGGAGTAAGAGGTGTTCGAATGTTTGGAAACTAAGTTGGAAATGAGCACCGCCTATCATCCGTAGACGAAGGGTCAAAGTAAAAAGAGGATTCAGACAATGTAAGATATGTTGAGAGTATATATTTGTATCTTAAAGGAAACGGAGGTAATCACTTACCATTGGTTGAGTTTCTCTATGTTAATAGTTATCATGCTAGTAGGGGAATGCTACCTCGCGAAGCCCTGTCTGGATATAAGTGTGGGTTCCCCTCTATTGAGAGAAAGTGGGAGTACAAATATTATTAGGTCCCAAGTTAATTTAGCACACCAAGGACAGAGTGGTGTTGATTCGGAAAAGAGTTGAAGCAGCTCGGGATAGACAAAGAAAGAAGAAGGATTTGCATCAAAAGAGTATGGATATAGAAATAGGATTGGTTAGGTTTGAGTAGAAGGGGCGAGTTGAGTCCTAAATATATGAAACCATTCGAGGTATCGAGGAAGATAAATGAAGTTGCTTATGAGTTAGTATTGCAGTCGCAGTTGCAATAAATTTATAGTGCATTTCACGTGTCGATATTAAAGCGATATGTTTCTGATTGAATCAAGTCATTGATTAGGAGCCAATGGGCTCTCATACAACCTTGTTCTACATGGAATAATCGACCCAAATCCTAGATTGTTATGAGCGAGTCCTTAGGAATGAGTTATATCTATAGTGAGTATACTTTAAATGAATCCTCGAGTAGAAGAGTCCACTTGGGAGTTAAAGTCAGATATGCTTGACAAATATCCTCACTTGTTTAATTAGTCCAGATTTTGAGGACAAAATTTCTTTAAGGGGAGAAGGATATAATGACTCATATATTTTTATTATTTAAATGTGTAATTATGGAACTATTAAATAAATAAAATATGCATATGGGTTCTGTCAGCTGTGTGTTGTTTTATTATTAGATATGTGTAATTAGTGGTTTACAAGGATTATTTGTATAATTGTTTGTTGAGCTGTATTGTCTCGTTATCACTTTTAAAAGTGGTTTTATGGTAGATTTATTTGCATAAATATTTGGAATGTCTCTAAAATTGTTTTTATGGTTTTATAATTATAATAATTATTTTTGGGATTTTATAAAATTTAGAAATCAATATTTCATTAATTATTTAGCCCTGAATGATTTTCTGATGGTATTAAAATGTAAATTTAATATTAAATCTCAGAATTCTTCAAAAAAATTATGAAACTCATATTTATTTAAGTTTAGAATATTCTGAAAATTTTAAAATTATTTTTGGAATTTTCGGGATTAATTTCACCCGCGCGTTAATTCGTTTAATCGATAAATGCGGGTATATCGTGTGATTTAAAATTATTTTAAAAATCATGGAAATTTTATTTTATTGGTTTTTATTTATTCCGGGAATTTTAAAATTATTTTGGTATTATATTGATGAATTATTGCATGCAGTATGAGTCATTAAATTCGTAAAGCGGTGTTAAAAATGGGGCTTTCAGTTATAAAAGGCAGACATGTCTCTTAATTTAGACGTGTGGCAGTTTTTTACACATCAATTATCAGATAAATCCAAATATTCTCATCTCTTTATCAATTAATCTCTCAACTCTCTGGAGTCTCTCTAATCTTTCTCGATTATTCTCCATCTCCCTCTTTTGTTCCTCTCGGTGCGCCGCCGTTTTCCCTCTTTTTCCGGCGATTCCGCCGCTGGTTCTTATTGTTCCGACGATCTCTTATTCCGGAAAGTTGCCGCCGCTCCGGCCTGGTGGCTATCTTGGGATGCTGTTGTGTACATATGCTCATAGGTATATATGCATGTGGTGTATAACTGTTGTCAACCGTATCTTGTTGCCGCCCCTGCTTCGACTGCTTCCCCACCACCGTTTTATTTTACGGCAAGGAGGGGGTTTTTTGTGTATTATGTGTTACTTTGTTGTGTTTTGTCTTGCTGTGTAGCTTTGTTCAGTTGCCCATGTTCTCCTGTGATTGTGTTGATTGCATAATTCGAATTAGCCGAATTATTTTAAAAAAATTCGAATGAAATTGTAATGATTATTTGGATACTTATTTTAATTATTTGAAATTGTTTTAATCGGTGAAGATTCGCATTGGAAATTCGACTTATACGAGTACCCGCGAATTTTTACCACCGTCGGTGATGAATTTCGACGAGCGGGCGGTGGACCGTGATAAGTTAATTCTGAGTCCTAATATTTACAAATAAATAATTTAGTTCACAAAATTGTTATTTGAAATGAAAAAAAGTTAATTATTTTAGAAATTATATTGGTGTTTGGGCTTGACATTGGAATATGGATTGTGAACTGTAATGATGGGATTGCTTGATTGGTTGATTTGACGTCAATTATGTTCGACGGGTAGCTCGATAAACAAAGGAGACGCTGCCCGATTTTCGGGAACGTAACCTGTAAAATATCGGGAGTATCAGTCGAATGTATAAAGTTATATATAATTACAAATAAAATATTTTTGTAAATCATAGCTGACAATCTGTCTTCTAAAGCGACGAGTATATGTATTTTCTGAAAATGATCGTTGAACCAAGTTTTGAGTATAGAACCGAAACTTGAATACGTGAATCCTAATTATTGCATGTATTATTATAATATGTATAATTACGAGTCGGGATTTGATATTGAATGGGTGGGTTGTTAGCGAGGATATGTCAAGCATACCTAGATGTCTAATATAGGGTATTTCGACTCTGTAGGTTCTAGTTGGAAGGCCCGAGAATTGGCATTGGACGAAAGATAGTTTGGTGGTTAGTCGATAAGCTCCGTAAGGTTCCAATCGAAGGACTTGAGTGTTGAGGTTGAATCCAGGGTGGACTAGTGGAGAGATGATAAAGCCTGAGCCTTCGACTCAGCTCAAAGTCAATTAGTAATAACTGTAAAGTTTTGTAAGGCAAGTACCCCTGAATAAAACTTTTACAGTTCGGTATATATGAATAATTGTTAATTTAATCTATGTACTAAAAAAGAACGTTTTAAGTTACGTATTCCCCGTATTTAAATATTTTTTAATAACTGACGTTTTGGGGAAAAAGTGACTTCTGAAAATGCCTATATCTAGATTATGATTAAAATTGGAAAGATTTTGGAAATGTGTGTTGTGATATAATTGTTTAAAAGAGATAGGTATAAATGGTTTCGAAACTGGATAAAAATGGATCATATATTGGATGGTTGCGTAAAAGGCCCGTAACGGCCCAGCGGGTTTGTTTAAGAGGCTAAGTCGGTTGCGCGCCCTATTTAAACCGCTTAGTCTAGCGTGACAGAGATCTAGCTAGTCTCTGAGTTTCGGAATAGGTTTGTGGTGGGATAGACTGATCAACTGTCCCTAGGATTCGTCCAATTATATATCTGATTTTGATTTAGTGGTTTCCGTAACGGAACAGATGATTTTGTGGTTCCAGTAACGGAATAAATAGTTTTGTGGTCCCCGTAACGGGACAGATGGTTTTATGGTTCCTGTAATGGAACAGTGGTTTTGGAAATGAAAATAGCATGCTAAGATTTAACTCTGGTATTTATACACAGCACATGTAACGACCGAGAAATTACGCTTGTATTATATCATAATAAAGATAAATTATGTGAATTATTATGTGATTAAATGTGTTAAGTCATTAAACCCTAATTGCTATGTGTTACGTGTTGTCTGTTTTGATCCAAACGTGTTTTGGATAATTATTGAGTGTTTTATTGTAAGTTATAAATTTTATATCAAAACCCGTACAGCTCAAAACTATGTTTTCAAAGCCCGTATTTCAAACAAAATCATTGGCCCTATTTTGTTAAAAATGCCCTATACCATATCGCTATTCTAAACCCCTAGACGTTTTACAAATTTACCTTTTTCGCAAAAAATGACTTTTCTGGACCCCTTCGGGTACCAAAAACCCCACAAAAATCACATTTTTATTTTTATATGATCATGAAATTATCATATATCATTTTTCTTTGCATTTTTGTAATATTCACAATTTTTGGGAATTTTTAGCATTTATTTTGTATTTATTAAATATTTGAAAATTCAATATTAATACCCAAAAATTATAAAAATTGGGGCCAAATATTTTTATTAGGAGTATAATTAGACCCTTTATATTATTTAGGGGTATTATTTTCATTAATATAAATACATGATTTATTGTTAATTTTTCAGTTAATTTTAATTAAAAATCAGAAAATTCAGAAAAAGAAAAGGAATTAGGGTTTGGTGAAGAACAGAGCAGGAGAATCAAAGCCACTTTTGATCGTGATTCCGGAATCCAAATCGAACGTGTGAGTACTCGTTTTGAAGCTTATGATATGTAGTTTTCGATTACGTAATTGTTTTTAATGTTTGATTGATTGAATTGAAATTTGTATTTTCGGGTTTAATTTCTGAATTCGGGTTTTGTGATTGAGTAGTTGTTTGATGATTCTGATAGTATAGATGTTTAGATCGTCGATTTTGGAGTCGAACGGCATCGGTTTCGTAGTGTTTGGCTTCGGTTTTATGGTCGTCGGAAAAGCGGCGACGCCGTCGCTGTTCTTCGTCTCCGGTGATGTTCGACGAGGAAGGAGGACGAATGGAGGCCTAGGAACGAAGGAGACATCGTATGTGTTGCTGTGCATCAGAAACGGGGAAGAAACGAACTTGAATCACACGATTTGGTCGTGTTTTCGCCTCGCCGGAAACCGTCACTGTCGCCGGATTCTGGGACGGCGACGGCTGTTCATCCTCGACCCGAGGTCGACCCGGTTTGCAACCCCAAAACGACCCGGGTTTGATCCTAAAAACCCAAACCCTATTACCGTTTTTGTGTTTTTGATTAATTAATTATTTATTTATATTTTAGTATATTAAAATCAGTTTTTAGTAATTCTAAAAATCCAATAAAAATTAGATTTAAAAATCTAAAATATTTTGTAAATAAATTCTGAATTATTTTATAAATTTATAAATTCAAATTTAATTATTTAATTATTTATTTAATTATTTATCTAATTATTTATTAATTATCTAATTAATTAATAATTAGGTAATTAATTAATAATTAGGTAATTAATTAATAAATAAGGATTAAAAATAATTAAATAATATGATTAATAATCTAATAATTAGTTAATATTATGAGTAATGATTCGATAATGAGAATTATTATTCGAGCGTTAGTTATTCGAAGAATGTTGTAATAATTGTTCGTATCGTATAATTAAATACCGATAATTAATTGATTAGCAAATCGTATAAGTTTCAATAATAATATAATGATTCGATAATTATGCGAGGATTGCGAGTAGCTCGTATTTATGCGAGTGATTAATCGTTGAGTTGGATTATAATTCGAGTAATTAGTAGTTATTCAATAAATAGCGTATCAGTTAATTAAATCGATTGATTATTCGTAAATAATCGAGAAGTATTATTAATTTATAAATAAGTGTAATAAATAGTAATAAATCCTAATAATTAGGGATTAATTATTTTAAAATGCAATAATTATTAATTAATTATTTAAAAGTGTAATTAAGGATTATTTAATTATAATTAATTATTTATGATTAATTATTAATTAATTAAATCTTGTTTAATTCATAATAATTAAACCGTTAGTCCGATTTGAGTGAAACGAAGACCCCTAGACTCAGAAAAATGAAACAAATCCAATAAAAATAGTTGTAAGTTATAATTGCTTCCGGAAGAGAGTGGTTTTGTGATAATTAATGGTTCATAGGCTCTATTAGGGGTAGAATCGAGTCGAATAAATCCCAAAAAATTGTAATAAAATTAGATAGGGTTAGTTATTATAAGTATGAGTCTAAAATCGATTCCAAAAATTAATTATGTGCTTTATGTGCTATGTGCTTTACGTGATTATGTGAATCTTATGTGCTATATAATTATATGTGTATATATGCGAGTCAGATAGAAACGCATGGGTAGACTGATAAGATTACGTGGTATCCATTCGAGATACACGTATATAGTAAGTTATCTAAACGACTATCTTTCTATGATTGGTTCAGTGTTAGCAAGGCAGAGCAAGCTAGGGACAGAAGGCGGTGAGTTGAACCAGGTTAAGTACGCGCAAGGCAAGTTTTTCCCCTATTCTAAATTCAGAATAGTGAATTATATTTCCTTTTATCATATCAGTTACCTTTGATAATCATTGTTCATATACACTGTTACCCATTTATTAATGCTTGTTTCAATTTCATTTTGATTCTTGATTTCTCCAAATTTATTGAATCCCCTATTCATATTCCAATAGTTTTACCCTTGTTACATATACTCTGGTATATCCTGGTGTTGGGATATATCAAAAGCATTCCGATTGTTCCGGTGCTATACCTTGGACTGGATGGTTACTATACGGGTTGGGTTTTACCCAGACCATTATTTAATAGGCCATAGTTGCCTGAGTACTCTTTATGTTGGTTGGGTCTATGCAGTTGGGTATAGATCTGCACTGTATCCTGATTGATCAGCAGGTTATAGTGCATATGTTGGTTCTTGTTTCCAGTCTTTTCATTTTGCACTCACCAGTATTGGCAAATTATTATCCTATACAGACTCAGATGGTTGATCAAACCAGCAGCTTATTGGTTCACTTATTTCTCTCTCTTTATATTATATATATTGTTGCAGGCTTGTTGAGCAATTTTGGCTCATCCCCTTTTTATTGTTATTCCTATTGTTTTACAGTTAAGGTAGAGAATGAAACCCATCAGGACCCGCGTAGTCAAGAAGCGAGTCAAGTAGCGGGACCCTCTTATACCAAAAGTGTTCCTTCCTATTCCCGAAGAGAGCTTTGAATTACCAGATCAGGTGTAACAGGATAAGTAGTAATGTTGGGTTGAATAAAAGTTTTGTGTAGTTTGAATAAAAGTTGTGTGGTGAGAATGTAGATATAATAAAGTTTTGTAACAAAGAGAGTTCTTAAGATAGATTATTTTATTTGGGTTTGTAATAAAGTGTAATATGTTGGTTCTTGTTTTCAACTCGATCCTTAAAAGATCCTAAGTAGTATTAGTTCGGGGTAATTATTATATTTATATTCTGCTTGTGCAGGTTTAGTTTGTAGTTATTGTTAATAATGCCCCAAATCTATACCCCGGATTTGGAGGGTGTTATAGTTGGCATCAGAGCTTAGGATTGGCCCTTGAAAACAAGAACGTTAGGATTAAGATAAGATAGGAAAATTAGATAGGATAGAAGTAAGAGTGTTAGGATTGTCTGTTTATGTGATTAGAAGTTATGATTTTAGGAATGTGGTTTAATTTGTTTTTAAATTATTATTATTATGTATATTAGATGGCTTCTTCGTCGGAGCGGACTGAGTCAGACCCAGTAGCAGCGCCAATGTTAGCCCCAGTATCAGTACAGATGTTTCCTCCATTGTCACCACCTCCACCATTGCCACCTGGACCAGTGCCAGAGATACCACCTTCACCAGAGGTACCAGGCTTTGTTGATTATTTTCTTTATTTTGAGCAGGAGATGCCTGACTTTCCACCTTTGGAGTTACCGATGTTTGATATTCCAGATATGATTGATCTTCCACAGTGGGATGACTTAGAGCCGCAGATTCCAGTACCGCAGCCTGAGATTCCAGATATTCCACAGATGGAGCCAGAGGCAGAGCCACCAGTGTATGCACCTATGGAGTAGCCCGTCCTATTCCCTGCCCCATTAGCTATTTATGCCCCTGTTCCTGGAGTATATCAGTTTCCATAGCCAGAGTTCATGGATGAGATAGTGGTAGATGGGCCGTTACCTTCTCGAGGTTCTAGCACGGATCTTCGTGAGCATCATACAGTGACTTATCAGCGTTTTCAGGCGAAGAGAGAGGAGAGGATTCGATGGCAGAACCAGTGCAGAGAGATTCTTGGATTGTTTGAGACGCAGGCAGATGGTCCCGTCCGAGCATTACGATCAGATTACATACTGAGGGAGAGGTTACGTCAGATTCACCGGGTTAGTTCTCAGCAGCTTATGGATTTGAGACAGCAGGATCTTAGTGCAGAGGCCGCATATCGGAGAGCCTTGGGACTTACCGAGGCAGTGCTAGAGACATTGCAGGAGGAGTTGAGTCACGTGCCACCAGGATTCTGAGACTAGCAGATAGAGGAGTGTTGTATCATATACATTTTTGTAGATAGAGGCAGCATAGTATTGTATGACTAGTTTGTACGAGTGTAGCTACTAACTTTGACTGATAGTAGTAGCAGTACGACCGATATATCATAGGTTTTGTATCAAGCACTGACACCTGCAGCTGGTGTTCTACCTATATATATGTATGAGATGGTCTTTTGCACGTTTTCTTTATTTTATTTCCAGTCATTTAAGCATTTACATTTATTTTCATTATTTTATCGTTGCATATTTACAAATGTTGTTTTATTTACGATCATGTTGTACCTTTATGTTTTCAAAAAGATTTTTTTTAAGTATTTTAAAAAGGGATTTATTTACACACCATACTGTTTTATTTATTTGGCTATTTAATAAACTGTTTTATTTTCTCATATCAATTATTTTAACACTGTTTTAATATTATAAAGATTATTTCCATTCCATAACACATGTTTAATATACTGTTATTAAAGAGAACCCATTGTTTTATCACCAGAAAGATGGCACCTAAAAGAAAAGCACGACCCGACTCATCAAATGGAAATACCGAGGGCCAAAACAATAATAACCAGATGGATCATATGTTTAATCTCATGCAACAACAGATGTTGATGATGCAACAACAAATGCAGCAAATAGCAGCAGTTCCAGCAACAGATGTTACAGCAAGCCGCTCATCCAGGACATCAAGTACCACCAGTAGCACCTACGGTCACTTTCAAGCAATTTCAGTCAGTAAAGCCTCTGGAATTTACTGGTTCCACAGATCCTACAAAGGCGAGAGCTTGGCTGAAGAAAATAGAAAAGGCTTTTTCGTTGGTGAAAGTTGAGGAAGAACAGAAGACGGATTTTGCAAGCTACTTTCTAAAAGGTGAAGCCAATTACTAGTGAGAATCGAAAAAAGCTTTGGAAGGAGAAGGTGTGGTGACCTGGGATAGATTCACTGATCTTTTCTTGGAGAAATATTTTCCTCGCTTTATGAAAAACCAGATGGAGATCAAGTTCCTGGAGCTGAAGCAAGACAACTTATCAGTTACGGATTACGAGACCAAGTTCACTGAATTGGCTAGATTTGTTCCTGAGCAAGTGGATACGGATGAGAAGCGGGCCAAGAGATTCCAGCAAGGACTGAAACCATGGATTCGTAGCAGAGTAGCTGTGTTTGAACTGACGACTTATATGGCTGTTGTTCAGAAGGCCATGATTATTGAAGGTGAAAGTGAAGCAGCTCAGAAAAAGAAAGGACCAGGAAATTTTCAGAATCGCTTCAACAAAAGGCCGGGATTTCAAGCTCGGGGAAAAGCAAACTTCAGGAGACCAGAACAAAACAACCAGAGGATGGGTAATCGACTTCCTGTCCCAACTCAGCAAAGACTTATTCGACTGCCTATACCTGATTGCAGGACGTGTGGTAAAAAGCATACGGGAATTTGTAACAAGCCAAATGTCACGTGTTTCAAGTGCAAGCAAATGGGACACTACTCTGGAGAATGTCCGATGGGAAGAGCAGAAGTCACTTATTTCCAGTGTGGAAGAAAATGACATATTGCCAAAGACTGCAGAGGAATTGTAATGGCCGCTAGTATTCCAAGGGTTTTAGCATTACCTCCACTACCACAACAAAATCAGCCCAGGGCAAAGACTTTCAACATGTCAATGAAGGAAGCAGTACAGAGTCCGAATGTGGTTGCAGGTACACTCCCTGTAAATTCTGTAAATGCTCTAGTATTGATTGATTCAGGAGCTACTAGATCTTTTATTTCTGAAGATTTTATCTCTAAGATAGATTGTGAGGCTCAGTGGTTAGATGAAGTATTAGTCATAAAATTAGCAAATGATGATCAGGTTATAGTAGATCGAGTGTGCCCAAGTTGTGATATTGAGATATGGAGATGTCATTTTTCAGTTGATTTGATACCTTTCATGCTAGGAGAGTTTGATGTTATTTTAGGAATGGATTGGCTAGCTACTAATACTGCTCAGATCGATTGTGTGAATAAGAA